>NC_132918.1:21633214-22263852 GCF_047675955.1 Chlorocebus sabaeus | reverse complement strand
TGATTATTAAATGCCTCGCATTAGTCTTCTTTGGGTTAAATCAGCTTGGTGTTCTATAACCTTCTTGTATTTGGACACTGATATGTTTTGCTAGGTTTAGGAAGTTCTCTGTTATTATCCCTTTGAATAAACTTTCTACCTTGTTTCTCTCTCAACCTCCTCTTTAAGTCCAATAACTCTTAGATTTGCCTTGTTAAGGCTATTTTCTAGATCTTGCAGGTGTGCTCCATTCATTTTTATTCTTTTTCCTTTTGCCTCCTCTGACTGCATTTCTAAATATCCTGTCTTCAAGCTCACTACCTTCTTCTGCTTGACTGATTCTGCTATTAAGAGACTGACACATTCTTCAGTTTGTCAATTCCATTTTTCAACTTTAGAATTTCTGCTTGATTTTTTAAATAATGTTAATCTCTTTGTTAAATTTATCTGATAGAATTCTGAATTCCTTCTCTGTGTTATCTTGAATATCTTTTGAGTTTCCTCAACACAGCGATTTTGAATTCTCCGTCTGAATGGCCACATATCTCTGTTTCTCCAGGATGTGTTATTATGCCTTATTTAGTTCATTTAGTGAGGCCATGTTTTCCTGGATGGTGTCGATGTTAGTAGCTGTTCTTTGGTGTCTGGGCATCAAAGAGTTAAGTATTTATTGTAGTCTTCACTGTCTTGGCTTATTTGTAGCTATCTGATATGGTTGGCTCTGTGTTCCTACCCAAATCTCATCTCAAATTGTAATCCCCATGTGCTGAGGGAAGGACCTAGTTGTAGATGACTGGATCATGGGGGAGGTTCCCCATGCTGTTCTCATGATAGTGAGGGAGTTGTCACAAGATCTGATGGTTTAAAAGTGTACAGTGGTCTCCATCTCTCATTCTTCCTCTCCTGCTACCATGTAAGATGTGCCTTGCTTCCCCTTCACCTTCTTCCATGATTTTAGTTTCCTGAAGTCTCCCCAGCCATGGCACTTGTGAGCCAATGAAACCTCTTTTCTTTATAAGTTACCCAATCTCAGGTACTTCCTTGTAGCAATGTGAGAACAAACTAATACAGAAAATTGGCACTGAGATAGTGGGGTGCTGCTATAAAGATACCTGGAAGTGTGGAAGCAACATAGGAACTGGGTAACGGGCAAAGGTTGGAAAAGTTTGAAGGGCTCAGAAGAAGACAGGAAGATGTGGAAACATTTGGGACTTCTTAGAGACTTGTCAAATTGTTTTGACCAAAATGCTGATAGTGATATGGACAATGAAGTTCATGCTGAGGTGGTCTCAGATGGAGATGAGGACCTTATTGGGAACTGGAGCAAAGGTCACTCTTCCTATTCTTTACCAGAGACTTGTGGCATTTTGCCCCTGCTCTAGAGATGTGTAGAACTTTGAACTTCAGAGAGATGATTTAGAGTGTCTGGCAGAAGACATTTCAAAGCAGTAAAGCATTCAAGATATGACCTGGCTTTTTCTGAAAGCATACAGTCATATTCATTCCCAAAGAGATGGTCTGAAGTTGGAAATTATGTTTAAAGGGAAGCAGAGCATAAAAGTGTGGAAAATTCGCAACCTAATCATGTGGTAGAAAAGCAAAATCCATTTTTTAGGGAAAAATTCAAGCTGGCTGCAGAAATTTACATAAGTAACAAGGAGCCAAATGTTAATAGCCAAGACAACGGGGAAAATGTCTTCAGGGCATTTCAGAGATCTTCATCACAGGCCCAAAGTCCTAGGAGGGAAAAATGGTTTCATGGACCTGGCCCAGGTTCCTGCTGCCTCTGTGCAGCCTCAAGGAATGGTACCCTGAATCCCAGCTGCTCTAGCTCTAGCCTTGGCTAAAAGGGGTCAAGGTACAGCTAGGGCTGTGACTTCAAAGGGTGCAAGCTCCAAGCATTGGCAGCTTCCACATGGTGTTGAGCCTGTGGGCATACAGAAGACAAGAATTGAGCTTTGGGAGCCTCTGCATAGATTTCAGAGGATGAACTAAAATGCCTGGATGTCCAGGCAAAAGTTGGCTGCAGGGACCCCTCATAAAAAACCTCCACTAAGGCAGTTCAGAGGAGAAATGTGGGGTTGGAGCTCCCACAGACAGTCCCTCTGGGGCACTGACTAGTAGAGCTGTGAGAAGAGGGTCACCATCCTCTAGACCCCAGAAGGGTGAATGTACCCTTTCAGGTGCGTCATGAACCTGAAAAAGCCACACACACTCAACACCAGCTTGTAAAACAGCCACAAGGACTGTACCCTGCAGAGCCACAGGAGCAAATCTGCCCAAGGTCAGGGAGCCCACCCCTTGCTTTAGCATGTCCTGGATGTGAGACATGGAGTAAAAGGAAATTTTGGAACTTTAAGGTTCAGTGACTGTCTTGTTGGGTTTTGGACTTGCATGGGGCCTGTAGCCCCTTTGTTGTGGCCCACTTCTCCCTGTTAGAATGGTAACATTTACTCAATGCCTGTATCCCCATTGTATCTTGGAAGTTGCTAAATTGCTTTAGCTTTTGCAGGTTCATAGGTAGAAAGGACTTGCCTTGTCTCAGATAAGACTTTGGACTTAGGCTTTTGGGTTAATATTGGAATGAATTAAGACTTTGCGGGACCATTGGAAAGGCATGATTGTGTTTTGAAATGTGAGAAGGTTGGGCTGGGGACAGTGGCTCCCAGCACTTTGGGAGGTGAGGCGGGCAGATCACAAGGTCAGGAGATCGAGACCATCTTGGCTAACATGGTGAACCCCGTCTTTACTAAAAATACAAAAAATTAGCTGGGCATGGTGGCCAGTGCCTGTAGTCCCAGCTACTCTGCAGACTGAGGTAGGAGAATTTCTTGAACCTGGGAGGCAGAGTTTGCAGTGAGTCAAGATCGCACCACTGCACTCCAGCCTGGTGATAGAGCAAGACTCCATCACCCCCACCAAAAAAAAAAGAAAAAAGAAAAAAGAAATGTGAGAAGGACATAAGGTTTGGGAAGAGCCAGGGTGGAATGATGTGATTTGGCCCTGTGTCCCCACCCAAATCTCATCTCAAATTGTAATCCCCATGTGTCAAGGTAGGGAGGTGATTGGATCATTGGGGTAGTTTCCTCATGCTGTTCTCATGATGTAAGTGAGTTCTCATGAGATCTTATTGTTTAAAAGTGCATGGTGGTTCCCCCACCCCACTCTTTTTCTCCTGCTGCCATGGAAAATGTGGCTTGCTTCCCCTTCACCTTCCACCATGATCGTAAGCTTCCTGAGGGCTCCCCAGCCATGTGGAAACATGAATCAATTAAACTTCTTTTCTTTATAAATTATCCGGTCTCAGGTAGTTCTTTATAGAAGTGTGAAAATGGACTAATACACCATTCTTTTTTGAGAGGCTTTCCAGATATTGAAAGGACTTGAGTGTTGTGATATATCTGTATCTTCATTAGGGAGCACCCCAAGCCCAGTAATGCTATAGTTCTTGCAGACTCATAAAGGTCCAGTTTGGAATCTTGCATAAAATCCAGAAGTGTCCAGATTACTAGACAGGCTCTTGTTCTCTCACCTTACTTTCTACCAAACAAATAGAGTCTCTCTCTCTCTCTCTCTATTCTGAGCCACTTTGGGTTGAGGGTGGAGTGACACAGGCACTTATATGGCCATCACCACGGAGACTATGCTGGGTCAGATATGAAGCCAGCACAGCACTGGGTCTTGCCAAAGACCTGCTGTAACCACTACCTGGCTACCACCTATGTTTTCCCAAGGCTTTGGGGCTCTATGGCCAGCAGGTGGTTAAGCAGACAGCCTTGTGTCCTTCCCTTCAGGGCAGTTAGTTCCCTCAGGTTCCAGGCAGGTCCAGAGATGCTGTCCAGGAACCAGGGCTATAGTCAAAAACCTAAGAAATCTACTTGGTGTTCTATTTTACTATGGCTGAACTGGCACTCAAACCACAAAATTAAGTTCTTCCCACTCTTCCCTCCCATTTTCACAGGCAGAGGAGCCTCACTTCATGACCATCACCACCACTGTCCCATGGGGAGAACTGCTACGCTACTGCCATTATTCACTTAAGGCTTAAGGGCTCTTCAGTCAGCTTGTGGTGAAGTCTGCCAAGCCTGAGACTCACCCTTCAGGGCAGGGGGCTCCGCTATGGCTCAGGGCTGTCCAAGGGACGATGCTAGAATCATGGACCTGCTTGGTGCTCTATCTCGCTATGATTATTCTGGTACCTAAGATGCTAGACAAAAATCACCTTTACTTTACTTCTGCTTTTCTCAAATAGAAGTGGCTCACTGCAGCCACCACAGATAGTAATATTCCATGTCTTACCTGAAGTCAACACATCTCAGTCTTATCCAAGTTCCATGGTGTACTATCTGGGTATCCCTGTTGTGGTTATTTAGAGCTCAAGGACTCTTTAGTTAACAAGTGATGGGTCCTTCCAGGACTACGTCCTTTCCTTATGGTAGCGGGTTCCCTTCTGGCCCAGGATATGTCTAGAAATGTAATCTGGGAGCTAGGGCCTGGAAGGGGGCACCTCAAAATTCTAACCAGGGACCTATCTTATTGTGGCTGTGCCGGTGTCCAAGTTGCAAGACAAAAGTCCTCTTTATGAATTACTTTCCTCTCCTCAAGTGGAAGGAAGGGGTCTCTTTTGAAGCTGTGAATTGTGCTGCCTGGGGTTGGGGGAGTGGTGGTACAAGCACTCCTTTAGCTGCCCTGGCTGGTATCTCAGTAAGTCATGTCTCCCCGCCCTTCCCCCAAGTCTACTGACTTTTAGTCCTTCTCAGGCACTACAACTCACCTAGGAGTTGCAGTCCTTGTGGTCCATGTCACACAGACACTGTGGTGGGAAAAGGGAAGGGGTGGCATTAGTAATTTGAGACTGTATTTCCTACCCTCTTCGGTGATTCTCTGTTAAAACCAGGCACTGTGAGTGCTCACCTGATTTTTTTTGGTTCTTAGGAAGGTGTTTTTGTGTATGTGGAGATAGTTGTTAAATTCTAAGGGGGGTACTTTTGGTAGGGTTTTCTCTTCCATAATCTTGCTCTATCCCTATGTTACATTTTCAATATTGATGCGCCTTAAGAAAGCAAACTAACAATATCAGTACAGCATGATACATGCTGTAATGAGAGACACACAAATGCAACAGGAGCACACAGAAAGAAACACCTTTGTCTGCATAAGAGACTTCAAAAAGTCTAAAATGTGGAGGATACATAGGCGTCTGCCAATTAATAGAAGACAGGGAATTGAAGGCAGAAGGAAGAGCACGTTGCAAAGCCATGAAACTGCATGGTGAGAACAGATAATAATTTGATATGACTGGAGCATTAAATGAATTTGAAAGAGAAAAGTGGGAAGTGAAGTGGGACTAGTAGATGGGGGAGCTTTGTATAAAAGGTTAAGAATTTTGGAGTTCATATTTACATAGAGGGCAGAGATGAAAGACTGAAAAATTGTTCTGCAAGCTTCTTGCAAATTAGCAGAATGGAGGGCAGATTAGAGTCAGATCAGTCTGAAAATAAAGAAATATGTTAGAAAACCTTTGCAGTATTTTGGGGAAAAGAAGATAAGGTTTCGCATTATAACAGTAGCAGCTGAGATGGAGAGGTGAAACCAATCAACATATTTTGATGATAAAATCAACAGGAATTGGCAGTTGATCATTGAAGTGCAAGAAAAAGTTTACATGCTAGGTAATACAGTAAAATAAGTAAGTTTGGTAGAATTTATGGTGGTTAATTTTGGTAGAATTTTTGGTAGAATTTATAGGGTGTGGCTAAGGAGTGGAAGATGAATTTCTATGTAATTTATATTTGCATATATTTTCAAATACACCAAAAATTTATATTCACTCAAAGAGTATCAAAGACTATCATCAATACACTTTATATGCACCCTCCTCTTCATAACCAACTATCTTGAAATCTATCATGTTAACTGGATCTTTAAGTTGGGCATTAAGATTGAAATTTTACCAAAGAACAAAAGTCAAGACTCAGAGAAGGAGAAATTTGCCTAAGCGGATATAAGTGATAAATAGTGTTGTCAGGATTCAACCTGGACTCTATGACTCCAGTGCCATATTTTTTCCACCATATTTAAAATATCCCATCAATATCATAAAACAGAGATGAACTGATATATTTAATTAAAAGGTTCTTAATGTGTTTGATATTCTTCAGATTAACTTCAATTTGTAATTAACTGAGTCTCTTCAATACCAAAGCAATAATATCTAATTGACTATGCCTAGCCACTATCTTATCAAAGCAACATTTCATTTTCTGTTTTTTCTATTGAATTTGTGAGAACATTGGAAGTTGTCAAGGTGTGACATATTGAGAATCCAATAAAGATTAAATCCCTGAGTACATGATTTGAAAAAATTTAATGAAATACTTTGCCCAGTTGTCTAGGACTACTGTTAAGTAACCATCAACCAACACCTTTTCCAAATATAGATTTCCAAAAACATAAGTAGCTAGCCAGTCTATTTTAAAAACTGACACAATCTCTCAGAGAAATTCAGATCCCAGAGTTGATTTGGGTAGGAACCAGGGAAGCAAAACTAAATTAATTAAAAGAACAATGTTACTTACTTTATCCTTGGAGAAGCTGAAAAGTTGTTTTCTTTCCACAAAGAATTGGACGGCTATTACACTGGCCGAGTGGCCCCAAAGGACACCCACGGGTTTAGAGACAACATAGGGATTCCAAAGGCAAACTTTATTGTTAATGCCAGCAGTTGCTAATCAGAATTAGAAAGAAAAAAATGTTTTTAATAGCATAAATAGCCCACAGCATTTTCTTTGTGAAATGAGTTTACCATATAACTGTAGCTTGATAAATGTCAACTGTAGATTGACTAATGCACCCTGTTTTGCCATTGTCTAACTAGACCAGGCTAATAGGGCATGAGTTCTGTCAATAGAAATAGTTGAAATGGAGGGAGTAGGGAAGAAAAAAATTCATAAAGGGGAAAAGGCTATGTATGAGGTGAAAGAAAACATATAGTCCCATTTAGAAACCAACCAACAGCCCAACCAGGAGGGGACTGAATCCTTCTTTCTAATCCTGATATTTCCCCTCTCCAGCCAGCTTCACCTAGAAATGTAGGCAGTGTTAAAGTTATCCCAAGAGTAAGAAAGAAAGAAAACAATGTTGAAAGTTCACAAATTAATTAAAAAGTATAAAAAGACAAATTATCAAATAATCAAGTACAGTCATGCATTTCATAACATTTCAGTCAACAACATACAGCATACATGAATATGTTCCCGTGAGACTATAATATGGTATTTTTACTGTACCTTTTATATGTTTAGATACATAAATACCATTGTGTTACAATTGTCTACAGTGTTTAGTAAGTCACATGCTATAGAAGGTTGTAGCCTAGGAACAATAGGCTATAGCGTATAGCTTAGCTGTGTAGTAGGCTACACCATCTCTTTGTGTAAGTACACTCTGTGATGTTCACACAATGGAAAATCACCTAATGATGCCTTTCTATCCTCATCATTAAGCAATGCACGACTGTACATGCAAGCAAACAAGTAGCACAAATATACTTTTGACCTGCTTTATTAATGGAATAAGATATTTTTGAACATCAATCGGTTAGTTATATTTAGGGAGCTCTTCAAGAGCAGGAAATGTATCTATTCAATACAACACAATACTCTTTGTTGCTTCCTAGTTTAGGGCCAGTTGTGGAGCTGAACTTAATCATCCTTATTTTTTCCAGCACTATAGCAGGTACAAAGTAATTATTATTCTACAGAGATTGAAATGATTAACCAATCAATATATTAAATAGTTGCTATTTGAGTCCTTGCCAAAATGAGTCACCAACTCCTCTATCCTTCTCTAATAAATCTACAGTACTCCTTGAAGATTTGATGTTGGCATATTCATGAATTCATATTCAAGGTATCTGTTACTGTGATTGTCAGGTATTATTTGGGGAATTTTATGGACACAGCTCCTTAGCTAATATTAAAACTCTTTGTATGAATGACAACTATTGAATGTGAGTTAATATGACCCATTCTGTAGACCATGTGTATGCTCTGTAACTACCCTATTAATTTTTCAATAATACATCTATACTTCATTTTTATGTTTGAACTAATATATATGTATATCAAATTATCAGCTTTCAGAATATCTAAATTTTTAATTTAAATAGTTAACGCCTGAGAAACTTTATATTTCCTCAGCTAAAATATACTTTTTTTTTACATTGAAAGAACTCCCCTCTAATAAACAAACCTAGGATAATCTGAACATTTTCAAAAATCATTAGAGATTGTATTCTGAAAGGTAATTGAAAAACAATCTACATTTTGCAGTTCCCTTGTGTATGGATGTGTGTGTGTGTGTGTGTGTGCATGCGCTGGTAGTGGTAGCTGTAGTAGTAGCAATGAAAAAATGCATTTGTTTGGGTGGAGCATTTGGTGGTGTTAGGAAGATGGCAGAATGGCAGATGCTGCACAAATTGTCTTCCTTCTCTGTATCATTTTACACCCTTCATCAATTGTAATAAAAAAGACTCATTAAAGCACTGGGCAGTTTCTCATATTTTTACCCCAATGTAGTTCATATACACTGCCTGTCATAATGCATCATTATCAGACATTCTCAGGCAATAAAATGTGAGCTGCTCAAGATGGTCTCTCTAGCAATAAAACAACAAGGTGGAGAAGGCTCCATGCATACAAATGCACCCCAGACTATTTATGAGGCCCTCATAGTTATCAAGATTTATTTTACCTACCAATTAAATTGAGCCAAGAGTGATAATCAAAAGCATGAATGCCCTGGGCAATGTTGAAGGATGTCATATGAAGATGCTTTTTTGATTTCTCTCTCCAAGCTAGCACCACACTATTTGTATTGCTGGTTGTACTGGAAATGATAGCATCTAAAGATGCATTGTAAGTAACTAATAAAAAATTAAAAAGAGAAAAACAATCTTTAGTTGATTCTTCACAAGATATTAGTAAAATGGAGCTGTTTTAACATGTAAAGTTAAAAATTAAACTCAAACTATGATGATACAAACTGACACTTAACACCTCACAAACCCCTTCTCCCACCTCCCACAAAATAATTCCATTGAGAAGTTACAGGAAATTCTACATTCTGACTTTGCCCCCAATCTAGAGATATCTTGAAGTTTTAAAAATTGGAACACCTGGCACGAAACAATGTTAATCGCAATAATCATATGGGGTTCTGAAGCTGTAAGATGAGTAATTGGCCAAATTCCTATGTTCCTCCTCCTGGGTCTGGGACAAGCAGGAGCTTATCAACCATCTGCTGCTCCCCAAAGGTCCAGCTCATGCCTAAACAATGGTTTATTTAAATTTTGACTGATCTAAACTGTTGGAGAGTGAAATGGCCAGGACTCAACTCCTTGCCAAGATTCACAAACAAAGCTACAGGCTCAGGTCAAAGTGGCTCTTCTGCATTCCTGATGAGCCAGTGCCAGACATTGTGGAGCAAATTCACACTTTCCAAGCAAGGATAAAGATCCTACTACCTTTTGTTAGGAGAACCTTGCCATTACTCTCACACCTACAGGCTCCAGAAGGCCAATGAATAGCCATAGCTGCTCTTTGATCAACTTGAAACCACCATGCCCTCTGTGGTTAGGCAGAAGTTCTCTTTGGCATTGTGCTCAATTATTTGTGTCCCACAGTTGGAGGATTTCTGATTTGACCTCAAGATCAAATTCCTGCCCCACACAAAGAGGAATGCTGTTGCTTTATAACGCTTAAGGGAAGTATTTTTTAGTAGAATGGCTCAGAAATATTTGTGATCAATTTATTACGTAGAATCAGGGGTAACGTATTCTGGGGAGTCAATTCTCAATGGATTGCTAGCATTTCTGCACTTCTTGTGAAGCTAAGAACTCACTGCCCTTTGTTCTGGATTATCTTTTGAAAGAGTTTTTGTTTGCATAGCAAACAGCCGTAGAATGTAAAGATAGCATCTCCCTTTGCCCAGAATAATAAAGATAATGTCTTCCTCTGGAGCAAAAGTTAGGCATGCCTTCTGTCCAACATAAAAGATTCAGATTCCTTAGGTTTGGGGCTCCTTTACTGTAATGGAATACAGTGCCTGTGCAGGGATTTGTCTGGGCCCATCTGCATTGCCTCTGTGGACTTGATGGCCAGGGGAACTGAAATAAATGTGATGATATTTATGCTGTTGCTCTCCTGAGAATAATAGTCTTTTTTTCTCTCTGACATGGAAGTCTTATGTCCTCTGTCTATGTAAGATTTTTAACATTTCTCTCTCCAAGTAAGCATCACAATATTTGTATTGCTCATTATGCTGGAAATGGTAAGCAAACTTGTTAATAGGTAACTAGAAAATAACATAAAAGTTTAGACCCTTCACAGTTCTTAATGGGCACTGCTATGGTCTGAATGCTTGTATTTCTGGCCTTCTCCCCACCCCCCAACCACCTAATTCATATGTTGAAACCTTCACCCACAAGATGATGATACAAAGAGGTGGAAATTTTGAAAGGTAATTAGGTCAGGAGAGTAGAACATTCAAGAATGGGACGAATGCCCTTATAAAGGAGGTCCAAGGAAGCTTGTCTGCCCCTTCCGCTATGTGAGGGCACAGGTGGAAGGCACTGTCTAGGAAGCAGAAAGTAGGTCCCCACCAGACAGCAAATCTGATGGTGCCTTAATCTTTGACTCCCAGCCTCCAGAACTATGAGAATAAATTTCTGCTTCATAAAAAGAGCATCCCTTATTAAAGAGTTAAAAACAGTATCCAGTTTTACTATTTTGGCATGGTAACTTAATTTGCTCTGTGTGTGTGTGTGTGTGTGTGTGTGTGTGTGTATACATATACATATAGAGTATATACACACACATATATTTGTAATATGTATATGTGTGTGTATATATATGTACACACACACACATAGGTATTTATACATTTCCAATTACTAAAAGCAAGAAAGTTCTGAGAAGCAGGAAAATAGCTCAATGCATTCTTTTTCCTCTTACCTATTCAATTGGGCTGTCTCTAAATGTAACTAGGATTTATTCATTCAAGAGCTCATACTGATATGTAAACAGCTTGATTTAGAAAATTTCATAGCTATCTCCCTAGGAAATAAATGGCTTAACACAACCAATTTATAACTAAATTAATGAAGTTGAGACTATTCAATGTGTCATTTACAGATATCGTCTCTCAAAATACGGCATTCAATCCTCAAAGATGTATTGGGCATCTACAATGTGTTCTGTGCTATGATAAAGATAACAAGGAAAGAAATAGACTAGACGCAGCCTGGACTTCAATTATATGGCCCCAAACTTGGAAGAAAAAACATGTAAATCAAACAATTAGAGACAATTTTCGCACATCATAAAGTGATAAATTGAATGATACAAAATGTATAACAGAATTTCAAAGAAGAAAGAAATCAGTGTGACTTTCAGCGTTTAAGAGACGTTTGGTGAATGTTGACAAAAAGCATTTCAATAGATGAGAGGCCATTACAAATCACCTGTGTGGGAAACAAAAGGTAAACTCCAGAATTGAGAGCTGAAAAAGAGCTAATCTACTTCTATATCTCATAGGTAAAGAAATAGAGATTTATCCACACAGTTTCAATGATTTGCCAAAGTCAGCAAGTAATTGTCAAACTCAGGTCTGAAGTTCTGAGATTAACTCTTAAGTTTGGTGTTATGACATGCAATATTTTAAATCGAAGCTTAGGACACTAGTATTTGGCAGAGCCAGAGTACAAATTCAGAATACAGGGCCTGATCTCTTGACTACGGGAACGCGGCTTCTCAAATTTCAACATGCACACACATCACCATGTGAAAATGCAGATTCTCATTCAATGTAAACCTGAGATTCTGCATTTCTCATATCCCCAGGTGTTGCTCCTGATGCTCTCTGAGAACCACACAAAGCAGCAAAGCACTAGAATGCAAGTGTTGCCATTATTTTATACTCTAGAGAGTATATGAATCCATAGTTCTTAAAATTTGGGAGGTCGAACATCCCTTTGGGAATCTTATGAAAACTGTAGACCCTCTCCATCAGAAAGGTATACATGCACACAAAATTTTATATAAAATATTATGATCTTGAGAACCTCCTCACTATACTCATAAAGCCCAACCATAATAGTTCTGAGGAACTTAGGTGATAAACCTCCAGTCACAGGTAATTTTGGAGTGAGAAATTATTCTTCACCTGCTTCCTCAAGTGGTTCTTAAAATTTCTATTACTAATGATGTACATCCTTTGTGTTAGTCAATACCCACTTTAGGCTCCTCTTTTAAGCTTCTACTTCTTTGATGTAAATGAGTGTAACTGGCCCTTGATACTGGCATACTGCTAATAGCAGAACATAATTTCTAAGAGGAAAATAAAGAGAGAACGGGATACAAAGGAGACACTCAGAAAGGGGACCAGAGTAGAGCTGGCTCACAGAATAATTCACTGGGAAGTGTGTCATGAAACACAAAAGTGCTGCCAAAGGCCAAAATGGTCTGTTTCTCCACTCTGCCTAGAATTTACCTGGATGTTGTTATAATGGTAGAGAGGACAGTGACCCCTTTCCTCCTCATGATAAATGTCATGGCCAATACCCCTATAACCAAAGACAGGTTAACAAGAGAAAAGCACAAAAAAACCATTTGATCATAGATTTACATGACACAGGAACCTTCAGAATGAAGACCCAAAGATATACAAGACACTGTCCATTTTTATACTTAGGTTCTATGACGCAGGGAGAGCCATGTAGAAATGTGACTGGGAAAAAGGAATATGCGTTAATGGAAATAGACTGGGTGGAAAACCCAGCAAGTTTTGTCAGTTCAGATTCTTCTTGACTTCTCTATACGGCATTCCTTTCTCCTGGGTATGGGGTAGGACCACTCTAGAATGAGGGATGTCATTCCATTTATTTATGGTCAGGTGTTACACTAAAAGTAGGGGAATGTTAGAATAATATTTTTTGACTTTACAGCTACCTTTGGGGAAAAGGAGTTCTAGCTTCTATGACCTGGCTCAGGAAAGAATGAGCAGGAGAGACAGACGGGCAGGAGGTCAGAGAGAGACTTTGCTCCTGAGGCTGCTTCTGAGGTTTTCATTTTTGGGTATCATTTCCAGAGCCCCAACAGTACGTTTATTGCTTCTCCCCCATATGGAATTTCTCTTTGACCTATGACTACTTTAAATAATTATTGGATTATTTTTTGAATCGCTCCCATGTACAAGTACCACTCTGGGTGCTCCCACCCTATAATAATCTTTAGTGGGTAAATTATTCCAAGTTTCCTAATGAGAAGATAGCAATCTGAAAGCCAACTTGCTCAAGGGCATGAAGCTAATTGGAGGTGGAGAAGAGATTGAACCCAGTCCTGTTTGGCTGTCAACTCTCCTTTCCTGTGCTATTGCCTCCATCTTTCCTACTAAGCCTCACTGCAATGTGTATCACAGGTCCAGATGTGGGGTTCTTCCTATTACCAACTACCTTTCTGTTCCCATACCCTCAATACCAGACCAAGCCCCTAATTTATCTTGAGTCTTCCCTTCCCTGATCACTTCACTCTGATCCCCAAGGGAACAGTATTTCTATGTCCTCCTTGGTCTCTCTCATCGTTTTCCCTCCTTTCTTCTTAATAAAAGGAAGGAAGAAAGGAAAAAAGGGAGGGAGGGAGGATAAAAGAGAGGGAGGGAGAAAAAAGGGAGGGAGGGAAGAAAAAAGAAATAAGGGAGGAAGGGAGGAAGAGAAAGAAAGGCAAGGATCTGGGAAGTAATTCATTTCTATAAAGGAGAATCCTTTAAGTTTTATTAGAGAGCAATTAATTTCAGGGACATAAAGTCCCATGATTACCTGCTGCACTAATACTACTACTGTACTAGAAGTTCCAATAGTATAAAATCTGATGGCAATAATTCTCATTCAGGAAGCAGCCTCACTGAAAATACTCTGTTTGTTTACAAAAAAGGGTTATTATAACCTGACACTCAGTCAAACAATATTATAAGACCTAAACTATACAACATAATACTACAATTATATCTTCAAGTGCATGGAAATCCCATAATGTAATTACAATACAATCATAATAAAATATTCCTACCCAGAAAATTACTTCGTCATGTGTTTCCCCATTTCATCCAACTATCATCTTTAGTTTTCAGTTTATAAAGAAATACACAGAAGGAAGTGTATGCTGCTCTGGCATCCGAAGCATTGCTTTATGATTTAAATCTCCAGGTTACAAAACGACATTTATGGGCCTGAAGTGTTACATATTGGAGGCTCAACAATTCACACTTAATGTCTAAACCAAGATACAACTTGTTTCTGATTAAATTGTAGAATGCCAGAGTTCTTGAGAATGCCTGAGTAAAAGGTGAGAGGAAAGCCATTTCCTTAAAATCAAATTGTCTGATAAATAAAAATGTTTTTCCCATTTCTTGAATTGAGGTAAGGAAATGATAGGTTATGATGGAAAAGTTTTAAAAATATCAAGCTAAGGAATAGGATAAGCTGGTAAAATAAATGATTTCTTGTTCATATTCTCAGTAAGTTTTGGAATTGGTAGAGGAAAATATTTTAAAATTACTTTTATATAACATCATAGAGAAAAAAACAACTTGATTATATTTGTCTGTTAAGATGCTGACTTTCAACTCTTTAATTCTCTTGCCACACAGTCATAAAAAAAGATATTAAGGAACCCTGCCACTGATCTGTGTCCTCATGTGTGCTGTCAAAATGACCCTCTGTAACAGCAATTAGTTAATGTGGGAAAGTGATTTGAAAATGAAAGGTGATACCTAAAAACTAAGTAAGTAATGCTTAGTAAGTAAGTAACGCTATTAAGTGCACTTAGAGTAAAATAAAATATGGCACTCTATAACATTTGCCAACTGATAGACATTGTGGCAGGGTAGGAAAGAAGACTCCACCAATTCTCCCCTCTACCCGGGCAAGGACAACAAGTTAACAATCTACACAGAAAAAACACTTTTATACAAAACAAAAATTAGGTGAGCCCTCATTGTACCTGGTTTTCACTTCATATCATTGAAAGAAGCACTGAAGAGATAGAAAAAAAAAATAGTCCTGAAATCACCAATGCCACCCTTCCCCACCCCTAGCAGCAGCTGCGTGGTGCTGAGAGCTTCTCTGGGAACTGGGGGAGAAAGAGCACGGCAATTGTGTGGCATTGAACTCTGTGCGTCCTGGTAGAGCAGAAAGGAAACCTGGACCAAACTCAACTGATGCCCACCCACAGAGGGAACCTTAGCAGAGGGGAATCGCCCAGCCCAGGGGTCTGACCTTGAGCCCCAGTAAACCTCACCACTGAGGGCTACAGAACTCTTTGTCTCCAAATAAACTTGAAATGCCATAAAGCTCTAGGCTATGAATACTGCAACTCATAAGTGAGTCCTTGTGAGGAACTAGGCCCAGAGACAATGGACTGAGGGGGCACGACATACTGAGACACCAGCTGGGGCAGCCAAGGGAGGGCTGGCATCACCCTCTCTTAACCCTAGGCTGCAAGCTCACGGCTCCAAAACAGGTGCCTTCCTTTCACTTGAGGAGCGGAGAGGGAAGAGTGGGGAGGGCTTTGCCTTGCATCTAGGATACCAGCTCAGTCATAGCAGGAGAGGGCATTGGTTAGAGTTGTAAGGCCCCCAACCCCGGCCCTCATTCCTGGATGACACTTCTACACAACCTGGGCCAGAAGGGAACCCACTACCTTGAAGGAAAGGAGCCATTCCTGGCAGCATTCATCACCAGCTAACTGAAGAACCCTTGTCCCCTGATGCAATATCCAGGTATTACTCGAGGGCTTTGGATGAGCCTCTGAGACTTGCTGGCTTCAGGTGAGACTTAGCATATTACTAGCTGTGGAGGCTATGGGGAAAAATTCCTCCTGCTTGAGAAAAGCAGAGGGAAAAGTAAAGGGGACTTTGTCTTGCACCTTAGGTACCAGCATGGCCACAGGGGTATAGAGCACCCAAGCAGGCTCTTAGCTTCCCCAATTCCAAGACTTGACTCTTGGATGGAATTTCTGACCTGCCTTTGTCCAGAGAGGAGTCCACTGCCCTGAAGGGTAAGCCCCGGGTCAGGCAGCATTCAGACAAGCTGACTTAAGAAACAGTGGGCCATTAGGGAACATCAACAGTAGTCTGGATGTACTCTTCTTGGCCTGGGGGAGCAGTGGCTACAGGGTGAGGCTTCTCTGCCTTTGGAAAAAGGAGTAAAGAGTGGGAAGAACTGCATCTTGTTGTTTGAGTGCCAGCTCAGCTGCAATAAGAGAACACCAGGTAGACTTCTAAAGTTTTTGACTCTAGTCCCTGACTTGCAGATGGCATTTTGGGACCCACCCAGGGGCTGGGGGACCTTGCTGCCCTAAAGGCAAAGACACAGGCCTGGCTGGATTTGCCATTGGTTGATTGCAGAGCCCCAGGGCCTTGAGTGAACATAGGCAGTAGCCAGGGAGTGGTTAAAGCAGGTCTTGAGTGAGACCTAGCGTTGTGCTGGCTTCAGGTCTGACCCAGCACAGTCACAGTAGTGGTGGCCACTGGGGTGCTTGTGTCACTCCACCTCCAGCTTTAGGTGGCTCAGAACAGAGAGAGAGAGACTTTGTATGTTTAGGAGAAAGTAAGGGAGAGAACAAGAGTCTCTGGTAATCCAGAGAATTTTCCCAGATCAGGTCTGAGGTCTGAAATGCTAAGAATACTTTAATCAGAAAGAAAAGGACATTCATGAGCAATGAATAGTCAGTCACCTGAAGGTACAAAACTCACTGATGATAGTAAGTGCACAGAAAACCACAGAATATCCTAACACTGTAACTGTGCTGTGTAAACTACTCTTATCTGAAATAGAAAGACTAAATGATGAACCAATCAATACTAATAACTATGACTGTTCAAGGCATAGTACAATAAGATATAAATAGAAACAACAAAAAGATAAAAAGCAGAGGGATGAAGTTAAAGTGTAGAGTTTTGATTAGTTTTCTTTGCGTTTCTTTATGCAAATAGTGTTGTTCTCAGCTTAAAACAATGGGTTATACAATAGTATTTGCAAGTCTCATGGTAGCCTCAAACCAAAAAACATATGAATATACAAAGAAAAGCAAGAAACTAAATCATATCACCAGAGACAACCACCTTCATTAGAGGAACACAAGGAGGAAAGAGAGAAGGAAGAGAAAACCAGATAACAAATCACAAAATGGCAGGAGTAAGTTTTTACTCACCATTAATAATATTGAATGTAAATGGATTAAACTCTTTAATCAAAGACACAGACTGGCTGAATAGGCAAAACAACAACAGGCATTGATATGTGATCTTCAAGAAACACACTTCACTTATAAAGGCACACATAGACTGAAACATGGAAGATAAAAGGGATGAAAGAGATATTCCATGTCAATGAAAACCAAAAAAGAGTAGGAGTCATTATACTTTTACCAAAAAAGAGTAGGAGTCATTATACTTTTATCACATAAAATGGATTTCAAGATAAAAACTATAAGGAGATACAAAGAACATCACCATGTAATGATAAAGGGGTCAATTCAGCAAGAGGATATAAAAAACTTTAAATATAAATGCACCCACCATGGGAGCACTTTGACATATAAGGCAAATATTATTAGAGCTGAAGAGAGAGATAGGCCTCGATACAATAATATCTGGAGACCTCAACACCCTACTTTCAGTACTGGACAGAACTTCTGGAAAGAAAATCAACAAACATCACACTTAATCTACACTATGGACCAAATGGATCCAATAGATATTTACACAATATTCCATCCAAGAGCTGCAGAATACACATTCTTTTCCTCAGCACATGAATCATTCTCAAAGATATAACGTATGTTAGGTATCAAAAAATATCTTAAGGCATTCAAAAAATTGAAATAATATTGAGTGTTTTCTCTGACCACAATGAATAAAACTAGAAACTAATAACAAGAGTAATTCTGGAAACTATACAAATACATAGAAATTAAACAATAGTCTCTTGAATGACCAGTGAATCAGTGAAGAAATTAAGAAAGGAAATTGAAAAATTACTGGAAACAAATGATAATAGAAAAACTACGTACCTATGGGATACAGTAAAAGCAGTACTAAGAGGAAAGGTTATAGCTAAAAATGCCTTCATCAAAAAAAAAAAAAAAAAAAGGAAAAACTTCAAATGAACAATCCAATGATGCGTCTTAAAGAACTAGAAAAGCAAGAATAAAACAAATCTAAAATTAGTAGAAGAAAAGAAAGAATAAAGATCAGAGTTGAAATAAATGAAATTGAAAAAAATACAGATTAATGAAACAAAAAGTTTATTTTTGGAAAAGTTAAACAAAAGTGACAAAGCTTTAGCCAGACTAAGAAAAAAAGAGAGCATATCTAAATAAATATAATCAGAAACAAAAAAGGAGACATTATGGCTGATACTGCAGAAATTCAAAGGATCGTTAATGGCTGCTATGAGCAACTATATGCCAATAACTTGGAAAATCTAGAAGAAATGAAAAAATTCTTAGATACATAAAACTCACCAAGACTGAATTGGGAAGAAATCTTGTTATGTAAAGCAAAATAAGCCAGGCACAAAAAGACAAACATTGCATGTTCTCACTTATTTGTAGGATCTAAATATCAAAACAATTGAACTCATGAACATAGAGAGTGGACAGATAGTTATCAGAGGCTGGGAATCGTAGTGGGGGCCTAGTGGGGAGGTGAGGATTGTTACAAAAAAAAAAATGCTTAAAAAGAGTAAGGCTATTGTTTGACAGCACAACAGGGTGACTGTAGTCAATAATAACGTAATTGTATATTTTTAAATAACTCAAAGAGTGTAATTGGATTGTTTGTAACTCAAAGTATAAATGCTTGAGGTGATGGAAACCCCAGTCCCCAGGTTGTACTTATTTCACATTTTATGCCAATATCAAAACATCTCATGTACCACATAAATATATACACCTACTCTGTACCCACAAAAAATTTAAATTAAAAAATAAAGTATAACTGTCTATTCTATCTTTAAAATAAGAATTCAGCACTGCTAGGCATATTTAAAAATAATAATGCAATTAATTCAATTACTTTTCAAAACGCCAAGTAGGACCATGTCCATGATACAAATGAATCATATTCTTCTAACATGCTACAGAACAAGCTGTAGGACATAGAGCCCTTTCCTCAAACCAGGGTCACTGCTCACAGCGGATTTCAACTGCTTTAAACATAGTGACAGAACTGGCAGGAAAGGCAGTGTGGTCTAGCTACCTCGGTAGGGTCTGGAAGACTGATTTAGATGCAGGGAAGTAGAGCCACACACAAGCAAGATATTAAATCTGGCTTCTCTGCCAACTTAGCCCCTATCAATTAAAAGACTCCCTGAGGAGTCTGTATTCTAAATTTTCTGGCCCTTGTTCCACTAATTAGTGTAGCAATTAGCGACTGGGTGTGGTGGTTCACACCTGTAATCCCAGCACTTCGGGAAGCCAAGGGGGGGGAATCACCTGAGTTCAGGAGTTTGAGACCAGCCTGGCTAACATGGTGAAACCCCGTCTCTACTAAAAATACAAAAATTAGCCAGGCGTGGTGGCACGTGCCTGTAGTCCCAGGTACTTGGGAAGCTGAGGCAAGAGCATCCCTTGAACCTGGGAGACGGAGGTTGCTGTGAGCCGAGATTGTGCCACTGCAGCCTGGGTGACAGAGCAAGACTGTCTCAAAAAAAAAAAAAAAAAAAAGCAAAAAAAGCAATTAGTGATTTTGTTAACAGTTCAAACTGTTTTGTGTCTTCTTCTAGCCCTGGTCAAATGGGAGAAAATATTTTCAACGCAATAAAATATCAATGACTTTCGTTGCTGGCAATTTCATGTTCATTTTTTCTTTCTTTCCTCCCCAACCCCCGCCGCCCCGGAGATGGAGTCTTGATCTGTCACCCAGGCTGGAGTGCAATGGGCAACGGTGTAATCTCAGCTCACTGCAACCTCTGCCTCCCAGGTTCAAGCAATTCTCATGCCTCAGCCTCCCAAGTAGCTGGGATTACAGGCGCCCGCCATCACACCTGGCTAATTTTTGTATTTTTAGTAGAGACAGGGTTTCTCCATGTTGGCCAGGCTGGTCTCGAATTCCTGAACTCAGGTGATCTGCCCACCTCAGCCTGCCCAAATGCTGCAATTACAGGCATGAGACAATGCTCACGGCCTCATTCTTTCAATATCTGCATTCCCAGACTATGGTTTCCAAGGTTTCCAATGATACTGGCTATATGAGGAGAAAATTATTAAAAAGGAAAATTCTCTGAAATTCAAGACATTTATATCTTAGCACTATTACACAAAATCTCTATAATTACTTTACAAGCATTTCAGAATGTAATTATTTTTCCACTAAAACATGACACAGAACCACTCAGAGAAGATGAAAACATTCACTCCTTCAAAGTTTTAAATAAGAAATTTGAACCTTATCTTAAAGCAGTATGCTAATACTCTTATGTCTGAAACTGAGTTTTTCTTGTGACATTTCATTTTTACAGATATTTTATCCTTAGCGTCAATACAAATTATTAGCATATTTGCTCATGGGTTTCTTTCTTTTCTCAACTGTATATTCCCTCCTCACACTGAGACAAAAATCACCAAAAATATTTCATGAAGAGTTCTAAGAATATCAAATCATGTTACTGGGGTAAAGAGAATCCCAAATTAAACAGCCATTGGTTGCTCGCTCCTGGTACAGCAAATCTTGCAGACAAAGGAGCAGAATCCAAAACAACTACAAATCCCACTCTATTACATTTGAATCCATCCTGCCTTTCCTCCTTCTGCCTTCCTCATTCAGTCTTCCTCTCTTTTCTCGTATTGAAATAACTGAGCTTCAAACAACAACCAAAAGTCATATTTAAGTTTCTAATCTCTATTATTAAATCTAAGAAAAGGCATTCTTTCGTTGGTTAGGACTGAAGCATATTCACCTTTCAGAGGTACTTGAGGAGTATAGTGGTGATCACGGCTCACTGCAGCCTCAATCTCCTGGGCTGGGTGATCCTTCCAGCCTTGGCCTCCTGGGTAGCTAGGGCTACAGGCCTATGCCACCACACCCAGCTAATTTTTGTGGTTTTTATAGAGACAGGGTTTTGCCTTGTTGCTCAGGCTGGTCTAAAACTCCTAGGCTCAAACAATCTACCCACCTTGGCCTCCTGAAATGCTAGGATTACAGGCATGGACCACCACTCCTGGCTCTCCATTAAAAAAAAAAAAGAAAAGAAAAAGAAAGAAAGAAAGAAACTCTACAAATATTAACATAATTTATTTTGATATTTCTCTTTTCTTGTGAAAATTCACCCAATAATTTATCTAAGACCTTCAAAGTCAAATTGCAAAATGGCTTTTTTTGCTTAAAATCAAAACATAAAATCCCATAGAGGAAACTAATAGGAATTATTAATTAGAGACACAAGTGTAATTCTTTTAAAAAGAAAAAAGGAAGAAGAAAATTAATATAATGCTTTCACGGGACTTCAGATAGTTCATTTTGGCATACACTAATATTAAAATACTGCTCAGTTTCTCAGCATCAATAGATAAGCTTCCAGTTCTTCTCTGCCCTTAACCAATCTCAACAAGACACTCACTCCAGCATCTTTTGATAAATAAATTATCCATTGTTCCCTACAATAATTATCACAGAGCTCCTAGTATACAATACCATGTGCAGAGGATACTTTGTTAAGGGTTACTGACTGGCTGCTTAGTTTTGAGTGCTTCAAAGTGAACATGATAATAAACAAACCCTGAAGTGATTATTTAAAAATCTTAGTTAGTCGGATGTTAGAAGTTAAGTTTCTTGGGATGGATCTAGATAACAGAATTCAGCTGAAATATGCTAGTGCTCAGTATGGTGCCTATTACATAGTAATTACCTAGCAAATGTTTTTTGGGTGAACATCACATAGAAGTTCCTATCCTTGCAGCTGGTAAAGGGTGTTAAGGTGACTGGAAGATCTCAACAAAAGAAAGAGACTAACTGATTGACAAATATTTATTGTATATTCACTATTTAAAAAGCACTGTGCTGGATTTCTGCTTCCAGCCATGATGGCATAACAAGCACCGAATTTAATCTCTCACCATAAACAACTGGAAAACTGGACAAATATTAGCAACAATATTTTCAGATTTTGACAGTAGGCAAAGTAGAACTGTGAACCCTGAAGGAAGAGAAACAAATGAAGTGGGCCCTACAATTGCTCTGACTTTCTTGGAAGAAATTTCCAAACTATCAGCACACATAGCAGGAAACCACACAGAGCCTAGCAATCTCCAGAGTTGGAGAAACAAAGATTAGAGTTAGAGGACCATAAGGCAGCTAGAAAATATGGGACAGAATTGTGGAAAGGCAAATAATTGGAGTCCTAGAGAAAAAAGAGAGAGAGAGAGAGAGAAGAAAGAAAATTTTGAAAAAATAACAATAGAAAAATTTCAAAGTTTAATGAAAACTACAGATTCACAAATCCAAGCATTTTAATGAATTTTAACCAGTATAAACACATACACATATACACATACACCCCAGGAAAAACTAAGGTACATCATAATCAAATGGCTTAAAATCAGCGATAAAGAGAAAATCTTATAAAACATTGTATTCTGTGTTATAGTAGATACTAAGGTAAATTGCCCCAAGAAGGATGTTTTAATTTCCATTTATATGTAAATGTAATTTTCATGTGGGGCATTCAAATTTCCTTCTAGGCTTGGGAAGTTAAGAGGCAGGACCCAAATTCTAACGTGGGTACAGAAATTGGTAGGTTTGGTTCACAGGGTGGGCAGCATTGCAAAGCAAGATTTTGAAGAAGAATTCAGGAGCAATGCCAAAATTGAGAACCTTGCAAATAATGCAATGAAGAGTCCATCTGAATTAGACAGAGGAAGAGGCAAAATAAAGAGTTTGATGTAAGGTGAAGTGGCAAAAAATAAAGGACGTTTCAGGAAAAACGTTGGCAAGAAAGACTCTTCTGTGGTAGGCCAGACATGGTGGCTGACACCTATAATCCCAGCACTTTGGGAGGCCCAGATGGGCGGATTACTTGAGGTCAGGAGTTCGAGACCAGCCTGGTCAACACAGTGAAACCCCGTCTCTACGAAAAATATAAAAATTAGCCGGGCGTGATGACATGTGCCTGTAATCCCAGCTACTCGGGAGGCTGAGGCATGAGAATCGCTGAACCTGGGAGGCAGAGATTGCAGTGAGCCGAGATCGGACCACTGAACTCCAGCCTGGGTGACACAGTGAGTGAGAGTCCATCTCAAACAAATAAACAAAAGAAACTTCAAAAACATTTTTTAAAAGAAATACTCGTCTTTGGTTGCAGAATCTGGGGTATCTCAGAATGAAGAATCCTCCGGAGGAGGAGAAGATGAGCTGTGAAGAGTCTGTGCATTGGGCCAGGTAGGGATCTGTAATCTTCAAATAAAAAATTCCCTAGCTAGAAGTGGAAAGTTGTATAAGACATCCTAAGATAGTTTATCATTCCACATTTTTAGACCTCAAATCCTGAAGATGGTTGCTTCAGAGAGCTGCCTGTTTCTGTCCTTTCTTTATCATTTCCATTTTCTAATGATCAAAAACCTTCTAACTAGCCAGTCTGATTGCAGTTTCTTTCTCCTCCAATCCATGCTGAACAAACTACCAAGTAAACTTTTCCTAAATGCTGTCTGCATTGGGTCTGTCCAAGTTTCCTCAAAAGCCTTCAATGTTTCACGGCCCATATCTTCCAACGTTATGTTCCCATATGACCTATTTGTTTCTATTTCCCTAATATTCAGTGTCTGATCTATTCATGTCTACCTCTCCTTCTGTCATCATTGTGTCCGCTTGCCTACTTTTGTTCATGTTGCCCATGTTCTCTTTTTCTCTCCCTCATCCATCCTTCAAGTACCACCACTAATCCTTAAGGCTTTTTCTTATGGCTTTTTAGGCTTAAGAACTACTGTAGGAGTCAAAATCTTGTTTATAAGGTTTAGTAGTTAATTTTCAGTACCACTGAACAATGTTCTAATAAGGTGACTTGTATTAGTTTCTATTTCTTTCAGTTATTAAGTTTTCTGAGTGTTGAGTCTATAATTAATCTTTCTTCTATAGTCTCAAATGTCTAAGACCATTTTAAGACACATAAAAGATAAATAAATAATTGTTGATTGACATTCCAGTCCATAATTCAAATAAACTGTTTAAAGTAAATGTGTTTGTGTGTATTCCTGTTGTTGTCCCAAAAATTATCTACTTGATTATAATGAATTTTTTAATCAAAGAACTGAGAAATATGTAACATGAATAAGATAGCAAAGATTCTTAACTATATATGTATGTATGTGTATATATATATATCTAATTTGTATTACATACATAGGTCTTTATATATATATATAACTTCTCTGTAGCCAATTCCTACTTTGCAGTGATTTGACGCCAGACTGTGAAATTGGATTCCTTAGGTCATAAACGTGAATCTCCACTGCTAATACTAAACTAAATTCCCACGTTCATTTGTCAGTAGAGGAGGGAATCAAAGATCAGAATGCTCTGATGGACACATGATAAGTAGCAAATCAGCATTGACCTAGAGAACAATCCTTGTCCTATAACTTAAGAGATAAATGCTCACTGATAGGTTACTTCATTGGTATGGTTGATTTTTTGAGAACCTTAAATAAAATTGAGGCAGAGTCTGCAGTGAGAGCTTTCCCATTCTCTTCTTAAACATGAGAGTATATAGATATAATGCATCATCGGAAAAGACAATCATAATTTAAAAGCCTTACTTGTTATCTCTCCAACCCTTTCTAAGACAGCTTTCTATAGGCTTCTCTGTATTTACTCATATTAATTTAAGATTATTGACTCAAATAATACATTAAATTTCAGAGAACCTACTGGGAGTAACTTTCAAGAACTATCACTTTATTATTATAATCTAGTCTTTGGCATATGTATCTAAAGAACAAATGAATATGAATACAAATAAAAAAATATAATGTTTTTCAGAAGAAGTTGAAATAGCTCCATTCTGGATATTTTTAAAACTCTGATTCTCATTTTCATGTTATGAAAACTTAACACATAATTTTCTGCCTGTCACACTTAGTAGATGACCAAAAACTGTCATCTTTTGTTTTTCCTGCAATTAATATCATGCCAGAATTTTAAAATGTATAGAAGGTACTAAAGGCATGGTATGATTTATATAAAATAAAAAAATGCAGAGCACATAGTTCCTCACATAGGAAATTATTACTGTGGGCATACATTAAAGAATTCGTTTCAACCTTCTGAAACCCAAAGAGGGTGAAATTACCATAAAAGCCAACAGTTGGATCCATGTTGACTGTCTCTTCTTCAAACTATATTAGGAATAGACCAATAACATTAATCTCATCAAATTTCATTAAAGTCAATGAGATTGTTAATTTTCATTCTTTTCAGTGGACATTCTTTAATGCAGCAATTTAGAAATGAGAAAATTATCATACTCATTAGTATTTAAACAAAGAAATATTAGTGCAGATATTGTACATTTGAATCTTGAGCCATCAGATAAAATTAAGATATTTTATGAAACTAATTCATTGGTGACTAGGTTTTAAGAAAGTTCTGGTTTTCTATAGACACTGATTTTATAACATAGTCTTATTACACAAAGAACCACTACTCAAGTACTCTAGATTAGAGAAATTCGGTCATTACATCAAAAAAAGAAAATTAAGACGATTCAATTTTAAAGGCAGTCAAACTAATATGCTTCCCATGAGAACATAAAGAAAACAAAGGAATGTTCTTGAGGGAACTTGTTAATTTCTTTTATTAAACAGCCCTGAATGTAACTAGATGAGGTTAGCTAGGATCAGAGTTGAGTTGAAGCTAAATGAATTCTACAACAATGTTTTTCTTTCTCTTAAGATTTCTTGAGCACATTGGTCACCTGAATTAATTGTATGAGGCATAAATTCAGAAGGAAAAAAAGAAAAAGAATCCCTGCCAGCATTCAAGGGATAGCAGAGTGCAGGCCACAACCTCCAGAGAACCAGTTATTGGTTTCTAGACTTAAACATTTTGTGTGAAGCATTTTCATCAAATAATATAAATGTACAAGTCAGAGGTGACCATTTACTTTCATTACTGTTCAAATTCAATACCTTGCCTGACCCAGTCTCCTTGATGAAGTTTATGCTCTAATATGTGGCAACATTTGTGACATCCAGAGAGCAGCTCTGCCCAGTTAATGGTCATGGTGGCTTCTCCATCTTCACATGCACTAGCAGGCCGTTCAAACAGGGAAATCAAGGCTGCTGTGAAAGCAATTGCTTGAACCTTGATGGAGACATTGAAAGAACAACAGTCATGGACAGGATAATTGTTGCAAGAAGATTCTGTGTTATTTTAGTTTAATAAGGAATAGCTCTTAATTTAATAAGAATTTCTTCAATACTATTTAAAGGATGCAGGCTATTATACTAAAAAACAGAACAATTATTAGGTTGGTGACACAATTACTAAAGGGAAGTCTTTTACTTGTTTTTAAGACACATTCGTCGTTAAAATAGTAAGAATGAAAACCTTTCACAATTACAAAAGGAAATTGTTTAAATTAGCCTACTTCAGAGGTCACAGATATATTCTAGTTTCATTCAGTAAGTAATAATTTTTCATAGGTCGGGTGAAATTTGATAGGAAGACAGAAATATTTGTATCCAATATCTAGGTTTCAGAGCTGCCATCTCTAATCCTTTTGTTATATGATACAGGCAATGGGCACTCACTAGGAAATTGGTACTGAGAAACCCAATACTCTATGTAGGAAAACCAGAACAATAAATTTGAAAGCATTTTGAGGAATAAATGTAATCATTTAATATTAAACATTTATTCATATTGGGATCTAATAAATTAAGCATCCTATGGTGAAAAAGGTTAGGAAGATCTTTTTTTCTAAATGAGAAAAGCGAGACTATAGACAGACCAAAAAACAAACAAACCCACACACACAATTAAGATTTGTTTTTGTAAGCAAGAAGACAAACTGTGACCTAATCCATCTCTTCCATGTCCAATGTACATATAAGCCATAATGTAATTAAATTTGGAGGTCACACTCATTGCATTTTAATTTCTATTTTAAACTACAGTTTGATGATTAAATCCATAGTATTAAATCTTAATCTACCCTCACTTACCTTTCCAGTTATATCCCCAAAAGAAAGAATTGATTTATTGGCATCAAGAGGATCATACCAATAATCCATACAAATTGGTGTTCCTTTCAGGCCTTGGAGTTTGTACTGGCAAGCAAATTCTTCTTTGGACAGCAGATCATAGAAACAAATCTCTTTACTTGTAAAAGCCACTGCTATCTAAAGTAGCAGAGTAGAAAATCAGAAAGTAATTCTGATGGATTTAGCGAAATTAATATGCAAAGCAGACATGCCACTCTAATTGCCAAATCAAACTTTGTTCTCTGAGGATCCTTAACAGTATTACAGAAGCAAAGAACAGTGGCACAAATGTACTTTATCCTAACTGTGGAATCTAGCCAAGAAGAAACTTTTCCTTTTAGAGGCATTTGAACATGCTTTATTTCCTATCCCTATTCCACACGCTCACCAACATCCCCATCCATGGGCGACTAGACCTCTAATCAC
The DNA here is from genome assembly GCF_047675955.1 of Chlorocebus sabaeus. Lineage (NCBI taxonomy): Eukaryota > Metazoa > Chordata > Mammalia > Primates > Cercopithecidae > Chlorocebus > Chlorocebus sabaeus. The sequence continues at coordinate 22,236,130 of NC_132918.1, read as the reverse complement.
ATAGGAGAGACTAAGGCACAAAGATATGGCATTATACAGTCATACCAGAAACTTTACAAACCATGTTTTATGATGCAAATAGAGACTTTCATGGAAATTATTTGATACAGACTCTATAAGTAGCTTTATCCGAAGTCAGAGAAAACCCTAAAGGCTATATGAGAAAGGGGAAAATATTTAACAACATAAAAATAAGTCAATAGAAAATGTCCCTGTGAAGATTCACACATTGGATTTACTAGAAAAAGACTTCAATTCAACATATATATATACACACACACATACACACACACATGCACACACATACATACATATATATATATTCAAACAACTAAATAAAACAAGGTCTAAAGAAGTAAAGGAAAGTATGTGGCTGGGTGTGATGGCTCATGTCTGTAATCTTACCACTTTGAGAGGCCAATACAGGAGGATTGCTTGAGGCCAGGAGTTCAAGAACAGCCTGGGCAACATAGCGAGACTCCCATCTTTAAAAAAGAAAGAAAGAAAGAAAGAAGAAAGAAAGAAAGAAGAAAGAAAGAAAGAAAGAAAGAGAGAAAGAAAGAAATGAGAATGATGTCTCATCAAATAGAGAATTTTAAGAAACATGTATAAATTATTAAAATCACCATTCTACCAATCTTTGCCCTTTAATTGGAGTGGTTAGTCCATTGATATAATTACTGAAAAGGTAAGATTTACATCTGCCATTTTTCTAACAGTATAGCCCCATAACACATGAAGCGAAAACTAAAATTATTGAAGACAGAGTAGGCATTTCAACAATAACAGTTGGAGATTTCAATACTCTACTTTCAATAACAGATAGAACAACTGAGCTGAAGATCGGTAAGAAAATGAAGACTTGACAAACACTATAAACCAACTAGATCTCAGGTATGTCTAAAGAACACTCCATTCCAACCTCAGCAGGATGCATTTCTTCTCAAGTGCACACAGCACATTCTCCAGGGTAGACCATATATTAGGTGATAAAGCAAATCTCAATAAATTTAAAAGATTAGAAATTATATAAATTACATTCTCCAAACACAATGGAATGAAATTAGAAGTATCATTCAACCAAACAAAATTTGGGAAATTCACAGCTACATGGAAATAAAACAACACACTTCTAAGTAACCAATGGGTCAAAGAAGAAATCACAAAAGACATGAAAAAAATACACTCAGATGAATGAAAACAAAAACACAACATACAAAAAACTTATGGAATAGAGTAAAAACAATGTCTAGAGTAAAATTTATATTTGCAAACATCAATCTAAAAAAAATCTGAAATCAATAACCTAACTTTCCATCTTAAGAAACCAGAAAAAGAAGAGCAACCTAAATCCAAAGCCAGCAGAAGGAAGAAAAAAATTAAATTAGTACAGAAATAAAGCAAATAGAGAATGAAAAAGCAATAGAGAAAAACAACGAAATCAAATTAGTTCTTTGAAAAGATAAACAAAATTGGCAAAACTTTAGCTAGACTAACCAAAAAAAAAGAGATGATAGGCCAGGCGCGATGACTCATGCCTGTAATCTCAGCACTTTTGGAGGCTGAGACGGGTGGATCACGAGGTCAGGAGATGGAGACCATCCTGGCAAAGACGGTGAAACCCCATGTCTACTAAAAACACAAAAAATTAGCCAGGCATGGTGGCGGGTGCCTGTAGTCCCAGCTGCTCAGGAGGTTGAGGCAGGAGAATGGCGTGAATCTGGGAGGCAGAGCTTGCAGTGAGCCGAGATCCTGCCACTGCACTCCATCCAGCCTGGGAGATAGCGTGAGACTCCGTCTCAAAAAAAAAAAAAAAGAAAGAAAGAAAAAAAGAGATGATATAAATTATTAAAATCAGAAATAAAAGAGTGGACAGTGCCATCGACGTTGCAGAAATAAAAAAGTATTAGTAAGATATTAAAATTATTATATACCAAGAAATTAGTTAACATTTATGAAATGCATAAATTTCAGGAAACAAAAACTATGTAAACCAACTCAATAAGACAGAAAATATCAACAGAACTATGATGAATGAAAGATTAAATTAATAGTCAAAAAAAGTGTCACAAAGAAAATCCTCAACTAGATGGCTTCACTGATAAATTCCACCAAACGTTTCAAGGAAAATAATACCAATACTTCTCAAACTCTTCCAAAAAATTACAGCGAAGGTAACACCTCCCAAATCATTTTATCAGGCCAGGATTACCCTAATACTGAAACCAGAGAAAGACATCACAAGAATAGAAAACTGCAGATCTATACCTCTTAATATAAATGTAAAATGTATACTGAACTAAATACTAGCAAAGAGAATTTAGCAACATACAAAAAAGTTTACACATCATAGCAAAGTAATATTTATCCCAGGAAAACAAGGTTTGTTTAACATGCAAAAATCAATCAGTGTAATACATCATATTAATAGAATAAAAGACAAAAGCTATATGGTAATCTCAGTAGATGCAAACAATGCATTTGACAAAATCCAACACATTTTCATGATAAAAACACTCAACAAACCAGAAATAGAAGAGAATTTCTTCAACCTCATAAACAGCATATACTACTACAACAACAACAACAACAACAAAAATCCTACAGCTGACATCACACATATTGGTGAAAAAATACATATATTCCCCATAAGATCAGAAACAAGACAAGGATGTTCACTCTCACCACTTCTATTTAATATGGTATGGAGTTTCTAGCCAGATAAATTAAGCAATAAAATGAAAATTTAAAATATCAATATTGAAAAGGAGGAAGTTAAACTAGATCTCTATATCTATTTGGAGATAACATGATACTATATATAGGAAATTTTAGAAATGCTCAAAAACACTACAGAACTAACACATGACTTCAGAAAGATGCAGAATATATTATCATTTTTGAAAAATCTATTGTATTTCTATACAATGAACAATCTAAAAATGAAATTACCAAAGGCAATGTTAAGAGAATGTAAAAACTGAGATGCAGGTTTTGCAAAGTATCCATCTGATAAATCTATCTACCCAGAATATATAAAAACTCTCGAAACTCAATAATAAGATAACAACCTTAATAAAAAATTGGAAAAGATTTGGATAGACATATTACAAAAGAAGATGTACAGGTAGCAAACCAGCACGTGAAAATATGCTTAACATCATTAGTCACTAGTTAAATATGAATTAAAGCCATAATAAGATCTAAATGCAGGCCTTTTAAAATGGCTAAAATTGAGAGAGAAAATAACTGATCATACCAAATGTTTGTGAGGCCGTATCCACAAAATGGAATGCTGCAGAGCAATAAAAACTAGTAGTATACCTCAAAACATGGATAATTCTCAAAATAGTTATGCCATGTTAAAAAAAAAGAAAAAGAAAGAAAAAGAAAAAAAGGAGTACACACAGTATGGTGCCAATTATACAAAACTCTAGAAAATCCAAATTAATCTATAGTGACCGAAAGCAGATCAGTGCTTGCTTAACAAAAAAGGGATGGGGGGAGTTACAAAACACTGCAAGGAAATTTCTGAGGGTGATTAATATGTTCATTGTCTTCTTCATACTGTTGATTTTTCACAGGTCATGTATGTGTTAAAATCTATGAACTTGGGACACTTTCATATGTGCAGTGTATTTTGTATAATTATATTTCAATAAATCTGTTTCAAAAAGAACAAAAGCAACATTCTTTAAGATTCTATATTGAGTAAGCACAAAAGAAACACTAAGATTTTAGTTCAGTGCTGAAAAGAAGAAATAGTGCAACAGAAATATCATATAATAATAACAGCACACTGCAAACAGATATAAAAAAATCATCTGGACTATATCTTTTAATTCATACAAGTTAAATATTAGCACTAGATACTTAGCAAAAAGGAATTGGATCTCATGTCAGCAGCCACTATAGAGGCAGCAAAGACTGAAGCCCAGGTCTAAAGTTGGCCTACCTCAGTTTACAAGTCTTGGCAACCCTGATTACATCCTTTGTGACTGAGGGTAAATTATACAACTTCTCTTTGCTCCATCTCTCATTTGTGAAGTGGGAATAATAACTACTCCATGGTGATTTTGAGAGGATGAATAGATAAGGGCATAGGAAGCTACTGAGGATGAGAATGATTTGTGGTTCCAAACAATAGAGCATACATTTTCCCACTAAAAATAACTTGCCTTTTTGGAGAAATGCTGATTTTAGGTCTGGCATAGGAAATACACAAGATGATTCTAGAACATTTTGTCATACCAGGAAACAAAGAAGCTTTCAAGTGCTGTCAGGATTATAAAAAGACTCAGAAGCCAACCTGCATTGTTCCCACTCTCTAAAGAGGGTGCAATTTCTGGTATGGGATAACAACTCAGTAGATTAAAACAAATCAAAAATTTTAAACCCATGATTTTTTAATTATACTGATAATAATAATAATAGTACTCATTGTTTATTTTTAGACAATATTAGAAAACCAGCTCATTATTTTGAAAACTGGCAAAAAACGTGAAAAATTAGGCATTTATTCTGCCTTTAATTTGTATCACATGATGACTAAACAATTAATGGGATTATTTCTTTTTTATAAGGTATTCTAGCTTAAAGGAAAAGGAAATTGTGAAATTAGAATATCATCTTCTGACCCCTAAAAAAATTCATGGATTTAGGAATAGTCAGCAATAACTGCTAACATCTCAAGAAGAGGAAGAACCAGGTATTTAATACCTACTAGCTGAAGAACACATAGCCATCTGTTCTAAACAAACTAACACAAGGCTTTACACTTGACTACCAATTCACTAGAAAAATCACGGAATGGCTGGACATATTAAACAACACCATGTAGACACAATCTGTGAAATCCAGACTGTGGAAAATTCTAAAGGACAAACCTTGGTTTCTTTAACAAAAACATCAACAGCAACAGCCAAAATTTGCAAAAAAAAAAAAAAAAAAGCAGGAAAAAAGAAAAGCATGTGTATCAAAAGAGACATATTAACCATTCACAATATTTGGACCTTATTCAGATCTTCATTGAAATAAATTATTAATAAGATAATCAGGAAAATATGTACATGACTGGATATTTCATGATACTAAGACAATATTGCTATGGATATTAAGTGTGATAGCGGTATTTTGGCTATGCTAAAATAGAGACATCTTTTAGAAATACAGAAATATTTACAGATGAAATAATATAATGTTTTGGATCTTAAGGGGGAGGTATAGATGAAACAAGATTGGCTGTGAATTGAAAATTATTGAGTGAATACTGAGTATATCAGGTTTCTAATACTATTCTCTCTGCTTGTGCATGCACTTGAAAATTTTCATAGTAAAATCTGCCTTCTGCTTAATATGAAATATTAACATGTAGATTCTTCAAGATCCAACCTTCCATGTCAAAATTATTTTACTCACAGTATGTTATCTTTCTGAGAGGTATAGGTATATGAAGATGTTTAGACCCAGTAGGCCCTATTAGAATGAAGATACTGACTAGTACAGTGATCAAAATTAGATAAGCAGTTCTCCTTAATTGCACTGAATCCTGCCATGCACAGTAATAGCCTCTCAGTTCTACATATAGATCCATGATCCTGCTGTAAACTATACAGGAGTAAAGTTCTTATAAGCTAATAATGAAGCATGGCCTCATTGAAGACAGAGCCAGGAATCTGAGCCATCAGTCACAGTGTCCTTACAAGGCACCCAAGAGAACAGCTTGGGAAATCATGTAGTTCTGTTGGCACTACCTGTTCTCCCTCCAGGTCAGGAGAAAGCCACCAAGAGTAATATAGCTTTCTGTTACTGCTAGCCAGGAGTCCCACCCCATAACTTTTTCCTCTTTTACAAGCAGTAATTATTTTTATAAAGAGTCTGTACCTTGTTTACATTTTCCAGAGAAACCAGGCTTGTCACCCACAGGTGTTTGAGCTTGGTGGCATCTGAAGTGATGGGGAATGTTTCTTGCAGCTTTAAATTCTCTCCCCAGATTGCTAATAAACCTTCTTTACTAATCGTCAGATAATGACTTGAACTTTTTAAGAAAATTACTTTTTGAATGTTGTCCTTGTGTTTTACTGGGAGGAATTCCAGATCCTTCCACTGGGGCACCACAGTTGCCTTTGCTCGTTCATCTTGCTTGTTAAGCTCTAGCAGTATAAAGGAAGTCAGCTTGTCCCAATTAATGAAGCCGTCTTGGGCCACATCCACTTTGTCAAAGAGCTCCCCGTATTCTTCCTTCGTGCCCCAACCAACAATCTCTGTCATCTTCTGTGTAAAGTCTTCTCTGGACATACAAATGATTTTCCTTGGCTCTGGGGACTAGAAACGGGAATCCAAAAACAATAATGAGACAGCAGTGAAAGCATCATATGCACAAGAGCACTGTGCTACCCACAAAGGTGAATTTAATCAGCAATTCTGCCAACATGAAAAGAAAAATGTCTTTTGCTTGATAACAGTAATATACTCAAGTGAACTTAAGCTGGGGACCAAGTAACTGACAGGACTAGAAGTTGACATTCTCAGTCACAAAAAGTCAATCATGAAAGTACTTATATCGGGAAGAGTAAGGCAGGAGAAGATGTGATGATGAAAGCATGGAGTGATGTGAGGCTGTGAGCCAAAGAATTCAGGTTACCTCTATTTAAGCTAGAAAAGGCAAGGAAAGGTTTCTCCCCTAGAGTCTGCAGAAGAAAGGCAATCCTGACAACTTGATTTTATCCCTGTAAAATCCCTTTGAGGTTTCTGAACTCCAGAACTGTATATTAATATATTTGTGTGTTTTAAGTCATGGTTTTTGGTAATTAGTTACAGCAGCAACAGGAAATTAATACAGACATATCTCCTTTTGTTGCACTTTGCTTTATTGTACTTTGCTGATACTGTGATTTTTACAAATTGAAGGTTTGTGGCAACCTTGCAAGTCTATCAGTGCCATTTTTTTTCAATAGCATGCCTACATATCCCTGTGTCACATTTTGGTAATTCTTATAATATTTAAAATTTTATTAGTAGTAGTATTATATCTGTTACGGAGATCTGTAATCCATAATCTTTGATGTTACTATTGTAACTGTTTTGCGGCAGCATGAACCACGCCCATACAAGACAGCAAACTTAATTCATAAGTGTTGTGTATGTTCTGATTGCTGCACCAACCAGTCATTCCGCTTTCCCTTTCCCTTTCCTTGGGCCTTCCTATTTTTTCAGACACAAAAATACTGAAATGAAGCCAATTAATAACCCTATAAGAGCCTCGAAATGTTTAAGTAAAGTCAGAGTTTTACATCTCTCACTTTAAATCAAAAGCTAAAAATGATTAGGCTTAATGGGGAATGCATGCCAAAAGATGAGCGAGGCTGAAAACTAGGCCTCTTGCACGAAACAGTCAAGTTGTGAATGTAAAGGAAAAGTTCTTGAAGGAAAAGTGCTATTCCTTTGAACACGAGAATGATAAAAAAGTTAAACAGCCTTATTGCTGCTTTGAAGAAAGTTTTAGTGGTCTGGATAGAAGATCAAACCAGGCACAACATTCCTTTAAGCCAAAACCTAATACAGAGCAAGGCCCTCACTTTCCTTAATTCTATGAAGGCAGAGAGAGGTAAGAAAGTTGCAGATGAAAAGGTGAAAGCTAGCAGATGTAGATTCATGAGGTTTGAAGGAAAGAAGTCATCTCCACAACATAAAAGTCAACATGAAGCAGAAACTGCTGATGTGGAAGCTGCAGCAAGTTATTCAGAATCTCTTAGCTAAGGTAACTGATTAAGGTGGCTACACTAAACAATACATTTTCAATGTAAATGAAATAGCCTTATTTGGAAGAAGATGCCATTTAGGACTTTTCATAGCTAGAGCCATGCTTGGCTTCAAAGTTTCAAATGACAGAATGACTCTCTTGTTAGGGGTTGATGTAACTGGTGAGTTTAAGCTGAAACCAATGCTCATTTTTATTCCCAAAACTCTCTAAGGCCTTAAGATTTATGCTAAATCTGACTGGGCACAGTGACTCATGCCTATAATCCCAGAATTTTGGGAGACTGAAGGGGAGGATTGCTTGAGCCCAGGAGTTTGAGAAAAGACTGAGCAACATAGTGAGACTCCATCTCTACAAAAAATGAAAAAACGAGTTGGGCATGGTGACATGAGCCTATAGTCTTAGTTACTTGGGAGACTGAGGTAGGGGTATCACTCAAGCCTGGGAAGTAGAGGCTGCAGTGAGCCATGATTGCGCCACTGCACTCCAGCCTGGCCAACAGAGAAAGACCCTGTTTCTGTGCTCTATAAGTGAAACAACAAAGCCTGCATTATAGCACACTGTTTACAGCATGGTTTATTGAATATACGTGGTTTACTGAATATACAGCGTGGTTCACTGAAGCCCACTGCTAAGACATACTGCTTTGAAAAAATATTCCTTTTAAAAAGGTACTGCTCTACCATGTCCCCGGTGGCTCGAGAGCTCCAACAGAGATATACAAGGGGTTTAATATTGTTTTCATGCCTGCTAACACAATGTACATTCTGCAGCCTATAGATTAAGAAATAACTTCAACTTTCAATTCTGATGTTTTGTAGGGTATAGCTGCCATAGACAGTGATTTCTCTGGTGGATGTGAGCAAAATAAATTAAAAACCTTTTGGAAAGGATTCACTAGAATGGCATCATTTTAGATGCCATTAAGAATATTCATAATTCATGAGAGGAGGTCAAAATGTCAAAATTAACAGGAGTTTGGAAAAAAGTTGATTCCAACTCTCATGGAAGGCTTTGAGGAGTTCAAAACTTAGATGAAGAAAGTTAACTGTGGATGTGGTAGAAATGACAAGAGAACTCCAATTAGAAGTGGAACCTGACGATGTGACTGAATTGCTGCAATCTCATGATCAGACTCGAATGGATGTGGAGTTGCTTCTTATAGATGAGCAAAGAAAGTTGTTTCTTGAGATGGAATCTGTTCCTGGTGAAGAGTCCATAAACATTGTTGAATGACAACAAAGAGGTAGACTATTAAATAAACTTAGTTGATAAAGCAGTGACAAGTTTTGAGAGTATTGACTTCAATTTTGAAAGAAATTCTATTGTGAGTAAAACACTGTGAAATAGCATCTCATGCTACAGAGAAATCTTTCATGAAAGGAAGAATCCATCGATGTGGCAAATGTCACTGTTATCTTCCTTACGAAATTGCCATAGCCATCTCAACCTTCAGTAACCACCACCCTGATCAGTCAGCAGACATCAACATTGAGGCCCTCCACTAACAAGAACATTACCTCTCGCCAAAGGCTCAGATTATTGTTAATTTTTTTAGCAATAAAGTATTTTTTAATTAAGATATGTACAGTTTTTTAGATATGTGCTATTGGACATTTAATACCCCAGAGTATAGCTTAAATATATCTTTTATTGCTCTAGGAAACAAAGAAATGTGTGTGACTCAGTTTATCCTGATACCCACTTTATTGCAGTGGTCTGGAACCAAATCTGCACTATCTCCAAGGTGTGCCTGTCAAATGGTTGATGAAAATTGGGTGAATCCCTGAAGAGTGCTTAGTGAAGCCAGCAAAATTACCCCATGGTGAAACTTTAATGAAAGGGCAATAAGTTAACTTCTATACATATGCCATTACAAAGAACAGTGAAGCCACGTGCAATTGATTCTTGCTGTTCATAGCTATATTCTCTAAAGTCTCTGAGAACACTAAATTAGCAGATACTGAACCATTGCTCCTAAGGGAAACACAGGGTTAAGTTTCTGCAAGCCTCTGCACAACTGCTCACTACATAATTTTGTTTATGTGTGTTTCTGTTGAAAGACATGTTATTTAATGTATTGTTAATTAATCACAATTAAATTCATAGCCAACAGCATCATAACTTGTGCCTGAATGAAGCTAACATATATATTTTCTCAGTGAGACATATCTCAGCCTTCTCGCGCTTAGGAACACTAGCCAGCACTCCACCACCACACTTGGGGGCCATTTTAAAGAGTGAAATCCCCAACAATAAGCACAACATGTGAAAAAACGTGGCACTAAAGAGGTGTTGAAAACAATGAGATCACTTGGACACAGGGCAAGGAACATCACATACTGGGGCCTGTCAGGGGGTGGGGGACTAGGGGAGGGATAGCATTAGGAGAAATACCTAATGTAAATGATGAGTTGATGGGTGCAGCAAACCAACATGGCACATGTATACCTACATATCAAACCTGCACAAGGTGTACATGTACCCTAGAACTTAAAGTATAATAAATAAAGAAAAAAAAAGAAAAAAAGAAATTGCCATATGGTAAAAAAAAAAAAAAAAAAAAAAAAAAAAAAAAGAGAGAGAGAGAGCGAGAGAGATGTTAAAAAGGACGCTTGCTTACAATATGAGAGCTGAACAAGAAAGCAGACTGTTGCCTTGTTTGATCTCCGCTTGGAATGTACACATTGGGAGACTCAAATTTTTTGCCACTCTGCACATGTCTGGGAAAGACCATTAAAGTGCCACGAGTATTGATTTGGGGATTAATCAATTTTAGGAAGTAGGCAAATTTTCAAGTATAAAATTCACAAATAATGAAGATTAACTGTATTTCAAACAAGTATTTAGCTTAACATTGATGGGCTGTTTAGTTCAGTGAGATTCATTATGAGAGAATAAACTTTTCCCACCATGTCAGAGTCAGAGTCAGGCCTGGAAGAAGCACTAGAGGCAGCATACTGTGGAGCAGGTCAAACCAATGTAGGTTTAAGCCTGGTTCCACCAGAGATTGTGAGAACTACTGGCAAGGTACTTCACTGCTAATTTCCCATCTGCAAAGTAGGTAAAGCAGTATCAGCTGCAAGAAAATTGTTATGAAGATTAGTTGAGATAATAGAGGTTAGTTTAATGGAGGTTAGTCTAGGCACTTAACTAATTAAAATAACTTTCTGAGAAATAATTGATATCAAGCCCTTTGAACCAGCCAGGAGTTAATTATTCGTATCTTTTTTCAATTATTTTCAGTCTAAAATGTTTAGATAGCTGGACATTTTTGAGGGACCCAGATTTTAAGGGTAGAGAAAGAAACCTGGTTCTAAAAGTGCTCCATCTGTGTCAAAACTGCAAACTATTTCTGAAAACTAAGGCAATGTTGATTTTTATTTTAAACTATTACATAATGGCATCAATCAATCTCTTAGATTGTCTCATCAATAAAACAACATTTAAAAGCAGCATCTCAGTGTATTTTCTTCCTATAAGCTAGTAGTTTACTTTTTATTTCTGAGAATAAGAAACTACTCTGACAAATATCAAAACAATTTCTTCTTTACATTTAACAATGTAGAATTAGAAACAAATTGTAAATGACAAATTTTCTTTCCCAAAGTAATATAAGCAATCAACTACATACTTTTCTGCACATTGATAATACCAATATCCACTGGGGAAAGAGACAAGAAATATGGCTAGGTTATGAAATTTGGCCCAAAAAGTACAATTGTATGATATCCCTGGCAGTTCTGTTATCCATTGTTCACCCATTAGCTTGTTAAGTTTGAAAATGAAACCATGTTTTAGCCATACCTTCAGTTAAAATCTAGTAGTTTATTTTTACTAAAAAATCCTAACTTTTTTGAAGAAGCATGATGCTTTGATTAATATGTTGTTTATTAATTCTGTCATATGCCAACTTGAATAAATTAGTTAAATGTACAATTAAGGTAATTGATCTTTTATACAAGCTTAAAAGCACAAATGCATTAACTTTTACCACAAAATTAATTCTTGTTTTATCAGTGACTCCCACCCTCTGGGACTAGAATTAATTCATTCACGTCTTCATACTACATATATCATACACTGTGGTTGGGAAATCGTGTGGCAGTGAAGAAGGTGGAGCTCTAAGTCTTAGCCCCAATTACGGCACCTCTAAGTAGGAATAATAATGAATTCCTAGTGCTGTTATGAAGATCTATTCATAATTTAATGTATATATAGCACATGGGATAATTTAATGTATGTATAGCACATTTATATTCAATAAATGTTAATGCCCTGCTAAAGAGTTTGGGGAATAGAAGAATTATAAATTGAGTCGTCATGTCAGCAATGATGGTTTTCTGAGAATTTAGTCAAACTCGTGTGTGTGTGTGTGTGTGTGTGTGTAAGTAAGGCTTTGGAGACGTTCATAATTACTAATATTAATGATCTCTACCAGGGTGGCTAGGGTGGCTAGTTGCTAACTAGATAGTTCTTAAAGGTTTCTTAGGGGCCCAGAGAATATGTGCAGGAGACTGTACCAGCAGAATGGTCTGAAACTCTCTGCTTCTATGACTATTATCATCATAGCAGCAGATCTAATTTTTGTCTTAAAAAGAAACAACAATGCACACTGTTTCAGTTGCTCTTCCTCAAAGGCACAAATATAAAACTGCCCTAAGTGAGCCTGGTGAAAGTAAAGTTTACCCGTTCCCAGAACCATGGCTCTTTCACATATACAAGAGCGACATTTCATCCATGTGAGTAATCCCAGCTTCTGTCTTGTCTTTAGCTGCTCATAGTGGTGCTCTGTGAGCCAAATATCCCCATCCTGGACTTACTGGCGGAAAGTAATTCCACAAAAAGAAAGCAAAGATAACCTTTCAATCTAAATAGGAACTTGCATAGAGCATCATTTAGTTACTACAAACTCTTAGTTTGCATTAGATTCAATACTGAGTGGCGAAATAATTTACCATTGAGCTGTCTTTAGGGATATACATACACATGCATACACAGACACACATCTTCAAATTAGTGCTAATTTAGTCAATGTCTGGCCTTTATGCCTGGATTTGACACATAACATTTGTATGCCCTTAAGCCAGTCACGACCTCTCTCAGGGTTTGCATGAAGTACCAAAAAGATAATCTGTATGAAGGCCATCTTCTTTACATTAGACAACTCTATTCAAGCATTCATTATTGCTGACGCATCTACAACAGGATGAATTCACAAGTATACACTTAATATAGATAAGGAAATATTAGGACTTTAGGAAATTTTACTTCATTATAAAACATAGAGCGTAAAATAATTCTCATTTCCTTCAATGAAAAGTGTAATTACTATGGCTTTAATAAAATCTTTATTATTCCAATAAACAATGTGCTCCCATTCAAATGTAGGCTTTCAAATAAAAACTACTTAATAGTGTTTTAAAGATACGTCCTTTGATTTGTATTAATCTATATTATCTATATGGTCTTTTTGAGGTAATAATTAGTGCTCATGCCTTTGTTAGAACTCCTCTTCTAATAAAGGTGAAAAGTATATGAGCCATTAGAAAACATGATCTCTAGTACAATGTTTGTACATTTATTTTGCTATATCTATTTAACTACTAAGAAAATAACCAGTTATTAAATTGTCTACACTTGTTGTGGCAAGAGCCAGAAAGCTAATATACTCAGAATGTCCAGCTGATTATATCACTAGACACAACTTTAGACCTTTTGAAAATGTTCTTGTCTTCCTGAATTCTTGTCAAAGAATATTCTGAAAATCATTTCCTCTTGCCTAAAAAGCATGTTTTGCAGTTACAGTCAGTTCTAGTGAGCTGCCTGTCTATTTAGAAAAAGCATAAACTCTAAAATTTCCTTCAGCTCTGAGCTTTATAAGATTTGAATTTAACCATAATTTATACGAAAAGTGAGCTCTAACCGTAAGTGCAAAACTTTAAAAAAAAAAAACCTTGACACTCGACAGGCATTTTTGCCATTAAGAAGAGATCATGTGCCATTGGCAACTTAAGTGTGCCAACATACTTTTACAAATTTTTATTTTTTGCACAAAAGAATCCACATGTATTATAGAAAATGAAGATAATTTAAAAATTAAAATCATTTATAATGCCATCAGTCTTTCAGATTTATTTCTAGGCAGAAACAGAAATGACCACTTATTATTTACAAAATAGCATCATGATATACATACATATCTTTCTATGTTGCTTTTTCCACTTATACCATAAAGCTATGCCTCTTATAATATACATTGGTCTTTATTACTATTTTTAATGACTGCACAGTATTTTACAGCGAAGACATACAATTATTTATAATCCCATTATTAAAAATTTCAATCGTTCCCAATGCTTTACAATTTTATATAAACAACCCAGCAACATATATATATTCCTACATACACATCATTGCTAAGCTGTCCAATTATATCCTAAGGGAAATTCTCTAGAAGCATAATTACCGAATCAAAGAATTTACATGTCCTGAAAGTTTTTTAAATATATTTTGCCAAATCCTCTTCTAAAAGGTTGAATACATTTACATTCCCATCAACAAAGTAGGAGGTTGCCTGTACTCAAGACCCTCATAAAGGTGTGGTATTATTCTTCTTAAGACTTATTGATTGGTTGCTAAAGCATAGTTCTATTAAATAAGCCTAAATATTACTTACTTTCTGGAGGAAAAATATATTTCTAAAGCAGACATTTTATCTTTCAAAATCTGCCAACCCTTAGAAATGTTGTTTATATTTTCGTCCCCTCTTTCCAATAGCATATTTCATAATGAAATGAAGAAAGAAATACTTTCTTTTCTCCTACTCTGCAAATAAGAACTTGGCCAAGACAAAAGTCCCAGTTCAACACCATTGAGAAAGCACAATCCAACTTGGTCTGGGTATTTTCTCTTCTGTCAATGGTTGTCAGTGGGTTAGCATTTCACTGACCCAAGGTTTACTGCCCTTAAGTCATTGGTGAGTATTTGTTTCCAGAAACTGAAAATAAATGTCAAATGATAAGTTGTAAGCCACTGGGAGAAATACATCCATCCATCCTTCCACCTATTGATCTATTCATTAATAAATGTATATTAAAGATGTATACCATATAAAGCAGCACAGCATAGGTATACTTATTTGTTCAGTCAACAAATGTTTATTAAGTGTCGGTTCCATGGCAAACATTATTGTAAGTACTCATCACTAAATTTTTAAAAATTTTTTTATTTCCATAGGTTTTTGGGAAAGAGGTGGTATTTGGTTACATGAGTAAGTTTTTTAGTGGTGATCTGTGAGATTGTGGTGCACCCATCACCTGAGCAAAATACACTGAACCCAATTTATAGTCTTATATTCCTCAACCCCTTCCCACTCTTTTTCCCTGAGTCCTCCAAGTCCATTGTATCATTCTTATGCCTTTGCATCCTCATAGCTTAGCTTCCACTTGTGAGTGAGAAATACGATGTTTGGCTTTCTATTCCTGGGTTACTTCACTTAAAATAATAGTCTCCAGTTAAATTCAGGTTGCTGCAAATATCATTAATTCATTCCTTTTTATGGTTCAGTAGCATTCTATTGTGTGTGTGTGTGTGTGTATATATATATACACACATATATATATACATATATATACACACACACACGTATATCATAGTTTCTTTATCCACTTGTTGATTGCATATATATATGCATATCACAGTTTCTTTATCCATTTGTTGATTGCATATTATATATATATATACGTATATCACAGTTTCTTTAACCACTTGTTGATTGCATATATATATATATGTATATCACAGTTCCTTTATCCACTTGTTGATTGATGGGCGTTTGGGTGGCTTCCACATTTTCACAATTTCAAATTGTGCTGCTGTAAACATGCTTGGGCAATATCTTTTTGGTAAAACAACTTCTTTTCCTCTGGGTAGATACCCAGTAGTGGGATTGCTGGATCAAATGCTAGTTCTACTTTTAGTTCTTTAAAGAATCTCCGCACTATTTTTCATAGTGGTTATACTAGTTTGCATTCCCATCAGCAATGTAGAAGTGTCCCTTCTTCACTACATCCATGCCAACATGTATTAGTTTTTGATTTTTTATTATGGTCATACTTGCAGGAGTAAGGTGGTATCACATTGTGGTTTTGATCTGCATTTCCCTGATCATTAGTAACGCTGAGCACTTTTTCATATGTTTGTTGGCCATTTGTATATCTTCTTTTGAGAATTGTCTATTCATGTCCTTAGCCCACTTTTCGATGGGATTGTTTCTTTTTTTCTTGCTAATTTGTTTGAGTTCATTGTAGATTCTGGACATTAGCCCTTTGTCAGGTGTATAGAGTGTGAAGATTTTCTCCCACCCTGTGAGTTGTCTGTTTACTCTGCTGACTGTTCTTTTGTTGTGCAAAAGTTCTTTAGTTTAATTATGTCCCAACTATTTATCTTTGTTTTTATTGCATTTGCTTTTGGGTTCTTGGTCATGAAATTCTTGCCTAAACCAACATCTAGAATGGTTTTTCCAATGTTATGTTCTAGAATTTTTATAGTTTCAGGTATTAGATCCATCTTGAGTTGGTTTTTGTATGAGATGAGACATGAGAATCCAGTTTCATTCTCCTACATGTGACTTGCCAATTACCCCAGCACCATTTGTTGAATAGGGTGTTCTTTCCCCACTTTATGTTTTTGTTTGCTTAGTTGAAAATCAGTTGGCTGTAAGTATTTGGCTTTATTTCTGGGTTCTCTATACTGTTCTGTTGGTCTATGTGCCTATTTTCATACCAGTACCATGCTGTTTTGGTGACTATGGCCATAAAGTATAGTTTGAAATCAGGTAACATGATGCCTCCAGGTTTGTTCTTTTTGCTCAGTCTTACTTTGGCCATGTGGGCTCTTTTTTAGTTCCATATTAATTTTAGGATTGTTTTTCCTAGTTTTGTGAAGAATGATGGTGGCATTTTGATAGGAATTGCTTCGAATTTGCAGATTGCTTTTGGGAGTATGGTCATTTTCACAATGTTACTTCTATCCATCCATGAGCATGGGATGTGTTTCTATTTGTTTGTGTCATCTATGATTTATTTCACCAGAGTTTTGTAATTTTCCTTGTAGAAGTCTTTCACCTCACCTCCTTGGTTAGGTATATTCCTAAGTATTTTATTTTTTCTTTTGCAGCTATTGTAAAAGGAGTTAAGTTCGTGATTTGATTCTCAGCTTGGCTGCTGTTGGTATATAGGAGAGCTACTGATGTGTGTACATTAATTTTGTATCTGGAAACTTTGCTGAATTATTTTATCAGTATCAGGAGCTTTTTGCAGTAGTCTTTAGTGTTTTCTGGGTACAGCGTCATATCATCAGCAAACAGCAACAGTTTGACTTACTCTTTACCAATTACTTTGAACAAGACAACAAGATCAATGCTCTTTGAATACACACACTTCAGTGTAGAGACTAGGTGTGCTGGTTACTAATAACACATGTTTTTAGGTTATCAAAAGTAATAAGATTACAAGCATCACATTAACTATTGCTTTTCCTAATTTTAAATGGCACGTAGCCTTTAAGCATGCTGAAACATTCCATTAAAACGTATTTTGTATGGACTAGATACCTTTCCATAATTTTGAAGTTGTCTGATTTTATTTCAGATCATTAGAATGCTGCAATGCATTTTTTATCTACACGAAAAATTGCTCATAATAGGATCTCAAAATTTTATTTTCTGCATAAGCTGCTAGTTTTATCAACACTTCACCAAAATTAACATTTCTTTTGTCAGACATTCGGCATGATTTTTCTTTAATGTTCCATGACAGCTGAATGAGTATATGCTATCAATATGCAGCCTTTTCCCCTATAACTATAATTACATTTAAAATTAACATGCTGGTTTCTCATGCTTCATTCTGTTGTACTTGCCTCAATTTCCCTTGGTTACAAAGCATATTGGTTATGAATATGTATTAGGGCTTGCTGTCAAATTCTGTGAACATCTCCTGGAGCAGAAGATTAGCTATGTTATTGCAAAACAGATGCATCAGTTTATATCATCCCCTGCAATTTTTACCTACTAATGAACATTTATGAGAAAATGAACAACAGAACAGGGGAAATTAGTCTGCTAGTCAAGGTCCATAGCACTCTTTTTTTCTTGCTTCAATAGATTTTAGTAGAATTTAATTTTCATTTTTACTATACTATCAATTATTCAAGAGCTCATCAGTTTGAATAAAGTTAAAGTTTCTTAACTAACAAAGACACAAACCTTGACTGAATTTAAAGTTTGGAACCAAACTCTCACAAGTCAATAATTCAACATTTCGATTTCCTATCTAGCTGGTGAATTAGAAGTGAATCAAAGCTGAAGGAGAAAAAACTCAATAAATCTTTCTCTTTTAAATGAAGATGATCATCACCCCTGAGAAATATAATTGTTCTTAATAATTTTCTCTAAGCCTGTGAAATTCTTCAATATCTGCTATGGATCTAAAGTGTAGTTTATCACTATCATCTTTTGCGCCTAGGGTAGAAACTTGGGGGAATAAGAGTGACCAGTGAAATGGTGCAGCCAACAGAAAGCTGAGCTACATTGACTTTCATTTGGAAATCTCACTGTAGCAATACAAAGATATATTTTTTTAAATTGCTATTCCTTTGTTGGAGACCATGATTATGGCAAAGAAGTTTATGCATCCATAGGATCATAGATTCATACCATGTTGGAGCTAGAAGAAAGTTTAGAGAATCTACACCAAACCCTTCCTTTAAAGGGAAGAAACTGATGTTCAGGCTTATTAAGAAAAGACTTCTCTGAGGTCACATAGTTCACTATTGGCAGAAACAGGCCTAGAACCAAGAATTTCCAATTCTTAACCACTTTTACCACACTTCAAATACACTGGCTTCAACAAAATCTGATTTTCTTTAGGATAACAGTCATGAACAAACCAGAAAAATATGAGGTTGGAATGTATACTCCCAAATAATCTCATACTATTTTGATAAAAGCTATCTATTTAGAATCCTAAAGCTTTATAATGATATACTTACATTTCACATATAAACTTTGAATCGATAAGATAAGCATAAAAAGTCAGAAAGATTCTAATCCACGTTCTGAGGGGAACCTTTTCAACAAACTATCAGCTCTTTCTTACTGTCACATCCTTCTCAAACCAAAGATCCAACTTCAACCAATCTCTGGTAATTATCTTCATTCTTTGGTTCTGCCATCCTTTCACCCCAGATATCTGGCAAAACACAGCACTGGAAAAGTATCCTCTCTCTGCCTATACCCAGGCTGCTGAACACTAATGGATAGGGCAGAATGATGTCACCACAACAAAATAATGATCTCCAACCTCAGATGTCCCTCTATAATACTAGGAATGCTTCCACGTTTTCTTGCTGAACTCTCACTCTTATTCTCTACTTCTTTTAAACTCCTACTTTATCATTTCCCTTCTCTTCTTAATAAAGAAATTTGACTCCTAACCCACAAGGAAAAGGAGTGAAAGATAGAGAATGAAAAGGGGGAGAAAGAAATGGAGGAATCAATTAGGTCGAAATGTCCTCAATGTTTTTACACCCAAATATATAATGACCTGTATCTGCAGCCATCTCCTTCCCCGCTGTGACAGCAGAACTTCTGTGTTCTGGATACATCCTTCTCCCACCACCTAGAGAATCTCTTCTATTGTTATTCTCTCTTGTTCTCTATTGACTCCTTTTCATCAGCATTTAAACATGATCAAGTCATTCGATTAACCATCTTCCCTTGACATTGCCATCTGCTTTTTGCTAGTGTCTCATCCTTCTTTCACCCAACTTGAAATAATCATGTTCTCACATTGTCTCAATTTCTTCACCTCCAGCTTACTCAACCTATTGCAATCTAGCAGCTCCACTGAAGCTGCTCTTAACAAGAAGACCAAAAATCCTGTGGCTAAACATTTCAATACTTTTTTTTTCTGGTTCTCATCTGATAAAAGTGAAAATGTACCAACTTAATGTTTAGTGCCAAAATATCTTTGTTTGGGAAAATAACTTGAGATTCCCATTTAGTTGGAAAATGAAACCTGAGTTATGTGCAAGACCCCAATCAAGAAAGAACAGGGATCAAGCTGCTGTAAAAAAAAGAAGAAACTAATTTAGTGTTTGTTTTTCTTGATTTTTTTATTCGATTAGACAGAGGGAGAGAGAAGGAAACGGTGGTTGAAATGGGAGGTGGAAAGGATGGGAGACTCCAAGATGGCAGAGGGTTGCATAGTAATAAAGTGCCATTGAGAAAATCCCACAGGCAATATGGCAAAAATTATTTTAATAATGGGAGTATCTGTGTGTTTCTGACATATTTCCCACTCCAACCCACACACCTACTTCCCAAAAACCTTCAGTTGCATCTACTTGACTTGTAAATGCTTTCTGAATGGAAAGTCTTGAATAATTACATAAGGAGCTGAGTCTCAGGCATGTGTTAATCTGATAGAGAAGAGAGATGGCAGCTGCAACAGAGGGCAGGCGGAGGTGATTTTACATTTGCAGAAATTTGGAAAGGGCTTTGGATTTCCAATATTATGGCATAAGGGTTTGAGCCAATGATTCCATCTCTCTAAGTTTGGAAGGCTCCCACCCATGAGTTATGTGTTTTTAATGTGTATCTCTGCAGAATTTCCCTCTGTCGACTCTTCCCTACTTCTAAGAACATTTGCTTTCCTTGGTTTACATTACACTGTGTTTCTCAGCAACACTTCTGATCACTCCTTCTCAGTATCTCTTGTAAGTACCACTTTTTCTGTGGTACTTACAGAAAGATAAAACAAAGATAAGACATGATGAGTTATTACCCTTTGGCCCTATGACCTGTTCCCTTCTCCCATCATATACCCTAGCTGATTTATATGACCCAATTTCTTAGGCTTCAAACATGGTCTAATTGCTGAGAATGCCCAAAGAAATATATTTATCTAGACCTCTCTTCTGAGCACTAAATCTTTATATCCTATTTCGCTTCTGGATATGTTAACTTGGAAGTCCTGTATAGATAATTCAAATCAACATGTCTAAATAACAATTCATTTTCCCTCAGAAATAATCATTTTTCCTCTTTTCTTTAGATTTAAATATTTTCAGAATTAAACACTGGGGGAAAACACAGCCTACAGGTCCATGAATATGACAGAGGTTGAATGAACCAAACTATATTTAACAAGACAGTGTAAT
The DNA here is from genome assembly GCF_047675955.1 of Chlorocebus sabaeus. NCBI lineage: Eukaryota > Metazoa > Chordata > Mammalia > Primates > Cercopithecidae > Chlorocebus > Chlorocebus sabaeus. Next base: position 22,215,144 of record NC_132918.1, on the reverse strand, counting down.
ACAGCTGTTAAACAAACGAAAATACTCTCTATCAACTTATATGGAGATACATTGCTAATCAAATACAATTAAAATACCACAGAGAATAAACGTATGCTATGTTTGATGTGAAAGAGAAGGTTAAAAAAAAATGCACATAGGCAAACATGTATTTAAAACAACAGAACCACAGAAAAAATTTTCAGAAGTTAATGAAAATTATTATCAATGCAGAATGAGAGAATGGGAAGAAAAGGATAGGGAAGATAATAACATTTTTCTAAATATGCATTTTTATACTGTTTTAACTTGAGAACCATAAAAATGTTTCATATAGTCAACAAAATAAAATCAAAACAAAGAATTTTTAAATTCTAAAATTTACTATGTATATATACTCACCTAACCATGTAACAAGCTTATACAACCACACAATAAGATAAATTAATTTTAGTATCATCTATAAGCCCAGTTCTCTAACCCATGTGCCCTTAATGCAATATAATGCAAAAAAACCTGCAAATAAGTCTTGAATTTTACTTTCATCTTTAGAGTAGTATTGATGTAATAGTCCAATACTATTTCATGTACATTATAGAATAAAGCATAGGAATAAACATTTTAATGCTGCTAGAACAAAGGTTCAAAATGTGACAGCATGGAAATACAAATGATACAAGTATGGAGTGACGGAGGGAGGGGAAGAACCCTGTGGTATTTGAATTGAATTGGAAGTATTAGTATACGTTCATTAGTTTTAAAAATATGTATAGATCAATAAATATAAAGATTGATTTAGATAGGTATACATATATCCTAGCTATGTCAACTGAAAGGACCTGGAAGCAATGACACCCCTAATAGCAATGAACACACTACTACCCAGATCCTGTTACTCTAAATACCATTCTCCAATAAATGGAACTGGGGATCCTTTGAGAAATAGCTGGTTCCAGGTCTTGGGCAGTAACATCATCTTGTGCCGGAAAGCAAAGCAGTAATAAGAGATTGATGAAAATATGTTAAAAGGATATAAGAGATGGTTTGAAGGGGTCTCACACTAGCCAAATTTGGGGCATTTTGAGTATCATAAAATAATGACCATAATAGAAAACAGTACATTGAATAGAATAAACGAATCCATAAATCTGTGGTCAGACTCAAGGCAGAGAGAGAGAATGAGAGCGTGAAAGAGAAGAGGGGCAGAAGACTCTCTCTTACAGAAAGAAAAATGCCATGCTGAAAACGAGGAAGAATCAATAGCATTTAAAAATCACCATTTTTCAACCTTCGGTACAGTCGTTGTTTCCAGCAAAGATAATCAATCAGTAGTGAAACCAATGGATGAAACATTGTTGAAGAATATTCACAATATACTATAAAAGTATCAGCCTACAAGTTCCTTTACAATGGATAACTCTGGTGGATCCACTTTAATCAAGGGATCCAACTTATAACATCACCAGTAATGGGACAAAGTGACATAATGGGACTCTCGATGCCATACAAGAAGTGGAGATAACTACACAGTATTCTCTCCAAAAATGATGAAAGTGAATCTAACAGTAAAGAATCAATAAGAAAATCCAGATTATGGGATGTTCTAAACAACTGGCATGAATTCTTCAAAAATGTTTATGTCATGAAAGACAAGAAAAAGTGGGGGACTCCTCAAGATTAAAGGAAACTACAGAGATGTGTCAACTAAAGTAAATGTATAATTCTGGATTGGATCTGTGATTTTAAAAAGAACTATATAAAGGACATTATTGGGACAAGAAGGGACATTTTAATATCAACTTTTGCATTATGTAATGTATAAAGTTGAATTTCCTGAGTATAAAAATGGCATTATGGTTATCCAGAAGAATGCCTTTGTTCCTAGGGAAGTTTACTTAAAATATAGCCCTCCATAAAGGAAAGCCTGGGTCTAAGCAGCTTTTAACTGCCACAGGGTAGACATTCAATAAATATCTGTTGTAAGAATGAGTAAATGATAAATATATTGTAAACATTCTTTTCTATATTGAGAAAGAGATATTCATCTGTTTTACTGATAATAGCAAGTTTGGGGAGGGGGTCATAATAGTGAATGATGGCCAAGATTATAGAATAATAATGTATAAAATAACTTTGGGCAATTATAAACAAGTTAAAATAGAATTAAATTGTTCACTAGAGAAAAGAAACACAAACTGGCTACCAACCATGTTGGACAAAGTTCTGGCTCTGCAAATCACCCAATAGAAAAGGAGAAATCCCACCCCTACCACCTTTGTTTGTTTGTTTGTTTGTTTTGGATTTCTGTTCATCATCTGTAAAATAAAGACAGCATAGTGGTGGTTTTCTATGTTCTCTCTCTTAATGCTAAAATACAATGGAAGGAAGTTAATGCTCTGAGTAGAAGGACATAGTATCTATAAAAGGCACTACTTTTAAATTCAGTACTCTTAATTTCAGCATTGCTAGACATACATTTAGAAATAGTACCACGGAGTCTTTAGGTTATGAAGATATACCAGCATTTTAAGAATGTTTATGTTTGCATTGAATTATGGTATGGATAAGGTGCCCACAAACCCATTTGCTATAACTTACCCCACTACAATCACAGTTCTCTTTTTCTATAACCTCTACACCACACAAATGTGTACTTTTTTATTTTAGAACATGATTATGCACTATTAAGTGATTTTCTTGTTTTCACTCAACATCAAATCTTGGCAATCTTATGTAAGTCTCCCTTATTCTTTTTAATAGCTGAGTAATAGTAGTATACCATAATTTATCTATTCATCCAATTGATGAATATTTGGATTGTAAATACTGTAGTTTATAAGTGATATTACAATCATACTTTTGCATGTATTTTCTTCTGTACTTCAGAATTTGGGGTAGCTTGGAGGATTAGAATTGCTGATTAAAAAGTATACATGTGGTACATTTTATATTTGATATATAATGGCAAATTGCCTTCCAGAAAAGTTTTGTCAATTTACAATCTTAGTAAGAGTGCCTATTCCCCTGGTTCTTTGCCATCAGTGAATGTTATTGATCTTTTCAATATTTGCCAATCTGATGATTGTAAAAAGAACGTCTTCTTTCTTGATTAGAGTATCAAATCAAATTCTTAACGAGTTTGGGTACTTTTTCACATGATTAGCTGCTATTTATATAGCACTGTTTCTTGAATACATAAAATATGATAATGTATGTAAATATATTCTACATAAAACAAAGCTACATGTGATATGTATATGTGTATATATTTGTAAAAATGCATTTAAAATATACCAGAAATTATTAAAAGTAGTTACCCAGGGGAGTATAATAACAGAGGGTGGGCCATGCTAAGGGGGAAATTTCATGTTTAACTTGTATTTTTTACCATGAGAATAATGTGTTACTTATATTTATTTTATTTCATTTTATTTTATTTTATTTATGTATTTAATTTTTTTTATTTTTATTTTTAGTTTTGAGATTGAGTCTCACTCAGTCACCCAGGCTGGAGTGCAATGGCGCAATCTCTGCTCACTGCAACCTTCGCTTTCCAGGTTCAAGCAATTCTCCCGCCTCAGCCTCCCGAGTAATTGGGATTACAGACACCTGCCATCATACCTGGCTAGTTTTCATATTTTTGTAGAGATGAAGTTTTACCATGCTGGCCAAAGTGGTCTTGCACTCCTGACCTCGAATAATCTGCCTGTCTTGGCCTCTTAAAGTTCTGCGATTACAGACATGAGCCACCATGCCCAGCTTTATTTATTTTAATAATACAAGGATTGTTGAATAGGAATCATAAAAATAAATGAAATTTTATATGGCTAACTATACCCTCCTTTTTTGTTTGTTTATTTCTTCTCCTTCTACTTCTGGAAAATAACTCAGCTGCTTTATTTCTTGTATCAACTCCAGCTATTTCTCCACAGCCTTGAAGAATTTTGTCAAGTCCAGTCTTAAACAGTCTGTTCTCTTCTCCAGATATCTCATCTCACGGTCTCTCTCCCCTAGAATCTATGTTGCGATTCTCTCACACTCAATTGTCTCTCATAGCCTGCCTGGGACTTCTATTTGACTTTAAACAAATAATGGCATTGCGCTAATCAGAGCATCTAAGAAGAAAGCAACCAAAGGAACATATAGGAAGTTATAAGAAAACAGAGTCAAGGTAGGGTGCTAATCCCACCTTCATGGTAAGAGAAGGCTTTCCTAAGGCAGTGGTATTTACAAGCATGTGAGTAGGAGTTAGCCAGGAAATTGTTGGGGATGGGAGAGAAATATTCCAGACTGAGGCACCAACATCTGGTAGGCCCTAAAACAAAAGTAAGTAAAATACGATCCGCATGACTGAAACGCTTTGGGTAATGGTCCAGGTCAGATAATTTTGTGGTGGACTTGTTGGAACCATAAATCCAGACTAAACACCTGTGTGTGTGTTGGGAGTTGAGAGGAGGGGAGTTGCACAGAAGGAAGAAGGAAAGATTCCCCTGAAAGGAATAGATCTTCCCATTCTTTACAGTCCTACGAAGGGAACATGGAAAAACAGGTCTTAGACTAGAGCGAAGAGAAATATTTTCTGCTATCTCTGGGACAAAGAATCAGTTTGGTCTCTGGGTTCTAAGACATGGGCAGTCTGATGTGTTTACAGGGGGCTTGAGGAGCTGAGAGCAGCTCCTTGGTCACAAATACATGTCCAGAAGTGAGGAAGCAGAACAAGTTAGTACGAACTCATGAGAAAGGGTTGGAAGTAGCATTGTCCAGTGGAACTTTCTGCAATGATAAAAATGTTCTATATTCTTTGCAGTCCAGTATAGTAGCCACTAGCCACATGTGGCTACTGAGTACCTGAAATAGCTGGTGCTTGTGAGGAACTGAACTTTATTTTATGAAATTCTTATTTTATTTAAATAACCAAATGTAGCACATATTGAAGAGGACACATCTGTAGCAAAACTAGTGTGATAATTTGGCCTTGGGTGTATTGAGAAGATTAGAGAAAGGTGTATGCATGCACACATGGAAAGTGAAGCAGTAGAGGAAAATAATGTCTTTGGTAATGCCTCGACAGAGATGTCGGTGCCTAGAGAACCAGGATTTCATGATAGTCACATCCATAGAATGTTGGTGAGACATGATGAAGGGAGAAAAGACCCCAAGGGACTTTTTCCTGGACAAGTATGAGGCAGAGCCTTGGGAAAAGGTAGGAAATCACTAAAGGACAGTTTAGAGGCTTCCTACTTCTAGCAGTAGAGCTGGGGTTGTCTTGTGTCATCATTAATATGTTATACTTGGCAAAACATGACAAAAACGATGCCAAAATGCCACAAATAATGGTTCTTTCATTCTTTTATTCATTTTCTTTGTTTAACTCTCAGGAAAATTTCAAAAGTAGCAGTGCCCTTAGTTCACAGGTCTGGCTAAGCTGATGCACTACACATGAACAGCAATAGACATCTTTGCTTTCTTTCTCCCTCCCTCCTCTGTAATAAGTTTTTCTTGGTTGTCCTCACTTCTCCAGTTTTGGCCAAAGCTCAAGGTTAAAACACTTGTTTACTAAAAGCACTCTTCATCACACACTGATCCAGATTAGTTTTTATAAGTGCCTGTTATAAAAGTACACAGAGAGGGTCGAAAAGGCAGGAAACTGTTAGAACTTGTCACAAAATTCAGCACAAAGGCAGCAGGATTCGGAAAGGCAAATTTTTTGTTTGTAGTGAGATACAACTTCACTTCCTTGGGTTTTGGTGTTGACGCCATTTGCTATCATTTTTCGTGAATTTTAAGAAATCAGATAAAACCACCACAGAATTCCTCTGCCATTTTTAACTGTGCCAACTGCAGTGGTATTGGATTTGTCTTCATGCTATCACCTTAATGTTTTCTGCTGCCATTAAAAATAGGTATTTTGATTACACTAAAAGCGATGGATGAGAAATGCTATGACCTGCTGTCTTTGTTGGACAGATGATGAATTGACTGAGGCAGCAAAATGCACTATTTACTATATACAGGTGAGACTAAGCTTCACCTGTTTACCTTCTCACAAGTCTCCATTGAGATGCCTTTAGAAAGAAAAAAGCATTTTTTAAAAAAGGAATTGGTTATTATTTTCTTTTCATTCTTCCACCCTTTCTCTACATTGATTTCATTGTAGCTGTTGTTGACTATTTGCTGATTATGCATTAGCTCCAAGTTAGCAAAACACAGGGCCTGTGCACTATTAATTTAACATGCATTTTGTTTAGGAAATCTTTATCCTGTTGGATTCATGCTCCTTAGAGCAACGTGCCAAAGGAAGGTTATCTTGTGGCCAGTGGAAGTCATGCCATATATGGACTCCAAAGTTGACAATCTGCCTCTGAGTTCTGGCTCTGCCCACGGGGGAATTCAGTTGAATATTTTTAGTCTTGCATCTCCTTATTTGTAAATGGGAAGTAAAAATGTATGCCATCCTATATTTCAGCCTGGTAAAGGATCAAATAACATGATGCCAACATAAGTGCTTTATAAAATCTTACTATACTTGAAAGGTATTAAATTTTTATTCATCATTTTTATCTACACTGATTTTCAGAAAGAATTTTAGCTCAGTTACAACAGAAGATACATAGGCAATAGGACTGACTATTAAAGATAAAAAAAACAAGAATCATATAATAAAAATAGCAGATAATTGTCCCAGAAAACCTAAGTTAAGCATAGTTGTAACAGTTGAACACTAAATTTAGCTTTGAACTTCCTGGCAGCTAAGAAAGAACACAAAATACAGTTAGACACAAAAGTCTCCATAATTTACAAACTGAAGCATGCTGGTTCATTAGGAGAGAAGAAAGTTTTCCTTCCACAAAATTCTAAGAGGATCACGGGTGAGATCATTATCTGGACACACAGGTGTCCCTATTTGCCATACAACTTGAAGTAACTTGAAGTTACATGTAGACATATGACTGAGTGCTAGCCAATGGGATGTGAGCTGGACCACAAAAATTCCCAAGTGCTCCCCACTGCTACCAGCTGATGCATGGCTTGTGTAGAAGGCAGAAGGTGGGAACAACCTGAGACCTGAATCCCTGCTTGCAATTCAGGTTGCAATGAGGGACCTGAATCCCTCCCTTACAGTTTTATCTAAGAAAAAATTTTAAATGAACTTTGTGAACCATCTCATCAGAGACAAGAACATCTAAACGTTCTGGGGAAAGGGAATGAAACAAAAATGGGTAATTGTATTTATGTGTTTGGGATGGTGGTGCCTGGGTAGAAAGGAAAGAAGCAAGAGATGAGAATAGTTTCGGAGTATGAGACACGTCTAGGAAGACCCGTTCATTTGGGTACCTTAGTAGTGAAGGTACAATGGACAATGTGAAGGCCTAGAGAAGGATGAGTCCTCCATAAATTTGGAGGAAACTTGACAGTTCAGAAAGAAGGACAAATAAAAGAAGATAAGAAAGGGCCCGATCTGACTTTCTATATTCCTATAGAGCCTAACTTTCCTGGCAGGACATCAACATTCTCAGCTTTGTCTTGAAGCAAACAAGCACAGTTCATAGACCCTGCTGTAGAATGCTTTCTAAAATTCCCAAGATACTGTTCAAGGTGTTTTGGGAATTTTATAAAGATAATCAAGGATGAGAATATCAAAATTCTTTAAATGTAATTGTATTACCCATTAAGCACAATTCTAGAACTTGCAGAATTGACTACTGAACTTCTCTGGTCTTTTGAGATTCAGTTTGAATAAGTGCATTGTGTTTAGATCTCATTCACCTCCGAAACACATTTGTTTTAAGAATTCTCACCGAATAGTCTCTGGGGCATTCTTTCTAGGATTTTTACTATGTCTTTCTTACACTGAACTATTTGGCCCTTCCTACTTTAAGGATAAATATCTCACATTTTACGTGTGGCTCAGGAGGTTTCACTTCTAGCTATAGTTAAAGCTAAAGATTTAGCAGGGCTTGGCCAAATGATAGCACGGAGCTGACAGGGTAGGGCCAGCCCCCAGCTCTCAGCTTACAATCAGGCCAGATCAGATATGCCAGGAGAAGATATAGACACAGTTGCTGATAAAGGCAGTTCAGGACCTAACCCGGAGAGCCCAGGAGCACAGGGCAAACAGGAGCAATTAATCTAGGATCAAGGCCTAATGTTAAACCATTGTTGATATAGAGAGATCAACAATGGAAAATGTAAAAAGAGAAATACTCAGATACCTACATAGCCAGACTCTCTTTACTCTCAGTAAATATCAGGACCCATGGCTTTCCCAAAATTCCATTTTCCTTAGACCAAAATTTCTACTTCTCCCCACTCCTACAAAATCAGCAAACCACAACTACTCTTGCTCAAATAATAGTTGGCTTTTGTAGTTTCAAAGAAAATGTAAGATACGGTTGACATCAAAATCATATGAGCATCCAGAGATCATGTCATTTCTCTAAGTATTGTAAGTGCTACAGGAAAGTTTGAGTAACAACCATTTTACGATTCCATGAATAATGCAAGTTTCTCTCCCTTCAGGCTGATATATGGCTTTTTTGACACCATCACTTAAAGGAAAAGGAAATCCACAAGTTACTTTTCTGTCTTCTACCTGGGTAACTTATTTGTTCCAAAGAAAAGAATCAAGATGTCAATTAAACTTTTTGCCTGCTAAGAAAATATGAAATGAGAGAACAATTATGTTTTTTACTCTTCTATGTGAATTAATGTCTTTGCAACTCTTACCACTTCTTTCCACCACTAATAGGAATGAAGACACATAGCAGCAAGTGTCACTTGAAGTTTAATTTCCTTTAAGAAATGTATGAATTAGAATCAAGGTACTGTCAGAGGTCATATGGTTTAACTTCTACTTACTAAATAAGTAATATCTAATGTTAATTGAGCGCTTAATCTCTGTGGCATGCACTTTTTAAAGTGCTTTCCATATAGTACCTCTTTTAATCCTCATGAAAACTCTGTTATCCTCATGTTAGAAATAAAAGAAACTGAGGCCCTGAGAGATTAAGTATTTGCACAGAGTCACACTGTAAGTGTCAAAGCTGGGATTTAAGCTCAGGAAATCTGACTCCCGGATCTGAAACACTGCATGATTCTGATCCATTTATACCATTGCACAATGAACATGAGCACTACTTGCTTTATTCCTAAATGTTACTACTACAATTCATATGGTACGTGATATTTTATTTGGAAAGATACGTAAAACATTTACTGCATAATTCAAAGACCCAACTTCCTGTTTTTTCACTTAAGAATTGCCACTGCTATTTAAGGAGATGGACTTCACCTAATATCTGACAGCTCTTCAACCCCACACAAGCAGTCTGTGTAAGAAAAAAAAAATGAAGATACAAGGGAATCTGGTGCCAGAATCTTTGCATTTCTGAGAGCATGTCCTTAGTAACTAGACCACAAATAACTGCCTTTAGAGTTTGAAGTTGCAGGAATGCTGTTGAGGGCATTTTATTCTTTTACAAAAATCTATACCTGTGGCCTCTGGGCCTAAAACTCATGACAGATGGACTGAATACCATTAAAATTGTCTAGTGCATCATTCTTCTTTAGGTGTCCATGCTGTGTTTGGAAATCATGTTGGCTCAAAGGTCTAACTTTTAGTACTGGCTGCACATTTGCCATGGGATTATTCCATTCACTGGCTGTTGAGTCTGCTAACATGGATAAACTTCAGTTTTTTTTTTTTTTTTTTTTTTTTTTTTTTTTTTTTTTTTTTTGAAGTTACACCTGCAAAGCTCAATTTCTTTTTTTAAAAAAACTGTCTATGTTCATACAAGCTCTGAATTACCTTCTCTTCTCTCCTTGGGTCCATTTGTTCCTGCTTTTCCAACTGGTAATGAAAAAATAAGTGGTCTGGCCTTTGAAATGTTTAACATAAAATAAAATTAAATTAAAACTTGAGGTTGAATTTTCCAGTTTCACTTGGGTTCACTCAAGACTAATCTTTAGTTTGGAAAGAACACCCGCCTCTAACCTTCTGTAGCAGTTTCACTAACACATCAACTTTATAATGTAGACTCTCCTAATAGGCCCTAGCATTCAAATTCTTTATGTTCTTAGCACCAGAACAAAACTGCCACATTTCTGTTCACTACAGAGTCAAAGCTGTCATAATCTGCTGTTACATTTTACTGAATGTCCTCAAGCTGTCAAAATGTTTGCTATGTCTATCAAAATATGCCAAATTTACTTGGGGCACTGGGCATGAGCAGCAGCAGTGAAATCTTTCAGATAAATGAGGTTGGGTGAATAGCAAATATATGAAGGTTAAAATGAGAAAAGTGTAGGACAGAGCATGTCTTGCTATTAAATATGATAAGTTCTATTATAAAGAAATAATTGATACTATTGGGACATTAATTTATCAATACAGGTGGAACCCAACTTGTTATATTCTTTCATGGATATCTAAAGATAAAAATGTGTGCCTATTACAGGCCAATATATTGTGAGCTTTTATTATGTTTTATTAATTCCCAGGTGGTATTCCAAAATATTTTCTATTTCAAATTAATATGGATACTCCTAGCACCCACAGACAATCTTAAGAAGCCCCTAGATCATATTTTAGCAAAGATAATATAGTAGAAACGTTGGAGGCTCATGACTACCTAAATTCTACATCACGGAAGAGCACTTCTTTCTATCCATATTTGAAACCAAAAATCACTTTGATGTATGCTGTTCATTATGCGTAGCTGCAGAATTCAAAATTAATTGACTAACAGAGAAAGAAGAAAATTATTCACGTTAGTTAAATTCCTACGGTTTATTTTTTATGTAGAGTTAAAATGAAAAATTCAAATTTTGTTTTTATTGGCATTGTTCCAGGATTTACAAAATGAGTGGGCGACTCATCCCTCATAAGGGATCTTGAGACAACAAAGTGCCAAAATCAGCTTAGAAAAGGAGCTGTGCCACTTAGGGTGAGTGAGACAGGAGGAAATTTTTGCAAACTGTGTATGCATATTTGCATTTGCTGAGTTCTATGTCCGTACTAAATGCAAGAACAATTATTCCTGAAGGTCACCTTAGAGATCTGGCTTTCCTCACTTACAACCATAATTTTTTTGTTTCCCCAAAATATGTTGAACTTTGAGAAAAAATTTTTTTCCAAGAGGAAATAGTTCTTTCTTGATAGTAATGAAATTCAGTGAAGCAATTTCAAACTAAAAAATATTATTTGGCCCAAAGAACTGGGGGGCAAAGTTACCAAGCATATTGTGTTAAATCTAGGTCTAACCAATTACGTTTAATTCTCTGCTATAACCATTAAGTATATTTTTCTAATGCTGAAAGAAAAATATCTCTGTGTTTCATTCTAGGCTCCTTCATGAACAACTCAAACTATCTGGTCAATAAGCTTCACACTTACCTCAAAGGCCTTCTGTATTTTTACAAAGTCACAAACGCTGAGTTTGTTTTCAAGCAGGCCTGTGCCATAGTCTTCAAATGCAGTTACATCTTCTGTTCTCTCAGGGCTCTTTGGCCCAGGCTGTGACCCTGTGTTTAACTCAAGTGCAGCTTTCTGGCAACTCATAATGGCTTCACGTTTTCTCAGCTGCCTTCAACTATTTCTAGATGGTTGGATCTTTTTTCCCTTCAACAGGTGCCTTTGAAAAGAAACTCAACTTAGCAATAGAATTCCAAAATGAAAGTACAAACCTTTCAAGGCGTACGATTAGGAGGCAAGCTGAGCTAGGAAATGAAAGCCCTCAACCCCCTCATTTATTTGATTCCAGAGTTTATTTTCAAAATTTACAGTTGAATGGTTTTAAAATGGCATTTTTACCCCTTCGTTATACTCTGTTTAACCTGACTTGATTAAAAATGTGTAAAGCTTTCCCCACATTTATAGTAACTGACACAGAAAACAACTTCCAATCTTCATTTTAAATGCATTAGAAAATCACCTTCCCAAAAATCTCTTTGGCTAACCTTGCTTCCATTAACATATTGTAGTTTTCAACTCCACTTTCTTGTCTGGAAGAGTTAGATGACAAAGCTGCAAAGTTTCCCTACCAATGAAGTACTTGACTCTGAAGGCCACATTCCCAGCAATGTGGAGTTGTTTGTTTCACCTGTTCTGATCCCTTTGTATGTTTCCTGGCAACCAACACAAAGCCAACTAAAACTTTCCCTTCCACTTCCGCCTCTCCAGCTAATGACTGAACTGAAAGTTTGAATATATAATGTAAATGTTGGAATTTTTTTAATAAAAGGACAGTTCATTTCACTCATTTTTTATTAGTTTTTTGTATTTAATTTATTTGTATTATTTAAGGACTTTTAACATTATATAGGACATATTTTATGAAACAATATGATTAGTCAAAGAAAAAAGCATGACATCCTGGAATTTTATGTTTTATACACAGAAAATGTTTTATTCTTATATAATAGGAATATGTTTCTTATATTCTTTTTGTTTTAGTTTCTATGTACATAAAATAGAGATAGTTCAAAAAAGCTCCCAACTTGTTGAAAATGTTATAAAAAACACAGCATAACATGATATGATAAATCTAATGATAAAATTGCTTACAGTGTCATTACTGGTTCAGCTAATAATAATGAAAAAGAGGAGAAAAGAAGAAAAATTAACATTTTTTGGGTATTCACCATGTGCCAGGCACTAAAACTTTACGTTCATTGTCTTGTTTAAGCTTCACAACAATCCTACAAGGCAGATATGATCATTATCCCCATTTTACTGATAAAGAAGCAAAAAGCCAGGCACAGTCGCTCACGCCTGTAATCCCTGCACTTTGGGAGGCTGAGGCGGGTGGATGGCTTCAGTTCAGGAGTTTGAGACCAGCCTGGGCAACATGATGAGACATTGTGTCTTAGTAAAAATACAAAAATAATCAGCCGAGCATGGTGGTGCACACCTGTGATCCCAGCTACTCCGGAGGCTGAGGTAGGAGGATCCCTTGAACCTGGGGGGCAGAGGTTGCAGTAAGCCAAGATTGTGCCACTGCACTCCAGGCTGGGCAACAGAATGAGACCCTGTCTCAAAAAAGGAAAAAAAAAAAAAAAAAGCAAAGAAAATGCCAAAGCTCACACAATTAGTAACACATGGAAGAGAACAGAATGGCTCCCAAACTTCAAAGACTGCATGTATTAGTCTGTTCTCACACTGCTAATGAAGACATACCTGAGACTGGCTAATTTATAAAGGAAAGAGGTTTAATTGACTCATAGTTTCACCTGGCTGGGGAGGCCTTAAAATCATGACAGAAAGCAAATGAGAGCAAAGTCACGTCTTACATGGCAGAAGGCAAGACAGCATGTGCAGGGTAACTCCCATTTATAAAACCATCAGATTCCATGAGACTTATTGACTACCAGGAGAACAGTATGGGGAAGTGCCCCATGAGTCAATTATTTCCACCTGGCCACACCCTTGACACGTGGGGATTATTACAATTTAAGGTGAGATTTGGGTGGGGACACTGACAAACCATATCACTGTACTTTAGATGGATGTGCCTGTCACACTTTATTTTTATTTCTGTAAACTAAAAAGTTGGCATTACATATTCTCTAGGGTCTCTTCCAGCTCTAACATTCTCTGAGCTGGTATTCACTAGAGGCATTGTACAGAACAGAGAGAAGAGCATCCTGTGGGAGTTCCTGTACCCATTATGGAAAAGTTCATTTATGCTTTCATTCATGCTTTCATTTATTCATCCATCTATCTATCATTATTCTTTCAAAAAAACATTTATTAATAGCCTAATAGGGAGGGCATGGTGGCTCATGCCTGTAATTCCACACTTCAGGAGGCCGAGACGGGCAGATCACTTGAGGTTAGTAGTTCAAGACCAGCCTGGCCAACATGGAGGAACCCCGTCTCTACTAAAAATATAAAAATTAGCTGGATGTGGTGGCAGGTGCCTGTAATCCCAACTACTGGGGAGGCTGAGGCAGGAGAATCGCTTGAACCTGGGAGGTGGAGGTTGCAGTGAGCCGAGATCTCACCACTGCACTCCAGCCTGGGTGACAGAGATAGACACTGTCTCTCTCTCTCTCTCTCTGTCTCTCTCTGTACATATGTGTGTGTGTGTGTGTGTGTGTGTGTGTGTATACACCTAATATATGTCAAGTTCTGAATTGTGACCTGGTGCCTGCCGTGAGGGCTTTACAGTCTAGTCAGAGCAATTATCCGTCTAGCTCATCTTTAATACCGATTCCAACCTCTTGCTCTTTATAGTGCTATGTTCAGAGGATTCTGAAGCCATAGCTAGGCTCGAAGGAAAAGAGTGGAATTAGATAGATAGATAGATAGATAGATAGATAGATAGATAGATAGATAGATATAGACATAGATATAGATATGTATCTCACACACAGAACAGAGGGTATATTTACCAGACTTGCTTTTCTTAGATAAGCCCTTCTTATAAGTTAGGAAAACAGTTTTAAGCCCCAATATTATGAGTTCCCCTAAGTTATCTTACATGGGAACACAATTTGTCTACCTACCACCCTAGTTAGTAAGTTAATAATAGTTTAAATCTGTTGGATCAGCCCCATAAATGTTTGTAAAATGTTTTATAGTGATATTCTAGAGAGTTGGGCTTAGTTCAGTAACAGACACTAATGAGGGAAGGAAGAGGAAATAGAAAAAACATTCTGTAAAGATGCACCATGAGAGGTAGGTATCCCACTGGCCGACAATGCAAAATTCTCTAATTATTCTAAGACAGACAAGCTGCCTGGCCTACTTAGCTGCCATAAAGTTGCAGCTCTAAATGTTTTCATTAGTCAAAACAGGAAAGTATAATGAGCAGCTAACAAATTACAGTAGAAGTTAATCAATTGACACAGTTTTCTTGCTATAAAATTATGGCATTAGAAATAATTCTTGATCATAAAGTCTTAAGAGGCTCTAACCTTCTCTGTAACTGTGTGGTTAATTTTCAGCTTAATTTCTGTAGCACTGTAAAATCCATAACTAGTCTCTCGACTGATGAAATTTACCCTCTTGCTTGCCATGCATCTATTATGATATTGTGAAAATCAAGATGGTGACAGTTTAATCACCTTTAGAAGGCCAAAAAGCAGATTGACACTTGCTCCCTTCTCCTATAGGGATCAGCCAACACCTGCCAGCAAGCATCGTGGAGCCCTAACTACCAAGAGGGCAGAGTAAGCTAATACATCCACTGATCTTTGACACTTTGGGACTGAATAATTCTCCCCACTAAATAGACACATCAATCTGTGTCTTTATCACAATTCACAGTCCACACCCAGATCCCTGCTCTCTCCTTCCCCCCCAATTTATTGCCACCAACATAAATATAGACATTCCTTTTATATTAAGGACAATTTTTTACCATTATATTTTCTACAAAGTAGGATACATATTATGAAACAATATGATTAGCCAAAGAAAAGAGCATGAAATTCTGGAATTGTATGTTTTATTCTTATAGGATAGGAATCCATTCCTTATATTCTTTTTGTCTTAGTTTCTATGTATATAAAATAGAGATGGTCCAAAAAAACTTCCAACTCATTGAAAATGTGAGAAAAACACAGTATACCATAATATAATAAATCTAATGATAAAACTGCTTGCAGTGTCGTTACTGGTTCAGCTAATAATAATAAAAAGGACAAGAAAAAGAAGAAAAATTAACTTTTTTTGAGTAGTCGCCATGTGCAAGGCACTAAAACTTTACATTCATTGTCTTGTTTAAGCTTCAAAACAACCCTACAAGGCAGTTATAATCATTATTCCCATTCTCCTTCCCATCCACAATTTATCCCCACCAACATATAGATCTCCCTTTTCCTTTTCTTCTAACTCCTCTTTCTTTCTTCGCCACCGTTCACACTGAAGCCTGTTCTTACTCATTAATCTTTGCCTAAATTCTCCCTCCACCTCTCACTTCAATTGAAATCAGTTTTACTTTACCAACCTCATTTCCAGCCAAGCCTTCTCAAGTCCTCAATGCTCCTTGTTCCAGTCCTCATCTCTCCAGGAAGAGAGAGAGAGTACGTTTCTCCCATCAGCTTCTTGCCTCTTGACCTCATGCCTTCTCAGGATAGCCCCAAACACCCGCTGGCTCTGTGTAAAGGGAACTTCCTCTCAAAGCCTCGGGAAAGCTCTGGCCCTGCCCTTGGCACCTTTTAAGCTCTCAACAGATATTAGTTTCTTTCCTTCTTTGTTCCTTATCCTCTCAGTTAGAATTAATTATTCCTTTCATTCTGCAACCACAGCATTTTTTTCAGACTTTAACCACAGCACTTTTTCTTCCTTCTTTGTAATGTAATTAGTTGTCTGCGTATCTCTCTCTCCCACTAGATTAACTCCTAAGAACAGGGATGATACCTCACTAACGCTGTAGCCTTACATTTCCCAACACAGCGTGTTGCATAAATTTCTTGACACTACAGTAATGTATGCTCATTTGTAAACAGGATAGGTAAAGGAGACATTCACCTATAACCTTGAGTTACCAAGCAAGGGTCCTGGGAATAGGTGGCAATGAATCAGAAAGAGCAGCAAAATTCTGGGGAAAAGAAAATCATATGACTCAAAGGTCATTAAGAAAAAGAGAGAAAGAAAATTAGTGACAGAAATAAAATTTGAGATAGTATCTTGAAGCCACTTAACAAAATTATCAAGTGCTTTTTGAAAAAATTCATTTCTTTTTTTTTTTCCATACAATTTCTATGTAATGTGCAAATATGTGTTGAGGCTTTACTCTGTCCCAGGTACTGCTTCTAAACACTGGAAAGGCAAAGATAAATGAGATAGATCTCTGTGCCCATCATTGCTCAGAGACACATATCACAGTAAATGTTGGCTTTGAATTCATCCTATCTTTTGAGAAAGCAGTTTCCATTGTTAATCTTGAGCAACATAACGTTAGCCTTTTCTTTTTTTTGATATGCTGAACAATATTCAAAGTAACAACACTGTAATTTTTTTATTATTTTCTTTCTTTCCTTTTTTTTTTTTTTTTTTTTTTTGAGAGAGAGTTTTGCCTTGTCACCCAGGCTGGCATGCAGTGCTGTGATCACAGCTCACTTCAGCGTCAACTTCACAGGCCCTTCCACCTCAGCCTCCCAAGTAGCTGGGACTACAGGAATGTGCCACCATGCCTGGCTAATTTTAAAACTTTTGTGCAGAAACAGGATCTTCCTATGTTGCCCAGGCTAATCTTGAATTACTGGGCTTAAACCATCCCCCTGCCTCAGCCTCCCAAAGTGCTGGATTCTAGGAATAAGCCACTGTACCCAGACAAAACTGGATTTTCATAACAGCATTTCTCAAACTTTTCAAGTATTTGAACACAGTATTATTAAAATAATGATATCCTAAAACAACGAAATACATAATTTTGTAGTAAATTACACATCATAAAGAAGCAAGCAGCGGTAGCCAAATTTAAAAATAGATGTGGAAGTGATCGTAAAATTGAGAAAATTTTTCACTTAAATGTTCTAACTTACTTGAAAAAAGTGCACTAAGACTTTATCAGTAGACACTTAGAATCCACCAAATTTAATATTGAGATCAGTACTTAAAAGTATTCATGGCTGGGCACAGTGACTCACACCTGTAATCCCAGCACTTTGGGAGGCTGAGGCAGGAGGATCATTTGAGGTCAGGAGTTCAAGACCAGCCTGGCCATCATGGTGAAACCCCATCTCTACAAAAATACAAAAAATAGCTGTGCGTTGTGGCACACACCTGTAATCCCAGCTACTCAGGAGGCTGAGGCAGGAGAATTGATTGAACCCAGGAGGCGGAAGTTGCAGTGAGCCAAGATCACACCACTGCACTCCAGTCTGGCAACAGAGTGAGACTGTCTCAAAAAAAAAAAAAAAAAAAAAAAAGTATTCAGAAGGCCAGTCTATTTATGCAAATTCTGATGAGTGTTTCCAACAACAAATCACTTTTGTCCCTCTTTGCTTTAACATATCTTCCCTTTGAAATCCAGCATCCTTGTTTTCAGTCATATGTGGGTCTCTCAGACACCAGTGGGGCTTTCATAAGGGAGCCACTTACTTGGCAATTGCTCTGAACTACCTAACTAAATTTCTTTACATTGCCTCTCTGAGAGAACTGTCTGCTATTCTACTTGGGACTTTAGAACAGTTTGTCAAAGTCACCTAAATATCGAACACTTGCAACCATGTTTAGAGCCACTAGAAAACAGTCATAAAATCATTGCATGAAAGAAGTCACTCATAATCCAGTAAGCATTTACTGATTGTCTCCTCGAAGAAAGACAGAAAACAGGTGGGAAATGAACAATTATTGAGTTCCTAGTATATGCCAAACATTGTGTTAAGCACTTTCACAAATGTTATTTTATTTAATCCTTGTGATATCTCTGCAAGGTACCTAATGTTTCCTCTCTTTTTTTTTTTTTGACAGATGAGGAAACTAAAACAAAAAATATCTCATCCAACTACTTACAACTTGCAAATTGTATAATGTAGCAATTCCAATAGAATGACGCTATGCACTTTAAGAATATTACATACATTAGTTTCTTTAATTTTCCTGGAAATCCGATGACATGGGTGCTATTATTGTCACCATTTTTAGATGAAGAAGCTGAGGCTTAGGCAGGGCAAATGATGTGTTAGGATCATCCAGCAAGAAGTAGAAAAGCTGGAGTTCAAACCCCAAGTTTCTCCATAGTATAAAGCCCTGTGCAGGGTAGACTGCTAACCACCACAATAAATTCTAACCCAGTTCAGGAGCTAAAATGTGCAAAATGTAAAGAAATAAGAAAGCCCATACTAGGAAATAAAGTCAAATGGGCTTAAAATTTGGAGTCAAAATACCAGGTTCAAGTCTTGTTTCTCTCATTTTCAGCCCTATCATCTTGGGCAGGTTGAGTCATTTCTCAAAATGAGATCGCAGAATTGTTTATCTCATAGAATAGTCTTAAGGTTAAAAAGAGAAAATACAGTGAAAACTCTATGTAAATTTTAAAACATTATGCACATGAATTAACATTAATATTATTACACAGTTGGAAGAAGGTATATTTCGTGCAACCTTGGAAAAATAAGGTAGGAGTTCACAGAGAGATTGGAATATTAGAATTGTAAAACAGAATGAAGCAAAATTATCTATATCATGACATTTCACATTAAAGCTGAGATTCTGTAATCATTTTAATTGTGTTTAGGAAGGTCTTATGTCTAAATCTATCCCAGAGAGCAATGCTATATCAATATTTCAATGTTAGTTATTAAATGCAATGATTGTGTGTGTGCACACATTTGTATGAGTTAGTAGATGTATGGTTTTATCATTTTGAAAAAATACTTCCTTCCTTATGATTAGTCAGAGTTAATGTCAACTATAGATATTGTCCCTAAGAGGGCTTGGTCTGTTCAGCACTGTCTGAATCTGTTTTTAACAACAACAGAAATGATATTCAAAGCAGTGTAACTACTGTCTACCATAATGTGACTCTCTTAGAGTGTCTGAGTGCCTGAATCCCCAGAATCAGATGCTTTTTCCCTAAAACATTAAACGCCCTATTCTAGAAAGAAAGTCAATTTTAATTTGGTCTCACTGAATGACTTAACCCCAAAGGAAGAGATATATACATATAAACACATGCGCGCACCCGGAGACGGAGACACAGAGGAGACAGAGAGAAGAAGAGAGATAGAGAGAATTGGAGACATGTCACGGTATAAGACTGGAAGTTTCTTAGATAAGTTGCCTCATAAGGGGAAACTGTGGGCAGTTACAGTACTTTGGGTACACTGACCACTAACTGGGGTGGCAGAAGTATAACATAGCGATAAGAGTATCTCTGAAGGGAATAATATACAATGAAACAGTAATTCTAAATTTAGAGTCAGGAGACCTGGATTTTGGTGCAGCCTCCACCATGTCCTTATGACTCGAAAATTTACACTTATTGGGTGTCAGTTTCCATAGTCCTAAGTGACGATAATGATTCCTACATGCACAGTGCAAATAATTACTTTGAGACTCAAATGAAATCATGTATAGAAAAACATTTTCTAGCCAGAAATGGCTATGTAAATATTTATTTTTTGGTTGGATCATTAATTCATTTTTCATGTTTATGTGACTTAACATGTGTAGAGCATTACCCTAGTGATACCCAATAGCTATCAGTTATGAGTCTTAATATTAAGGAGCATAAAGTCCAGAAAATGACATAAGCCATCTATATGAATCAGATAGGTAAAAAAGGGTACAGATGAAATGGTACAGATGTTAAGGAAAACACTGCTTAATTATATATGGTTGAGGAGGCATGGTAGATTGAGTAAAAATGGCTTTGGAATTGGTGACATTTGAATGGGTGTTATGACTTGAACTGTGTGCCCCAGAATTAATATGTTGAAGTCTCAACTGGGGCTACCCAAGTACCACAGAATGTGACCTTATTTGGAATAGGGTCATTGGAGATGTAATTAGTTAAGATTAGGTTATACCAGAGTAGTGTGGGCTCCAATCCAATATGACTGGTGTCCTTATAAAAATAGAAAATTGTCTATAAACACACACACATACACAAACACACAGGGCAAGCCATGTGAAGATTGGAGTTTGCTGTCACAAGACAAGGAACTATCAGAAGCTGTAAGTGAAGCCTGGACTAGATCCTTTCCTAGTGCCTTCATAGGGAATATGGGCCTGCCAATGCCTTTATGTCACCTTCTTGTCTCTAGAAACAAGACAGTAAATTTCTGTAATTTAAGCCACTGAGTTAGTGGTATTTTGTTATGGCAGCCCTTGGAAACTAATACATTTGTTTATATGGGAACACAGCAAAGCAAGTTTATGGGTAGAAATGTATGTTGTTGAAGTTTGTTATTATTAGACTAATATAAGATACAAATAAATAGAATCATTATATTATAATAATATACCTACAATATTAAGCACCCAGCACAGTGCTTGACACACAGTAGGCACCAAATAAATATTAAATGAATGTTTTTACCAACAAAAAGGAGATCACAGAAAGAGGAATGGACTGGCATCAAATATATGTTTTAATCTGTTTCATCCTCTTTTTTTTTTTTTTTCTGGGCAAAGCCTCTACTTACCACAAAAAAATCAGAAACATCCACATTTCTATGAAAAATGCTACCACTTCACCTTTGTTTACTTTAAGAAATTATGTCTAGGAAAACAAATAAAAGGGAAAAAGGGCAATAGAAAGGAATTTTACACTTGTAAAAATCAAAGTTCTGAAACAAAATGCACTTTGAAAGATTGAAAGCTATAGTCCCAAGAGAGAATACTGGCACAATAAATATTTCTCACGGAACATAGTGTACTTCCTGAGCATGGTGCCTTTGATTGAAAGCTATGGAGACCAAAGGCCTCTATTTCTCCACAGCAGGAGCAGCAATCATCAAATTAATATCGGAAGTGCACTCCTAAATCAAGTTGTTGCAAGTGTACTCATAAAGAAGACATCTTACAAAAATGCAGATAGAGCTTTTGAAATCATTGCCTAGGCCAAATGCTGTCAGAGAAAATGGATCTCAATTTACTCAACACATTTTGGTTTTGCAATTTTCAAGATTAACTCTCGCCATTGTCTGAACAATATGAGGTTCTTAGGAGAACTTTAAAAACGCATTCTTGTATGTTCAGTGCAAATGGTACAAGTGATAATTGTTGTGTTCAAGTCCACTACACGGAGGGGGGTTGGGTGGTGATTAGCTCAGGAAACAGAGCTCATGTACCTATTGGGAAAATACAGTGGAGGAAATCATGGGGCTTACAACTTTACCAAATGGGACATTAATTTAGGGAAATGAGTTAAGTTTTCAATTAGGAGGAAAATGATACAGATATATGACAATAAACAGCTGCATGACCTTGGGTAAGTTACTTAACTTCTCTGGTTTCAGAATCTTCATCTGTAAAATTAAAAGATTAAATTACATTTTCTTTTAAGTCTCTTCTGGTACTTAATTTAAGAAGGACGGGGAAGGGAAAGTACAAGAATACTGACAGCTCTACAGAAAAATAAAAGACACTATGTCCCAGGTAATATTATTGCATTTATACTGGAAGTACTCAGAACATGACTGTGGATATTGTAAATACTTTTTTGATAATTATAAATGAAATCATCATATGGACAAATAAGTCGACCTGTCAGTCAAGCATCTGTACAACCTGTCACACACTTAGCCTTGCACTACCTGTTTCTCTTATTGGATTACCAGTGAGGATTTTGGAACTTAGTTATGGCAAGTGGATTCTATCAAAAGAATGCAATTTATTTATTTGTTTATCCACACAACTATTTATTTCCCCACTCGTTCATTGAGCAGCCACGATGGCCAAGGATGGTGATAGGCACTGATGATGACAGAGATAGGCTGGCCCTTCTCCCATGAAGTTTGTAATCTAGTAGGGTGAGATAAGCAAAAAGCAGAACGTTACTACACATTTTTATTAAAAGAGTAATAAGGGGGTCCAAGGAAGAACATACGCAGGCTCCTAAACCTGACATGGAAGATCAGGTAAGAAAGATGTGATTAAAATAAGTCATATCTATGATGGCACCCAAATGATTAGATATTAGCCAGATAAAGAATAGGAAAAAGAGGGTTTAAGCAGAAGATACAGTGTGTGCTAAGGACTGGAGGTGGCCAGGCCTTTGGTATCCCCTTGGATACCTGGGGATAAAAGTAGTTTACTCTGGATGGTTCTTACAGCATAGGTAAGGAAGGTTAGGGAGAAGGGGCACAAGTCTGACTGGAGAAGTAAGCCTAGATCATGGAGCCATAGGGAGGAGTTAGGTGTTCATGCTGAGGACACTGGGAAGCTATCGCAATTTTATGCTGGGAATGTAATATAATGACATATTCATTGATGAAAGATCATTGAATTGCCCAGTGGTTTTCATCTAGGTAGTTTCGTAAATGATCTAGGCAGTTTTTGTTTGTTGGTTTCGTTTTTAAATCCAATAACAGCCCCCTACAGAAGAATTACTTGAAATCCCTGGAGGTGGAATCTAGGCACTAATATATTTTAAAATTCCTTAAAATATTTTATTGTGCAGCCCAGGTTGAAATCACTGGATTGAAAGGGGACAAAACCAGCTAGCTAGGAGGCAATAGAGATAATCAAGTTGACAGGTGATGATGGCTTATTTACACCCTAGAAAAATATCAGAAATACAAGAAAGAGTATTCAGTGAGTATAGAGGAGAAGAATCAAGAATGGATCAGCATAATTCTGAAATATCGTTTTGCAAAGTTTTGAATTCAGAAAATGTGTAAATATTTTAAACATTAAAAAATAAAAATAAGTCAACAAAAGTGAGGAACAAACTAAAATTGAATACAAATAGAAACAAGTGAACCTAACCAAGTGCATGACATAACCACAAGGGGCGGAGGGAAATCCAAAGGAACTTTAGAGCATGTGCAAAGAAATTTTGACCTCTAATAGATTTCTAGATTGTGGTGGCATGGGAGTAGCAATTTTGTGACTATTATAGAATTGTACAAATAAGTAAACATTGTTTTATTTTAGGAATCAGGGTTTCCATCATAGCAGAAGAGAGATACAAATATGGAAAGGAGAAAGGCAAGGAAGAACTCTGTGCTATTGGATGGGAATGAGTAATATCAGTATAAATTTACACACACACACACACATTTATTTCCTAGCACTGACTGTTGACACATCTCAGTTACAAAGTGACACCTGCAGTCCAAGTCTTCATTTCTAAATACGATTCTACTTGTAGAAATGAATGATTCTTGGGTTAGTGTAAGAAATCTGGAATGTTTTCTTGCCTAGGAAGTAATAAAATGCTTTTAAAATAAGAAAATAGGGCCGGGCGCGGTGGCTCAAACCTGTAATCCCAGCATTTTGGGAGGCCGAGACGGGCGGATCACAAGGTCAGGAGATCGAGACCATCCTGGCTAACGAGGTGAAACGCCGTCTCTACTAAAAATACAAAAAACTAGCCGGGCGAGGTGGCAGGTGCCTGTAGTCCCAGCTACGTGGGAGGCTGAGGCAGGAGAATGGCGTGAACCTGGGAGGCGGAGCTTGCAGTGAGTTGAGATCCGGCCACTGTACTCTAGCCTGGGTGACAAAGCGAGACTCTGTCTCAAAAAAAAAATAAAATAAAATAAAATAAGAAAATAAGAGAAACCAAAAAGGAGCTCCCACTGACCAAATCAGGGTCATTAAAAAATACATTTTTCAACTTTTAAATTGTTAAAAAATTTTTATGGGTACATAGTAGGTACATATATTTATGGGGTACATGAGATATTTTGATACAGGCATGCAATGTAAAATAAGCACATCATGGAGAATGGGGTATCCATCCCCACAAGCATTTATCCTTTAAGTTACAAACAACCCAATTACCTTTCAGTTATTTAAAAATATACATTATCGTTGACTACAGTCACCCTATTATGATATCAAAAAGTAGATCTTATTAATTCTATTTTTATTTGTTTTTACCCACTAACCATCCCTACCTCCTTCCAAACCCCCTCTACACTAGCCAGCCTCTGGTAACCATCCTTTTACTGTCTAGTTCACGAGTTCAATTGATTTGACTTTTAGATCCCACAAATAAAAAAGACAAACATGCAATGTTTGTCTTTCTGTGCCTGGCTTATTTCACTTAACATAATAATCTCCAGTTCCATTCATGTTGTTGCAAATGACTGGATCTCATTCTTTTTACGGCTGGCTGAATAGTACTCCATTGTGTATAAATACCACATTTTGTTTATACATTCATCTGTTGATGGACACTAAGGTTGTTTCCATATCTTAGCTTAGTAAACTGTGCTATTACAAAATCTTAGCTTAGTAAACAGTGCTACAAGAAACATAGGAGTGCAGATATCTCTTCGATATACTGATTTTTTTTTCCGGTGGGAGATGGGGGTATCTATCCAGCACTGGGATTACTGGATCATATGGAAGCTCAATTTTAGTTTTTTTAGGAATGTCCAAACTGTTCTCCATAGTGGTTGTGCCAATTTACGTTCCCACCAACAGTGTACAAGAGTTCCTTTTTCTCCATATCCTTGCCAGTCTTTGCCATTTCCTGTTGTTTGGGTAAAAGCCATTTGAATTAGAGTGAGACGATCATCTCATTATAGTCTTGATTTGCATTTCTCTGATGATCAGTGATATTGAGCACCTTTTCAAATCCTCGTTTGCCATTTGTATGTCTTCTTTTGAGAAATGTCTATTTAAATCTCTTGCCCATGTTTTGATCTGATTACTAGAATTTTTTCCTATAGAGTTGTTTCAGCTCCTTATATATTCTACTGATTAATCCACTGTCAGAGGGGTAGCTTGGAAATATTTTCTCCCATTTTGTGGGTTGTCTCTTCACTTAGTTTATTGCATCTTTTGCTTTGTGGAATCATTTTAACTTGATGTAGTCCCATTTGTCCATTTTTGCTTTGGTTGCCTGTGCTTATGGGGTATTGCTCAAGAAGTCTTTGCCCAGGCCAATGTCCTGGGGATTTTCCCCAATGTTTCCTTGTAGCAGTTTTGTAGGGAGGGAGGGAGAGAGGGAAGGAAAGAATGAAGGGAGGGAGGGAGGGATGGGAGAGGGGGGGAGGTAGGGAGGGAGGGAAGGAGAGACGGAGGGAGGGAGGGAGGAAGAGTGGGAGGGAGGGAAGGAGGGAGGGACGGGAGAGGGAGGGAGAGAGGGAAGGAAGGAAGGAAGGAAGGAAGGAAGGAAGGAAGGAAGGAAGGAAGGAAGGAAGGAAGGAAGGAAGGGAGGGAGGGAGGGAGGGAGGGAGGGAGGGGAGAGGGAAGGAGGGAGGGAGGGGAGAGGGAGGAAGGGAGGGAAGCAAGGGAAGAAGGAGGGGAAGAAGGAAGGGAGTAAAGAAATTTTGATAGAGATAGAAATCATTATTTTATAACAAACTTTAATAATAATTGATTCAGGAAAGGATTATCTATAGATGAAAGTTTCTTAGGAAATAAAATATGTATACAATTTCAAAGCATCTTCTCCATAGATTACTTACAATTACAGAAAGAAAGGGGGTACTCTGGAGCAAGTTACGGAAGTTAACATCACCAATAATGGGACAAACAGACATCATGTGTATGCTGATAAGATGAACTAAGAGGAACCTACCATAACTTCTGCAATATCCTTGCCAAAATTCATAACTAAATATAATCATAAGTCAATAATCTGACAAACCCAAATTGATGGAATTCTATAAAATGACCAGCTATTCTCTTAAAAAAAAAGTCAATGTTACGAAAAGACAAAGAAAAATTGAAACTGAAGATAGATGGTAACTGAATGCATGTCATAATCCTAGATTGGCTCCTGAATTGGGGTGGGAGGGTGGGGAGCGAACAGTATTGGAAGGATAGACAAAATTGAAATATGACACTATATTAGATAACAGTATTAAATCAATATCAGATTTTCTGAATTTGATTATTGTCCTAAGTTATGTAAAAAAAATACCTGTTCTTAAGAGATATATGGTCAAGTATTTAGGACAAGGTCATCATGTCTGCAACATTTAAAACTGGTTCAACAATGATGATAATATATATTATATTACAATGATACATACATATATATAGACATATTATTGTACAATTCTTGCAATTCTTCTGTAGCTTTAAATTTTTTTCAAGCTAAAAGAAAAGTGCAAATTTTAGGATTTAGGCTTGAGCTGTTGTAGCACCAACAGATGGCTAGTTGAGTATGAGGACAACCTTACCCAGGTAAGTCCCTGGTTCTGGGCTATGCCCAGGTGTCCATGACTAGTGTTCATTCTCCAGTGCTGTCTGTCTGCATCTCATTCATCTCAAGGTTCACAAATTTCAAGAAAACTTTATTTCTTATAAAGTATTGCAGCCTATAGGGAAGTATAGATAGCCTCCAGCAGAGGCCAAAAACAGTCACTTTGGAGGAAAGGTGAGACAGGAATTTACACTAAGCAGGTTAGCTAGGTATATATATTCAACAGGTTATAGGAGGAACTATGAATATTGACAAAGTGGGGGACATCTGCATGTGTATTAAGCAAATGTGCATGCATGCATCTTTGGCATAGAGACTTAACATTTAAACGTATTTAGGCCCAATATGTCAAAAGGTGAAGCTCAATATGTCAAAAGGTGAAGCAGCAGAGGCAAAGGCACTCAGTGTGCAGCCTCTGTCAACTGGCCAGAACAAGTCCATGGCCAGTAGTCTCTCATCGGCCGAAAGTTACTGAAATCAGTCTCTTGTCAAATCGAAGCTGTACTTATGGCTTGTGGAATAGGGGTGGGAGAGTATCAGTCAGCATCTGGCAGTCAGTGAGCTGCAAATGTTTTAATATTGCTTATCTCAAGGCATGGCCTTAGGGGGCTTGTTTATAATTTGGTGTCATACTGTCACAGAGTCCATTCCATCAGTATTATCATCTCTATTATAACATCTATTACTTGCTAATAGAAACTCCTTTTCCTGCAGAAGAACGTGGTGCCCAACACCAGTCATTACCAAGTACTTTCCGAGATTCCCTAATAAGCAGAAATGACCATGTGACACAATTCTTAACAATGAAAGCATACATGGAAGACTGTTGGGGACCCTGGAAAGACTTTTACTTTATCTAGTAAGACAAGAGAATCCCTATTCCCTTTACCCTGCCTGAAATGTGGACATGAATGAGCAACTGAGGAAAAGCCTATGAAAGTCTCCCAAAGTCTATATTTAAGACACTATCAATATCTGCAACTGCATTTTTCTAAATTTCTATGTTAAAAAAATTATTTAAACATTACTTAGTTTTGTTGCACATAACCTAATAAATTCCTAACAAATACAGCAATTAGGAACATGATAGTAGTATTAGGCTTCTGAGAACCAGCTCAATGGGATGTCCAATTAAAAATTGGCTATGTGTGTCAGAGTGTGTTTTCTTAGGTGTTTTGTATTTTGGGAGGATGGAGGGAGGAGGGAGTAGAAGGGAGGACAATATAAGATCAGTATTAAACATCTCAGTTTAAACATTTTGGTACATTTAACAAGTAATTTTTTTTAGAATTGTCATCCAGGACATTTTCCTTCTCCCAATTTCTTCTTTTCATAAAGTGCAGATCAGCATTTTGCTCACTATTCACTGCAGTTATACCTGAAATCATTTGCCTATATTTCTCTGTTTTTTTGTTTTGTTTTGTTTTATTGTATTTTGAACACGCAAGGAAGCAAAGGAACAGGTAAGTAAGGGATTATGGAACAGCCAAGTTTGATTCTGTTTGGAACTGGGAGGTCATTCTGGAAACAAACCAGGACTGGGGATTGGATTATTTTATCTCAACAGCAGCCAGGTGAACTTTCATCTCAATGTAACTTAAACAACTCTCCAGCTGTTTCTCTCTTCTATACTCGCTTTTTCTCTATCAACAGACAACTTAACATTTGATCAATTCTCTCCTCATTCTTACTCATGCTTTCTGCTTTCTCCGAACATTGGCTCTTGTGTGCCTCCTCCTGCTTTAAGCCTCTTTGTATCCTTTCAGCTTCCTTTCTCACTGCCAACCAGTACTTCTTAGAATTACCTGGTTTAGAATCTGGAGCAAGAATGTGAAGTGACCCAGCTCATCATGGTTGAGGAAAGCTATCTCCAAGGCCAGAAGTCAGCATTCTTTTTCATTTGGATAAGGATTCTGCTGCTGGTCTCGTTAATCACTGTACCTGGGAACGGTCACATAGGAATAGGCCAGATCTCTTTCTGCAATGGCCATAGGTGAGGCAGCTTCCTTCAGAAGGGGACTTTAGAGAAAACTAAGGTAACTGATTCATTTAGCACTTGTATCATCAAAAAAACAAAAAGCTGGCTGGGCGCAGTGGCTCATGCTTGTAATCCCAGCATTTTGGGAGCCTGAGACGGGTGGACTGCTTCAGTTCAGGAGTTCAAGACCAGCCTGATCAACATGGTGAAACCCCGTTTCTACTAAAAATAAAAAAAAAATTAGCCAGGTGTGGTGGCCTGGGCCTGTAATCCCAGCTACTCAGGAGGCTGAGGCAGGAGGCACTTGAACCTGGGAGGCAGAGGTTGCAGTGAGCTGAGATTATGCCACTGCCCTCCAATCCAGCCTGGGGGACACAGTGAGACTCTGTCTTAAAAACAAAAGAAAGAGCTAAGAAATAGTGAGTATACTGGCATGCACAGAATAGCTTCCTATGCACACTTGAAAAACCAGGTATGTAGGATAATTGTAGAATAAAATGAGATAATAAATAGGTGTATGAATAGCTGGTTTGATTTAGAAAGATGACTCCTATTTCCCTGCTGTTGTATCAAATGACTGGGTTTATTTTCTCTAAGACCTTAGTAACACATGCTTGAAAAAGCTTATCACTTTTGCTTGGAATATAAACATTGAACTGTCAAAATCATAAAAACTCTATAAAACAATTTTTGGAGAAGCTTAATAGAAAATAGAAATGTATAAATATGATAAAGAGGTCAAATACAAATGCTAATCAAGAAAGTAGGTGAAATAGACCAGTATTCAGCAATTTTTCTCCCATAGTAATCTTAATTTCATTTGGAATTTAATCCACAAAATTTCTTTTCCAAATCCCATTTAGAATAATATCTGCTGATAATTTTCAGCTTTTTAGGCAATGTGCCTAGATGAAGAGACATCTTCTCTGAAGTACTGTTTGCCCTCTTATTTAGCATCTTTACAAAACAATAACAAATATCTCAATTATTTCATGCTGAGTTAACATTTCAGTACATTTATAAGGTAATGTTATTTAGAATAGTTGTTCAGGACATTTTCCTTCTTCTCCTAACTTCTTTTTATAAATCTTATAGCTGAAAGGCATGGTAAACAAATTCACTTTTGCATTCTTGTGTGGTTTCCTACTCCCACCCAGCCCGCCCTGCTCCCTGCCATGGGCTTCCTCTCCTTTCTTTAGTATTAATTTTAGCAAGAGGGACCATCTATCTTAGGTTTCCCTTAAGGTGTCTGAAGGTTCATTAGTTTTTTATAGCATTCTCTTCCCTGATTATTCTTTTCTTTCTCTGCAAGAAAAAACTCTGTTTTAACACCTTTAATCTCTTAATTTTATCTTTCCTACAGATTTTCTATAAGTAATACATACTTGATATTATTGAAGCAAAAGAAGTCTAAAGGGTCATTCCTTCAATATTTATAAAGTACCTACTAAGTGTTAAGCACTGTGCTGGATGCTCGGCTAGATAATATACTGTTCTTCTTCTGGTCTCTGTATTCTTTTGTGTGTATGTTTTAGGAAGATGACATTCTTCAATATTGAAAGGTCAGTAATCTGACAATTTAGTAGTATTGGGGCTCAGAAAATGACACCCCAAACATGCTGAGTGCTTTGAACAAAGGAGATTAAAATGCTCCAGAAAGAACCAATGTTTTTCTCTGACCTTCTGCTCTTCCCACAACTTCTCTTCTGAAGTGCAGGGAGGGCCCTTCTCTGAAGTTCCCTTATCTGACTGAGTGAAGGAAGTTCTTCCAAAAGGAACAGAATGGTCTGGAATCCTTTTCCTAGGAAACTCATCAAGCAAGCAGGAAAGATTAATCACCACAGAGGAGATTACTTCATCATTGCAGGCAGACAGGCTATCACCTATTCTTTTGGATGCAGCTCTAAAACAACTTTTATCTGAATAATAAGACAGCCTTTGCTCATCATTTGGTTCCTCCCCTTTCCCTCCCCTAACTTGTTGCTACCTCCCCCACAATGTATCAAGCTCCTATTCCTTTATGCTATTTATGTTTCAGCTATGTGGCCCTTCTCAGAGTCTCACATTTTATTCAGCTCGTGTGCATATTAATAAATCTGTATGCCTTTTCTCCAATTAATCTGTTCATTATCAGTTTATTTCAACAGCCTCAATTGACTCTTCAGAAGGTTAAACTTTTGTAGGCTATTTTCCCCTTAAAATGAACTATATTTCCTCTTTCTTTAGGCCTACTTGTTGGTAAGCTATAGAACAAGCTTGTCCAACTTGTGGCTCATGGACCACATGTAGCCCAAGATGGCTTTGAATGGGGCCCAACACAAATTTGTAAACTTTCTTAAAATATTATTATTATTTTTTTTGCGATATATACATTTAAAGCTCATCTGCTATTGTCATGGCCCAAGAAAATTCTTCTTCCAATGAGGCCCAGGGAAGCCAAAAGACTGGACTCCATTGCTATAAAGTTTGGCTTTCATGGAGGTAGTGGGGGAGGTGGTCCCAAAATAGACCATTGATTTGCCAAATTTAAAAATTAAGGATTTTCATATTCAGAACCAAAATTACTGTAAAGACTGGCCTCACTGGTGATGTCACAATCGCATTTCAAAAACAATAGAATATTTCCTGTGATTTAAATTCTAAATCAAAATTATTTATAATTTTGATTCTAGGTTGTTTTGCCGTTTCCTTTCCCTCTACAGCAAGTCTTGCCAACAGGACGAGACTCCCTTCTTGTCAACTATGACAATTGATTTTACATGCAAATTTGATTAGGTCACAGAGTGCCAAGATGCTTAGTCAAACATTATTCTGGGTATTTCTGTGAAAGTGTTTTAAGGTGAGATTAACATTTAAATCAGTGACATGGATAGATAGGATTGTTTCCATCATGTGGGTGGGCCTCATTCAGTCAGTTCAAGGCTTGATTAGAACAAAAGGGCTGACCTTCCCTTGACTAAGATAAAATTCTTTTTACCTGCAAACTGAGACATTGCTTTCTTCTTGCCTTCAGACTTGAACTGAAACATTGGCTCTTCCTGGGTCTTGGGTCTACTGGCCTTTGAACTGGAGTTGCAACATTGGCTCTCCTGGTTCTCAGACCTTTGGACTCAGACTGCAACTAAACCATCAGCTTTCTTGGGTCTCCAGCTTGCCAGCTTACCTTGAAGCAGATCTTGGAACTTTATCAGCTTCTGTAATCACGAGCTAATTTCACACATATATTTATATCCTAGTCTCTAGAGAACCCTCATACACAGTTCTACTGCCTATTCTCTATCCCATCTTCTACTAGGAGAATGCAGAGAGGGAACCAAGAACAAAATATAATGAGGATAGCCTCCTTAAAAGAAAGCAAACATTGAGTGGGCTAATATTTTGGGAGGAAAGTCTCATGTGTCCCAAAATTTTATGTAAGGAAATTAAAGCTCAGAAAGTTATGATTTATATAAGAGCACACAGCTAATAAGAACCTGATTAGCTATCCCACCCACAGACAGGTTTAGGGAAATAAAATTTACAACATAATTTCCATTTATGTATAGCCCTCTGGAAAAGTAGAACATCCCGAAAAGAACTTTCTATGTCTTTATATCTGAGTTGCCGTTTTATCTTCTGGGGTCTTTTCAGGAATATCTAATATATTAATATATGATCTTCATTTCTCACTGATTTCTTTTGCGTTATCCCTGCTATGTTGCAGTTCATTAATAAGCATTCACCATTTCTTTTGGCTGCCATCTCTCATGCTCTCTCTTTCTCAATTCTTTGTGGAACTCATCTCCATTTGATTACGATACTTAGCTAACACTATCAACAATACACTTATTTCTGTTCTTTTCAAGAATACTATTCTTTTCAACCACCAGTGTCAGACTTTCCTTGCCCTGCTAGAATCCTGAATTCTATACTCCAAGCAGGTACTATCTTGAGTGGCGCCATGGACTGAATTGCATTCCCCCCAAATTCATATGTTGAAACCCTAACTCCATATGTGATGGTATTCGAAGATGGGACTTTTGGGAGATACTTAGGTTTAGATGAGATCTTAAGGGTGGGGCCTTCGTAACAGAATTGATACCCTTATAAAAGATATCAGAGAGCTAGTTTCTCTCCGTCCCTCTCTCTGCCATGTGAGGG
The DNA here is from genome assembly GCF_047675955.1 of Chlorocebus sabaeus. Lineage (NCBI taxonomy): Eukaryota > Metazoa > Chordata > Mammalia > Primates > Cercopithecidae > Chlorocebus > Chlorocebus sabaeus. The sequence goes on along the minus strand of NC_132918.1, from coordinate 22,182,261 downwards.
CACAGTGAGAAAGCTGTGTGGAAGTTAGAACCCTCACCAGAACTCAACCATACTGGCACCTTGATCTCAGAGAGAAGGAAAAAGGAAAAACTGAGAAGAGCCAGTAACTTTCTGCTGAATCTGTCCTCCCAAGAGACAGCACAGGATAGTTTATCTCTAAGGGTCAGTCTTCTAATCCATAGGTTTCAGGAATAATAAATTTCACAAACAAAATTACTTTAAAAACTGGAAAAGAATCTTATAGCTCCAAAGAACAATGGTAGCTATGAATGTTCCCCATATCCTACTAAATGAAATGATATATTAACAAAGAGAATAAATTAAACTTTAGATGACCTATGCATTCAGAAAATACTGCAGCCTTCAAGTCACCTCTAAGTAGAGAAGAAAATTTCCAACAAAGAGCTCCTACTGCTCCCCTGATGCTGTAAGCCTCTAAGTGTGGAGTAGGCAAGGGGAGTCTTAAGGGATTCTGTGAAAAGGAGTACAGGGGACAGATGACTTAGACAAAGCAAAGGAAAACTTCTGCCTAGAAAGGGAAAGTGCAATATTAAAGTCTAAAATTCCGAACACAGGTAAGTACTTGATAGTTTACAACACTACTTACATATCAAGAAGCAAGACTGGAAGTGGAAGCTTTAGTGAAGCACTGCTTCCAGAAGATAATGAGGCAGTAAAAGGGAAGAATAAAACAAGAAGGAAAGATTAAATCTCTGATGGTATAAAAAGAGCAAGGTATGCTGACATCCTTCTTTTCTCAACATCAACACAATTCACTTCGGCTGATGAAAATCTCCCTTTATCTAAAAGAAATTAAACAAAAACAAAAATACAAGCCAATGAAAACTGCACCAGCACATTCCAACTAAATATTCTCAAGCATATTTAAAAAACTGGACTGAATCAGAAGTACAAGCATTAAAAACACAGAACAGAATGCACAAAAATAACAAGAAATAAAATGAGTTGATTAAGTGCAAGAAAGAAATAGAAAAATATATGTAACAAAAATACAAATTAAATTAAAAGGTGCTCAGAGAAGATATTTGGATACAAAAGTAATAGAGTCTTAAAGAAAAGTAGAAAAACAACTATGAACTGTGATCACAAAAATGAGGTAGGCAAGGAGTAAAAGTGGCCAGAGATAAAGTGGTTGAAATGGATGACAGGCAAAGAGGGTCCAAAATATATTTAATTGATGACCCAGAAAGACAAAAACAATGGGAAAAAACTAATATTTTAAACTATTAATTTAACAAAACTTTCCAGGAATAAAAGACGACCTTGGGCCAGGTGCATTGGCTCATGCCTGTAATCTCAGTACCTGGGAGGCTGAGGTAGGCAGATTGCTTGAGCTCAGTTCAAGATCACCCCGGGAAACATGGCAAAACCCTGTCTCTACAACAAATACAAAAATTAGCCAGGCACGGGGGCAGGCACCTGTAGTCCCAGCTACTTGGAGGACTGAGGCAGGAGGATTGCTTGAGCCTGGGAGGTCAAGGCTGCAGTAGGCCATGTTTGTGCCACTGCACTGCAGCTTGGACAATAAAGACCCTGTCTCAAAAAAAAAAAAAAAAATAGGAGGAGGAGTAAAAAGAAGAGAAAGAAGGAAGAGGAGAGGAGGAGGAGAAGAAGGAAGAGAAAGGGAAGAAGAAAAAAGAAAGAAGAAGACAGAAGACAGAAGAAAGAAGTAGGCCACCTCTATTTACACACAGAAAATGTCCATCAAGTAGAGGGAAAGCTGACCTGCAATTAATCCACAGTGATACATATCCTAACTATTAGACTCTGAAATTAAAGAAAAAGTCTGAATGGCTTCTAGGCAAAAAGATGAAACAATTTAAAAGCAAGAGAATTAGACTGACAGCAGACTTACCAAATAACATACACAGCAGGAAACAGCAGAGCCATGTTTTCAAGAAACTTAAGGAAAGAAGATGTGAACCAAGGATATTATAAACAACCGCAGTATTCTTTAAGTATTAAGACGATAGGAAAATAATGTTGAACACAAAATAACTCAAAGAATACTGTATAGATGTACCTTTCCTGAGGAATCTGCTAAAAGATGAACTTCATCTAACCAATAAATGACTAAGAAAACTTTGGCAAAAGGACTGACAGTGAGCGCTGCATATATTTAATTGAAAAGTTTAGACTGAAATAACGATGGGAACACAGGTAAAATAATAATATATAACATTCAATGTTCTGATGAAGTAGAAAAATGCAATTTAAAATGTAAAGAAAAAGGAGAGAAAAAGAGAAAAGTATGAATGAGAACACTGACTATCACTTAGGTAACAGGTGGGAGTTAAAGGATACGTTCTAAAGACAACATATCTGATAGTAAAAGTTGAAGTAAAAAAAAAAGCATTTAAAAGACTATAAAATATTAATACAAAGCAACCACTGGAATAAAAATGTAAATCTTCCTATAAAGAAGCAGAAGCATACCAAATCTTGAAGGACACAGTAAGTATGGCATAATACACATGAAAATTATTAAAAATAAAATAAAAAGAGAATTAAGCCCAAACATGACAGACATATCAATAAATGTGAATGGGTTTAACTCAAGGTCAAAAGACACATTTCAAAAGTCATTAAATAAAACAAAGAAGGACACTTTTATAATTTTAAAACCCACATTTCACATTTAGGATGTAACAGGTATCTATACAACAATACAGCAACACCTACCTAAAACAGAAACTACAACAGATGCAAAAAGAACAAAGACAAACATACTACTCAAAGGAGACTATAACACACAGTACAAGACGACTGGTCAAGCAAACAAAAAACAAAGATACATAAGAACTAAGTAACAATCAACAAGGTAGATGTTTAAATATATACTGAATACTACATCCTAATAATAAGAGAATATACAATCTTAAATATACATACATTCACATGTATATTTAAAAGTTTTGAACATATATTAGGGCACAAAGAAAATATCAGCAAGTAGTAGAAGGTAAAATTATTACAAACAATACCAGTGATCACAGTGCAATAAAAATAGAAATTAAAAATGAAACCAAAAAGGCCCTTCTACTTGTAAATTAAAGATATTCTGTTAAACTTAGCGCTTGGACAAAATAGGAAATACAAACAAAAATTACAAAATTTCTGAAAAATAATGGTAATAAACATATCTATGAGATACATTCTAAGCAGTAATCAGAAAAAAAAAAAATCATAGCCCTAAATATCTGTATCAATAAGAACTAAATTCTTAACTTGGAAGAACTAGAACAAAGTAAAATACAAAAAAGTCCAAAGAAGAAAATATTATTAGAACAGAAATTGAGATAGAAAATAGAAAAACAGTATATCAAATTAATGAGTAAAATCCTGAAAAAAAAAAAAAAACAATAAAACAAATGACTTGCTAGTTTAATTTTTTTAAAAACGGAGAAAGTGCAGATAGAAGAAAAAATAACAAGGGAGAAATAACTATTGATATAGGGAATTTTTTAAAAAGACATAAAAGATTACTTCAGTGGAAATACATTTGAAAACTAAGAGGAAATGGATAATTTCTTAAAAATATACAGTTTAGCAAACTGACCGCTTTAAGCCAAAAAATGTAAAGAAATCAATTTAAATATAAGAAATAAAGTTATCAAGAAACCAATTCCCAAAAAACACCAAACTCAGATGGTTTCACAGGAGAGTTAATCAATTTGACTACCAAAACATAAATCAAAAGTTTGCATGGCAAAGTAACACCCATAAACACAGTCACACAATCACAAACTAGAAAAATAGTCTTTGAAGATGTTTAACTTCATTTGTAATATGCAAATTAAAGCTATAATGAGATATTACTTTCCACTTAGCAGACTGGCAGAACTTCAAAAGCTTTACAGCATATCATTATTAGTGAAGTTGTGGGAAAACAGTCTCACGCATTGCTGGTAGAATCTGAAATGCCACACCCTTTATGGAAAGGCAATATCCAACAAAACTACACATGCATATATCCTTTGCCTTAGTATTCAATGAATGTAGCCTGAAGAAATACCTTAAACAGAAATACATATGTAAGGCGATTCATTGTAGCATTATTTGTATTTTGGTAAAATATTAAAAACTACCTAAATGCCCATAGATAGCAGACTGATTAGAAAAAACTTTGGCATCTATATGTCATGGAATACTACAAAAGAGAAAGTGAGAGAGTGAGAGAGTGAGAGATCTCTGAATTTACATGGAGTGATTTATGGAAACAGTAAGTGAAAAATGGAATATGTATAAGAGCATGTATGTGAAACAGCTAATAAGCACACACAAAAAAGTTCAGTTATTAGGAAAATGCAAATTAAAACTACAATGAGACACCACTTCACACTTACAAGAATGTCTATAATTTTTTAAAGTCATTAACAAATAGTAAGGATGTGGAGAAACAGGAAACGCTAATCCATTGTTGATGCGGATGTAAAATGATACAGCCATTTAGGAAACAGTTTGGTCATTTCTTAAATAAATATAAATTTACCACACAACCCAGCAACTACACTCCTATGTATCTACCCCTAAATGAAAAGTCACTTTCAGAGACTTGCACTTTTATGTTCATAGCAGCATTATGCATCACTGAAAAAAAAAAAAAGGAGGCAGTCCAAAGGTCCATCAACATGTAAATGGATAAAATATGGTATATAATAAAATACCATTCAGCAATGACAGAAATGCCTATATATGCTATGACATGGATGAACCTCAAAAACAATATATTATGCAAATGAAGCCAGATTCAAAAGGTATTATTAGATGATTCTGTTTATACGAAATGTCCCAGTAAGAAAAATCTATAGGGACTGAAACTAGATAGTGGTTCCCTGGAGCTGGAAGAGGAAACAAGGATGAACTGTAACTGAGCATATTTTGTAGCAATGATGTCAATCTAGTAAGACCATGGTCAAGTTATACAACTCTGTAAATTTGTCAAATATCACTAAATAGCACAGACTTAAAATGAGTATATTTTATGGCATTAAATTATACCTCAATATTTAAAGGGACATATATGTGAATTTTATGGTATGCAAATTATGCACCAACAAAACTGTTTTAACGAAGAATGTGTATGTAAGGTGACCTGCCATCCCAGTTTGCCTGATTGTCCCAGTTTTAGCACTAAAAGTTCTTTGTCCCAAGAAACCTCTCAGTACTAGGCAAACTAAGATGGCTGGTCTCCCTTCAGGTATGCTACCTTTTGTATAAGAAAGAATGTAAAGAAAACATACATTTTTTGTTTTCCTCCATAAAAAAGAAGCCTCAAAAACCAAAACCAATGAAGCTGGATACTTACAACAGATGGGAATGGGTCAGAACAGATAGAAGAGAAAGTTACGCTTCTGGGTATATGTTTTGGTAAGGTTCTAACTTCTAGAAGCGTGTTATGGCTCCATAAAATAATAATAATAATAATAATAATAAAATAATAATAATAATAATTAGAACGAGACGGAGTCTCGTTCTGTCGCCCAGGCTGGAGTGCAGTGGCCGGATCTCAGCTCACTGCAAGCTCCGCCTCCCGGGTTTACGCCATTCTCCTGCCTCAGCTTCCCGAGTAGCTGGGACTACAGGCGCCTGCCACCTCGCCCGGCTAGTTTTTTGTATTTTTTTTAGTACAGACGGGGTTTCACCATGTTAGCCAGACTAGTCTCGATCTCCTGACCTCGTGATCCGCCCATCTCGGCGTCCCAAAGTGCTGGGATTACAGGCTTGAGCCACCGTGCCCGGCCCATAAAATTTTTAAATAAAATTAGATCAACAAGAATAGGAGGAGTTTGGGAGAAAAATTTCAAACCTGAAGGCAAATATGTTATCTTTCAAATAACATAACTACAGTGAAGGAGAAAAAAAACCACAACTAATTTATAAATGCACAATGTAGCCATTATCCTTAACCTTGAGCAGGATATAGGTAGACAACTGAAAATAAATCTTGTTTTTACAGTGATATAGGCAAAAGCAATTCTAAAATTATTTCAGATATATTATAGAGTGAATAATTGATTTTTGGGGGAATCCAAGACTTCTGAGGAAGGAGTGACATAGAAATACGGAACAGTGACGGTGAGAAAGAATCCTGCGATAACGGATTGAAATTGGAGGCACTAGTATAAATTCATTTTGGAAATCAAACATAACATGTATATAAGCACATGTAAATGCTATCTGGACATGCATATCTGAGTGTTAATGTAGTCACGTCTTGATATCTATGGGGGATTGGTTCTAGGAACCCCGAGGATACCAAAATCTGAGAATGTTCAAATCTGAGGATGCTCGTGGCCCTTAAAATGGCATAGTATGTGCATATAACCTACACACATTCTCCCATATCCTTTAAATTACCTCTAGATTACTTATACCTGATACAAGGTAAATGATATGTAAGAGCTGTTATACCATATTTTTAAAATTATCATTGTATTATCTTTTATTTTGTGGAATATTTTCGATTCCCAGTTGGTTGAATCCAGGGATGTGGAATCCATATAGGCACAACCCATGGATACAGAGGGTCAACTGTACATACACGACTTTTCTAGTTCTGTCTGCTGAGTAGCCTAGAAACAGACACCCAGTAGCAATGAATACATCCAGCATCCAGATCTAGGTATCTAATATTCCCTACGGTTCTATGGAGAAATTGCTGACTCTAAATCCTGGAATTTCTTTTATATAACCTACGAGGTCCTTTAAACAAACGACGGGATATCACAAGGACATGGGAGCCAGCTCAATAGTTTCTACTGGCCAAATCTGAGGCAACTTGAGCATCAAAGCTGTATGGTAAAACATACAAAGTAAGTATGGTAAAATTAATTAAAAAGCACTGGAAAAACATTAAAAAGCATGAGTTTATAACAATAACATGTAAAAATGAGACGAATATAGATGGATGAATGAATGAATGGATTGGGGAGAAAGGAGGGCTCCTGCTTACAATAAAATATTAATTGCCAACTAGTACATGTGGAAAGAATGCTGAAGTTGGAGACTGAATATCAAGAATCATCAATGCATGCTAAACCCTGGATAAAAACGTTAGCATGGAATTAAAAGAGTCTCCCACAGGTTATTAATTGCAAGGTAAAACACAGTTAACTATACATTGGAGAAACTGAACACTACCTTGATCAGGTGATCAAAATTAGCATCACCAATAAGATGGATATTGTGTGCCCCCAATATCATACCATGATGACACAGTACCATCACCAGAGTATTCTCACCAAGAATGCATAACTTAAATCTGATTCAATGCTATAAAAGACCAAGGTGGCCATGGAAATGATCCAGAGTAAAGGAAACTTAAGGGAGGATAAATGAACAAGCAAACAATAAAATGAAGAGCGTAAACTCTGAATAGTTGAGTCTGGGTAAAGGACATATGGATGTCCCTTGCACTATTCTTATGCTTGCCAATTTTCTGTAAATTTGAAATTATTTCCATATAAAACGTTTAAATCAATTAAGACAGCTCAATAATGAGATGTCAATCTGTTTTGCCTAATAAGGTTTCTAAAAGTCATTTTAAAAAAAAAGTACTGTATCTTTTTTTAAAGTGTGGACAGTATTTCAAACATCAAAAACAGCAATAATCTCCATGATCCTTTAAAATGAGTAGAGTTAGATTTATGAAAAAGCAATCACATTGCCCTAATTTTTCTCATTTTCCTGTGGACCAGGGAGAGGTTTCTCAAAATGGTGTTTGGGAACTAGTATCCTAAACAAGACTTATTTTCAGTAATAGAGGGAGTACAGTTCAGTGGAAAGAACATGGAATCTGGACACAAATTTAAACTCTGGCCCTAGCAGTTACCAGCTGTGTACCCTAAGCTCTGTTTCCTCAATTGTAAAATAGCTAAATCACAGGACTGTTAAGAGAATTATGTAAATGTAACTAGTGCTTGACACAGAGAAGGTGCTCAACAAATTTGTGTTTTCCTCCTCTTCCTTTCCTCTGAAGCCACTTTTCTGTTCTCTGGAAATGAATCTAACTGGGGCCACCCTGGCCTTCTTTTAACGCAAACTCAGCCCTGTTGGAAGGATCACGTAAGAAACTAAAGCACTCTAAGAATAAGCCTCCCTTGTGGAGGAATATTTCATGAAAGCAGAAGCCAGATGTAATGGACCGTGGAATGAAAATATGGAAAGCTTATAAAAACACGTGATTTGAGGCATGTCTGGTGGTAACTGGTTATTTTAAGGAGGGTAAAGACAGCAGAAGGAATGATGTTAGATGATGTTAGAAATGATGTTTCAAAAGTCTGCTGCAAATAAAACAGTGTCTTTTTTCTTCACATATACACAAGTCTATTCAGCAAATGATCACCTATCTACTTCCAAGAGTGAATGGTATTTTATGTCAAAAATAAATAAAGATCAACATTCTATTTGTTTTACTGGCTACATATCTTTGAAGAAAAAAAAAATCAAGTCAGTAAAATGTTCATTAAGAGATTTCATCCAATTGCCTATTTTTTTTTTTTTTGCTCCTTTCAACATATTTTCCATTTACATTTAACAGGATGTTTTACTTTTATGGTGCCAATGACAATAATTCTTTAAAAATCTGTTTTTGGCCGGGCTCGGTGGCTCAAGCCTGTAATCCCAGCACTTTGGGAGGCTGAGACGGGCGGATCACGAGGTCAGGCGATCGAGACCATCCTGGCTAACACGGTGAAACCCTGTCTCTACTAAAAAAAAACCCAAAAAACCAGCCGGGCATGGTGGCGGGCACCTGTAGTCCCAGCTACTCGGGAGGCTGAGGCGGGAGAATGGCGTAAACCTGGGAGGCGGAGCTTGCAGAGAGCCGAGATCCCGCCACTGCACTCCAGCCTGGGCGACAGAGTGAGATTCCGTCTCAAAAAAAAAAAAAAAAAAAAAAAAAAAATCTGTTTTTTAAAATGGAGAAAAAATAAAGTAACTGAGTTGCATAACAGAAAAAATATACTGCCCACAAAAACTTAGTTTAACATCTAAAATCTTTATAAAAGATAAGGAAATTTTGATTTTCCCCTTTATTTTATAATTGAAAAACGAAACCACTTAACATGAACACTTGATATATTATTTCCTTAAAACTTCTCTATGGTGAAATAAAACTGTACCTAGTTGAAGAGTGTATAGAATGTTAACACTCATGACAATTTCAATCCAACCATTGATATAGCTTCAAATTACTATTAATTGTGGCTATTTTTTGGGGAAAAAAATGTGCAAAGCTTATGAGGGCCCAGTATACGAAAGGCTTAATTTTTAAGAGTCAAATCTACATTTGTCACAAGAGTTCAAAAAGTGGCATCATAGTGCGGAAACACTAGAAAATGCCATCTCTTACACATAAGTCTTTTAAAACAGGTTGGAAATCATATAAAAATACTCAGTACCTTATAAGTAATAATTAACAAAAATATTTCCATTGACTACTCTGTGTCCAAAGTGATTAAGGACAAAAATAGAAATTCTTGTTTCTTTATTATTTGATAAACTGCTGATAAGCTCCCGTTAGAAGTTTTTTAGACATTATACCAAGTTGTCTTGGTCTTCTGATCATATATATATACACACATACACACATATATATATATATGTACACACACATATATATATGCATTTTTTCAAGTAAAGAAATGTTTAACAGATGTAAACTATTTATTGAATATTTGCCACCAAATATTGTTAAATACATTATCTTGCAGCATATCGCTTTCAAGTTAAAATGTCAGAAACAAACACCAATATTTACAATTCTTTTAAGGAATGTTATATAATGACACATTAAGGCGTAAATTCTTTTGGCTTATAATTCTTAAAAGAATGATAATAGCAAAAGTGATGCAAAATCTTCAGTGTGAGATTATGATTAAGCTACATTTTACAAAAATATGGTGTAAGATGGCAATAATCCCATTCAACATCCTGGATTAGATCCCTTCAGGAGGGACTGATAATTTATACAGTCAAACTTTAAAATTTACAGATAAAGGCAGTTCAATACTGCCACTGAGAAGTACATCTCTTAACATATACAACTTTCAGGCCACAGTTTTGAAGGTCTGAAGTATTAAGTTGGTTTGATGAATTAGTCGGTTGGCACTTATGAACACATTTATTGCCCTGTTTAAAAAGAAAAGAATAAGGATTAATTTCATCCAAAAAATTCACCCTTTTAAGATTTATACTATTAACAGTAGCAATGAAATCAATTTAAGAAAAAAAAAAAAAGTTATTATTCAGTATTAAAACTTATATTCCAATTTAGGATTTAATAGTCTTGCATCATTTTAAACTATCTAGTAATTACTGCCCCCTGGTGGTTCTGACTGGCAATAAAATGTTGGAGGGCTGCTAATGATAGGTGGTGCCTCAACAACCCAGTTCATTTATAGGTGGAACAAGTTAACTGGCCAAAAGGAGGATTCAGATGTGGTCTCCAGTTGTGGTTTCATAGAAGTTAACAAGTAAAATCTAGCAAAGTATCATAATCTCAAAATCTGTAATTAATGGGCATAATGTAATTAATGGGCATAATACTCAAGAAAAAGTTAATCACTTCTAATCTGATTCATCCCACTTATCTCCTTAAAAAAGAGGTAGAAATTCTAAACGACAAACTACTACAAACTACTTTTACTGTTAAACATATTTTTACAACAAAATAATCATGCAGTTTCAAAATCTGGGAGCTGACAACATATAAAAACATATTCTTTAAAATTGGCTTTGAGCTCCATCACATTCTCCTAATGGCTCATCTTCCTGTGGCTGGAACACAGCGCTGACGCTCTAGTACCATTGTGTGGCCTTAATAGTTTCCTAGTATCATATCTAGCATGTACCTGCATTCTAGACATTTCTCAAAAGAGAATGTCCAGGGACTGGACCTGGTGGCTCACACCTGTAATCCCACCACTTTGGGAGGCCAAGGTGGGTGGATCATGAGGTATCTCAGAGTTTGAGACTAGCCTGGCAAACATGGTGAAACCCTGTCTCTACTAAAAATACAAAAATTAGCCGGGCATGGTGGTATGTGTCTATAACCCCAGCTCGGGAGGCTGAGGCAGGAGAATTGCTTGAATCTGGGAGTCGGAGGTTGCAGTGAGCCCAGATCGTGCCACTGCACTCCAGTCTGGGCAACAGAGCAAGACTCTGTCTCAATAAAAAAAAAAAAAAGAGAAGGGCCAGAAAGAAATGGATGCAAATCCATTTCTGCAAATCCATTCCCCTACTGAAAGATGGCCTAAAGATCAGACTCTATCAATAATTTTCTGTTTTGAGGAAACAGGTATAAAACTCACAGCACATTACTGATACACAAATAACTGGAATTTTAAAAAGCTGCTGAATTGAGAGAAAATAGTAGCAAGGAGACTGAATCCATATGCAGAGTAAATAATTTCAATTAATTAATGAAAATTAGGCTTTAAATTAATGTCTACCTTTCATTGTGCTTATTCCATAACAGTAATTTAAAATCAGAAATAATCCCATCATGTAAATTATTATTTTAATGTGTTTTTGGTTATTTGAGCTTAGCATAAATCAAGAAAAAAAAACAAGTTTATTTTCAAAACACAAATGCCAGCTTATTAAACTAAGTCATCAAGGAGCATTTCCCTTAGACAACCTGTGTACGGAACACCACCACAAAACAAATAATAAAATTTAGCTCGGTAATCTCTAATTTGTAATTTAAATGTAAATACTTCAACCTGTTTGAACTGTTAAAAATGACTCTGAAAATTAACAGAATTCTATCTAATGTATTTTTATCATTTTAAATATTACTACAATAATACTGTAACGATGTGACATGAATATAGAGGATCTTAAAACCTGTATAGTAGGATGGGATGATTGAGGTCTCTATTTAGATTACTTTTCTGACTTTAAGCACTGTTAAAAAATAATGTTGTTGAAAAAATTCTCACATTTGACTTGAAGTGCAAAAAACTACCTATATGGCCAGACTTTGCATCAGCTTATACATTATACGTATGCATGTATGTATGTTAAAATATATAAAATCTCTTGATTTTCTATAGTGCATTACAACCAATTATATGTAAATTAAAAACTAATGTATAATTTACATTTTAGTATATTTCCTATTTTACAGAATGATGCTATGAAAGCCTCTTTCCAGGACAGTGGGTCAAAACCCTTACAGCCCTTTAAAAACATCTGGGGCACTTTTACAAAACACCTAAACCCTGGCTCCACTCCCAGCAACTGAATCAGAATCTCTGCAGGTGGGGCCTAGGCTATGGGAATTTTTTAAAAACTGTCCTTAAGTGACTCTATTGCACAGAAAGGAATAACAACATTGCTTTAACTTTAGCGCAGTAGTTCTCAACAGACCTGTAATGTCAGTATTATCTGAAAATTTCTAAGAAATGCAAATACCTGGGCTCCATCCTAGACCTGCAAAATCAGAAATTCTAGAAGTGGGACCCTTGAACAATCTGCAATTTGAGCTGTAACACGTCTTCCAGATGACTCTGATGCCACTAAAGTTTGAGAACCACTGTTTCAGGAATGTATAAAGTAGGCCAATGAACTAAAATTGCTTTTACATTTTTAAATGGTAAAAAAAAAAAAAAAAAAAAAAAATCAAAAGAATAATATATGACAGGTAAAAATTATTTCAAGATACTGAAATTTGAATCTTGTATAAAGTTTTAGTAAAAACCAGTCACACCCTCTTGTTTGTATATTGTCTATAGCTTGTTTCTATACTATAACGGCACAGATGAGGTGGATAATGGCAACAGGCCCACCAAATCTAACATATTTACTATCTGGCTCTTTTCAGAAAGTGTCTGATAACTCCTGCTATAGAAAGGAGTTATGGCCAGAGTAGCAATCACATTCGTTTCCTATTGTTAGTGGAATGCCTTGAATATCAGTTGCCTGCAGTACTAATAAAGTAAAAGGGCTTAATTTATATGGTTTTCATACCATATAAAACCACATAATCTATTTACTTTTAAAAGTAAAGGATAAATTACAGTACTTACTTGCCATCTTTAAAATACGTTTTCAGAGTATCACTGAAACTTTTGGAGTACTTTACAAATTCTTTCTTTTGGTGTTCAAGTGCCTACAGCCACAAAATATAGTAAGAAAAAAAAGTACTAAATAAGAGAAATAATCACAACAGCCAAAGGCAAGGACAGGAGATTACACAGGATATGGGATGCACTTTATATGAATACTACTAATAAACAATTGTGGAGTATTTACTTTTAAATAAAAAGGCATATTTAAATCCAAGAATCAACTCAATGGTTAATGACACAAAACTATTTCCAACAATCAATCCTATTTTCAAGTCAATAAAACAACTAGGCATAAACCAACATCTAGGGTGTCAACTAGCAAGGCTTCTACTAAACGTACCCTGCGGTTCTGGTATTGATATTTCTTGAAGACGTTATTCACTGTATCAAGAAGTTCTTTTATTGCACTAGCTATATCCCTGTTGGGAAAAGAATAAAGAGTATCAGCTGCATTTGAAAGAAATTTGTGAGAGAAAACATCAGCTACATTTGAAAGAAATTAAGTACACTCTTAATCTAATCACAGTACACTCTTAATTATGGTAAGTGCACTCATTTCATGAATAGCCAGCCTTTTTGGCTAGCTGGCTGGAGTTGGGGTTTTAGCCTGTACCCCTCTGTAATCCGATTGCACCGCTGACCAAAGGTTGCCAACCAAAACCAACTTTCTCAAATCAATCACATTTCATTAAGCATTCCTTACTCAAATTTAGAAAAGGATAAACATTACCTATATCTGTCTTTTCTCATTTTAAATTTTTTCTCTGCTCTAATGTAGCTAAATTCAAGCTACCATGTTCTCCACTTTTGTTATTTGAACAATGAACAATTTTATGATATTCTGCATTACATATAACTCAATTCTATATTTAACAACGCTGTATGTTAGATACCTATTAGTTTTGATGTTTAACATAAAATATTTCCTCCTCAGAAAATATTCCTCTCCCCTGAGGAAATACTCCTCCTCCTTTACTCTTTTATAGATACTTTTAGCTTCTATCTAGCAACCAAATATCCTCCTCTTTCAAACACTTGCTGCCAGCCACTATTCCCTTTGGAAAATATAATATTTAAATTACTGGGGGAGACATCACCACAATATTCTTCCACTTTAACCTTTCTGGCAATCATCCTTTGACTATATATGCATCATCACCTCCTTCCCCTTTCAAAAGAAACAAAAGGAAGAAATCAGTAATTCTCATTTGAGTGTTCTTCCTATCCATGCACCATTTTTTTCTGATTTTTTTTTTTTTTTTGCCTTTCTGTCTAGCCCCTTTTGATTTCCACATTTTAACTTCATAGCAATTTTTTTCTATCAAATTGAACTTTATGTAATTCTACATTCTCAGTCTCATTCTCTACGACAAACCTTTTTCAAAATCATTCTCTTAGCTGTTAGTCACAATAAAAACTTCAAATGCAATGCAACTGTGAAGAAATGAATAAGAGAAATCTGCACCATCCTAAACATAACATTTTATTACTAATACTAATTATAAATGCCAGATTTCAGTTATTTCCAATCTAAAACATTTCAACATTCCTATTTCAAGGGGAAAAAATCCTCAGTGTCCAGGTTTCTGTGGGCATGTGGGTGTTTCCCAGCATGTTTTTCAGTAAATAAGCATGTAGAAATTTTAAGAATTAAAAGCATACAGAATTTTGATATTTAAAAAAAAGTATTTTAGAGTACTCCGAAGTAGTAATTACATTTTCATTAATTATTTCAATAATATTTTACTTATTACCTCTCTCAGGTCAAACACTGGTATTGAGCTGAAACACTGAATATTACATATTCAAGTAGGACAATAAGTCTTACATAAATGCTATCTAATTTTTTTTTTGCCTCTGGCTTAGTAACAGCAGTTTTTAATTAGATAACTATTCCTTTCATTTATGGCTTAAGCAAGTTGAGTTTTTGTATACTGGTGTAATGGACATAAACCCACCATTGTTTAATAAAATGCTGTCATAGGACTATTCTGTGAGAAAAAATACAATTTCAATAAATAAAAAATGTCAAATCTCCAAATATGCAAGCTTCTCCAAATCCACAATGGAGTTACTTAAAATGGAATATAATGCAGCAAATTACATAGTGATCAGACAGAAGTTTATACAGTCTCACTTTATAGTATATTTCAATATTCCACTGAAGAGGAATAAAATGTGTTTCCAGGGCTAGTCATCAAGATGAACATAAGTTTGATATGCAACGACAATGCCTGGATTCTACAAGTCAAAAGAGTGAGTCTGAAAAATGCTGCCTCATCCACCTAGGGAGACAGAAAGACGAGGGGAGAAGGGAGGGTTTTGCTGGACAAAAAAAGAGAGACATGCTGATAAATACTGGAAATCTCTACTTTAAAAGGGGGTGTGAGGAGGCGCAGCTCCTCAGGTGACTGCTGATGAGGCAGGTTTGAAAACTTGCAGCTAAGGTTTAATGCCTTATTGGAACAGAGCTCTCTGTCAGCCAAGGCTGTTTATTCCTAAGCCTGGCCTTCTGTTTGGACACGAGGCAAAAGACTGTTACATACCTACCAAATTGTAGAAAAAATGTTCTCTAGAAACAATCTGCAGAATGTATGTCAAATATTATGTTATCCATATGTACACAGAAAAGTATTTTCATTTATGGCACCAAGGTGTGCACATAAGGAAGCTAAATTATATTAGTAATTACCAGAGAGTTTGTTTCCTATGAGAGAAAATACTGTCACAAAAAAACCACTACACACAATTAACCAGATAAGGAACTGAGAAAAAACTTGAGGGCAAAATAAATATCACATAACTAATGAATGCGGCTTGGTGCAGATGAATTCTGTGATAAGAGGCAGATAGTATGAGCAGGAGGAACTTAGCACCAACCTAATAGTTAGGGCAGCTGTGCAAAACATACACTGAAAGACAAAGCCTTCAGATGAAACGTAAACAGACATCTTATCAAAAAACTGCATGGAAAAGTAGAGTTTCTAATCATGCTACCCAAATGTGCATGATACATGTTTATGCAAATCCGCTAATGAAAGGGAATCCCTGTGCTTTGAGTTGAGTTTGGTTTAGACTGGAAAACTCTGAAAAAATCTATTCTGGACCCTTCATGAAAACTCTTAACTTAAAACAAATAAACCTTGCTGAATTTTCACCTAAGAATATGCAAATGTAGATTACAAACAGTAAATAAATGCCTGGCTTTTTTATTTTGGTCTGTTAAATTACGAGTCTCCACTAGTTTTCCATTAGTTGAGATGTACTGGACTTCAAATTAATTTTACAAAATATTTGCATAGCTCAAATGTACTCAGGCACACACATTCACTGATCAAAAGGCCTTTTAAAATATTTGCTGGATCATTTTTCCTAATCAACTCCGTTGAGAAAAGGGAGGAAAATTCTCATTTCGCAACGCTATTATAGCATGTACTGTTGAATGTATGCTAGGTTCTGTGCTAGGCACTTCATGTACATCATTTCTTTCAATTCTCACAAGTCATTACCCTTACTTTCAGAGGCACAAACTAAAATGACAGAAGTTAAGCAACTTATATCCAAGGTTACATAGCTAAATGTTGGAATGGAGATTCAAATCTAGGTCTGCTAATATATTCAAAACTGCCTGAATATTTATTAGCTGTCAGGAATCTTTTTTACTTGTACTTTGATACAATCTATAGCATCACCTATAGCACTTGGTGTAGTATGTGTATGACATATGCTTACTGAAAAATGTTGCTAAAGTGAATAAAGGGGATAACTACCTTAGATACAAGAAAGTAAAATATTTGAGAAATGCCTGAAGGAGAAATAATTTTCTATTTTGGTGCAATTTTATCCACTAATTTGTCAATTAATAGTGGTAAGAACATACATGAAAATGTACCAATATATGACAGTGATATAAATAATTATACCTTAGCCTATCTATGCTATTCATATGTGGTTGAATTTTAGTCTCAGAAATAACATACATATCAACAAACTTGCCAGGGTAAATTATCCCTCCTCAAATGGTTAGGAAGTAAATTTTCATTGCCACCATTACCCTTAATTCAATCGTGCTAAATGAGTACACTCTAGACAACAGAACTGAAGTATTATTACTCTCCCATAAATGAAACAACATCCTAAAGAAAGTCTCTGTCAATGACTATGGACAAGACTCTTAAGCTCAATTTCCTTATGACTAAAATGTGCTGTTAATAATGTGGTTTTCAAACGGTAGCTCCCTAGAGTCACAGACAGTTTAGCAGAGATGTCTCAGGGACTCTGTAGGGGGAAAGAGGATGTCAAAGTGACAGGATGAGGGCTCTGGGCCTACATTTCTATCTCAGCTTCAACCACAACACTGTTATCTCTCTCATGTACTGGCATCCTATGTTAAAATATCCTTTATCATGTTTCTTTCAAATGGCAGAAACTTTATTTTTCAATCTCCAGATTAGATCAACATTGTAAATCGATGATTGGGAAACAGCAGTGAACACCTGGCGTTAGGTTGCCTGGGTTCAAATCCATCTCTACCACTTAATAGGTAAGGTCTGTGGCCTTACCTAATTTTCTGTGCCTGCTTCAATTTCCTCACTTGTTACTGGGTTGTTGTGATAAGTAAATATATGTACAGTGACTAAAATAGTGTTTAGCATATAATAAGTACTATATAAGTGATTGCTATTAAGATGACATTGATTATATAAATGTACTTTGATGATCTGAAGCAAAATCTGCTGCAAATATTATTTTAAATGTCAAATCTTCATAGAAATGTATCATGGCTCATCAACAAGTCCATGATTATCAAAGCAAATGAAAACTTACCAAATTATTTGAAAACTTTAGAAATAAATAGTCTGAACAATCAAGTTTGGGATCATTGACTTTATCCTTTTACAGGCCAAATATATTTACTTTATACAGAGCGAGTACCCCTTAAATGAAATGCTTGAGACCAGAAGTCTTTAGACTTGGGGATGAGGCCCAAGCATAAACATGAAATTCATTTATGTTTTTAAAGTGCATTCATATATGCATATATGTTGTGCATAAAATAAAGTTTTGATTGTGTTTTGCCTACAATCCATCCATCACATGAGGTCAGACGTGGAATTTTCCACTTATGGTATCATGTCACGGTGCTTAGAAAGTTTCGGATTTTGGAGCATTTAGAATTTCTGATATTCAAATTAGGGATGCTCAACTTGTACTAGATTAAAAATAAAACTCCATAAATAGTGGATTACCTTCCCCCTTCACATATTAAAAGTAGAAAAGGAAGCTGGGGCTTTCCTATAGGAAAGGTAGAATACAAAAAAAAACCATAGGCTGGGTGCGGTGGTTCACGCCTGTAATCCCAGCACTTTAGGAGGCCGAGGTGGGTGGCTCACAAAGTCAGGAGATTGAGACCATCCTGGCTAACACGGTGAAACCCCATCTCTACTAAAAATACAAAATATTAGCCGAGCATGGTGGCGGGCACCTGTAGTCCCAGCTACTTGGGAGGCTGAAGCAGGAGAATGGTGTGAACCTAGCAGGCGGAGCTTGCAGTGAGCCAAGATAGCACCACTGCACTCCAGCCTGGGCGACAGAGAAGACTCGGTCTCGAAAAAACAAAAACAAAAACCAACCAACCAAACAAATAAAAAAACCCTTAGGGTTTGTCCCTTGTGACACAGATTTTGGCTATTCAGTTAAAAGCCTTTTTCATATTCCTGGTCTTTAATTATTGTCAAAGAGTAGGGTCATTCCTTGATAGCTGCGTGGCATACCTATCACACACCATTATTTTCTAGGGGACATATTCCTCTCTTTACGTCACTCAAAAGATAGTATCCAAACTAGCTAGGTATCCAAACAAGCTAAAATAGCATTTCTCAATGTGAACGACAAAGAATACTATTTTCAAAAGATGAATGTTTTCTTTTTCTTTCATAATTGAGATTTTGTTTGTTGTGTTGAGGATCAGTACACAGACATTTCAACTTGTACACAATTCTGAACGTACATACTGCAAAATCTAAAAAGCCACGTATCCTTATTATTCTTTAAAGTTATTCCAGTGACTTTCCAGCTTACAACTGAGGCAAAATTTCCTTCAGAGGCTATCAAGTACCAGTACTTTCAAATGTTGATAAGCTGTCACATACATCCCACCAATTCACAATTTAATAGCATATACACTATATACTTTAATCTTTCACAGCACATTAACAAAATTATTAGAAAAACAGGACTACCATGACCAAAGATGTTACAGAGTGCACACAATTCTGAAAGGCAGAGCCAGGCTCAAGGAGTGGTTTGCCCAAGGAAATAATTCCACTAAAAAACAACAGGAAGAAGTAATTTAAGGTCAGGTGTGGTGGCTCACTCCTGTAATCCCAACACTTTGGGAGGCCAAGGCAGGAGGATCACTTGAGCTTAGAGGCTAGAGACCAGCTAGGGAAATGTAGGGAGACATGGTATCTATTAAATATCAAAAAAAAAAAAAAAAAAATTAGTCTGGTGTGGTGGTGTACACTAGTAGTCCTAGCTACTCAGGAGGCTGAGGTGGAAGGATTGCTTGAGCCCAGGAGGTTGAGGGTGCAGTAGGTTATGATCACGCCACTGCAGTTCAGCCTGGGTGACAGAGTGAGTAATTAAAAATGTTCAAGACATTAAATGCAGCACTGCGACTCCACTTCGCCATTTAGTATGCTTTGTATTACGGGATATAAAAACTAACCACCCATTTATGGAATGTTAAGCTGACACTCATAACAATCAAGGCTTCCCATAATTCAATATCCAACATTATTTTCTCATTGTACCAAAAAATAACCACAAATTACATTATTTCACGTCTTAAAATAAAAAAGCATTTCCACTGAAAAAACGGGATGAGGTGGAATTTACTCCTTAAATGTTTCTAGAGTTACTAAAAAACTTGCATTTACAATATAGTTGATAAAAATATTCCTCTGGATTATGTAAGAAGAGAGAGGGGGAACCACTGATAAGACATGGCATGAGATATTAATCAGACTGGGCTTCTTTCTCTCCTGCTTCAGAGGCTGGACTCTCTTCACAGTTTTAGTTTTTCTGTTTTCCGCAGGTAAATCTTTATTCTTGGTTAGCCACTTTGGCCTGTTTTCACTTTGCTATTCTTTTCTTTTGTTTGCGCTTTTTTACCTGAAGATTTATCCTATCCTGCTACCCTTTGGGGCTTCATTTCCACTACTGAAAGAGCAGGTTTAGCTGACAACTATATCCATCTCCTTTTGGGCTTTTCCTTCACTGTCCTGTCAGCTGAGCTGACCATCCTCTTGGGCATCCTGGAAGTGGGGAAGGCACATATCGGATGCATGTGGGCCAAGGCATGCTGAGGGCCTTCATGAAGCTGGGCTGCCTGGCTGCTGCCACTTCTCCCACTGCCCAATCTCCAAAAGATGAATGTTACTATTTATTCCAAATGAGTCTCCTCAGGTTCTTCAAAGTTACCACATATGTCAGAGCCTCTTCCAGAAAAAGACCTGTGCTAAATTTCTTCTTCCCAGTAATATCCACCTATGGTTTCACCAAAACCATGCATTGATAGTGACACTGCAAGTATTTCCAGCTTTGTTTTCTATTCACTGAGGCTGAAGAAAATTACCATACTCTCTAGTTTAAAGATACTTATGTAGGGATTATGTTTTCACTCAATCCCCTACCCTCTCACCCCTCACTGTACTCCAGAAGAGAGTGTCCCTGGTCTGAGAACTACTTCTCTAAGATGACCCTTCTGGCTGCTGCTCACCAGCCAGCCTCCTGGCCCCATGCATATTCTTGGTCTTATTTAACCTATATCCCCCAAAGGCAAGGATTTAGAGGCTACTTGGTCAGTCTTAGAAAATGCTACTTATGCGTAAGAGTACATTACTTATGTTAATGACTGCTGCCATTTCTGAAATAAAAACAATTTTGGTATCTCTTACTACCAATCTCTAGGATATATCCAGTTTCTCTATTCATTTATCTGACATTTATATTTTCCCATCATTTATGTAGTTCAAACTACATTCCAGTTTACGCACATTTCATTATTGTTTTAAAATTAAACACTCTAAAAAATGTTGTACTCTGAAACCAAACACCCTAAAGTTAATAAAATGCAGTATTTAACAATTTGAGATTTTATTTCAAATTAGCATTTCAAGTTAATGTCATACCAAAATTAAAACATGTAGATGAGTAGTTCCTTGGAAGTACTTTTAAGAAAAGAAACAAAACAAAAAATTGCTTACTTGATTGTCTGCAGAAACCTCACTCTGTCATTGATCTCATCTGGGATCTTACTGAGAATTTGTTTAAGTGCTCGTGCCTTTTCGTTTAGGTCTTGGAACTCTGGCTCTGGTCGCTCAATCATATACTCTGATAAAATAAATACATAATAAAAAACATCCTGCGACTCTGCCAAATTCACATCTAAGAATTCCCAATGTTGGTCAAAGGCAGGTGGGGAAGGTGAAAGGCCAGATAATTAGGAAAGACAAGGTTGCAAAGTAGAATTCATTAGCATTTGACTTAGTCCAGTAATAACAGCAGGGCTCCCTTCAAGTGAAATATCAGAAAAAGAAAATACAAATATTTTCAATTTGGGATAAAAGGAAATCCCATGAAATCTTAAAAAAAAAAAAAAAAATACAGATTTAAAAGGCAGGCTTTACATTTCCCAAGGAAACCTTAACTAAATAATGAGTGTCATAACTACTGCAAAGGTAATATCTACTTTCCAATTAGAAAGATTAAAAATTTTAAACCCCTATATTGAATATACATTGCTTCATTATATTAAAACCCCAAATAATCTAATAAAATCTTCTACATATTCTTGAAATCTCACTTAAAAACAAAAACACTAGCACAAATCCAACACACAGGCTGGGA
The DNA here is from genome assembly GCF_047675955.1 of Chlorocebus sabaeus. Lineage (NCBI taxonomy): Eukaryota > Metazoa > Chordata > Mammalia > Primates > Cercopithecidae > Chlorocebus > Chlorocebus sabaeus. The sequence continues at coordinate 22,160,248 of NC_132918.1, read as the reverse complement.
TCACAGAACAGCAATTTTGGAAAGGAGGTTCAATCAGACTTTACCAGATTCATTGCAGACTTGGAAGCATTACAAATCTACCAATTCATCAATATATAATGGCCTAATGGGCTGCAAATGCTCAACTCTAAATAATGATAAGGGCTTTTTTATAATCATGGAATCAGTTAAAATATCTGCTTTTTGTTCTCCCTTAATAATTATGGGAAATCGTGTGTCCACGTTTTTCTAAATTAGTGGGAAAACTTCTACTAAAGTAAAACCAATGTCTAAATAATTTGAAGTAAAAAAGAAAAGCAAAAAGGATGGTTATATTGTTCCCTTAAATCTGTGCTTAAAAAAAGATGCTGTACTAAAGTTAAAAAAACAAGCAAACAAAAACCTCATTACTTCCAAACTATTGTTTGCTTAAAGTCAACACATTCCAAATAGCTTACCTTTTAGTAAAACTGAAACTCACCAAACATAAAGGGGGGAAAATTAAAGCATGCGGTATAAACAAAGTTCAAGTAATTAAATCTCACAAATATAAAAAGCAAGAAAAACAATTTTTCTATTTTATATAGATTAGCTTCTACTATTACCACCACTACCACCACCACCATCATCATAAGTAAAGGCGGGGGGGGGGGGGGGGGCGGACAATAGGGAAGGAAGTTCCTTTAGTCAAATAATAATAATTTAGAGGAAGTGCTATTCAACAATTGTATAATTTAAGCAAGGTTCTTCTTTCTGATACCTTCTACATCATCAGCTGCCATACGAAGAAGGGATTCCGTGAAGTTAACTTCTACACTTTTTTTCTCTAAAATTTTCATAATGATGTCTTGTGTGAGACCTGGATTTTCCTTCTCAGCCTATAATAAAGAGAAAACTAGTTTTGAAATACAGATAAGGAATCAACATTTTAAAGCCAAAGTTTAATTGTTTAGAATCTTTTGGGAATGTCTTAACACTGATAAGTTTTAAGGGCAGAAATCTTTGTAAAGCAGGTGTCATGATGGCATTCACTAACAGAGCTCGTGCACTTGACTCTTTACTATGACTAAGGTTCCATTTTCCATTTGAATAGAAAGAACTTAGTATTTTCTATACCTTCTTTACACTCTCTTGCAATTGAATTAATAAAGATATATGGATTAGATATGTTTTAGTAATCTATCAATTACTATTCTCATTACTTTATATATCTTGAGAATTTTTTAAGCTTTTTTTTTTTGAGACGGAGTCTCGCTCTGTCGCCCAGGCTGCAGTGCAGTGGCCGGATCTCAGCTCACTGCAAGCTCCGCCTCCCGGGTTTACACCATTCTCCTGCCTCAGCCACCCGAGTACCTGGGACTACAGGCGCCCGCCACCTCGCCCGACTAGTTTTTTGTATTTTTTAGTAGAGATGGGGTTTCACCGTGTTAGCCAGGATGGTCTTGATCTCCTGACCTCGTGGTCCGCCCGTCTTGGCCCAATGCACTAATACTGCAATTCAAGGATCAAGCAATAACCCATCTGACTAGCATTTTGCATATTCTTTTCATTTATATTAAGAGAATGCCAGGAAAAACAAAAAAGGATTTATTTCAAAGGTTTTACTGAACCTATATAATAATATCTTAACTATTTTCCCACACAATGATTTTCATTTCCTAGTTTGTTTTTGTAGCAAGAATATTTCCTTCACTGGTTTCTAGAACATCATTAAACTTTTACTACCTTTTGAGCTTGTTTCATTGAGTTTGCATTGGTTCTATGTTACTTAGGCTTAGACTCCCAAGGATACTAAAATTTTGTAGCCATTTCAAGACTCTGCATAGAGTTCTCAGTTTACCAAAGCCAGAGTTAATTTTCAGATTTCAGTTTTTCCCAGTAAATTCTGTAATCACATTTGATGTTTTTTTCCTTTAGGAAGCCTGCCAATTTTAATCATTATGCTGATGAATTTCCTTTTTGCCCTAATATTAAACAACAAAATAGAAACACAATTTACGATCTTAATCAGATGACAATCTTTTTGTTTCCTTATGTGTCAAGCACACTTAACCTCTGCCTCTTCAAATCCACTGATTATCACTGCAGATACAGTTTTATTCTCTTCCTACTGCTCTTTCCATTATAACATCTTGCTTCTCATTAGATCTCAAGTATCAAAAACTGAAGGGTTGTGGGATGAAATGAGAAAAGACAATACAAGCATTTATCTCAATCTCAATCCTGGGATCATTTTAAATGCTGTCAAATACTATTCAGGAAAATCATTTTGATTTTGATAAATGATTAATAACAATAAACTATGTCTCACTGAACCCTGTTTCTTTTATAGCCTATGATGAATTTTCCTTCCACGGATATATATTTTAAAAAGAATCTATTTTTTAGCCAGGCATGGTGGGGTGTGGCTGTGGTCCCAGCTACTTGGGAGGTTGAGCCCACGAGTTCATGGCTCCAGCGAGCTATGATCACGCCACTGCACTCCAGCCTGTGATACAAAAAAAGACCTGGTCTTAAAAACAAACAAACAAACAAACAAACAAAAACTGTGTTTGTTTTTTTAAAGGAGTTTCCTTTACAAGATGTCCAAATATGGCTTAAGATGTGTTCTTATAGCATTAATGTGGTGAACTGCCACAAAATTACATCTAATGTAGCATTCGGTAACAACACTTTATCTTATCTAGCAATAAATCTACCTACATAATGAATTACCTTGGGGAGAGGAGGACCATTCTCTATGTGCTTGTAGAACGAAAAAAGAAAAGCATATTTCTGATTAAGTTATAATGAAGTACTGAAAAGTTTAAATGCTGAAAGTCTGAGAATAAAGTTTTCAATACCAAGTTGCTCTGGAACCCCAAAATGCTAAAGCTAGATCATTACCAAAGTCTCGCAGAGGTCCCTAACTTTCTCAGTTTTCAGCAGCCTTAGCGCCAAAAGATACACCTCACAGTGCTGTTTATTAAATACTTAGGTCCAAACAACTTAATAAGTATAATGTCCTAACTACTTAGACTTTAAAAAAATAATACACATGAATTGAAAAAAAACTTTTTACTTCGTTCTTAAATAACTACCATCACATATTACTGGGATGTGTGTGCCTACTGGGCACTTCACAATTTCTCAAACACTGGTCTTAGATCGGACCTTGCCACTCTCATTTCCTCTTGCAGATGTATTTTTTTTCTGGTACTTCTGTTAGATCACAGCACAGGCCAAAAAAATGTCCAGCTTCTCAATGATCTACTTAGGACAATCCAATATGCTGAACTGCAAACTATCTCAAGCTAGGAGTCCATACAATGTCAAACAGATGTTGAATACCACCGCACACCTTCAAAATTTTAAAATACTTCAGGGCACCCCTCTGAATTTGCTATGGGCCACCAGGTACCTCAGTACATAGTTTGGAAGGAGTAGTCTTAGTACCTCCTGGCTAAAAACCTGGTTAAGCTAATTCTTATTTTAAAAGCTTGAATTTACCAAATGCCTCTGATTGACAAAATGAGTAAATATGCTCTCATATCAGAGAGACAATCTATGCCTCTAGGTTTTCCCTCAGAATACAATATGAACCCTGGAGGGTGTCTAATCTTTGTAAAGAATCCAGCTGTAAGAAAAAAATAAACCGTAGGGCAGTAACAAACACTCTTTTGGATCAGTGATTCTCAACCTGGAAGATGGACAATCTATCGGAACCTCTCAGAGACGATAAGGGGGAGAGGGAATCAAGTAGAATACAGCTGACCCTTGAAGAACTGGTTTTAACTGCTCAGGTCCACTTACATGAAGATACTTTTCAATAAATATACAGGAAAAATTTTTGGAGATCAGCAACAATTTGAAAAAACTTACAAACTGAGTAGCCTATAGTGAAAAAAATAATAAAAACATGTTATGAATGTATAAAATATAGGTATCTACTAGTCTATTTGAGTGTTTACTATCATAAAATAGATACAAATTATTAAAAAGTTAAAACTTATCAAAACTCATATGCAAACACAGACTATATGGTGTTATTTGCAGTTAAAAGAAATATAAATATACAGACGCAATATTAAATCATAACTGCACAAAATTAACTGTAGTACATATGTATATGTAGTAATTTAGAAGCTACCTCCTGTTGCTATTGCAGTGAGTTCAAGTATTAGTAAGTATATGATTAAAACGCCATGTGACTCTAATCATCTCCATGTGAACAGCTGATCTCTTCAGCAAACTGCACATCCCAGTACAAAGTAATAACTCCCAGGCCTCACAAATTTTTTTCATCGTGTTTGCTGCAATACTCCAAACATGGAATAATACTATGGGACCCAACAAAGTGCCAGTAGTGATGCTGGAAGTGTGCTCAAGAAGCAAAGTCACGACATTACAAGAAGGTGAATTGCATAATACTGAATTGCTTGAATCCAGCCTAAGACTCACTGTAAGAAAAAAAAAAAAAGGAAATTCATGAAACAAAGTCATTGCTGCAGCTTCATCAGCAGGTACAAAAACCCTTGCATGTTTTGTGAAATACCTTTTTGTCTCCTGTTGAAAATGCAGCTTTTATGTGGGTGCAGGATATCTATAAGAAAGGCATACCTATAGACCTTAATATGACTCAAGAAAAAGCAAACTCATTCTATGACAACTTAAAGCAAAAGTAAAGTCTGAAGCTGAAAAATTTAATGCCAGCCAAGGATAGTTTGATAATTTTAGAAAGAGGTTTCGCTTAAAAAATGTCAAGATAACAGGACACACAGATTCTGCTGACCAAGAGGCAGAAAGTAAGTCGCCACACACCAGTAAGAATATCTTTGAGGAAAAAAAATACCTGCCTGAAAAGGTTTTTAATACAGATCAAAGCGCCCCATTCTGAAGGAAAAAACAGCCACAAAGAATATTTATTAGTAAAGCAGAGAAGTGAGCACCAGAATTTAAGGCAGGAAGGGACAGGACAATGCTACTGTTCTGTGCAAATGAAGTTTAGTTTATGATCAGGACTGCCCTTATTTATAATGCTGCTAAACCCTCGAGCTTTGAAGGGAAAAGAAAAACACCAGCTTGCAGTCTTGTGGTCGTACAAGAAGACCTAGACAAAGAGAACTCTTGTTCTAGGCTGGTGCCATCAATGCTTTGTTCCTAAAGTTAGAAAGCTTTTTGGCAGTAAGGGATGGTCTTTTAAAGTTCTTCTGATTGTGTATATGTATCTATAGGGATACCTATATATCTCTAGATAGACTGACATCAGATATATATTAGAGCTATCATATAGCTATCAGAGATATCTACATATACATACACATATATATGTATATGTATATGCATATGTATATGTATATTTAATTAGAGACAAGGTCTTCCTATGTTGCCTAGGCTGGTCTTGAACTTCTGGCCTCTAACCTCACACTTCGGCCTACCAAAGTGCTAGGATTACAATGCACGGGCCTCGGCGCCTAACCTTTCTTTTACTATTATTGTTGTTTAAAAAATTTCTTCTGATACTGGATAATGTCCCTTGCCTCCCGGAACCCCACGAGTTCAACACTGAAAGGTGTCAAAGTGGCCTACTTGTCCCAAAACACCACATCTCTAAATCAGCCTCTACATCAGGGGATCAAGAACCTTTAAGGCTCATTATACATGGAACCATAAGGCCTCTATGGAAAGGGCTGTCAACAATCCTTGGTAGAAAGAACATCATGAAAGTCTGGAAGAATTACACCATTGATGCTATCGCTGTTATAGAAAAACCCATCGAGCCTAAAACAATAAATTTCTGCTGGAGAAAACTGTGTCCACACATTCTGCACGACTCCATAGGGCTTACAACAGGGCCATGGAAATCATGAAAGAGATTGTAGATATGGTAAAAATGGTAGAGGATGAAGGGTTTCAAGATACGGCTATCAGAGAAATTTAAGAACTAACAGACGATGAGGAAGAAGACAAAGAAGGAGTGCCAGAAAACGAATGGACATTAGACAATCCAGCAGAAGAGTTCTATCTATTCAAGGCTGCTTTATGACATGGACCATTCTATGATATGAGCACTGAAACCAAAGCAAATGTTGGAAGATTGGTACTGTACAGAAACATTTTTAGAGAAATGACATAGCATATAAGTCAGAAATTAAACATATTTCTGTAAAGTTACACTAGGCGTGCCTGCCTCTCTTGCCTCCCCATCCACCTTCTCTACTTCTGCCATCCCTGAGCTAGCAAGACCAACTCCTTCTCTTCTTCCTCCTCCTCCTCAGCCTATTCAATGCGAAAATGACAATAATGATGTCATTTTATGATGATCCACTTTGCTTATAAATAATAAACATATTTTCTCTTCCTTACGATTTTCTTAATAACTATCTTTTCTGTAGCTTACTTTAAGAATACAGTATGTAATATATAGGATACACAAAATATATGTTAACTGTTTTTGCTACCAGTAAGATGTTCTGGTCAACAGTAGGCCTTTAGTAGTTAAGATTTTTGGAAGTCAAAACTTACACTCAAATCTTCACAACTCTGCAGAGGGTGGGCACCTCTAACCTCCATGTTGTTCAAAGGTTAACTGTATATATATTAAAAGATTCAACAGTATTATCTTGGGGAAAAAACTATTTTAATCCTCTTTTTCCTCCAAATAACAAAAAGTATGATGAAAATTATTGTTGTTGTGGACCAATAATTGGAAGTGTGAATATAACAGATTTCATGACTAGTGAGGTTTCTTTCATCTTTTTCAAAAGTTGTAATTTAAAAAATACAAACATCTTTACATTTTTAACACATGTCCTCCTTCAATTTCACTTGAAATGTAACAAACTAAATGTGATAATTAAAAACACATCAGTGCAAAATTAGTTAATTTGTTTTCTTCCAAAATAAATAATCTATGCCACGGACAATAAACTTTATCCATGGATCAAACCACATCTATCACAGTCACATATTGTACTTAAATGTTAAATCATTAGCTTATATGTTAGGATGTTACAAGAAAAACCCTCATGAAATTTATTATTTGATGAATATCACTGAAGATACTATCTACTCCTTCGAACAGGGTCTTCTTCTCTCTATTCTTGGTATTAGAAAAGTTGAAATGCTGACTTTTGTCTTAGCAACACTACTGTACAGATTACTTTTCCTTCTTCTTTTGGCCACAAAGATGCTTAAGATAGCATCATGCCTCCCTAATGATCAAATATGCCATTCCAAAGTCAAACTGAAACTCAAAGAAGAAAACAACAACAATTAAAAAAAAAAGAAAATGATTATGGCGTTGCTTCATTTACCCAATGATTTGGCAGGATGCAATTTAATGAAGCTACTAAATATATATGTACTCACCTTGAATCACAGGGTATAAAATCAGAAAAGCTCTATTGTAACATAAGTAATATAGAGTATTGTGGTAATATGAGATACCTAGTGACATGAGCTGTGCTATCAGAAAAGAATGTTATCAATAAACTTGTGTGACACAAAATAAATCAAGCTGAATGGACTTATAGTTTCAATTCCAATTAAAATATAAACGTATTCCACATTTAAACATTAAAATACCTAAAACACAGGTTATTTAAGCTGCTGATGGGAAGGAATACGAAAATAAAAATTAAAGTTTTGGGCACCATGATATACATTTGGGATAGAGGACTAGATAAAAGTTTTATATTAAAGAATGCATTCAACATGTATAGTAACTCTCTAGAGTAGGGCTTTACAACAGAAATGTAATTATCAGCAACAACGATGAGCTACCTATGTAATATTAAGCAGCCACATTTAAAAAAAGTAAAAAGACACAGGTAAAATTATTTTAATAGTACATCCAAAATATTATCATTTCAACAAGTAATTATTATAAAATACTTATTACTAAGCTAGTTTACTTTCTTTTTCTTACATGAAGTCTTCAAAATCTGTGTGTATTTTAACTTGGAACATATCTTGATCTGACCTAGTCTTATTTTAAATGGTCAAAAGCAACATGTGGCTAGTGATAACCCACTGAACAGCTGAGGTCCAAAGACAAGGAAATAATTTATTTTGAGTGACTTAACTGTATATCCTCAAAGTATATTTAATTCACCATATTTGAAGGTACACATTTTTTAGACTCATGTTCTATAATTAAACAATAGAAAGAATACCTTTTCAAGTTACACTTTTACAAATACTTTTAAATTTTTACTTTATTTTGAGACAGGGTCTTGCTGTGTTACCCAGGCTGGATCACAGTGGCACGATCATGGCTCACTGTAACCTCAAACTCCTGGGTTCTAGCAATCCTCTGGCCTCAGCCTCCTGAGTAGCAAGAACGACAGGCATGCGCCACCATGCCTGGCTAATATTTTTATTTTCTGTAGATAGATACAGGGTCTCGCTATACTGCCCAGGCTGGTCTTGCTCCAGGTCTCAAGTGATCCTCCTACCTCGACCTCTCAAAGTGTTGGGATGACAGGCATGAGTCACCATGCCCAGCCATATAAATTTTCAAAAGGCCAAATAATAGAAAAAAAAAAAAAAAACCTCAAAAATATAATCTACAGCTAAGAAGAAAACGCTCTGAAAAAGTCAGTTTCAAAAGCACAAAGTGATGAAAAGATGCATGTTAACGAAATAACATTTGTTCTAGTTTATCTTTTGGAAGTGTTTCAAGCTTTATGGAATATAGTAAAACAGGCATAAGATGGCTAAAAAGGCTTTCACTAAAAGAAAATAAACTGGCAACCATCACATGTACTTATATTTACAAAGAACATACACTTTAATAATCATAATAAATTATTTGCACTTCACCTTAATGAAAGCGGCTCTCAGTGTCTGGGCTGCAGACAGATTTACTCGTTCTAGCTGCAATAAAAATTTAAAATTATTAAGAATATCAACTGTCTTGGAAAAAGCACATTTCTGAGATTCCATTCTGTAGCAATCACATGAACACATTAAACACTTAATCAACATTCTTGTTAATAATTGCACATCACCGTAATTCTTCAATTAGGCTATCAAAATTTTCAATGAAAAAATACACGTCCTTAAGTTTTTATAAGAAACTAAAAGCAACCCATATGCTTTTAATTTTTATATCAAATATGTGCGGTTTATAATTTCAAAAGATTAACATCCTTACTAAACACGTTAATTCAATTTTCAGCAAACCACAGGCATAGAATTTTATAATTTCATAAAAATAATTCCATTTGTAAACAGTTAATTGCCAGGCTCAAAAAACCTAGCTTCTTCTGTTAAATTCTGATTTTTTCAGTCCTTAGGGATTGAGCTAGTTAACTCGGTAAAACTCAATTGCATATATTTTTTACTTGGGACAATATTAAATTGGAAACTAACCTATATAGATTTTTACAAAGTAGAATATTTCTACACAAACCTTATAAACGTGTATCATATTATGCAATAAAGTCTTCCCTTGAGGCAACAAAAGTGCAAGTTTTGCTTCAGAAATCTCCTGTATGGGATCTCTAACACGTTAAGTCAATTTATTTTCTAAACAAGACAGTTACAAATGCCAAGAACCTTATCTCCCTACAAATTATTCACCTTAAGCACAAAGCAAAAGCAACAGAATCTGACAAGGTAATTTATCTGCCAAAAAACAATGAATCATTTAGCTTAACATTTAACATGACTCCTAACAAATCTTGTAAAATCTAATATTGCCTCAGTGGATAAAAAAGAAGGCATAAAGAGCCCAGTAAATAAATGTAGAAAGAAATAACTATATAAGTAGTTTATAATTAACAAAGACATGTTTCCAAAAAATGAAAACAGTTTCCTACTTCCAAGTAATTAATATAATTATAGTGACTATTACTAAGATTAAAATAACAATATAGCTCATTAGATCTCAAGTCCTTGTTATGCAAGAGAGGCAGGGACAGACATAAAGAAATGAATGTTTCCGTTTTGATAGGAACCCATTTCCTTTGTTAGGTTTACACCACACTCTGACCTCTTTTAAAAAGGTCTGAGTCAGTTATGTGCCTTCAAGTATCAGTGTTATTAGTTCATTCTGCATAGCCCTGAATGGTATGTGAAAGGATCTAGAGAAGTAAAAGTGCCCAGAAAAGTTCATCAAGAGCTAACAAGATTACCTGAGATAGGTATCAGCATCTCTTAGATTTCTAGACTCATTTTACTTATGTGAACCTTACAAAAAAGTAAGTCACAGGCAGGTCAGACATACACTAAATCAAAAATGTGTGAGCTGAGAAGCACTTCAACAAAATTCTGCTGGAGTCACTTGGAGATACACTGCAGTCATGCATCGCTTAATGATGGGGAAGGATAGGTTTTGAGAAACATGTCATTAGGTGATTTCATCATTATGTGGACATCACAGATTGTACTGACATAAACCTATAGGGATAGCCTACCACACACCTAGGCTACATGATGTAGCCTACTGTGTCTAGGCTACAAACCTGATGTTTACTAAACTACTATAGGCAACTGTAACACAATGTATTTGTGTATGTAAACATGAAAGAGGTAATGTATTGCGCTACAATGAACAATGGCTTTAACATCACTTGGTGAGAATAATTTTTCTGCTCAATTATAATCTTATGGGACAACCACCATATATGCCATCCATCTACCACTGACTGAAATGTTGTTACGTGCCACATGACTGCATATACCCATAGGCCTTACAATAAAGTCAAAAGGTTTTCTTACTCATATGGTATTGATATATCTATGGTGTCCAGGACAGTACCAGGCATATCTATTGTTTGAATTGAATTTAATCTCTCATCCATAAATTTATCTAACTGTTCTTAAATCTATTTATAATTTCAGCCTGTACTAGTTAGGTAGAAAGATATGTTATCTTCTTCTCCATTTTACAAAGGAAGAAACTCAGTTTGACTCTGAATCTTGTATACAAGCCACTAACGCTACCCTGACTCCCCCTGTACTCACTCTTCCAGACTGGAGTCCACCCTGTCATTGAATCTCTTCAACCTGTTTCTTTAAGGACCAACACATTCCTGAATTCCTACCATGTACTTGAGTTCCTACATGTACAACATGAAGCAGCTGTATGACAAGTGGAGTAACTGCCATCAGCTGAAGCAGAAAGAAGTCTTTATAAATATGAGATTTGAACTGATCTTTAAAAAGTGTGTTCTTGGCCTCTTAAAATCCTCCTCCTGGCGAGTTCTCCCACTTAGAAGTTTCTTCAGGGTTGGTAACACATGGAATGTAATGACTTCATGTAAATTTAGAAAAGAAAAGAATTTCCATTTTGTTCAGTCACTTCAGAGTCCAGCACTTTCTGAGCTTTAGGGATAATGTCTTTGGCTAGGATACCTTTAAAGAATAAACACAATAACCTTCTCAGTAACTGATAGTGCATACACTGTATTTTGGGTCCATTGAAGGAGGAATATATGACTGAACCTTGCATTAATGGATACTGGGACAGAGAGAGGCACTACTTGGGCCTCAGTTATACAGTATGTCCATGTAACCAGTAAATGAGAGAGAGAAAATAAGAGAATCAGAGTGAGAGAAAAGGTATGTAACACACTTCATCTCTCCTAAAAGAGAAGGAAAAGTGCCGCCTGAAGCACATTTGGAAACAATGCATAGGCTGGGTGAGCCTAACAGGAGGTCTTACCTCAACCCCCATTCTGCCTACTCTGTTTTGTGAGATCCTTCTGTAACTTATTGTTGATAGCCTTTAAGAACACTTACACTTACTATCAACCACAAACCAGGCAAATTTACTCTGGTCCACTTATAAAAGTACTTTAAAAGCTTCCACATAATTCTGATTCCATACAGAGGACATTTGTTGTTTTGCTCTCTCCAAAAGTATCAGTTTTTTCCACACTTTTCTAGCACCAAGTTTCCTAAAACCATAATTTAAAAAAAAAAAAAAAAAAAGAGAGAGTCATTTAGCCCTTCAGTTACTCAAGTCTTAAAATACTTTCTTTCACATTTTGTGAAAGCTGTGTGTTTTGCTGCTGTTGTTTGTTTTAAAGGTCAAAATAATGAGGTTAACTGGTTCTGAATTGTGTACAAATCTCCTTGCTTCCTCAAAATCAGGCAAGATTTGATTTTTCCATGTTCACGCCCCTCTCCCTACCCACAGTGAACAAAGATTGTTGATCTCATTTCTTAAAAAGAACTAAACTGGGCCAACTTACAAGAATAAAAACTTCAAATACATCTCCTGTGATTCAGATAAAAATGAGGTGAGTCAGGTAAAAGTAAATAAGCATGCTAGAAAGAAGTAATGGAATCAAGAGGTCACTTATTAGTTTTTGAACTATCACAGAGAAAGAAAATGCAATCAGCTGTATTTTGTACATGCGAAGTTCAACACATGCTTCTGAAAGAATCAGTTCTGTGGGCTGCCAAGTTGTCCGGCAAAAAAGGTAAGCAGAACCAACTATTGTAAAAATATTCCATTAAAACACTGCCTACAAATATACACAACTGTGAAATATATGTGAAAGATTCCTTAACAACAATAACTAACACTATATAACTAGTGCTATTTTAAACACTAAGTCAACTTATTTATTTCACAGAGTTGTTGAGATGATGAAGTATACCACTGCTTATCCCTATTTTACAAATAAGGAAACAGATAAGATTAAATACTCTACTAAGAAGAAGAGCAGTAATTCAAACCCAAAATGCTAATTATGATCACTTTCAGACAGCAGGATTGTAGATAAAATCCCTACTTGCATTGTGAAGAATGTTTACAACGCTCAAAGTTTGAGGTCTGGTTTATTTTATCTTAACAGCAAAAAAAAAAAAAAAAAAAAAAAAAAGGAGGGGAGGCAAAGCAAGATGGCCGAATCAAAGCCTCCACTGATGGTCCACTCTGCAGGAATACCAATTTTACCAACTACACACAAAAAAGAACTGCCAAAGAACCAAAAATCATAGTGAGCAATCATAGCACCTGGTTTTAATTTCATATTGCTGACAGAGGTAATAAAGAGGGTGGGAAAGACCATCTTGAATCACTGATGCCACCCCTCCCCCATCCCACAATAGCAGCTGTGCGGCATAGACAAAGAATATGTGCACTTGGGTGGAGAGAGCACAGCAAATGGGAGACTTTGCATTAAACTCGGTGCTGACCAGTCACGGTGGAGAGCAAAAGTGTGCTGGGTTCAGCTAGCAGTCACCCACAAAAGGGAGCATTTGGATGTGACATGGTCAGAATGGTCAGAGAATCGCCCATCCAAGAGGTTGGAAATTGAGTAAGCCTTGCCACCAAGGGTTAAAGTGCTCTAGAGTCTCAGGTAAACTTGAAAAGGCAGTCGAGGATATAAGGACTGCAATTCCTGGGCACATCTTAGTGTTGTGCTTAGAGCCAGTGGACTAGGGCAGCACGCAACCAAGTGACCCACCAGATAGGGCGACCAAGGGAGCGAATGTGTCACTCCTCCCCCAGTCCCAGGCAGCAGAGCTCATAGCAGTAAGTGACTCCTTCCTTCTGCTTCAGGATAGGAAGGCAACAAGTAAAGGCAACAGGAGTGTGTCTTTTATCTTGTATACCAGCTCAGTCACAATAGGATAAGGCAACAGGCAGAGTCCTGAGACCTCATTCCAGGCCCTACCTCCTGGACGACATTTCTAGACACACCCAGGGCCAAAAGGGAGCCCACTGCCCTGAAGGGAAGGATCCAATCCGGGCAGGATTCATTGTCTGCTGACTAAAGAGCACTCGGGCCCTGAATAACCAACAGCGATACCCAGGTAGTACGCTGTAGGCCTTGGTTGAGACTCAGACATACTGATTTCAGGTGAAACCCAGCAAATTCCTGGCTCACTGAGGTGGCTATGATGAGAGACTCCTGCTTGAGAAAAGCAAAAGGAAACATAAAAGGGATGTTGTTTTATATCTTAGGTACCAGTTTGGATCTTGAGGTCCCCAAGTCCAGGACTAGACTTTTGGACAACATTTCTAGACCTGTCCTGGCCCAGAGAGGCGCTCATTGCCCTGAAGAGTGAAGCTCAGGCTCGGCAGCAATCACCACAGGCTGACTGAAGAGCCCTTGGGTTTTAAGTGAACATCAACAGTGGCCTAGCAGAACTCCCCATGTGCCAGTGACCACAGAGAGAGGCTCCTCTGCCTGTAGAAAGGAGAGAGAAGAGTGGGAAGGACTTTGTCTTGTGCTTTCAGTGCCAGCTTAGCCACAGTAGGAAAGAACACCAGGTAGATTTCTAAGGTTTTTGACTCTCAATTCCTGGCCCCCAGACCGCATCTCCAGACCATCTGGGGCCTGGGGAACTCACCACACTGAATGGAAGGACATAAACCTGGCTGGCTTCACTACCTGCTGATTGTAGAGCCACAGGACCTTGAGTCGTTAGCCAGGCGTTAGCCAGGTTGTGGTTACAGCAGGCCTTGGGTCGTACCCAGTGCTGTGTTAGCTTTAGGTCTGACCCAGTGCGATTCCAGAGGTGGTGGCAACACGGATGTCACCCCTCCCACCAGCTTTAGGAAGTTCAGCAAAGAGAGATCGAAAGAAACTGCATTTGTTCGGGAGAAAGTAAGGAAAGAGAACAAGACCCTCTGCCTGGAAATCCAGAGAATTCTTCCAGATCTTAGTCAACCCCCCCAAGGCGGTGGTATCTCTACGATACTGGAAGAACCACAGCATTATTGAGCTTGGGGCCCAAGTCCCTTCGAACACTTACAAAGTCTTCCCAAGAAAGATGGGCAAAAACAAGTCCAGACAGCAAAGACTACAATAAATACCTAACTCTTCAATGACCAGACACCAACAAACATCCAGAAGCATCAAGACCATCCAGAAAAACATGACCTCACCAAACAGACTAAATAAGGCACCAGGGACCAATCATGGAGAAATACAGATATGTGACTTTTCAGACAGAGAATTCAAAATGACTGTGCTGAGGAAACACAATGAAATTCAAGATAACACAGAGAAAGAATTCAGAATCCTATCAGACAAATTTAACAAAGAGACTGAAATTATTTTGTAAAATCAAGCAGAAATTCTAGAACTGAAAAATGCAACTGACATACTGAAGAATGCATCAGCCTCTTAATAGCAGAATGTATCAAGTGAAAGAAACAATTAGTGAGGTTGAAGACAGGCTATTGAAAATGCACAGAGGAGACAAAAGTGAAAATAAGAAACACTCCTACAAGATCTAGAAAACAGTCTCAAAATGGTGAACTTAAGAGTTATTGGCATTAAAGAGGAGGTAGAAAAAGAGATAAGGGTAGAAAGTTTATTCAAAGTGATAGTAACAGAGAACTTCCCAAACCTAGAGAAAGATATCAATATCTAAGTACAAGAAGGTTACAGAACACCAAGAAGATTTAACCTAAAGAACACTGTGTCGAGGCATTTAATAATCAAACCCCCAAAGGTCAAGGATAAAGAATCCGAAAAGCAGCAAGAGAAAATAAACAAATAACACACGATGGAGCTCCAATTTGTCTGGCAAGAGACTTTTCAGTGGAAACCTGAAACCGAGTAGTATGATATATTTAAAATGCTGAAGGAAAAAATTTTTATCCTAGAATACTCAACAAAAATATCCTTCAAACATGAAGGAGAAATAAAGACTTTCCCAAATAAATGAAAGCTGAAAGATTTCATCAACACCAGCCTGTCCTAGAAGAAATAACAAAGGGAGTTCTTCGATCTGAAAGACAAGGATATTCATGAGCAATAAAAAATCTTCTGCAGGTACAAAACTCACTGGTAACAGTAAGTATACAAACACAGAATACTATAATACTGTAATTGTGGTATGTATACTACTCTTAAGCAGAAAGACTAGTGATGAACCAATCAAAAATAATAACTATAACAACTTTTCAAGACAAACAGTAAAATAAGACATAAAGAGAAACAAAAGTTAAAAACCGAGAGGGATGATGTATAGAGATTTTATTAGTTTTCCTTTTGTTTATTTATGTAATCAATGATAAGCTGACATCAGTTTGAAATAATAGGTAATAAGACAGTGTTTGCAAGCCTTACGATAACCTCTAAAAAAAATGCAATGTATACACCAAAAATAAAAAGCAAAAAATTAAAACATATCACCAGAGAAAACCACCTTCACTAAAAGAAAGACAGAAAGGAAGGAAAGAAGGAAGAGAAGACCACAAAACAACCAGAAAACAAATAACAAAATGGCAGGGGTAAGTCCTTACTTATCAATAATAGCATTGAATGTGAATGCACTAAACTAATCAAAAGAAAAAGACTGGTAAATGGATTAAAAAATAGGAACAACCTGGTTGCCTACGAGAAACACATTCCACCTATAAAAACATCTGAACTAAAAATAAAGAGATGAAAAAAGATATTCCATGCAAATGGAAACAAAAAGAAGAGTAGGAGGAGCTGTATTTGTATCAGACAAAATAGATTTCAAGACAAATATTATAAGGAGACAAGGTCATTATATAATGATAAAGGAGTCAATTCAGTTAAGAGGATACGATAATTGTAAATATATATGCACCCAATGCTGGTGTACCCATAAATATAAGGCAAATATAAGGCAAATACAATAACAACTGGAGACGTCACCATGCAACTTTCAGCGTTGGACAGATCTTTCAGACAGAAAATCAACAAAGAAACATCGGACTGAATCTGCACTACAGAACAAATGAACCTAAACAGAATATTCCATAGAATAGCTGTAGAATACACATTCTTTTCCCCAGCACAAGGATCATTCTCAAGGACAGACCATATGTTATATCACAATACAAGTCTTAAAACATTCGACTAATAATCAAACATCTTCTCTAAATGCAATCAAATAAAACTAGAAACCAATGACAAGAGAAAATTTTGAAACTATACAAACACAAGGAAATCAAACAATAGGCTTCTGAATTAACCGTGGATAAATAAAAAACTTAAGAATGAAAACGAAAAATTTCTTGAAACAAATAACAGAAACACAACATACCGAAACCTATGGGATACAGTGAAAGCAGTACTAAGAGGGAAGTTTATAGCTGTAAGTGCCTACATCAAAAAACAACAAACGCTTCAAATAACACGCATCTTAAACAACTAGAAAAGAGCAAACCAAACCCAAAATTAGTAGAGGAAAAGAAATAATAAAGATCAGAGATAAATGAAATTGAAACAAAGAAAATACAAAGTATCAATGAAACAAAAACTTGGTTTTTTGAAAAGATAATCAAAATTGACACAACTTTAAACCAACTAAGAAAAAAAGAAGACCCAAATAAATAAAATCTGAGATGAAAAGGCAGACATTACAACTGACACCACAGAAACTCAAAGGATCATCAGTGGCTACTATGAGCCACAGTATGGCAATAAATTGAAAAATTTAGAGGAAATGGATAAATTCCCAGACATATACCACCTATAAAGACTGAACCAGGAAGAAATCCATAACCTAAACAGGCCAATAACCAGAAACAAAATCAAAGCTGTAATAAAAACATCACCCAGAAAAGAAAAGCCCAGGATTCAATGGCTTCACTGCTGAATTCTGCCAAACACTTGAGGAACCAATACCAATCCTACTCAAACTATTCCAAAAAAAACAGAGGAGGAGGGAATACTTCCAAACTCATTTTACAAAGCCGGTATTACCCGGATACCAAATCCAGGCAAAGACATATCGAAAAAGGAAAACTACAGGCCAATATCTCTGATAAATAAATCCTCAACAAAATACTAACAAACCAAATTCAACAATACATTAGAAAGATAATTAATCATAACCAAGGAGATTTATTCCAGGATGCAAGGATGGTTCAATATATGCAAATCAATCAGTGTGATACATCTTATCAATAGAATGAAGGATAAAAATCATATGATCATTTCAGCTGATGCTGAGAAAGCATATGATACAATTCAACATCCTTCATGACAAAAACTCTCAAAAAAGCCTTTCCTCTAAGATCTGGTAAACGACAAGGATGCCTACTGTCACCACTGTTATTCAACACAGTACTGAAAGTCCCAGCTAGAGCAGCTGTACAAGATAAAGAAATAAAGGGTATCCAAATTGGAAAGGGAAGAAGTCAAATTATCCTTGTTTGTAGATGATATGATCTTATATTTGGAGAAACCTATAAAGACTCACCAGGAAATTATTACAACTGATAAATTAAGTAAAGTTGCAGAATACAAAATCAACATATAAAAACCAGCAGCATTTCTATATGCCAACAGTGAACAATCTGAAAAAGAAATTTAAAAAAGTAATCCCATTTACATTAGCCACAAATAAAATTAAATACCAAGGAATTAAGTTAACCAAGGAACTAAAAGACTTTCACAATGAAAACTATAAAACATTGATGAAGGCAATTGGATACAAAAAAGCTATGTTAATGGATTGGAAGAATCAATATTGTTAAAATGCCCATAGTACTCAAAGCAATCTACAGATTCAGTGTAATCCTTAGCAAAATACCAATGACATTCTTCACAGAAATAGAAAAAACAATCCTAAAATTTATATAGAACCACAAGAGACCCAGAATAGCCAAAAAGAATGAAACTGGAAGAGTCACATTACCTGACTTCAAATTATACTACAGAGCTATAGTAGCCAAAACACCATCTACTGGCAAAAAAAACCAGACCAATGGAACAGAATAGAGAACCCGGACACAAATGCACATGCCTACAATGAACTCAGTAACAACAAAGGTTCCAAGAACATACACTGGAGAAAAGAGTCTCTTTAATAAATGGTGCAGAGAAAACTGGATATTCCTACGTAGAAGAACGAAAAGTAGATCCTCTTCTCTTGCCATATATAAAAATCAAACCAAAATGGATTAAAGATTCAAAACTAAATCATCGAACTATGAAACGACTGCAAGAAAACATTCACAAAACTCTCCAGAACAACAGTGTCGGTAAAAATTTCTTACATAATACCCCACATACACAGGCAACCAAAGGAAACACGGACAAACAGGACCACATCAAGTTAAAAAGCTCTGCAGAGCAAAGGAAACAATCGGCAAAGCGAAGAGACAACCCACAGAATGGGAGAAAATTGCAAACTGTCATTCTAACAAGGGATTAATAACCACCATCTATAAAGAACTCAAACAACTGTATAGGAAAAAAAAAAAATCTAATAATGCAATTTTAAAAATGGGTTAAAGATCTGAATAGACATTCCTCAAAAGAAGACATACAAATGACAAACATGCATATGAAAAGGTGCTCAACATCACAGACCATCAGAGAAATGAAAAATCAAACCTATAATGAGATATCACCTCATCCCAATTAAAATGGCTTTTAACCAAAAGATAAGGAATAACAAATTGCTGGTAAGGATGTGGAGAAAGAAAAACCCTGTTACAGTGTTGGCTGGAATGTAAATTAGTATAACCACTATGGAGAACAGTTTGGAGATTCCTCAAAAAACTAGAAACAGAGGTACCATATGATCCTCTGGTACCAGCAATCCCAATGCTGGGGATTTTCCTTCTTTCCAAAAGAAGGAAAATCAGTATGTAGAAGAGATTTCTACACTTCCATGTTTGCTGCAGCATTGTTCACAGCAGCCAAGATTTTGAAGCAACCTTAGTGTCCATAGAGATAAAATGTGGTACACATACACAATGGAGAACTAACTATTCAGCCATAAAAAAGAATGAGATCCTGTCATCTGTAACAACATGGATGGAACCAAGGTCCTTTTGTCAAGTGAAATAAGCCAGGCACAGATAGACAAACTTCACAGGTTCTCATTTACTTGTGGAAGCTAAAAAATAAAATAATTAAACTCATGGAGAGAGAGGGATGGATGGTTACCAGTGGCTGAGGAGGATAGTGGGGGTGGAGCGGAAGTGAGGATGGTTAATAGGTACTAAAAAATAGAAATAATGAATAAGATCTACTATTGATAGCACAACAGGGTTACAATAGTCAACACTAACTTAATTGTACATTTTAAAATAACTAAAAGAGAATAATTGGATGGCTTGTTATATAAAAAATAAATACTTGAGGGGATGGATAACCCATTTACCATGATGTGATTATTACACATTGTATGCCTGTTTCAAAGTATCTCACGTACTCCATAAATACATACACCTACTATGCACCCACAAAAATGTTAAAAATTTTAAAAATAATAAAAATAAAATTTTATCTACTAAAAAAAAGTAGGTAGGTAAGGTTGGAGAGGTATTCCCAGGTTTCACTTGATAACTAGGAAAAATTAAGAGTTCCATATCTGCCAAGAAATGGCAGAAACAGCTGATTCAGATGCTTCTGAATGGAAACATATTACTTACACAGAAGCATACTTTTGTGTAATTTATTAGTAAACAAACATATAAACCTTTGGTGACCTAAAGTTCATATTTAGTTGCAAAATTGTTTATTTTTCAAAACATAACATATATTGCTTGAGAAAACAATTCCTCTAAATGGTCTTAGGAAAAGAAAACACAAGCCTTATTTTTTCGTGGAATCAAGAACTGAACCACCATTCTCTCCCTCCCGATATACAAAGAATCACTACAAAACAGTAGTTACATGAGAACCTGATATGACATGAAATGAGGTTTCCAGAAATCCATTATTCCATAATGCAATCAGGGGACCTATTTCACAGTATATTTACAACACATGCAATAAACTTGGACTCTGAACTCCGCAGCAGCTGATTAAACAAGAAGCCTACTTCTTTTCAGCTGTCCTGGCATAGCTTTATTAAGTCTAGCAAACATCAAGCTTCCAGAATGCCATAAATAACTCTGGCTTGCAAGCTGTAGTAACAGTACTAAAATTTCCCCAGGAAATTTTATGTCCTACTAGCTAGAAATCCTTTAAAAGATGACTGCTAGACTACCATTGTAGCTATCATGGACCTAAAGTTAAGGTGAGAAGGAGTAATCATTTTAACTCTTACAATACACTGTAGACAAGATTTAGTGAATCATTTAGCTTCAGAGTAAAACAGTCATCCTTACTATGGTACAATTTTGCAGATTAATTTGACAACTACTTTCACTTTTAAATCTGCATAGCACAGAAAAAGCCAAACTAAAATATAATTTCCCTATTAAATATATAGAGAAATTCATGGGTAAACTATAGTTAAACACTGATGTTTAACTGATTAGGTATCTTATTTATATGTTAACAAACTAAAACACCAAATAATAATGCCAGTATTTCATTCTTTTTTAACCAAACACTTCATATTTGAAGGAACAATAAATATTTTACTCCACTCCCAATTCAAGCCCTAGTTTTCATCTCTATATCAAAGAGGAAACCCTAATAAGTACCATCCCTATTTCTAAAACCCTATATTTCTGAACATGCTTTTGAATACGACATAAATAATTTTTTTAAAAGCTTGACACCATGATGTCAATGTTAGATCAGTAAATTCAATTTGAGAATTATGCAGGAAAAATACCACTCAAATTGTTAGAACAAAAAGTTTTTCTAATTTATGTTCATTCACTAGAGGATTAAACTGAAGATATGCAACGTAAATTTCCCTCCATTCAAGCAAAGTCTCAAAATACCAGATAAATACAGAAAAGTCTTCCACGCAACTTTGCCCAATAACTTATCAACTCAGAAACACAGACATGAAAAGAGAGTATCTCTGAGTGGAACTGTGATAATGGTTCCTGGAGTAACTGAGGTCAAATTAAAGTGTTACCAAGATAGGTTACTCGCTAGCTTATAGGATCTGTCTCCTTATCAAATTTCTAGAGCAAGAATAATTTAAAAATTTACTTGCTTAAATATCTGTATTTCCAAATAGATTCTTGAGAACATGCACGCAGCCTTTTTCACACCTCTAGACCCTAACAGAAGTATTCAGCAAACAAATGGCTGGCATTCAGTAAGTATTTACTAAACAGAACTAAAGCCACTTGCTTCTAACAATAGCTCCTTGAAATGAATGGGTATCATAACAAAAATGGTGAAATTAATTACTGGTGTTGGCTACAGCTGCCAAAGATGGACATAACCACACCTAAAAAGTCTCCAATGCTACCATGGTGGCAGTGTAACAGGAGGTTTTTCAAAAGATGCTTTTTTTTTTTCCTGAGATGGAGTTTCGCTTTTGTTGCCTAGGCTGGAGTGCAATGGCGCGATCTCGGCTCACCACAACCTCCACCGCCCAAGTTCAAGCGATTCGATTCTCCTGCCTCAGCCTCCCGAGTAGCTGGGATTACAGGCATGCACTACCACACCCGGCTAATTTTGTATTTTTGGTAGAGACGGGGTTTCTCCATGTTGAAGCTGGTCTCAAACTTCTGAGCTCAGGTGATCCACACGCCTCAGCCTCCCAAAGTGCTGGGATTACAGGCATGAGCCACCGTGCTAGGCCTAAAAGATGTTTCTTCCTTGATAACAACACTCCTAAATTTCTCAACCCCTTTGTGGCTAGGTTTGGTCATTAGACTTAAGTTCTTGACAAAAAAATTAAGTGGAAGGCTTGTGTAGGCCTTTCAAATGGCTACTTGAAGGAAGCAAACTCAGCTAAAAGCAGGACCCCACTCTCTGCCCCACTTTTTCCCCTTCCAGGCAACAACTTAGGATGTGATGGGTGGCTCTTCAGCAGCTATCCTGTATGCTGAGGTGACCTTGATTGACAATGGAAGCCAAACACTAGGATGGTAGAGCAGAAGATAAGAACTTGAGTTTCTTATACTGAGTCATAATAATACTAGCCCTGGACCACTTGCTTTCAGAATCTTTTATGTGACAGAAATAAATTTTTACCCAAGTCACCATTTTGTCCATTCTTCTATGGTTGTCAAACCTAACATTACTTGAGAGACAGTGTTTAAAAATTTAAAATGTTGACTGAATTGGCAACTAAGTCTGTGGCTTTCATGGCAACGAATGTAAATGGATCACTCTCTACTGCCCCTAAGACTTAAGATTATAGAATACAACAACTGTAATCAAATCCAATAATGTGGAAAAAAATGGTTTTGAAATACAGAATCTTACTATAATGAAAGTATTTTACAAAGAGAGATGAAAATTCATTGGAAATGGGTGAGAGCATATAGACTATAACAGTAACAATAAGCTTAATGGTACTAAAGGCAAATTAGATTAATAAAATAGCAAAAAATTATTAAAATTTTAAAAGGCTGAAGCCACTGAAGTCTGGAAATATTGATTTCAGTTACAGGTAATTTTAGGAAAATAATTTCACATATCAAGGCCTTAGTTCCCCATTATAGAAAAGGAATTAAATAATCTCCAAGAAAATTTCAGTTCCAGAATTCTCTACATACCTTAGCATGTTAATATTAATTTAAAAGAAAACACCAAAATACATCAATATTAAGTCTAAGACAATTCTTCAAATTAAAAAGCAACTACATCTTCTCCAGATACAAAGCAATGATATCTTCCAAATATCGATTTCAAAAGTTTTGTCACCACTGACGATATCTTATTCAGATCTTTGTGCCTGCTATTCTGGCTACCTAGAATGGACTTACCTCCAACTCTTCAACTAACTACATTTATCTCTTTTAGATCTCTTTCAGATCTTAGGATATATGTTTCTTCTTGAGTGAGGCCTGTCCTGACCCCTAGAGTAGGTCCCATCTATTTTCTTTCTTAACATACTCTGCTTTTAAACTTCATAGTACTTCATCACCACTGTTCATTCATATAATTATTTGTGTTCTTTTATTAAATATCTCTTTCCCATTATAGCATAATATCCAGAGGGAAGACGCATTTCTGTTTGGCTTTGTTTTCACTACTTTTTTGCCCTGATACAATGCCTAACACACAGATAAGAGTTAATTCATGCTAGTATTTCTTATACAAAAGAACAAGCAGATGAATAAATAAAGCGGGCATTAAAGAATTGCAGAGTTCATGCAAGAAAATGTTTACCCAACTCACCTCATTAAACACAGGATACATGACTGCATAGAGGGGCATAGAAACCATGGATGTGGTCTCAGCTTCATTCTTCATCTCTTCCATTGTCATCCTCATTCAAAAGCCAACTACAGTTGAAAAAGCAGTGCTAAAATGCAGAGGAATCTTCATTCACTGCAATATTTCTTCTCTTTTTTGGTGATAAAAGAATTGGACACAAAACACACTGATCTGGTGAAAGGGAAGAAAGAACAGAGATTTACTATATTAAGGGGAAACAACAAATATCAATAATTTTCCTTTCCAAATTAAACAGTTCCTTCCTACCTTATGAAAAGCTATTTTTTAATATATTCTACTTGTGAAAGCAAATCTAGTTGGCAAGAAATTTATCTTTTCCTCCAAAGACTCAACAACGTGATTTAAGACACTGCTTAACTTGAACTCAAGAGAGTTCTCCATGAAGCGCCATGGAATAATTATGCATGTCATGCCACCATATACAATCTAAGAGACCATATCAATAAGATACATATTTATAACATTTATACACAATATAAAATTATAATCAGGAAATGCATGATGTGTAAGTGTGTGCAGAAAACCAAATTAAAGAATCAATAAAGAAGAAAGAACTAGGGTGTTTTAACATTTGTATTAAAACCTTTTTGCTATTTGTTTATTGATTCTGTCACCTGAAAATAACACAAATATACCAAGCATCAAATATTTCAGACAAACATAAAATTGAAAAAAATTTTACCAAATGTGATCCACTTGGTAAAATACCTGCTACTTAACTGTGCCAGTCATACCTTTTGGTATTTAGAAGAACTATGGAAATTGCTGTCCAAATCTGGCACGAAAACTGAGAAAGAAGAAAAGCCCACAGAGGTTGGTAGTTTGGGATTAAAATCAAGAATTCAACAATAAAAGATATTTTGCCTTGAGATGTTAAGGAAATATGTTAGTTTTTAAAGAGAATATAACTATTTATTTCCTTTGCTATGGTTAAAAAAATAAAAAACAGATCCTAATCGTCAAGTGAATGAGTAACAGCAGTGACACACCTATATTAAACAAAAAGCAATTTTTTTGATTAATTTCTACTACTTGTAAAGCATTTTCACAGCATAAAACATTTTGCACATGCATTTAGTCCTATAATAACCTGCTTTAGAAAAGACTGCAATTCTAATTTTACAAGTGTAAAAGCAGGCTCAAAGATAATAAATAACTTGCCCAAGATCACACAAGTAGAGACCCAAAACTTGATCCCAGGACTCTGAATATAGATCTGATACTGTCATATACCAAAACCAAATTTGAAGTGGAAATAAAGAACCCCACCTCATCAACTCAAGAAAAGTACCCAGAAGTTATAATTCACTAAACATACTTAGAGTATGTTTAGCACCACTAGGTATGAAATATAGTTCCTAATCATTAAAAATTGATCTGTGCCAGAATGTGTAAGACCTAACGAGACTGAAAGATACAATCAAAGGCCTGCAGTGACGCTTCAAAAAGCTCCAATAACCTGTTCCATTAGAAAGCTGCTTAGTATTCTACCATATCACTACCAGTGAAACGGAACTCAACACCTACGGAAACTGTTTAGTCCCATTTCTGACAGTTCTAAACATCAAAGTTTTCCTGTTTCTCACCTGAAACCTACTCCATGATTTCACAGAACAAAAAGAGCAAAAGGCGAATTCCTAAATTTCATTCTATGGGGAAAGAGAATACCATTACCTGATTATATAACTCATTTAAGTAGATGGCTTTGGTCATAGCAAGACGAAGAGAATGGAGGAAGAATAACAACAAGGAAAACTAAGAGACTTAGTGTACCTATGTCAGAAATAAACAAGACCAAAATCATAAGCAGAAAGAAGTAGATAAATACCAATTGTGGCCCTACTGTTCCTATTTAACTACTTAATGTCACTTGGTAAACTGCTCCACTTCAATATAAATTGGGAAAATTTCATAATAAAAAAAACCTGGAGAAAAGGAGGACGGCTAAAATGCAGTGATATCAGTCAAAATGAAAAGGACAGAATGAATGCAGAATATAGACAGCAGCAGAAGGCATGGTATCATCAATGAAAAACGAAGAAATGGCAAAACAAAACCAAGAATAGACCTTGAGGAGCTCATTGTGTGACAGAAAAAAAAATTATTTCTTTAATAAATATTTCAATGGTTACAGAGGTATGATATCAAATATAGAGCAGTGAACAAGACAAGACAGTCTCTGGCCCCATAAAACATGTTTTATAAAAGGCAAGTCAGAAAACATACAATTGTGATGTACACACAAGGGAGAAGTCAAGCTGCTATATCGCTATGAGAGAACTGGAGAAAACCAGCATCACAAAAAAAGTTTCAAGGAGAAGAAGGTAGCCAAAAGTTTTAAATGCTACTGAGTATGGAAAGTAACTTTTAAAAAAGCATTTGATTTCTTGATGAGGTTAAAGAGATAACCTTCAAAGAGCAGAGTACTTATATACTGGGGTGAGAATTCCCTGCAGGGGCTAAGAGAGTGAGCTGGTAAGAAAGGAGTCTAAGCTTTCAAGAATCTCGGTATAAAGGAGGTGAAATACTTATAAGCAAAGTAAGCACAATGGAATTACTTTTGTGTTTTACTCTTTTGAACACATACGCATATAACTGCAGATGTAGAGGCTGCCAGAGGTAAAGGGATAAGGTAAGTGGCTAGAGTCACTTTCAGAATTACTGCTGACATCTCTACCTACCTATCCCCAATAAACCTACTCGAATACTTAATTTTTACCTTTTGTAAATACTGGCATTTAATTTTTTTTCTTTTTTTTTTTGAGACGGAGTCTCCCTCTGTCGCCCAGGCTGGAGTGCAGTGGCCGGATCTCAGCTCACTGCAAGCTCCTCCTCCCAAGTTTATGCCATTCTCCTGCCTCAGCCTCCCAAGTAGCTGGGACTACAGGCGCCCGCCACCTCGCCCAGCTAGTTTTTTGTATTTTTTAGTAAAGAAGGGGTTTCACCGTGTTAGCCAGGATGGTCTCGATCTCCTGACCTCGTGATCCGCCCAATATTTTTAAAACTGGTGTTTAATAATTAGTCTCTTCTCTAAAACTAACTTTACATTACTAGCAGTGCTTATTTGTCAACAAAAAGAACAGTATTTTGGCAACATCATGGGCTACATAAGTGGCTGGCCTACGGCATACATGCCATCTTTTAATACTGTTCTTATGAAAAATGCTCCAATAAGAACCAATTTAAAACTCAACTTTTCAGAACACACATTAACAATGGGGGCTACTCAGTTTCAGTAGCATTTACATGAGATTAGAAATCATCAATTCCAATACGACTTTTTAAATATTGAATTACTGTCAATTTCAACTTCAAGTTAAAATATGCCTTTGTCATTCCTTCCACATGCTTCTTCATTTGAAATAGTTCAAAGGACAACCTGCAATTACTCCATGCAACAAAGAGCCTGCTATGGAAACAGCAAAGGTCAGCTGAGCTGAGTGAGGTCTGAGGCCCCCTTTGACAAGGTGCCTTCCTTTTAGTATGAGTGTGAGCACGTCCCAGCAGCTGGGTAGCACATTAACAGAATTTCAGCCCTCTAAGGTATATTATTTTCTGAAGTAGGTGCTGTTTATGCACATACAGAAAACTGAAGATCACTGACTACAAATCCCGTATCTGAAAATGCATTAAAAAGTTATTTCATCCATTCCACTATCTACAGTAGAAACTAAAGTCCAAAAAGGGTGTAGTGACTTGCTCCTGGTCACAACTTCTAGCTCATAATTAAATAAATAATAAAAATTTAATGTTGGTATGATAGCACCATAGCAAGAACTTTATGACTGACATTTCAAATGTACTGCTTTGAGGGGAAATTTCAGTTCAAAGTAAGCTTTGTGTACTGTTAGCATCCACAGAATAAAAACCAAGAACCAGAAATGTTGATAAGAACTTAGACAAAAGGCATACTTTTAAACACATTTTTCTTCAAAAACACCCATTGTGATATCGGGATATTAACATAGAGTATAAGCAATCTTCTCATTTATAATTTCCCACTCATTTTCTTAAATATTCAAACTAGCACTGATAATTTTCAACAGAAGATAATCAGCTTTAAATATCTTCCTGAGCTAAAGATAATTTATCACTTGCTTAGAGTAAGAAGCCCAAAAACATAGGTATTTGCCATTCCACTGCCAAACTCTTAAATTTCTGGTGTTTCTGCCCTCCCTAACCAACTCGAGTCTGCTCATTTAAAGAGCTACACATGGGTGTATCTCAGGGCTCAGAATCAGTATTTCCTGAAACTGCCTTACTTTACTCCATCTGGGACTTGAGATAAGTCTAGAGCCAAAGCTATTTACTACCAAATGAAAGGAGTGGACCAACAGAAGCTCTTGGTACTGGTATAGGCACTTCTTGGTTAGAAAAATAGCTTTTTAAGTAATTCTACACTTAAAACGTTTGTAGGCAGGCAGGTCTTCTTTCCTTGTTTTTCTCTCTAGTAAAATCCAGTACTCAGTCCTCTCAGTTGGCCCTAAATTCTTACAATTCCTGTAATTTCTCTCTCTAAAAAGGGAAAGACTGATCGACATGTATGCTGGATCTCCAACAAAATGTGCATGAACATTCAGTTAAGAGAAGTGTGTTCATTCTAGCAGTGAGCAGAATCCTGTGTTTATGTTCTCAAAGTGTGTTTCTTCTTCCCAATAGAGACATTAGAGTCAGCAAAGCAGGCACATAACAGACACTTCATGTTTGCTGAATGATCAAATTCATGAGTTAAGAGATGGGCAATTTATAAATTGAATCAGTCTTGCTAATACTTTTCAAATAGCATGCCTAGCAAAATAAAAACAAACAGAAAAATCAAATTAATTCTATTAACAAAGCTTGGACCCAGCCACATTATCACTGGACCCAAAATTCAGTGATAGTAAGATTTCATTATTGTTATCAGCTATACTTTCCAAAGTAATTTCATGGGAATTTTTTTAAGACAAATTTTTTTTAAGCATCGGATCATTAAAAATTATTTACAAATTCCAGTAAGGAAGTCCTCCCCAAGAGTTGGTTGACCCAGGGTTTCAAATAACTGACAATTCCTTGCTTTCTTTCAGTAACTTAACATACATACTCATCAGCTGGGCATGGTGACTCATGCCTGTAATCCTAGTACTTTGGGATGCCGAGGCGGGTGAATCACTTGAGGTCAGGAGTTCAAGACCAGCCTGGCTAATATGGTGAAACCCCATCTCCACTAAAAATGCAGAAATTAGCTGGGCTAGTTGGTGGGCTTCTGTAGTCCCAGCTACTTGGGAGGCTGAGGCAAGGGAATTGCTTGAACCTGGGAGGCAGAGGTTGCAGTGAGCCGAGATCGTGCCACTGCACTCCAGCCTAGGCAACAGAGCAAGATGCCGTCTCAAAACAAACAAACAAACAAAAGAAACATACTCATCAAGCTCTTAGAGAAAATGGAAATATACAAAGACTGTATAGATCACAGGCTGGCCATTTAACACAGTTGGGCGGGGTTAACATTTGCTGACACAGTTCACATACCTTTTTAGGATTTTCTCATGCCAAAACGTTGTTAGTCACTTCCAAACAAGAGACCAAGATTTAGAGGAGAAAGCTAGGAAAAAGGGAGGCAGAGGAATAGGGTAAGTCAGTGATCCTACTATAGAGTAAAATGAGCTTGGTATCTTAAGGATATACCTACATTTCTCTTCTTGACCTGCAAATTACATCTTCTATAATTCAATGTCTTCCATTTCCAGTTTTCTTAATAAAGTTAAGTGGAACTTAACCTCCCTGAACATACACTACTGTCAGTTTAGTAATTATATAATTTTACACTTAGGGACATCTAGAAGCAATCTCCTGTTAATGATAAGTATATATAGCACTTTACCACTGTATTGTTTATATATATGCTTTAAAAATATCAAATGGACAATTTGTGCAGAAAGATACAAGGAAAAAGCATAGGCATTTAAAGACTCAAAGCATGGACTCAAATTCTGATCCTGTCATTTATAAACTATCTTTGTCTCTGAACAAGTCATTTCACCTCTCTCTGCTTTAGTTTCTTCTTTAATATGTTTGACAGCTCTAGGGTACTTAGCAGCACAAGCTTGTGGATCTTCAACTTGGTGCTGCTGAGACTTCTAACTCACCTTAAAAGTTAACTGCATCATGTCAAGTGTATGCACTTACATATTTTGTAGAATACTGTTTCTTTTTTTGGGGGGGGGGGACAGAGTTTCACTCTGTCGCCCAGGCTGTAGTGAAGTGGTGTACCTCCACCCACGTTCAAGCGATTCTCCTTCCTCAGTCTCCCGAGTAGCTGGGTAAATTATAGGCACCTGTCACCATGCCTGGCTATTTTGTATTTTTAGTAGAGACGTGAGTTTCACCATGTTGGTCAGTTTGGTTTCAAATTCCTGACCTCAGGTGATCCACCCACCTCAGTCTCCCAAAGTGCTGGGATTACAGGCATGAGTTACCGTGCCTGGCCAGAGTACTGTTTAATACAGAAATTTATAAAATGGATAAGAAGTAACTTTTTCTACACATAGACAGTATACAGCAGGAGATAGTGCTCAGATTGGAAGAAAAAAACCTCAGTTTGAATTTTTGCTCAGCTGGATGCTATCATTTCAGTTTCGTAAATCTCTATTTCTAAACTAGTGAGAATCAGAAATATTGAAGTACTCACTTCCCCAGGTTAAGAGTAATAAATGCATATTAGACATTTAATACAGTAGCTAACACACAATAACCATTCCATTCATATTGTTATTAATATTTTAGCCAAAATTATAGGAACCTGACATGGAATCGACTGCAACTAGGGTGAGGCAAACTAGATGCCTAGAACACAAAATTTTGCTCTGATTTGCACGACTTGGAGAGTTACTGCTTCTTCAAAGTTTGTACCCTAGGCACATTTCTTGCCTCACCCTAGTCCTCCCCCTGCATAACATACACAATAAGACTCAAACACTGATATCACAATGTCATAAAGGCCACCTACATAGCATATTTTCAAAATATTTTTTCTCCCATTTGCCAAAATGGGTGCATAAATAAACTTAGTTTTGGCTTACATAAAATAATGTGGTCATCCGGGCATTTTAAAACTATTTGCCAAGCCAATGTTAAAATTACTTTTTCTAAATGTACATAGGTAAACTTAAAGGAAACCATGGTCCAGAAGCAGGTTGGGTTGCAGACTGAAATCAAGATTTGATCAAAGCCCTTGAGATAATTCATAAAAGGTTATAATCTATACAAGATAATCAAAAGTTGACAACAAAATCAAAGAACTCATTACCTCTGAATTAGCTGATGGGAAATGGAAACAATAACAAAATAGTAACAACTGGCTCCTTATGATACTTCAAAGCAACTTGTTCAGGAGGAAAAATATACATCTCTTTAGTTTTGATAATCCTCATTTTTTACCCCTATGTCTAAATTTTTGGTAAATTCTGATCTGAGTAAAATTTAAATGAAAATACTTGTTGGGAGACAGGAAACAAATTTGTTGCCTTGAATATGTTTATCTTTTGCCCATAAAGTTCTCAATCTAGTGGTTCATGAATGATGATGCCTAGCTGAATAGTTGTTCGGTGTTTAATTGAGGTACATGTCTATTTTCCTTTCTGCTAATATTATTCCTTGTCTTAATTTCTCCAATATGACGTTAATTAAAGCTTTCCTTTAAAATCCCTTAGAAATCAAACTAAACTTAAATCCTCAGACTGTTCTTATGCCCGCTCTGCTTAAAGGTACAATTAAAGGAATCTGTACCACCCTGGATCAGAGCTACTTGCTTTGTATCACTTATAATCTTTGATACCTAGAATTTAACTTAATGACTCCTAATGGCTTAAGATCTTCTAAAACATGCAACAGGTACTTTCATTACCTTTGCACCAAAAACACTGCTACAGGCCACTCAAATGTTGATAAAAAGTATTAGCCCCAGACAATAAATAGCCTCTGCCTCATTTAATATTAGGTGCTAATGAGGCCAAGGTTCTACCTTGAGAAGTTTAAAGCTAAAGTTTTAAACTGTAGCTTTAAAGTTTAAAGTTTAAAGCTAAACTTTACCTTTAGCTCCCAACTGATCTCAAATATAAATACTATTGCTTACAAGAAGAAATTAGGGTCAGAATAGTATCTGTTTTTACTGCATTTACAGTTCCTCCTGTAACCTTCACTTTGCAAAAGTGTGATTTATTTTTTAAGGAAGCATACCAAAAATAAGGTAGAACCTTGGAAATCTCTCAAATTTTGACAGTATTGCATAAATGCCAATTTTAATATGGATAAAGACAAAGAGAAAGATGTGCATTTCTCAAGTAAAAAAAAAAAATCCAAAGGATTCCAAACGCTTTGGAATTAAATGGAAAAAAAAAAAAAACAACAACAAAAACCTTGCAACAATCTAAACTCGTATAGGGAGCAGTTGCTGTCTAGAGGCCAGGTCTGATTCATTTAACATTCCCAACAGGCTTTTGTTGTAGTAACCTTATATAAGTCTGAGGAGGCAGCCAGTGTGTAACATCTTAGGGTTTTGTCATTCCATAACTTCATTCTCAGTTGAATTCCAGTCTATCTTGAAGTAAGAGAGAATGATTGAGTAAGACAGGGAGACCCATTTCAGTGCCAGGGACCAGATGGCAGTTAGACACACTATCATTTATTTTTCTATCAGCTGTAATCTAAAATTATAAAATGAACTGATGCACATGGAAGTACTTACTATATTAGAAAGACTAAATGTCCATACAATGGTCTTTCAATCCTTTCCCCTTGTATCTACTAAAGTATAAACTCCCTGAAGAGAAATTGTATCCATTTCTCTATTTCCTAGTATCCAACACACTATTCTGCATAGTCAGGAGCAACAGTGTTAGTTGGAGATATGGTGATGAAAAGTTGAATAGCACATACCCTTGAGGGTATGGAGCCTTGCAGGGAAGACAGACAGTAAAGAAACACAGTGACATGTCACACTGCCACTTGGCATTAACACTCCAGGGAGCATACCCGCTTCACACGATACTCCTACCCTATGCAAGTTCAACAGACATGGTGAACATTTGTTTGAAGAAAACAAACAAAAATTAACTTTATTAAAAATTACTGGAGTATATGGTAATTCCATTCCATATGCATAAGTCCCAGAATGAGAGAGATAAGAAACATGGATCTGCCTCTCCCCCCACCAGACTGAGAGCCACAGTGAGCTCTCACAAAGAGCAGCTTGCCACACTGATTGTGACTCTTGTATTATAATATATGTATTTCTTTTTTCAATATGGTCTCTGAATAACAAGTCAAACACTTCACCTGGTACTCAAAAGAAATCTACTCCAATGCTAGAAAAAAACTGGCTGTGTTGAAGTTGTGTGCTACAACGTGTACTTCCTAATAGGTTTTTCAAAAGTTTGAATATTAAGTAATTTCTGCCTGCCACGCTGACCTTAGCATTTAAGACATAACTTCTCTGTAACTACAACTCTTAATGCTAATTTCTCTCCAATGCAGTTCAATCACTAGCATCATTTTTACTTTAATGATGAAAAACATGGTCTCTTGAGTCAGCCAGCCTGGATTCAAATCCGAATTCCAAGCAATTTTTCCTGCAACCTTAGGCAAGTTCCTTAACCTCTCTGTACTTTAGGTTCCTCATTTAAAAATTGGAGGTAATAGTGCCTCTACCTCCAAGGGTTGTTGTAAGGATTATAAGAGATCCTGCAAAATGCTTAGCATGAGACCTGACAGTTACTTACTACTCAATAAAAGCTAGCTATTACACTAGGTTCCAGCTCATTCCAAAGAAGGTTTAAGGTAATTTCACAGGTAATATGCATTCAATAAGTAAATGAATCAAAAAGTCATTATTTAGACTAACCGCTGGTAAACTTATTCCCAAGGGACTGGCCTAACTATGTTAGTGACTACCACTTAATACGTTCCACTGCTGTTACCCAATAGTTCATAAGCTTGTTAATAAAATTCTTTTCTTTTTCTTTTAACCCTATAGGCAACCTTGATTCGGTCAACTGTATAAGAATGAAACTGAATAGTGTAAAATCACCTTTGGGTGATTTTAAAAATGGTTATACATAGCCAAAAATGTAAGAGTGAGCTTGAAAAATAAGTGTAATATAATACATTTAAGACACATTTAAATTTTGTAGCTTAAATGACAAAACTGAAATTTCCATCTTCATACAGACAAAAATGAACCACCAAACCACAATGTTTATCTTTCAGCACATAAATTATTTCTAATTGCTATAATAAATGTGCTTTAATTTTTGCATTGTGTTTGTGTGTGTGTGTCCCTAAAGTATAACCCTCTAACACCGCAGTTTACTAAAATATTTCGAATGCAATAACATAAATAACAATGACATTTAACTTCTAAACCACTTTTATAGTTTATATTATGGAAAAAAATTATTTATCACATAAGTGGCTTAAAATTCTTAGTAACCCCTATGATAATGACCTTAATTGTCCAACAACATATAAAAAGCAGTACTTCAGCTTCATCCTCCACATACTGGTTATGCTAGGTAAATATGAATATTTTATCCAAGATTCAAGTAACATCAACACTGACTTTCTAAAAAGTTTCGGATTTAGCAAAGACTTGTTTTTAATAATAAAATGGATAGTATTACTAAATTTTAAAGCCAAATATCAGCAATCTCTTTTTGACACTATCTTGTGGAAAAGTAAACTGGTAAATCCATGAAGGCATATAAGGCTACAATAACTCAGGACTATTGACCTTACTCTATGCCATACTGTGGTACAACAAATGACTGCGGAATTTGTTTTCAAGATCAAAACCTAACACAATTTATCCCTAAAATTCAGTTTGCATGTTTTAAAAAATGATCTTTTTATGCTTAAGTCTCCAGGTTTAAAGCAAATAAGATTCACTTAAGTATTAGAAAAATTTTTAGGAATCCCAAAATATAAGTTCCTTTGAAACAAAAACTACTCAATTTTACAAAGCCACCTTGTCTAAAGCAAGTGATATTAAAGGTATAATTCATAGGAAGATAGCAAAGTTAAAAAGCAAGAAACAAAACAAAAAAGCAAATAAAAAGGAAGAATTATGGATTTTAGAATATGGAGACAGATCTGGATTCTAACCATGGTTCCAGTACCTACATTTTGGAAACTCTAGCAATTTAATTAAACTTTTTTTAGTTTAATAAGTAAATTTACTTATTTTCTTGATGTCTTCAGCTATAAAACAGCGTTAATAATACTACCTAGAAGAAATAAATGTTTTTAGGGCAAAATGAGGTAACATTAGGGAAGAAGAGTCCATTAGAAGTTTCTTCCATGTCTGTATTTTGTCATAATGAACATCGCTTGCAAAAAGCAGGACAGTGATCTCTAAAATGCTGTGTTACACAGCAATTTTGCTGTAAATGAAAGTGATTCCTTTGTCATTTCCATCAAGAAAATTAAACCCGATTTCAGAGACCTCCAAAAAGAACAAACATTTTTCTACAATTTATATTAAAATTCTGTCAATGACTCCTTTGCATATAACCTAAATTGCCTAAGCATTATGGCTCATTTGAAAGTTCTTACATACTTCAATCCAGAAAGCATATCTGCTTTATTCATTTCTCTATTTCTGTCCCCAGAGAAGTGCCGGAAGCATTGTGCATGAATACACTCCTTCATTCATTCAGCAAATATTTACTGAACCCTTATATCGTGCCAGGTACTACGTAAGTAGTGGGGTAGGGTAACACATGACAAATGAGAGGGCCCTGCTCAGGAAGCTCATAGTCTAGTGAGGAGACAATATTTGTCAAATAAATACAGAAATAATTAAGTTTCTATTATCATAATGCCACAAAGGCATGGCGGGAACCTATTGTGGTTTTGGGAAGGAGGGCAAGGCTCCCCCGAGAAAGAATATTTAAATTGAGATATGAAAACTAACTATCAGGTGGCCACATTTAGGTAGGCCAAGGAGTGAGATGGAATATGTAATGGCCACCAAGTCAGAAAGGAGCTTATGTATGTAGTAACCAAAAGGCAA
Source organism: Chlorocebus sabaeus (assembly GCF_047675955.1). Classification (NCBI taxonomy): domain Eukaryota; kingdom Metazoa; phylum Chordata; class Mammalia; order Primates; family Cercopithecidae; genus Chlorocebus; species Chlorocebus sabaeus. The sequence goes on along the minus strand of NC_132918.1, from coordinate 22,124,227 downwards.
GGTAAATGAGAAAGGCTGGGGATAAGGACGGAGAGTTGGATAGGAGAAGAGATAAATTTTTAGTGTTAAACAGAGTAAGAAAGCAATAGTATTTGAATATTTAAGTCACATTGTCTTTTTCTCATGTAAATAATCTAAGGGAACTAAGTCTTTACTCCACAATATTAAAGATCTGTAGTCAGAAGATCTCGATTTTTATCTTACTCCCACGAGTTACAAGTCACTTAACCAACTTGAGCTTCTTCATTCTCTTCGTAAATATTGCCTTACCTACTGAGACTACAATAATAAACAGCCCCTATTCTTACAGACCTTACATCCTTAAGAGAGACAGATGTATAATATATGGAAGACATCCCAAGTCCTATAAGAAATTACGTCCAAAAGCTGATATAAGGCTCCTGCAAAGCCCAGCATGAGAAGAAATGAAGACGATGGTGAGCTGCAAACTACATGTGTACACATAACTCCGTGAACTCTTAACTATCCAACGTGCAGAGATCTAAAGTGACAACAATACTGCAGCATGTGATTGAAAGATGATTAAAAACAATACAAACATTAATCCACCATCCCAATAGAAGAAATATCAAAACTATAATTGGCCTCAGATAAAGTAGTGGCAGAAATGAACGGAGAACAAAATCTAAAATACACTGAACAAATGCATTGTATTATTTCCAAAATTTCCTCATAGTTCAAAACCTCTTTCCATAATGACAGAGTTATGTGCCAAAGGTTAGAATTTATTTCATACCTCCTTCAACAAAAGGCAAATACTTACATTGCCATCTAGAAAATACATTAATATTCTTCCTTTACCATCACTGACTCATGTTCAGTTTATGGTCTATTTACATCACCGCACCCTTCTTAATCCAGCACAAAGTCAGTTATCCTCACATAATTTTCCATTTGTTTAACTGGGTCTTCCTTGTCTGTGTACTACATTACTCATGGTACCTTATTCCTGATTTTACTTCATTCTATAGTACCATACTTTTTCTATTTTAAAAATCGTATTAATTTCCAGACCATCTTAATTTCAACCATCAGGTAAGAGAATACCTCTATTCCAAAAAAATACTTTTGCATTAAAAAGTTACTATATTGTTGATAATATAGTAACTGCAGAGTACATTCAAAATTCAGCATAGTCTGATGATCAACTTATACATAATACAGTAAGCTATGATTTATTACGTTAAGAGTAAGCCATGATGTATTACATGCTAACCTTTATGGATATAAAGTTATCACAAAGAAATTCTGGCATCAATGAACATACTCTTACAATTCTATTAAAAACCTATCCAATCATAATAGTCATGAGCTATAACTGGTCATAATAGAGGATAACATTTGCATAAGGGCACTATTTTCTGCAAGAGATAAAATGTAAGTGTACTGTTTTTTCATTCTTTAAAGTAAGAATGAACTGAAAGTCACAGATGATGCTAAGAAAAATAAAAATATGTAACAGCCTAATTCTATTATTTGCAGACACACACACAAATACAGCCTAAAGTCAAGAAAATAGGGGAGAAGTAAAATCTCAAACAAAAAAGACGACGTTACCTCCAAGAAATGCAAAGTACTTTCTTTTCTAGTAATGGGCACACTAAACTCTCCTAAAGCTACATTATTTGAAAAAAGTTTAAAGTTTTGTGAAAGAATTCCAATCCAACTAGTATCAGTTTTACAAAATGAGAGTAAAAACAGCCCTAAGGTAGAAAAAGAAAAGAATGTTCTTCTAAGGATGGATATTAACTGTTGTTCTCCCATCCTATTACCTACCCTTAAACATGAACTGTGAGAGTAGAGTCTATCATTTAATACACCCCTAAAAAAGAGGGGGAAATCTGTAAAAGTTAAAACTGACCCTTTTTTTCCCAAAAGGTTCTTTCCTTTATTGAGGAATTTCACTCCAATTCAAGAAACAACTTTTCATCTCACAATGGCTTCTTAGATGTACTATATAAAATACATTTACTTTGCAACTTCCTCCACTCTTTTCAAAAAGCACAACCAACGTCCCTACTCCAGAAGCTGGACTCGAACAGGACTAGATTCAGAAAGTCTGTCCCTACGTGTGTGACCTTGGGCACGTCATATAATCCCTCGGTTTCCTCATCAGCATCCCAAAATGAAAGCGCTCTGAAAGCAGTAAAGGAGTAAAAACATACTTAGGTATGACACCTACGAGGGTCAAGCCTTTCTGTTTCAGGCAAAATTACCTCCTTAGAGGGCCACATCATTAAACTGGAACTGAATCCGTAGACCTCAACATTTGTCTCTTCCTTCTTCCAGTGCTCCCCTTCCTTCAAAGGGCATAACCCGAGTCACCCCCGAGAGAAGACTCCCCAGCACCCTTTCCTTCCTCCTCCCTTTCTCTTATTTACAAAGCAGGGGGAAAAGAGCAGCCTCACCTCTCCGTGCGAAGCCACACCTTCAAAGGACCCCACCCCAGGCACATCCGCCCTCTCCCCTCTCCCGGGGCACCAGGGGCCAACCTCGCCCTTCCCCTCCCGCCCCCACCTAGAAGAGACTTCCTGGAGGCGTTCGGGCCCAAGCCGGCAGGCGGCATTTACAAACCCGCTTTACGCCACTCGCGTAGGGTAACCTCGCTTACGCCCGTAGGGCCCCGCTCTCAGCCCCGTCCGCTCCGCCTGCCAGAATCAAGCCCGAGTGCCTCAGCCATGGCCCCTGCGTGACCCTAGACCTCTTCTGCTCGGTGCAGAGCTACGGGGACTGGGACAGAACAGCTACACCTTACCAGCAACTGAGGCACTGACTTCACTTCCCACCTTTGCAGCCCTCTTCAACTCCCGGATCAATTCACTCCGGCGACGCCGGAAGGACCCGAGAGGAACCAGGCGTTGTCCGGAATCCTGCCCAGCCGGAGTCGCGCAGAGGCCTATGGGGACTCGTAGTCCCGCTCGCCAACGTTGTCCGGAATTCCTGCACTCGGAAGACTACACTTCCCGGCAGGCCGTGCGGGAGATCGTGAGGCGATGGGTGGGGACACTTCTAGCCAATACTAGGAGAGTTCCCTGCCTTTGCGGGAGGCGGTGAGATGAAGAGAGATGGTGCACGGAAAGGAGAGGAAGGGCGGGGCAAGCCCTCACCTGCGCCAATCAGGGTGCCGGGTAGGCCCCGCAGGCGCCTCACCCATTGAGGGGGCGGGCTGACAGAGCAGAGGAAGGAAGGGGGTGAGGGGCCCGTGGTGGGGATCGTGGGGCTGCCGGGCTGAGTATGCCGTACGGGTGGAGAGGAAGCCTCGGGGAAATCACCCGGGTGAAGGGAGGGCTTGGTGTGGGGACTTGCACAGGGCGGAGGACCAGATAAGCCCCGGGCACATCGAGCAACTAGACCCACGGTTCGGGGAGGAATAGGCTGAGCCGGGGCTCCCAGCAGAGACGCCTGGGTGGGGCAAGAGACCGCTCCAGGTGTGAGCCACAGAGGAGGGGAGAGGGACCCCCAGGGAGGGGAAGTGGCAGAGCAGCTGCAGAAGTGCGGGGAGCGGGAAGGTACACGGGCAGCTGCTTTCCGCTGCCTCCGGCCCGGGCAGCTGCAGAAACAGCAGGGGGAGGAGCAACAGCTGCCAAATTCGCCAACTAGAGGAGGGAGAGGCGGAGCTTGGGTCCCTGTAGAAGCCAGAGGCGCAGTCTGGACTGTAGTTTCCCGGGAGAGACGAAAGCAGGAACGAGAGCGGAGCGGAGCACAGTCCTCCGAGCACCAGCTCCAGCATCCCGTCAGGGGTTGCAGGTGTGTGGGAGGTAAGCGTGGGTCCTTCTTCGGGGCGTCTGCACTGCCCTGGAGAAAACGTGTTCCAATAGGAATTACATCAAGATACGGCTAAAAGAGTCCGCCTTGGGCTAGGAAACCGGTGTAAACCCTCTCGGGTGAAAGGTTTACATTTTTGGACTATAAGGGCAAAAAAGCAAAAAGAAGCTTGACTCTGGGTATAAAGGGCGTGGTTAGTGTTTTTGGTTTGAGTTACACCAGTAAAACTGTTCTGGGGGATCTCAAGATTGAGAAAAACCCTGCTAATTGAGGACGAGGTGGATGTTATCTGGTGGATGTTATAGGTGCGTAACGTATAAAAAGCAAAAATTTTGCTATTGATATAGAATGACTTCTGAACTATTTCACTAGGAAGATAACTTTGCGTTCTTCCTCAGTGTCTACCTTTATGTTGGTTTATCAGATTGTTTTGCTACCGACCTGTTATCCAGGGTGGTTATTCTGCAGTTTCATAGAATTGCAAGAAATCCGTATTAAAGAAGCAAATGCAGGCAGGAATAGTCAGGATAGGATGGGCTCTGACTTAATCTGTCAAAAGTATAACTTTTGCCAGCAATAATGTAAAAATGAATTTTAATGAATGGATAGTTAGCTTTCTTTCCAGTGGCTCTGGAATATTGGAACAAAGACCTGGATTCAGCCTACAATGGGAACATATGGTGTACCTCACTGCTGCTCCTTATTCTCTCATTTGTGTCCGATAATATGTGTACATTTTAAAATCAAAGTACATGGAAAGCTGTGTGGGAATTTTTTCTCTGGGTAGAAAGTATGTGCTGAAGGACTATCCTTAATATATGTTATGATGGTGGGTTCAGATTTAAAACACATGTAGTGTCATAAAATAATAGTTTATTCTCGGTATTAAACCATATGTGTATTGAAAGCAACGTAATTGTAATGCCTATGGATGGAAATATGTTGTAATGCTGGGTAAAGATGAAAGTCTCACTTACCTTTGTGTAATTATGACAAAATTACAGCCTTTTATTTTTAAAGAAGTAGTAAGAAGCTATTTTCGTAGTTCATTTTCATTTTGTTACAGAGGTTCCCAGATTACATGGCTTTTAATCATAGTAGCATATTGCAGCAAATTTTGCTCTGAAATGCTTTCATTGTGACAGTTGTATATTTCAGAGTCTGTCTCAATACTTTAATCTATGTTTTTTTAATAACCAGGGTCAATAAAATGGAGTAATTGCCTTGTTTTCTCCTATTTCTATGCTTTCCTGAGTTCTCGGGATTTTACATTTTATTTTTGTAATGCATCCCAGATTTCTCTTTGAAAAGAAATGGCTCAAATGAATTCTCTTCCCAGCTTAAAGTTCAGTCCTACTGAGTGCTACTACCGGTAAGCCTAAGTGACTTATCAGTGTATATAGTCTTCCCTCCCACACTCTCACATACCATAGAAATATATAGACAGATAGCTCTTAGAAAAACAGCTGCTTTTTGATTATCCCTAAGCAGATCAGCTAAGTATCAAAAACAGCAAAGAGCTTAGAAGAAAGAAAAAGCAACAGTAGCTGCTAAACTTAACCACTGTAAGGATCAGATTTTATCTTTGCTACAGCACTGGAGAATCTATTAATTCACATAGCTGATATGGCCCTGTGAAAATTATGTTGGGGTTAAAAAAAAAAGTGGGTATTAGGGTGACACCTGGAAAAGATTGTTTGCCCTTGTTATTTGTGATTAAGTGAATTGTCTTGAATCAGTCTTAGATCCTTTCTCAGACTCTACTACTAATTCGTTTGGTAAAACTGAATAATTGCTGTCTCTGGGTTATTTCCCCCATGTAATAATTATAATACTAGCAATGAAATTCTTTCCGAGCCTTTATTAAAAGATCTGTTTGAAAGAGTTTTATTGGGAAACGGTTAATAAGCAAGCAAATGGATAGAAGATAAATATCTACACAGTTGAAATTAAGATGTACTTTGAATCTCAGCTTTTTATAGGTCTTCTGCTCTGAGGCATGGTAAAGGCTAGAATCTCATTAGGAATGAATGAGTTTGTGGTATTAAAGTACTGATTTTTTCACCTATTTCCAAGATTTGGATCCTTTTTACTGTGTCAGTAAAAGAGATTGGGTTTCAATATCATTTGAAAAAGGACCATATTTTTACATGAGAGAATATCATTGGCGGTATATGGCATTTATTTTTTACTTTGAACTCTTGATTCATGTTAGTTAATATTCACATTCAATCTCAGGTAATCTGAAGATTTTTCTTGATTGGTGTTGAAAACGTTCGTTTTATGGCAGTTTATAATTCTGTGTAAAATGCTACCTGTGTTATAAGCATATTACTTATTCTGCTCTCTAATTTTACTATTGGTATATGGCTATCAGTGAACATATATGATGAGAAAGGAAAAGCAACAGAGTGCAGAATGTCTCTCTTGAATGGAAATTGCTCAGGGGATGATTGTTCTTTAGCCAAAAACCTTGGTTAATTTCCAATTACCATATCCTTTGGTCCTTTCTTTAGAATTCTGATTCTAAGCCTTTTGAGTAAAAATAAGTTAGTATGGATTTCTCTTTAACAGGAGGATTCACTGATGCATGCAGCACAAAAGAGCAAGACTTAAAGGTCCAAGATCAAATGGTGTTAGTAAAGAAGGAGACAGGGGAATAGATATAAAGAAAACACTTGAGAAACACACCTTTAGCAAAAGAGAAAAAAAATTTATATTTTTTGTTAAATTCCCATAATCCATGATTCCGTGGCCTTTTCTCCCCCAGTCATTCATTAATTTGTAGAGGCCTGTATTCATACTGGAATACATTACTTTTCTAAGTAAAATTGAATATTCAAAATCTAATGAATACCAGCCTGATTCCAGTTAAAATGGCAGTTTTTACTGGAATACATTTTGGATGATTAACTTTCCTTTTTTATGCTTTTATAACCCGTGAATATTCAAAATCTAATTAATACCAGTCTGATTCCAGTCAATGGCCATTTTTACTGGAATCAAACTGGTATTCATTAGATTTTGAATATTCATGGGTTATTAAAGCATAAAAATCCTCCCTGTATACACCCACTTCTAAGTGAAACATTATTTGGACAAAATATCAAGAAGTAAATACCTAAAATGATGTTTTGCCCCTTTAAAATAATAAAGGTACTTGAACCAGACACTAAGATGAGCAAGATACCATTTATTTAATTAAGCAAATTCCAAAGGTTAAACACTGCTTTTGGGATCAGAATTAACATACACAAATAAGGGAGAGTTTTTTTGTTGTTTCTTTTTTTTTTTTTAATCTTCTAAGAATTTAGTCTTTAAAATTTGGAAAGTGTGTTTTAAGTAACTACATTATTAACTCTTAGAGACCATGTACTTCTTTTCTATCTCCTTTTAGTCCTGAGCACCTTATGTCATATTCACCGTAAAGAAACTGAGTAACCAATTACTGAATTAAAATCATTGGACATTGGACAATACTTCTATAATGCTCACATTAAGACAATTTGCCCTTTGATAGATAGAGTCAGCTGACCTCACAGAATGATTGCTTATACATTAGTCCTTCTGAGAATGTCTTTATGCTAGTTTGCCTTTGCGAAAGTGTTGATTGAGGACAATTGGATTCACACTGTGTGGGCTGCAAATAACGTTACAAATTTAGGTGCCAGCATTTCTAAATTCATCTCAGAAATAGGATATATAGGCAAGGGTAAAGGAATCTCCAACTGGTGGCACTTAAGGTCTGAATTTCACAGACAGGAAAATCCAGGGCACACCACTATTTAACCTCAAGGCCCTGGAGTTATACCTTTGTTAAAGCTTATCTGTAGAAACCGTATTTCATTCTATAAAAACGTAATTTGCTCTTCTGTTTTTCTAATTTCTTCCAAAAAAAGAAAGAAGTAGACTGATTTTGTTTAAGCATGTGTAGAGTTGGTCATTAATTGTTTTTTGCATTTGACCTTCTCGAAACAAATTAATCTGATTGGTGTTAGAATTAAGAATCTAATGTAATTTTTCCTAAATTTTAAGACCTATACAATTCTCGTTAATTGTATATAGTTTTTTAGTAGTAAAATTAATTATAGCAAATATTTAACTACTTTCTGTTTACTTTTACCTTCATGTTGATGGATATAAATTGGCTTGCTTAGAACTGATAATTAACCTGCCTTTTTCTGGTTTTTTTTTTTTTTTTTTTTTTTTTTGAGAGACGGTCTGACTCTGTGGCCCAGGCTGGAATGCAATGTCCTGGTCTTAGTTCACTGTAACCTTGAACTCCTGGGCTCAAGCTCTCCTCACACCTCAAACTCTCCAGTAGCTAGAACTACAGGCAAGAACTACCATGCTCAGCTAATTTTAACTTTCTATAGAGATGAGGGTCTCACTGTGTTGCCCAGGTTGGTCTCAAACTCCTGACCTCAAACAATTCTCTTACCTTGGTCTCCCAAAGAATTGGGATTACAAGTGTGAACCACCATGCCCTGCTGATATTATTCCTAATGATTAGCACTGTGCCTTGTGTAGAGTAAACTTAGTTCATACCATCTTTCTCACCAGATACTTAGTATCTTTAGAGCTAACACCGAGTTTCCTTGACCTTTGTATTCATTTTGAGAATTCTTTTACATAGTTCATACTTGGTAAGTAGTAACAATTTGGATAACTATTTGGCAATCTATAATGAAACATCATTTTGCAAACATATACAACTAGTAAAATTTTTCTTAGATATCTGTGTTAGTCCTAAATTCAGCCCTCTGCCAACAATGGTTGCTTATATTACAGCTAAATATAAATATTGCTATCTTTTGTTGGATTTCTAAATGAGTAGAACAAATTTTGTTATTAACTGCAACCTTGTGTGTGTGTGTGTGTGTGTGTGTTTGCACGCATGGGCGCATGCTTCAGACATCAATTTATTCATTAGATGCTGTTTGGGGTTTGTGTGGTCCTTTTCTCTCCTTGCCTCTAGAACTCTGCTGATTTAAAGATGTGCTTTTCCTTACATAAAGGTATTTTATGTAATACCTCACCTCCACTACACATGATTTCCATTACTTTTTTTCTTAACAAATAGAGAAAAATAAATAGATGAATGTAGTATGAGGCCTCACTAAAGTTTAACTGGTCATAAGTGTTCTATTTTCAGTGAAAAGGTTGCATTGGGAGGCCTTAGTAAAGCTTATATTGTACCTGAATTCTATAGGTATTTGTCATATCTGAGCCATCGTTGGAAACGAATGAGTTTTGAGACGTGGCATCGTCAGTGCTCAGTGTCGGCCTTCTGTATATAGCTTGGTGGCGGAAACTTACAGGGTGCCTTCAGTTTCAGCCACTGCTTGGAGTCCCCCTTCTGATTCTGCCTAGGAAGGGAGACTTCTGAGCTCCTCGCAGCTCTTACTTAATGTGGGAAGGAAAACAGATGAAATGTTTTTCATTTAATAACCTTATTTTGTCAAACTATATTGTTTTTCCCAGGTGTATCTCACACCAGCGTTCCCAGTAAGAGTAGCTCAAATGTCACAGTGCTTTCTATAGCACAGCCAGGCAATTCAGTGAGTACCTATCAACTTGGAGTCCACTCCTAGCATCTTTGCTTTTCTTGAACAGACCCCAAAGAGGCCACTGAAACATTTCTGATATTTTACCCACATTGGATTGCTTCTGTCATTTTCTTGATAAACTAAATTTTGTTGCTTTGAGGTCATTTAACCAGATCTAACTTGAAGAGCTAATTTTATTGTTTTTATACCTGTTAGTAGTATGCTAGAGATACCATATTGTGATGTATAATTTTTGCCTTTACTTGAATTAAATCAGTTATTGGCGCATTTAATTGTTGTGTACTTCACGAAGCAATTCAGAATCATTGAAGCAATTAGTGTTTTTGAGATATATTCATCCTTCCAGTTAAGAAACCTGTACCTAGTCTCCTAAATTGCTTACAGATGTTAAATCCCTTATTCGATGTCTGTGGCAGGTTAAATAGTATCTTACATCTTATGTCCTTTGACATACAATACCAGATGAAATTATGTAATACCAATAATGTCATAGCTATATAAAAATAGAATAATTTTTGGCTTTGGTAAATTAGGAAACTTTTAAAAAAATTATGAGATTTTTGAGCACAAGGTATATTAACTAAATCTAAGGCAACAAAGTTTTTGTATTTCAAAGTTTCTGAAATATTCTTTTAAAAATGCAAATAACTAGGTGTCTAGATAAGAAGAAAAAGTTAAAATTTAAAAAATAAATAAGGAATAAAAATGAAAAATGCTAATAACTTTAAAGGTGTAAATAATAGCTATTTGTTAATATAATAGCAGATTTAATTAATAATTAGTAATATAAAATTGAACATTTTGAAAGAGAGAGAAAGAAATCTTATCCAGGATTATCTTAAAAGCAAATTTTTCCTCACATTGCGTGCCCCAAAAGTGATTAACAATTTAAAAAATAATTGTAAAGTACGGATCAACTAGAAACGCATTCAGCTGCAAGTTTTATGCGCAATGAGATAAAACAATAGGGATTTATTTTTCCAGAACAAGAAGTCTGAGGAGAGTCGTTGTTTGCTTTTTGTTTACAGGCTCCATGTTGTCAGGGTTTTGTCTTTGTGATTTCTCTTGTGCTTGCTGTAAGACAGATGCTGCCTCTGTTGATCCAGATATCACACTCTCTTTCAAAGAAGGAAGAATGAGGAACAGTTGTTCCTGTTGAGTCTTTCTCTTTTAATCAGGAAATAAAAGCTTTCCCAAAGATCCCCAGCAAATGTCCACTGTGCACTAACTGTCTCATGTCATATGGCTGTCCTAGCTTTAATGGAAGTTGAGATATCAAAGACTTTTGGCTTCTGTGGTAGATGGAGCAGGGGAACAAAGGTTTGAGAATGACTTTTGGGTAACTGTCAGTAGTTTCAGCCATAGTCTGATGACTAAAACCATGTTTATTTTTAATTTTATTTCTTCTCATTCTTATCAATTTTGTGTGTGTGTATGTGCGTGTGTGTGTGTGTAATAGTTTAGCAACTCTCACTTTCCCACACCAAGTGTTCACTTCAGTGATTTCCAAATTTTAATTCCCTGAGCAAAGGCATTCCTCAGAAACTGATGGTCTCTCCAGTTAAAAGGACATCTAGCTACTATTGCATCTAATATTTTTCCTGTACTTTGTATTACAAACACTTTTTGTAAAACTTGATAGTTCTATAATAAATCTGCTTTAAATCTAAAAGTATTCAGTAATCTCTCCATATAGACCGCATTAAAAGACATGGGTATAATGCAAATAAAAGAAAAATTGAGTATTAGGATTTATTTTATGAAGATTTTCTTAGCTGCCTGAAAAAGCAAAATAAGTCATTATTCCCTAGAGGAGAGCCTACTTTAAAAATTTGTTACCCTAGAAAATGATGTTATTATCCATTTCAAAAATGTGAAAAATATGAACATCTATAGAGTGATTATTACCTAAATTATATCTCTTTCATACAGTGACACTTTGATACTCACGGTTTTGGTGAATTATGATTCCTTGAGGTAGGAAAGTGTAAGAAGAAAATTGAAATTGAGAAAATGTAAATAAGTACATTAATTTTTTTCTCTGCCTATAAAACTCTCATAATCTACTCTCATATTGACTGTAGAACCTTGGCAAAATTGTAGTTGTCTTTACATTTCTGTATCAACATTTTTGCTGCCTGATTTTTACGTTTCTATCATGTTACCCTAGGTGAATGGCTTTATTGGGATAAAACTTTCCAGATTACAGTCACGTGTAAATTTCTAAACTTTTCTACAATCTCTAGTGTTAGTTTGGATGCTATGGGGGATAAAACAAATTACCGTTTGGCATAATCTTTTGTCAATATAGTTACTAAAAGAAGGCATTGGAAGACACATTTACATTACAACAAGGATATATGACTTAAGGATATGATATTACAACAGTTACTATGGTAGAAAGTCAGAAGGATAAGAAATTGATCTATGTGGTAATCAGGAAAGGCTTTGAGGAAGAATTAGGGCAGCTGGTATGTTGCTTAATTGCAGGGGATGGCAAGCTAGGGCCTGCAATCACAGTACCTTGTTTTATAAATAAAGTTTTATTGGAACACAGCCATGCCCATTCATTTACATTTTGTTAAGGCTACTTTCTTGGTACAACAGCAGAGTTGAGTCATTGCAATGAAGACGTGACCCACAAGACTAAAATATTTCCTATCTGGCCCTTTTAAAAAAGTTTGTCAACCACTGGTTAAGAATGTCAGCTCTACAGTCAGAAAAAACTGGGTTCAAATTTTTGTTCCATAGTCATTAGCTATATGATATTCAGTATGTTACTTAATCTCTCTAAACCTTAGTTTTGTGATATGTAACTTTACTCAAAGGTTGTTTATGTTGACATAATGAGATTTTACATAGAGTGCATTGCACAGTACCTGACATGTAGGAAATGCTCATTAAATGTTATTTTATCAAATATTAGGTTTTATTTTATTATAATTTATGTTGTAAGTTAACTATAACTTTTTTTACTCAAATAAGGATTTGAAGCTCTCATTTTAACTCCCCTTCAACCCCTAAAATAATGTTCAGGACACCAAGAAGGGTATCGTCTAATTGTGAGAAATTTAGAAGAGTTGCACAGAATATTGTACTAGGACAGTAAGATTAATGTAAGAGCCAAACAACCTAAGTGTATGGAAAAAGTAATGCTATACTTTAAAATATAGTTAATTAAGACTGAATAGCTTATTGAGTATTGAAGGATGCCAAGCCAGTCAGTTTTTTATAAGTTAAGATACTTTCTCAGAATTTAGACAAAAGTAATATTTAAAGGTGAATATAATAAAGAGGAGCCATCACTACCAATCTTACAGAAATAAAAGTATTATTGGGGAACACTATGAACAATTATATGGCAAAAGATTAGATAACCTAGATGAAATGAACAAATTGCTAGAAAGACACGAACTACTGAGACCAACTTAAAAAATAGAAAATTCAAATATAGACTCAAAAATGCTCAACAAAATACTAGCAACCCAGTCTGGCAACAAAAGCATTAAATACCACAATCCAGTAGGATTTATGCTAGGAATAAGAGTTGGTTTAACATGAAAATCAATTAGCGTAATACACTATATTAATGAAATAAAATACATGTAATTATCTCAACTGAAGAAGAAAAATATTTGACAAAAAACAACACATTTTCATGATAAAAACATTTTACAAACTAGGAATAAAAGAATTTCTTCAATGGGGTAAGTATGTCTACATAAAAACATAATTTAAAAAAAAGAAAAACATAGCTAACGTATTTAATAGTGAAAGTCTGAATATTTTCCTTTAAGATCAGGAATAAGTCAAGGATGTCAGCTCTCACACTTATTCGACACTGTACTGGAGGTTCTAGCCAGGGCAATTAGGCAAGAAAAAGAAATAAAAAGCTCCCATATTGGAAAGGAAGAAATAAGTTTCTTTTCACATATGAAATAGTCTTGTATATAGAAAATCCTAAGAAATCCACATGAAAAACTATTAGAACTAATAAACAGTTCAGCAAGGTTGCAGGATACAAGATTGATATAAAGAAATTAATTGTATTTTTATACACTAACTGCGAACATCCAAAATCAAAATTTTAAGATTCACTTAAAACAGCATAAAAAAGAAATAAAATACTGAGGAATAAGTTTAAGAAAAGTGCAAGAATTTTACAACAAAAACACCAAATGATGTACAAAACATCACTGAAAGAAATTAAAGAAGACCTAAATAAATTGAAAAGTATCTCATGTTCATGAGTTGAAAGACTTAATATTATTGAGATGGCAGTATTCTCCAAATATGCAGATTTAATTAATCAAAATGTCAGCCACCTTTTTTGCAGCAATTGACAAATTGATCTTAGGACTCAACGTGGAAATGCAGGGAACCCAGACATATATGTGTCAGTAGAACAGAATTCAGAGTCAAAAAATAATTCTTTACTTTCAATTGATTTTCAGCAGAGTGCTGAGACAATTTAATGGGGAAGGATATTCCTGAACACATGATACCGAGACAACTGCATATCCACATGGAAAAAAATAAAATTGGACTCTACCTCAAACCATAGATAGAAATGTTACTTAAAATGGATTACAGGCCTAAATGTAAGAGCTGTAACTATAAAACTCTTAAAACATAGGAGTAAATTATTACCATAAATGACACAGTAGTTTCTTAGATATGACACCAAAAGCACAAGAGACATAATAAAAACAAATTGGACTTCCTCAAACTTAAAACTTTTGTGTTTCAAAGGACACAAGAATTGAAAACATAAGCCATGTAATGGGAGAAAATATTTGCAAATCAGATATTTGAGAAGAACCTTATATTGCAAAGCTCATAAATAACTTATAATTCAACAATAAAAAGACAACCCTAATTAAAAGTAGGCAAAGCATATGAGTAGACATTTCTTCCTCCAAACAAGATATAAAAATCCAGTAAGCACATGAAAAAAAAATACAAAGCATTATTAGATACTAGGGAAATGCAAATCAGAACCACAGTGAAATACTACTTCACACAAACTAGGATGGCTACAGTCAAAGAGACAGACACCTGTAACAATACAAAGTAGTGGTAAGGACGTGGGGATATTTGAACCCTCATAAGGTTTTGGTGCGATTGTAAAATGATGCTGCCACTTTGGAAAACAGTTTGGCCATTCTTCAAAATATTAGCCACAGGGTTAGCCTATCACCCAGCAATTCCACTGTAGGTATATGCCGAAAAGAGTTAAAAAGATATTTTATCTACACAAAAACATCTACAGGCGTTTATACCAGCATTTTTAAACATAGGGAAGAGTTACAGAAGATTGGGTTATGAGAGGCCAGACTAGCAGATAAAAAGTAATGTAGAACAAGAATTCATTTTACGTCACTTGGCCTCAGAACACCATGAAAAATTAGCGAAGAGAAACTAAGACCTAGCCACACTTTGTTAAAGTTTTCTTGTGTTTTGTTGTTGTTGTTTTTTTAATTTCAAAAGACAAAGAAAAAGCATAAGCAACTTTAAGCAGATAGAAATAAAGGAGGTGGAAATATCAGCTTATTGTAAGACTTCTTTTTATTTTATTTTTCGTTCATAGAAAATGTAGGAACAAAAAAAAATGTGATCAAAACAAAAAGAAAAATTAGAACTTTAGAATGACAAATACTAAAAAAAATTACAATTATCAACAGCTTTAGTTCATTAATGAAACAAAATCCATCATACTAGATAGACGTCAAACTATTTAATATTTAAAAGAGACAAAGTTAAGCAAAATAATACTAGTTTAAAGTAAAAGGATAATGTAGCAATAATAGACAAAAATAAGTTTTAAAATGTAAGCCAGCTGTATTTGTATAAGACAAAACAGAATTCGAGGCAAAAGCCTTTAAGGTCAAGGAGGGTAATTTATGTTGATAAAGGTGTAATGCATAGTGAAGACTGAATAGCCATGAGCCTATTTGTGTCCGTCACATAGAACTAACATAGATAAACCAGTCTGAAAAAGAACTGTAAACATGGCCCTTGGTGCGAGATCTTGATTCAAGAGGGAAAAAGTAAGTAGTCATACAACATTAAGAATCATGAAGGGATAAAAATGGACTTTGGAAGAAGTGGAGATGACAGTGTCTCAGAGGTGGTAGCACTGATGATGCAGATTTGAGGGAATTTGAGTACAAGATCAACTAGTTTTGTCCCTCAATTAGCTCAGGGATTACAAAATAGGTCAGCACTCAGTTCACAGGTAAGAGAGTGTGTGTGTGTGTCAGTGTGTGTTTACTGTATCTAAATACCCATTCTCTACAATGACTACCATGCTTTCTTGTCTTACAGTGAGCTCTTTTTGGTCATTTTCCCAGCCTCACTGGTCTCTCTTGGTTTGTTACTACTAGTTTGGGATAACAGAGAAACTCATAAAGAGGACTAAGAAAGTTTTGAGTCCAGGCCGGGCTCGGTGGCTCACGCCTGTAATCCCAGCACTTTGGGAGGCCAAGCGGGTGGATCACGAGGTCGGGAGATCGAGACCATCCTGGCTAACATGGTGAAACCCCGTCTCTACTAAAAATTAAAAAAAAAGTAGCCAGGCGTGGTGGCGGACGCGTGGTGGTGGACGCCTGTAGTCCCAGCTGCTGGAGAGGTTGAGGCAGAAGAATGGCATGAACCCGGGAGGCGGAGCTTGCAGTGAGCCGAGATCTCACAACTGCACTCCAGCCTGGGCGACAGTGCGAGACTCCGTCTCAAAAAAAAAGAAAAAAAAAAGTTTTGAGTGGAGCAGCAAGAAAAGAAAGAATAATTGTAGTAATTCAAAAAGAAACCATTTTAAACCAGCTGAAAACATAAAGCGTTTAAATCTTTACAAGGATTGTATTTATTTACATTCAGTTAGCTTCATGTTATTAAAAATGACTCACTGAGATACTGATATATCACTATTTTGAAATTATTCCCTTTTATGATTAAGGAAGTCAACTTTCATTAAAATACTGAATGTCATTTCGTCTCTTCTGTGTCTTAAATTTCTGTTTGTTTTTGTTGCTCTAATTTACTCTCATACAATGTTCCTTTTATGCCTTACGTTAGCCTAATGGGAACATTTTATTTTTTGGTTTGACTCCTTCTCAACATCCACAAAACATATTAAAGCACCTATGCTTTTTACCATCATAAAAACATAATGTTCAGCTAGCTCCCTGGCATGAATAAAACATCACTGAAGACCATTAACCATACATGACAAGCTACAGTACAGTAATTGCTATCTTTATACAGGACAATCGTGACTATAAGGCTGATGACTTAAAACCATAAACCCAGTCTCACTTCAATAGTGCACCAACTGATATTTTAAGTAATGTTTTCTTTTCTTCTTTTTAGAATGACTTATAAATGAAAAACTTTAACAGGAAGATCTCATTTATTAAATGGATCCAGAATTTCCATTGTAACACACCTTAGAATGCAGGAAATAAGCTTACAAACCCAGCCAAATTCCTTGCTGTGAAATTCACCTTACTCATTCATTAACCTTTATGCAGAATCTGTTTACTGTTAATAAACTGTTTAATTTACTATTGAATGCTATTTATATGTTTAGACAAATTAACAATGACTCAGTATAAACAAAAAATGAGAGAGAAAAAAAGCTAAGAAACTAAGAAAGCATAGTTGCCTGGAGGGTTCATGTCTTGACCTCAGAGAAGTGCAGAAATATAAGCTGTGGGGCGGTATGCGATGCTTAGTAGATACTGGCTGGGTGAATGAAGGACAGAGCCAGTAAGTTTTATAAAATGATCTTAAGGCATAAAAAAGAGGATTAATTGTTACATTTCCACTTTTCTGGAAAAGCTAAGTGAATTATACATTTTCTTAAAGTTGCATGCAAATGGGTAAAATAAAAATAAATTTTGGTGCTTAAAAAGTAAATTCACAGCTATTGGTAAGACACCCAGCCAGGATGACTTATTTTCAGAGAAATTAAAGAAACCAAAGCTTTGCTTTTTTTCTGGATGTCACTACATATATATGTTACCCAAATATGTAAAATGACAGCATTGAAATGTCTGTTTTAGAAATGTCCATATGAAATGATTAATTACACATTATGTAACATATCTTCTTTCCAGGTTGAATTTAGCAAGCTCTGCGAGAAATATTTTTCAGCCATGCAGTGTAGCATGGGAAAGTAAGAACAAGATGACTACACATAGAAATTAATGAAATAGAAAAGGCAACATGGAGCAACGGGTTTACCATCATGTGTTCATGATACTTATTTGTGTATCATGTGAAGACTATTATTAGTATGTGAAGAGAAAGTGAAAGGTTTACAGGAGGCAGTGGGTGTTGTCTAGAAGGAAATGCAGGCCTACTTCACTGTTTTTGAGACTGAACTTTTTACTGTGACCTAAGCACTAATACCTTTACATCCATACATTATCACCCTTAGTTTTTATGACAATCCTATGAGACAAGTACTGTCATAATTCTCATTTCATAGATGAGGAAAGTGAGGCATAGAAAATTATATGGGTTATTTCAGGTGTCACCACACAGTAGCTAGTTTGCATTTGTTTTCAGCCAAAACATAGTTCTGCAATATAATTATGACCTCAGAAGTAACTAGAATACTTTGTATATTTCTTTTTTTTTTTTTTTTTTTTTTTTTTTTTTGAGACGGAGTCTCGCTCTGTCGCCCAGGCTGGAGTGCAGTGGCGCGATCCCGGCTCACTGCAAGCTCCGCCTCCCGGGTTCCCGCCATTCTCCTGCCTCAGCCTCCCGAGTAGCTGGGACTACAGGCGCCCGCCACCTCGCCCGGCTAATTTTCTTGTATTTTTAGTAGAGACGGGGTTTCACCGTGTTAGCCAGGATGGTCTCGATCTCCTGACCTTGTGATCCGCCCGTCTCGGCCTCCCAAAGTGCTGGGATTACAGGCTTGAGCCACCGCGCCCGGCCTACTTTGTATATTTCTATGGAATTGTCCATAGTTACTTCGCAGTATTTGTATACTGTACCTTGCATTCTGCAACTATGAATTCTCTTGTGTTCTTAAAAAATTAGACGGTTGCAATTATATATCTAAACCCTATAGAAATAATAAAGTCAGTATGTAAAAACTCTTAATTTCAGACAAAAACTAGAGAATGTTTCATTATAATGTAAAGAAAAAGAATAGAAAATCCACTGCAAGCTTACTTTAAATTAGGCATTTCAAACTGGCAGCTTGACATACTGAAATCTTTCTGTCTCACCTCCTGCCAGCTAAATTATGTCTTGCAGAGTTTATTATATTAGGAAAAAAAAGATTTTCTTTGGGTGAGGAATATTCTCTTCAGTTGCCACAGACTCCACTATTCTCCATTATACTGGACCAATTCACACATTTATATTATCTGCTAAGAAACTGCAGGCTTCTGAGTTTGTCAGAACTTTCAATCATGAGCCCCTTGGTAAATTTAAAATATGCTATTGAATTATTAACGTAATTTTTAGAATATGTCTACTTGATAAAATGAGGTAGACCTATAATTACACAAAGTAAGTCAAACTGTATCAGAATAGTTTTTCAAAGCTTAGTCTCTACAAGCAAAGATTGAATTATTAAGTAGTCAACCATATCTGTTAACTTCTTTAAACGTTTTCTCCACATGGAAAGGAATAGGAAATAAGATATTTTTCTTAAGCCAGATGAAAAATTTGAGATGTGTTAAATTGCAAGATGTGTTAAATTACTCTGCTAAATATATAGATCTATCAGAGAATAGTGTTGAGGTTATCGACAGAACGTGGGGATGGGTTGTCAATGGCATTTTCAGGCTGTCAACTTAACTGTCAGGATGAAACTAATTGGTACATCGTATGCAGCATTATCATGTATGATTTGTTCTAATATCTTTTCTAGTACAATATCTAATATCTTTTCCATGTACGGTAATAAAGCCTCCAGTATTAGTGATTCTCCTTCATGTGTGAAATGACATTTTAAAACGTATATTGTCCCACAATATAAATGGATTTTGTTTCAAATTGTGTTGTATGAAGTTGAACTTTGTGAAATTGCCAATATTTGACTATTTTTGACCTACCAAAAAAAGGTAATTTATATGGTTCAACCTAATACAATAGTTATGCCAACCTAGATAGTATTATGCCAAACTGGGAAAATGTTTTTCAACAGGAACTGAAATACAGGTTTGTTTTGAGATTAGTAATAAACATGCATTGTGTCTCTGCTTTCTGCCAGACCCTGAGCTCTCAAGGAAGGTCATTTTCTCTCTTCATCCTCCTAAGTCTTGTATGTGTTTGGGTTTCCCAGAGCTTGGCCATAGGGCGCCTCTTCTCCATACTCCCCAAAAAATCTCATGCAAATGTGCTCATAGATCCTAAATGTATCTCTAACCCAAACCTACACTCTGAACTCTGACCTCATTTATTTAACTACTTTCTTAACTCTCGAAGTGGATGTCTCATGGGCACCTCAGATTTACCTATCCAAAGCAAAGTTCATGATCCCCTATCTCACCCCTCTCTGCTTTTGTTCCATCCTTCTCCATCTTAATGAAGGACAGCTCCACCTACCCAACTGGTTGAGTTTAAACCTGGGAGTAATCCCAACTCACCCTTCCTTTCTGTGACCTCTGTCTTGTCCAATTTTTTTTTTAAATAAGTCTATCCATAATCTACCCCTTTTCTATCTCCATTGCAACCCCCATAGTCAACTATCTACTCTCACCTGTTACAATAACCACCCAATTTCTTCTTGAGCTTCTACTTTAGACTCCCCATAGTCTCTCCTTTATAACTTTATAAATTATACTGTGTTTAGGAGAAAATGCAATATCCTTGCTGCTTACAAGGGCCTAGATAACCTAGCCCCTACCTCATAAACCAACCTCTTCTTTGTATTATTTCGTTCATTGTATTATTTCAGTTCTTTAATCACAGAGCTCTTTTCTGCCATCAGGCCATCATTATATTCCCTCTCTGGAATACTGCTTTCCTCCTTAACTCTTACTTATCCTCAAGTCTCAAATAACACTTTCTTAGAGAGGCTTTCCCTGATTCTGTCCTTAATCTAAAATAGGTCCCACTTATTCTTTTATATGACATACTATTGCTTTTTCTTCATTGCACTTAACACAGTTTTCAACTAGGTACCTTAATGCATGTGTGTTTGTTTAATGTAAGCTCTGTAAAGGTAGAGCTCTTGTCTGCTGCTTTCACCTCCATGTCCAGGGCCCAGTCCACAGTGTATGCTATCTGCTTGAAATGAAAAGTATAGTCTATACTGGATCTTGATACTTGAGGAAAGCCAGATGTTCAGAGGAGGATGTGAGGGGCTTTTGGAAATGTGGTATGGTTTCAAATCCCATCTTTGTTTTGGGTGACTTTTCTGAGCCCCTAGATTGTTTAAGTTTTCTCAAAACAGTTACTTTGTCTATTTTGTGTAGAGGGCACTGCTCTATTCCCAGTGCCCAGAAAAGTGCTTGATAATTAGGGATGTTCAATAAATATTTGTTGAGTAAATGAACTGTTTCCTCTTTCACAAAGTTCCTTTCTCATGAAACTATGAGGGTGGTAAATAAAGAAAATATAGGAAGCATCTAATATATAGCAGGTACTCAATAATGCCAGAAACCCTAGTGGGTTTTTCAAAACATAATTCCCACATTTTTTACAAGAGTGATTCTCAGAGGCCTTAGAACCCCATGAAGATTGGGGGTGGGGAGTAGTGAGGTGGGTATCTTAAACTTACCCCTGTGACCTTTTTCAAACTACCTAAACTTATACTTCATGTCCAGTGCCTACTATAGACTTGCTATTTTTGATGAAGAATATATCATATTCTTCAGGTGTGCTAAGGCAAAGATTAAGAAAAATATGTCTAAATCTTGCCTAGAACCAATGTCACAAGAATAATAGCTAATAAAGGAGAACTGTAGATCAGAAGACTATCAGTGTTGTTAGGTTAAAGTATGTCTATTAAAAAAGGAACTGTGAAATAATTATATAGTGATGCTACTGTCTCTCTTCTGGTAAGAAATATCAGAATGTGTGCTTGATAGAGTGTCTCTCTGGGTATATTACTTTGGATTCAATTTTAAAGGCATTTGCTAGCCCTTAATGTTTTTTAAAAGGGAGAGAGGAATAGATTTCTTGTTCTCCAAAATCATGTATTAACCTTACTTCAAGTTTCTTTTTCAAGGGAAATATTTATACTCCCAGTGACTGGTTGGAAGAGATGCAGTTATGCCACATTTACCTTTGTTTTATCGAGTTTAAGAATTTGTGAGATCTGTATTCATTTTTATACTGGTTAATTAGGCATGAAATCCAGGAGGGATAAAGGAATGAAGGTTAGAGTCACCACAGGCTGTCACAAATCCCAGAAATAGGGGAAGTGAAAATTCACCAACCAATTGAACCACACATTACATACAGCCAGACCCTGGGCTACAGAGGATGCATCTTCAGCAGTTGGAGTAGATGAAAGTATCTCTTAAAGCCCTCTATTGATCTATAATTGTAAAATGTTTACAAGCATTTTGATTGTGTATACAACAAAAATAAGCAACTTTAAGTGCCCTACTTCTGTGGCACATACATTTTCATAAGTTACAGATTCTGTTATCTGTGCTTTCTTTAGTATGTGGACACTGTTCAAATTTGAATATTCTAAATGTCAACAAAGAATAACAATGTTTATGACTTGACCATAAGGAAATCCACAGTGCAAAATCTGAATTTTCATGTCCTTGGAACATACTGGAAGTGTCACTAGTCAGATAAATCCATTAGAAGGAAAACTTCTGGTAGAGGTATAATCCAGAAGGGAAGCTGATTGAACACAACTGCATTATTTGGTTATAGCTGAACTGCCTCACTGTAGGGTTTCCAGATTCATCCAGGTAAATCCTTTCATTTTCTTCCACTTCAGGAGTTCTCAGTCTTTGCTGGTCTGCATGTCCACCATGGAGTTCAGGTTCAAACTATTTTTGTCCATGTCCTTACCCAACCCTGAGTAGGTGCTTGCTTCTTGGATCCCTGCTAGCACTTTTTCATTCCCTATTAACTAACCACCTAGTTGGCCTCCTCTTGCTTCTTTCTTTCTTTCCTGCTATTCACAGATATTTTTGATAGCTCCTTCCTGCAGCCTGAGGCAGCTCAATGAGCTGTTTTGCTGTCTGATCAAAACATTGGTTCAACAGATCCCATTCCTTCTTGACTTTTATTCCAGTCTTTCAACAATCCTACCAGGTTACTGGGTCATAGCTCTCATTGTAAGCATTAACATATAACTCCACAACTACATTTTTTAAAGTTTAGCTGTATGGAAAAGAATCATGCATATTAATCCATGACCTATTTCAGTATGGTAGTTTGGAAGCACTTCCTAATTAAGAAACTCTTAAAGAAAGCATATGGCATTATCATGATCACTCCAAATGGACCTCTTTTTAAAGTCATTTCAGATTTCACCAGCAGTACACATTCACTCCTGATTTGGAGTAGGCAAGTGACCAAGGATACTGGTATATTCAATATTTTAAAACAAACTTACTGGTAAAAATCAGTTCTTGTTTCAAGGAAATAGATGATGGTCTTATAGTACTTCAAAAGGGCCCATTATGATACAGCTATGCTTTGTAAAAAGATTCATTATTTTAGGTTAAGCAATTTGGAGAGAGGAAACCATAAGAAGGCTGTGGTTGGAACTGGAACCTTGTAAAATGCAGATCAAAATCACTGACTGTTCATACTTGAAATTATAATAAATGTAAATTGTGACCTTGGTATTATGGCATAGTCTTTTAAAAATATCTTTGTTTTTGTTTGTTTTTCACTTTCTTCTCTGTAATCTCTCATATTCTAGTACTACTGAAATAGTTTAGCTTTGTAAACCTTAAGCCTATGTTATAAGCTATTAAAACAGGTAGGTGTTGCTGGGTTTTTTTGTTTTTTTGGTTTTTTGGTTTTTTTTTGGCTGGGTTCCATCCCGCAGACCCCAGCTGCATGATGGATGAATAACATACTCAGGCACTGATACTCAGTGAAAGAGTGGGCTACAGGACCAGGCCACTGACTGAAAGAGATATAGCAACTGTGGCCCTGACTAGCTGACTCCTCTGACATTTGTTCAGCACACATTAAATGACAAAGGCTTTGAGTCAGCACCACTAGAGGCTAATTAACCTGGTTACCTTCCCCGCCCCGTGCCCCCAACCCCAGAGAGCCATCCTGCCCGCTAATGATCAAAGGTTAGTTTTAGGACCACATGAGTAAACAAGTTATTTAGATAAACTCCTCTACATTCCTAGGTATCCACGCCCTATGCTTTTAAGATAGTTCAGCTGCTTTCAGCCAAGCATTTTACTGAGTTATGTAAACCCCCAGGCCTTCCAAGAAGGTTTGTGTTTATTTCCTATAATTTTATAATTTCTCCCACCATCCTGACCCAACCCCCACAGTTTTTGAGACAATGTCTCACTCTGGTTGCCCAGGCTAGAGTACAGTGGTGTGATCTCAGCTCATTGCAGCCTTGACCTCCTAGGCTCAGGTCATCCTCCCACCTCAGCCTCCCAAGTAACTGGGACTACAGGCATGCACCACCACACTCGTCTAGTATATTATTGTTTTTGTTTTTTAGTAGAGATAGGGTTTCCCCATGTTACTCAGGCTGGTCTTGAACTCCTCTACTCAAGTGATCCACCCGTCTCAGCCTCCCAAAGTGCTGGAATTACAGGTATAAGCTGCCATGCCCAGCCCTAAAATTGCTTTTGTAATTAAACTTCCAAATAAACATGTCTGGCCAGTAGTCAAAAGATAAGTCATCTTTATTTTTTAAAATAATATATATATAAGCATATGCCCCTTGTAATGACTATGGCAGTCATGCCATAAAAGCAATTTCTAGTCCACCACTGCAGTTATTTAGATTAGTTATTTGATTTCCATTAATCCAAAGAAGACCAGAACATCTAAGTATCTACAATATGCAACCAACTTTCTGCTTCAGACTTTATAAATGTATTCTGAGTCTCAGCTGACTCTTTGTTATGTCACAAGTCTAAGCCACCATGTAAAAAATAGACTTCGTGACTCTATGTAAATAAGATTTTCTGCCTGTAGGGAATCAGTTCTGTGAAATTCAGTGAGTATTAAAACAGCTACAAAGGATTTATTAAGGAGAGAAAAGTGCATCTATTACTGATTAGGATATTTTTAGAGAAAGGCACGTTGAACAGCAACCTTTAAGTAATCAAGTTAGTTAATCACAGTATCAAATGACTTTAGTGCTGTAAGGAATCTGAAAGATCAAAGACCAACCCTCCTGTTTTACTGATGAAGCCTAGAGCTTTTTCTAAGACCAGCTTTTGAAAGGACCTCACACTAAACTGCAAGGTCACTGAAGGCAGTGTATAATGGTTGCTTATATACAAGGTGTTTGTGCAGTGCTTGAGATGTATTAAGCATAGAAAATATGAATTTACATGATGAATTAATAAATGATTTTAAAAATAAACGAGTAAAGGAATTAATATGATCTCCTTGGTGTTACATAGGAATTTCTGTTATGCAAATCATAATGAAGGTTAATGTTACCTATTTTCAAAAAGTACTGTCATTTTTAAAGGAGTCTCAATTAGTCTTAATTAGAGTCTCTCTCTCTTTCACACACACACACTAAATATATTACACTATTAGATATAGTCATTGAACTTGTAATCATACTCCTTTTCATCCTCTGTATATTCAAATGAACCAGGGATATAAATGTTCCTAAATGTGGCTGAGTGTGGTGGCTCATGCCTATAATCCTAGCACTTGAGAGGTCGAGGCAGGCAGATCACTTGAGTTCAGGGGTTTGAGACCAGCCTGACATGGTAAGATACCGTCTCTACTAAAAATACAAAAATTAGCTGGTCTTGGTGGCATGCGCCTGTAATCCCGGCTACTCGGGAGGCTGAGGCAGAAGAATCACTTGAACCCAGGAGGCAGAGGTTGCAGTGAGCCGAGATTGCGGCCTGCAGTCTACCTGGGGCAACAAAGTGAGACTCCATCTGAAAAAACAAACAAAAAAATAAATGTTCCTAAATGTTCTTCTTGTCAATTGTCAGAAAACCAAATCTCCAGACAGAGTATAAATGTCAGGGGTATTCAGCATTCTGATGTATGTAACACAAATCCCTATGCAACAGACAGGAAGTAATATTAATTCCTTTACATGGATTCATATTTTGAATGTCTCCTGTATCTTTATAAGTCTTTTGTCTTCATTCTGGACCTACAGGTGTTTGGATCCAGTGCTCTGTGTCCCCTGATACCCCACACATGTTTTCTTGTCTAAGCTTACATTTTAATCAAGCTACATTTTTAAACAGGCATTTCTTTGGATGGATTGATTTTTAACAAGACATTGATCTATGTGAGTTGGACCATCTAAAAAGTCCGTAACAAATCTGGGGCAATTTGAAAAATAAGTAATGATAGCAATGTAATATAGCCTTTAGAATAAAATAAATACCTATGAGTCTCTACTGACAAAAATAATTTCAATACATAAGTAAATGGGAGTAAAGGGACAGCTATTTCTTATAGCAGAATTCCAATTGATGAATGTAGAAAAAATGATGAAAATAGAAAAATCACAGTGTGTCAAATACAGCATTAATCGTTGCAGATAATCATTAACATTAAAATTAGCATTCAAAGGTATGATGAGAAACAGGATATTTGTATAACCTTAAAGTATCCAACCACGTGACACTTTTTCACAGATTGGAGGAGACTAAGGACACGTGACAACTCAATGTAATATGGGATCCTAGATAAAATCCAGAGTCAGAAAAAGATCATTGTTGAAAAAATTTAAACAAGGTCTATAGATTACTCAATAACATTGTATCAGTGTTAATTTCCTGGTTTTGATGATTATGCATTAGTTTTAAGTAAGATATTAACATTTGGAGAAACTGGATTAAGGATATATGGGAACTCTACTTTTTTCAACTTCTTTGTAAGTCTAAAATTATTTCAAAATTAAAATTTAAAATGTTTTAAAAATAAATACAAAGGTTATAACACTCTTATATTTGAGTGGCTCTTTATAAAAGAAGCTTAAGAGATACAGATGTTTTTATGATCCACACTTGACATGGGAAGTAGATTCCAGTCGTTTCAGTGACTTGCCCAAGGCTACCCATTATAGAGCCAGGTGTTCTGTTAGATTCCATTTTCCTCTCTATAGAAACTACTGGGCTTGACTATTTCATTCTCATAACTACTTTACAAAGACAGAGAAGGCATATTGTTCCCATTTTGTAATCTTTGAGTTCCAGAGATTTCTCAAAGACCTAAAAATAGAACTATCATTTTACCCACAATCTGACTACAGATTTTTTTTACTACCCAAAGGAAAATAAATCATTTTATCAAAAACACACCTGTACTCATATGTTTGTTACAGCACTATTCATAATAGCAAAGTCATGGGATGAACCTAAGTGTGCATCAACATTGGATAAAGAAAATGTGGTGTGTATATATATGCCATGCAATACTATGCAGCCATAAAAAAGAATGAAATCATATACTTTGCAGCAACATGGATGGAGCCAGAGGCCTAATATTATCCTAAGTAAAATAACTCAAAAAATCAGATACTAAATATTCTCACTTATAAGTCGGAGCTAAACACTGGGTGCACATGGACATAAAGAAGAAAATAATAGACACTGGGGACTCCAAAACTGGGGAGGGTGAAAGGGGGTGAGTGTTGAAAAGCTGCCTGTTGGATACAATGTTCACTATTTGGGTGATATTTTCACTAGAAGCCAAAAACTCAGCATCACATAATATATCCATGTAACCCTCCACATGTACTCCCTGAATCTAAAATAAAAATAAATGAAGTAATGAATGAGACTGAGTTCCAGCAAAAGTAAAAAAATGCCATAAATAACACAGGTTAGTGAGTAGATAGTTGGAAGTTAAGTCCAAGTTTTCTGTTAACCCAGTTTTGTTTTTATTCATATTCCGACAGGCATTTCTGTAGAATTCCAAGAGACAGACATTTCTGTAGTGAAGACACTGCACTGGGCACTAGATATGTGTGTGTGTGTGTGTATGTATGTGTGTGTGTGTATGTGTGTGTGTATATATGCCACGTGTCCTTAGTCTCCTCCAATCTTTGAAAAAGTGTCATGTGGTTGGATACTTTAAGGTTATACAAATATCCCGTTTCTCATCATACCTTTGAACACATGTATATATATATGCAAAGGGATATGACTTGTTGGGGGTCATATTCAATTAGATGAGCTTTGAAAGAGGATTAGAAGTTGGCCAGGTGAAAGGAATTAGGAATATCATTCTAAGTAGGAATGGTGCTTAAAATTCTGCTTCTGGCAAGCTTAAATTAGTTAAGCTGTCTCATCAATTCCTCTGAGTTATCAACTAGATCTTACCATAGTTGCAATGGTTCTGGTAAAAGAAGTGCCTGCTGGCAGCTGTATAACTAATTTCAAATTTTATATATATATATATACACACATATCTGGCTGGCTTGGGAACTGTGAGATCACATGCTGCTCTGGCACGAGGGCAGCAGCATAAAGCATCTGGTCAGAGAATACATATAACCTCCAATCCTCTGATACTATGTCCCTGGGTTGGACATGCTGCCTCAGCTTTAATTGGTGAGTTGGTGACAAGAATTTCCTCAATTCTGGAAGCCCGGCTCCAAATTGTGGGGTGTGTGTTTGTGTGTGTGTGTGTGCGTGTGTGTGTGTGTGTGTCTTAACTGTGTTACAACACTTAATCTGTTTAAAGACTATGGGTTGTTTAAGTGGAACATCTCTCTGGATTTATCTAATCTGGCCAAGGTTGCACAATTCAGATTATCTGAATTTGTCCTTTCCTTCACTGGTTTCAAACATGTTCAGATTAGCCTACAAAGAGGATAAGTTCAACAAGGGAGATGTAAGGCATTAACATTTAAGCTCAATTCATCACCACAATTCTGCAAATAACAGTGTAAGGCAAGTTCAGGCAGAGTAAAACCAAATGATTATTTTCTGCAGGGTGGATAGTTTCAGATCTTGAGCTTGTGCCATTGTTTTGGTGACATGCGGAATTTATGCATCTATATTTGAACAAGATTTAACACTAGTACAACAGCTGTTCCTTAGAACAAATGAACTCTTTGCTTGTATAAGAACCTTTAACTTAACCTAGAGGGAGAAAACAGTGCCTCATAGTTTACTCACGTGTGATCTTTTGCCCCAAGCCTGCCTTCAGACTTTCGGACAATAGACTTACACATTTGGGATTGCAGGTGTTTTTACAAGTGTTTCCATTGCAAGACTAGCCACTGGGTTGCAACAGCTTCGAAGCTTGAAAAGCCCAAATAAAAAGAAGAAAAGTTTGGTGATAGAAATTTTAGTTTGTTAAACTATCCATTGTCCCCAGGTTAAAAAATTTATGAGCCTCTATTTAATGGCTGATGCCTTTGCCGAGATTCTCTGTTAATAAAACTAAAGTCCCAATTGTAGCAATTTCTAATTGCATCATCAAATGTAGTAGCATAAAAACTTTAAGCCATGTTAGCCTTAAAGATTTGATTGATGTGGTGGGGTAGAGGACTAGCTAGTAATACCTTTATTATCTGACATATGTAGGCTCATTTTACCTTAACCCTTGAACCATTGTATAGTCTACTGATGTCCTAATTTCATAAGACATTAGAGTAATTTCTGTTGCATAAATGATAGCTTTAATTGCTTATAAAATGTGCTTCAACACACTCAATAATGTCTTCTTCAAACTTACGTTGCATTGATTACATCTGGCAGCCCCATATGGTAAAACGTAGTTATGACCCTTCTAATTAAATTATAGTTGGAAACTCACTTCTAGGGTGCAGCTCAGCAATCTACCAAATTTCTCAGTGACATTCAGAATATGAAATAACTTGGGGAGAATAAATTTGCAATACAAATGGGAACAGAGGAGAAGGTTTTCAATCTCTATTAATTTATTTTTCAAAATTCATTACTTGTACAATTTATTTCCCAAGCTAATTCTAAGCAAAGATGAGTAATACTACCTTGCCAGGAGTCTGCACTTAAGATATTTCCATAT
The DNA here is from genome assembly GCF_047675955.1 of Chlorocebus sabaeus. Taxonomy (NCBI): domain Eukaryota; kingdom Metazoa; phylum Chordata; class Mammalia; order Primates; family Cercopithecidae; genus Chlorocebus; species Chlorocebus sabaeus. Next base: position 22,094,738 of record NC_132918.1, on the reverse strand, counting down.
GTTTAAGCAGAAATACCTAGTACAGTACTTTCCCTGTAAGTAGAATGCCGTGAAAAATGTTCTTAAGACAGGTTCTCCAGCACCTCCTTCCACCCTTGGTCTCGATAAAGGACCTCATGTCCTATTTCACAGAGAAAAGAGAAACCTTCAGAAAATGTCCACGCTCACTCCCACGTGTTTCCACCCAAAAGCATATGTACTCATGTACATTACCTTTTCTCCTGTTTCTATAGATGCATTGTCGGTGCTTCTGTATAAGGTCAATTCCTCTACTTGTGTTCTAGACTTCATTCCCTCTCCTCTCCTCATGAAACCACTCCTGCAGTGCCCTTCTCCTCCAAATAATCAACTTCCCCCTCCCCTAGATCATTACCCCCAGGAAACTTCTATCTTAAACAAACTAGGAAATGAAGAAAACTCTTTCTTGTCTACTCCCTTCTCCACCCAGCTACTGTTCTTCAAGAGTTTTCTTTGCTCAGTTTCTACATTTTTGTTCCCCATTCTTCCTTAACTCAGTCTAATTAGGCTTTCAGTTTCACTCTCCACCTCAGCCTCCCCATTCCACCTGTATTGGCTTCTTGCTGATCTCTGGATTAACCAGACATACTCATTCCTCAGCATTTGCACTTGCTAATCCCTGGCCTCTGACCCTAGGTATCCAGAGTTTAGCTTCTTCACCTTCCTCCTTGAAACCTTTGTTCAAACCTTCACCTATTCAGTGAAGCTTCCTAATCTTTTTATTTAAAATTGAGACACTCCCTCTCACCTCCTTACTTTGTTATCCCCTTTCACTGATTTTTTTTTTCCAGGATATTTATCACATTCTAATATTCTACGTGACTTATTTTCTAAATAAAATTCCTTGCAGAGGTTTTTGAAGACTTGAATGTTTAACAGACAAAGTAGATAGAAGTCTCCTTTTCAAACAAATTGAATACCCGGTGACATTCAATTTAAGGAGGGGATGTTGAGAGGGAAGGCGTCTGGACTTTGGAGCCAGACCTGATTGATTCTCTGCTCACTATTTTTCAGCTGTGCCATTTTAGGTAATCTGCCCAATGTCTCCAGGTTTCAGCTGGCTCATGTGTAAGTAGGGATAATATACCTAAATCATTAATTCAGCAAACATTGAGCGCAGACTTGGGCCAAGCAGTGGGCTAGGTCCAGGTAGTCCTAAGTGGGTCAGATGTGGTTTCTGTTCCTTGTGGAGCTTGCAGTCTAGGGAGCAAATTAATATTAGGCAATAATGCAAAAAAAAAAAAAAAGTAAAAGTAACAGCTAGTAGATTGCAAAGGAATAAGTGATCTGGCTTATAATTAGTGCTTAGTGCTCAATTATTTCCTCCTTTCCCGTTCCTCTCATGCCACCACTGTCATATTTCAACCACAGTGTGTGTGTGTGTGTGTGTTGAGACAGGATCTTACTCTGTCACCCAGGCTGGAGTGTAGTGGTGTGATCTTGGCTCACTGCCAAATCCTAGGCTCAAGCAATCCCCTCACCTCAGCCTCCCAAGTAGCTGGAAACACAGGTGTGCTCCACCACACCCAGCTGATTTATTTTGTATTTTTGGTAGACGCAGTTTCAACATGTTGCTCAGGCTGGTATACCACAATTTTACTGACAGGCATATCCTGGTTGGTATTCTACCAGCTCGTTTTCCACACTTGAGTGTGTCTAACAATCACCTGAAATATGCATTAAAAATACAGGCAACTGAGGTCAGTGTGTAGAATTTCTTTTTCAAGACTTTGGTGATGTAGCCCCCAAACTGGATTTTAACCATCTCCTAGGAAATTCTGATATAGAAATCATAAGAACACACACTCAGAAGTGCCAGGTTTGAGGAATAGTTGTATTGTCTCTCTTTTTAATAATAGGTTATGAAAATACTTTAAAGTTATGTCATTCTCAATAAATTATATTCTCCCAGAAGCTATTTAATCTAGAACTTTTGCCTCACATTAATAATATTAATGATCTTTAGAGAGCACACACTATTGAATTATACTAGGATCTAAATCTCAACGTAACTCACCCCCCCGCCCGAGGACACGTTTTGTTTCCTGGTATCTTTATTGCAAAAAACACTTAAATAATTTTTAAAATGCATCAATTATAATGGCTAAAAAGTAAGGAACAGCAAGAGAGCCACAGCCAAAAAGAAAACTGACCACAGAGAGCCTTCCTGCCACAGGCACTGAAGACAGCAATCAACAGATGGTGCTGACTGCTGTGATTATCAAGCCAAGCACATTTGTATCAGTTTGTTTTCATGCTGCTGATCAATTTATACCCACATTTATACAGGAAAAGGGTTTAATGGACTAACAGTCCCACATGGCTGGGGAGGCCTCACAATCATGGTGGAAGGTAAGGAGGAGCAAGTCACATCTTACATGGATGGCAGCAGGCAGGCAGAGAGAGAGCTTGTGCAGGGGAACTCCTCTTTTTAAAACTATCAGATCTCATGACATATTCATGAGAACAGCATTGGAAAGACTTGCCACCATGGTTCAATTACCTCCTACCGGGTCCCTCCCACAACATATGGGAATTCAAGATGAAATTTAGATAGGGACACAGCCATACCACACTTCTGGCTCCTCCCAAATCTGACATCCTAACGTTTCAAAACTAATCGTGTCTTCCCAACAGTCCTTCAAAGTCTTAACTCATTTCAGCATTAACTCAAAAGTCCACAGTCCAAAGTCTCATCTGAGACAAGGCAAGTCCCTTCTACCTATGAGCTTGTAAAATCAAAAGCAGGTTAGTTACTTCCTAGATACAGTGGGGGTAGAGGCATTTGGTAAATACAGCCATTGCAAATAGAAGAGATTGGCCAAAACAAAGGGGCTACAGGAACCATGCAAGTCTGAAATCCAGCAGGGCAGTCAAATCTTAAAGCTCCAAAATGATCTCCTTTGATTTCATGTCTTACATCCAGGTCACACTGATACAAGAGGTAGGTTCTCATAGTCTTGGGCAGCTCCACCCCTGTGGCTTTGCAGGGTACAGCCTCCCTCCTAGCTGCCTTCACAGGCTAACTTTGATTGTCTGTGGCTTTTCCAGGCACATGGTACAAGCTATCAGAGCATCTATCATTCTGGGGTCTGGTGGACAGTGGCCCTCTCCTCACATATCTACTAGACAATGCTCCAGTAGGGACTCTGTGTGGGGGCTCCAACCCCACACTTCTCTTCCACATTACCCTAGCAGAGGTGCTGCATGAGAGTCCACCCCTGCAGCAAACTTCTGCCTGGGCAATCAGGCATTTGCATACATCTACTGAAATCTAGGTGGAGGTTCCCAAGTCTCAATTATTGACTTCTGTGCACTCACAGTCTCAACACCACATGGTAGTTACCAAGGCTTGAAGCTTGCACCCTCTGAAGCCACAGCCCAAGCTCTACATTGGCCCCTTTCAGCCACAGCTGGAGCAACTGGGACGCAGGGCACCAAGACCCTAGGCTGCACACAGCACAGGGTCCTGGGCCCAGCCCATGAAACCACTTTTTCCTCCTAGGCCTCTGGGCCTGTAATGGGAGGGGCTGCCACAAAAGTCTCTGACATGTCCTGGAGACATTTTCCTTATTGTCTGTGGGATAACATTCAGCTCCTTGTTACTTATGCATATTTCTTCAGCTGGCTTTAATTTCTTCTCAGGAAATGGGATTTTCTTTTCTATAGCATTGTCAGGCTGCAAATTTTCTGAACTTTTATGCTCTGCTTCTCTGATAAAACTGAATGCCTTTAACAGCACCCAAGTCAATTTTTGAATGCTTTGCTGCTTAGAAATTTCCTCTGTCAGATACCCTAAATCATATCTCTCAAGTTCAAAGTTCCACACATCTCTAGGGCAGGGGCAAAATGCCACCAGTCTCTTTGCTAAAACATAATAAGAGTCACTTTTGCTCCAGTTCCCAATAAGCTCCTCATCTCCATCTGAGACCACATCAGCCTGGATCTTATTGTTCACATCACTATCAGCATTTTTGTCAAAGCCATTCAACAAGTCTCTAGGAAGTTCCAAACTTTCCCACGCTTTCCTGTCTTCTTTTGAGCCCTCCAAACTCTTCCAACCTCTGCCTGTTACCCAGTTGCAAAGTTGCTTCCACATTTTTGGGTATCTTTTCAGCAATGCCCCACTCTACTGGTACCAATTTACTGTATTAGTTCATTTTCATGCTGCTGATAAATACATACCCAAGACTGGGCACTTTACAAAAAAAAAAAAAAAGATTTAATGGACTTACAGTCCTACATAACTGGAGAGGCTTCACAATCATGGCAGAAGACAAGGTGAGGAAGTCACATCTTATGTGGATGGCAGCAGGCAAAGAGAGAGAGAGCTTGTGCAGGGGAACGCCCATTTTTAAAACCATCAGATCACTTGTGATTTATTCACTATCATGAGAACAGCATCAGAAAGACCCACCCCCATGATTCAATTATCTCCCACTGGGTCTCTCCCACAGCACGTAGGAATTACAGGAGCTTGCGATTTGAGTGGGGACGCAGAGCCAAACCATATCAGTGAGGAAGGCATGTTAACAGCTGAGATAGGGCAAAAGCTAGGCCTCCTGTGCCAAGGAGCAAGCCAAGTTGTGAATGCAAAGAAAAAAATCCTGAAGTCAATCAATTAAAAATGCCACTCCAGTGAACACAGTGAACACATGGATGATAAGAAGGTTAAACAGGCCTATTGCTGATATGGAGAAAGTTTTAGTGGTCTAGATAGATCAAACAAGCCATAAAATTCCTTTAAATCAAAGCCTAATCCAGAGCAATACCCTAACTCCTAAATTCTATGAAGGCTGAGAGAAGTGAAGAGGTTTCAGAAGAAAAGACTGAAGCTAGCAGAGGTTGGTTCATGAGGTTTAAGAAAGGAAGCCATCTCTATAACGTAAAAGTGTATGAAGAAGCAGCAAATGCTGATGGAGAAGCTGCAGCAAGTTATCCAGAAGATTTAGCTAAGATGACTGATGAAGGTGGCTACACTAAACAACATATTTTCACTGTCAATGAAACACCCTTATACTGTAAGACAATGCCATCTAGGACTTTCATAGCTGGAGAGATAAAGTCAATGTCTGGCTTTAAAGCTTCAAAGGACAGACTGACTCTCTCATGGGCTAAATGCAGCTGGTGACTTTTAAGTTGGAGCCAATGCTCATTTACCATTTGGAGAATCTTAGGGCACTTAAGAATTATGCTAAATCTACTCTGCCTATGCTCTATAAATGGAACAACACAACCTGAATGACAGCACATCTGTTTTGCAGCATGACTTAGTGATTATTTTAAGCTCACTGTTGAGACCTACTGCTTGGAAAAAGAGGTTCCTTTCAAAATATTACTGCTTGTTGACAATGTACCTGATCACCCAAGAGCTCTGATGGAAATGTACACGGCGATTAATGTTGTCTTCATGCCTACTAACCTGGCATCCACTCTGTAAACCATGGATCAAGCAGTAATTTTGATTTTCAATTCTTATTGTTTAAGAATATATTTTGTAAGGTTATAGCTGCCATAGATAGTGATTCCTCTCTTAGATCTGGGCAAAGTAAATTGAAATTTTTCTGGAAAGGATTCACTAGAATGGCATCATTTAGTGATGCCATTTGAAAAAAAAAAAATGTTATCTTTTTTGTAAAGAACATTTGTGATTCATGAGAGAAAGTTAAAGTGTCAACATTAATGAGAGTTTGGAATAAATTGATTGCAACCCTCATGGATGATTTTGAGGGGTTCATTGAAGTCTTCAGTGGAGGAAGTAACTGTGGATATTAAAGAAATAACAAGAGAACTTGAACTGGAGCCTGAAGATATAACTGAATTTCTGCAATCTGATGATCAAATTTGAATGGATGAGGCATTGCTTCTTATGGATGAGCAAAGGAAGTGGTTTTTTGGAGGTGGAATCTACTCCTGGTGAAGATGCTGTGAACAATGTTGAACAATGTTTACAATGCTATAAGCAAGAATTTAGACTATTACAAAAACTCAGTTGATAAAGCAATGGTAGGATTTGAGAGGACTGACTCCAATTTTGAAAGAAGTTCTACTGTGGGTAAAATGCTATCAAACAGCATTGCATGATACAGAAGAAGTATTTCGTGAGAGTCCATAGGTGTGGCAAACTTCACTGTTGTCTTATTTTAAGAAATTGCCAAAACCACCCAAACCTTCAGCAACCACCAGCCTTATCAGTGAGCAGCCATCAACATCAAGGTAAGACCCTCCACCAACAAAAAGCTTATGACTTGCTGATGGCTCAAATGATCATTAGCATTTTTCAGCAATAAAATATTTTTACATTAAGGTATGTGCCTTTTTTTGGTTTTAGACATAATGCTATTGCACACTTAATGTACTACAGTGGAGTGTAAGCATAGCTTTTATATGCACTGGAAAACCAAAAAGTTCATATAACTGACTTTATTGTGTTAGCAACTTTATTGTGGCGACCTGGATCCAAACCAGCAATATCTCTGAGGTATTGTTGTTCTCAATTCAAAATTGATGAAGGCTGAAAAATCTGACTTGTGGGTTAAAAACAAAAGCACATCAGTGATCATGCATTTATTTGTCTTTTACACTATAGTAATATCATAGCTACAGCCACAAAGAAATTTGTTTCTCTGTGTATTTGAGTTTTCTAGAAAACTGAAATGTATCCTGTTGAATATTCCAATTTTGTGTTTCAGATGGCTTATGGAATTTAACACATATTATGCACATCCCTGAATATCCTACTGAATAGAATAGGTTACTCTTTTTGAGATCGTTGAAGGGCATCATCATGAGTATCCAGCACTGGCTGCTGCAGTAATACCATGATCCATGTAGGAAATATGCTTATGGTAAAAATCCTAGACTTTAAGGCTTATTTGAGGTCTGCTGAGCTTTTCATTTGCTGCAGACCAGCTTTTTTTATGGCTTCTTCCTAAAGGCAGTATGCCTGATTCCAGGAGCCCCTCCCTCTAATTTTGTTCTTTTGTTTGTTTGTTTTGAGATAGAGCGTGGCTCTGTCACCAGGCTGGAGTGCAGTGGCGTGATCTCGTATCACTGCAACCTCTCCCTCCCAGATTCAAGCAATTCTTCTGCCTCAGCCTCCCAAGTAGCTGGGATTACAGGTGCGCGCCACCACGCTCAGCTAATTTTTGTATTTTTAGTAGAGGCAGGGTTTCACCATGTTGGACAGGATGGTCTCGATCTCTTGACTTTGTGATCTGCCCACCTCGACCTCTCAAAGTGCTGGGATTACAGTCATGAGCCACAGTGCCTGGCCCTAATTTTGTTCTTTTCATTGCCAAAGATAGGAAACCAAAACAAAATGTTCATGTATATTAAGATCATACATAAAATAAAATTAAACATTCTAGGGTAGGGATTACATACTCCTGCCCCTTTGAGTTAACTATACAGACTTTGATACAAAATATATATCTTTCTGGATTTTTATTTTTGTCTATTTAAATATCTTAAAGTTTTTGCTTATTCTAGTTTATCAGTTGCATTTTGGATAAGAGAAATCATCTAATATTGTGACCTTTGTATAAGTGAGATAGAACCAAAAACCCCAACCCTAAAGATTATAGACATATTCTACAACTTTTAAGAGGGGACTGCTTTTCTGTCCCAGTTCATTTTTTTATAAGTCATGCCTTAGAGTCATTCTCTAATATTAAGAGTGTGACCCTTAATATTATTATCAGTCTATTAAGTGACTAATGGTATCTCAGCATAGTTTATTTTAATTAATAATTGTTGAAAAATTTGACCATGTTTTCACATGCTTAAAAGCCATTTGTAATATCTTTTTGATGAAGTATTTATTCATATCCTTTGCCCATTTTTCCACAGAATTTTTGTTGATTTTTTTAATTTCTAAAAGTTCTTTGTAGAGTAGGGAAATTATTCTTTTGTCTGTGATTTAAGATTTTTTAGTTTTTCATTTGTCTCTTGACTGTAGTTATATGGGTTTTTTTGGCTGTGGATTATTTTTATTTTAACATAGGCATGTTTACGTTCTTTTTTTAATGGTGCCTAGGTCTTTGTCACACTTAGGCCTTCTCTAATTCAACATTATATATTTAGATATAACATATGCATATATATGCACACATATATGTATGTTTGTGTAGATATGGAAAAGATATGTACAAATATGTGTATGTGTATATTTACATATGAATATATGTTTTAAAAGTATATGTTTAAAAAAGGTTCATGACTTTTTCCTGAAACTTTTAAGTTTCATTGTTTACTTTTACAGTCGGATCTCTCTGGAATTTATTTTGATTTGAAGTACTTCTTTATTGATTTAACACAAAAATATCCTGTTCTCCCAACACCAGTTATTATTTACTGAATAATCTCTTTTAACACTGATTTGAAGTGCCAAGTCTTATCATATAGTAAGTTATATTTTGAACCACCCTATTTTAATTATTGTAGCTTTTTAATGCATTTTAGTATCTTATCACTGTTTTTATTCCTCAAAATTTTCTTTAGTATTCTTAATTTTTTCTACATAAACTTTAAAATTAACTAGTCTAATTTTTTAAAAGCTGCTATTTTTATTGAAATTTTGTTAAATGTATAGTATAATATAGGGAGAACCAACATCTTTTAAATATTGCATATTCCTATTGAAGAGTAAGGTATCGATTTCCACTTATTCTAGTCTTTTCACTCAATTGTCTCATAGTTACTATAAATGACTTTTACAATTTTTTTCAACTGTAAAATAAAGCCCAGGCATTGTAATTTGTTGATGTGCATCTCAAATCTCTTAAGCCATCTGTCTCCCTGTTTCTCCAGCTCTCACTGACCTTTATTTCTATATTATGTTTGTTGAAACTGATCAACTGTCCTGTACATTTTCTCACCATCTGGACCTTGCTGATGTCCCCTCATTGTGTTGTTTAACATATTAATCTATCCTTGTTTTGCTAAGAATACTATTTAAAAGATGAAGGATTCTAGTATTTTTCGTGTTTATTCCTCAAAAGCATTTTATCTGTTCTTTTGTATAGATCCTTCTTATTTCTGTTTGAGTATATTTTTAGGGTTTTAAATAATATAACCTCTGTAGAGGGCAATTTGACAGTATTTATTAAAGTTTTAAGTACTTGTATTTTTTGACCCAACAATTTAACTTCTCAGAATTTATCCTGTGGACATAATTGCCCACCTGCGAAATGCTATACATCTGAAATTACTTGTTGTGGCATTATTTATTATAGTAAGATTGCAATAATCTAAATTCCCATTGGTAGAAGACTAATTAAATAAATACAGTGAAATGTTATAAAGCTGATTTTTTAAATGAGAAAATTCTTTATGTAATGCTAGGAAATAGTATCCAGCATATGCTGTTAAATGAAAAGTAAAAATGTAAGTGTATATGAATGTACATTATGTTATTATTTCTGTAAGAAAAGGGGCAATACATATACTGTATACACATAAGATATCTCTGGAAGATAACTTTGGTTGGTGCCACTGAGGGAAACTGGCTAAGGGACAAGGGAGTGTGGGGAAGAGAATCTTCACTATATACCTTTTTATAACTTTTGCATTTGTGCTCTGTGAATGTTTCACCTGTTTAACTTTTTTTTAGTTAAAAACATCTAAGTACTGTAATGAAATAAATGGTAGATTAACCTCCCAATAAATGTATTTTATGTTTGAGACCTGTTGTAGAATTGTTTGGCACAAGTAGAACTGATATGTTAAATGTCATCCACACTTAAGGAATACCTTGCCAGCAAGTAAGCCAGTTTAAAACTAGATGGACGGCTGTGTGTGTGTTTGTGTGTGTGTGTGTGTGCACATGCACACATGGAATTTAGCAGAGTCGGTCTTTTACAGTGAATTCCTGCATTACATTAACAGAAGTGAACCTGATGACCTCTAAATGCCATCCAACATGGGCAGCATGGCATAATGAAATAGTACGAGACTTGAAGCCTTCAGATGAAAGTTCACATCCCCTCTTCACTCTTTAATAAACTGTGTGAACATGATAAAGTATCTTCAACTTAATAGGTTTCAGTTTCTTAATCTACAAATGGGGTTGCCTCCATTACCTATAGGCTTATTATGAGGATTAGCAATAATTTATATTATGTCTAGATATTTGGTTCATTATATTATTATTCCATCTCCACAGATCTATGAATCAATGATCTTTGGGGAGAAAATTGAGGTCAAAGGATATACTTTAGGGGAGGAACTTCTCTTTTCATTTTGAAACTTAGATATTTCTATCATATTCCTGAATGTTATTAACAATTCTCTAGATCTTTTACCTGCTAGCCACTCACCTATAAAATTCTACAAGCAATACTAGAAGTGAAGAAATATGACAGTATATCCCATCTTATTTGGGTAGCCTGTCTTGCACTTATCTCAAGGTGAGCTTTACCTCGTATTGCTTTTCTTATTGAGATTTTAAAATTGTGTATTCAAATATAGCTATATAGATCTGTTGCAGAGTAAAATCTATGATGCTCATGGCAACGCGATGTCCATCATGTGGTCATTCTCTGCAGAGCTAATTGTCTGAATTTTTAAAAAGTTAAGTAAAGAGAATTGTTTTGTTTTATTCTAATTCATTTATGGACACATCTTATCTCCATGACAGTCTCTGACACATACCTTGCAGTTAGTAAAATATTCTCTGAAATTCAAGTGCAGTGGAGTGTACCTATTGTATCAGCTGCTCAGGAAGATGAGGCAGGAAAAGTGCTTGAATAGCCATTGTATTCCAGCCTGGGCAGCATCTTGAGACACTCTCTCTCTCTCTCTCTCTCTCTCTCTCTCTCTCTCTCTCTCTCTCTCTCTCCATATACATATATATATATATATATATATATATATATATATATATATATATTTCTCTGAAGTTTATCTGACACAACTAACTTTAACTTTTGGTAGTGGTTAAGACAAGAAGCAAATCAAAAGTTAAAAAACAAGAAGACTCCAACATATTTGCCTGCATTTATTTCATCATGACTGTTCTTAGAACTTTCAGTGGTTACCTAAGGAGAGGGAACATCCTAACTGTACCAGGGCAGTGAATGCCATTGCTCACAATGTAAGATCCATTAATTACCCTTCCCATTCTACCTGTCCAATGATGGGAAAAACTTTAAGCTGCTATGTAAGGAGCTTGATAAGAGACAGTTTCTTGTTAGTGAGGACTGTTAAACTTGGATTTGATTCAGAAAAATAAATTAAATCCATTTCTCTGGAGATCTCTGAAAATAAGAGTGGTCAATTTACTATTTTAAGTGCCTTGTGAAGAAGTACAATATTCCTGCTACGTTTTTTTTTTCACCTACACCAACATTAACATTGGCTGATTTCCTTGAACATCTTTCTACATGCTTCCTAAAGATGTTACTATATTATAAATGTTCCAAAAATCACAAGCAAATGAAACTAGAATAATTTGATAGAGCCTTTTTAAAATCTACTTATGTTTTAGTTGTTTGCCCACACTCTGCAATAAAAATTACAAGTTGTCTTTTCAGTCATTCACACTGATGAACAGGAAGAGGAAACTAAAGTTTCTTTTAGAAACACCCCTATTACAATGTGTGTGGCAGGTTTATAAATAGAATTAACAGGCAGGTATTTTCAGATAGCATTAGCACAGTGTTAGTCAATGTCAGGAAAACTTTTTTTAAGTTTATGGGAGTTTTAAAAAACAAAACAGTAAAATTAGTTTTGATACATTCTTTGTTACTTTGACTTTCACCACAGTCTATAGTCCTGAAAAAGACTGTTTATAAAGTAAGGTATGTAACTTAATTTCCCCAGGGTAAAATAAGTGTGAGCCACAAGTATTTTTGTCATTAAGAAAGAGCCACTTACCTTAGGTTGGTGTTGCATATCAGTTAGAGAATTCTTCTGTCAATTTTTACCACAAGTTTTTTTTTTTAAAGTTCTTAGAGGAAATAATAAAGATTTTTTCCAGATGTCTAAATTAGTATACATTTTTTAAAACATGATAACTCTATGAAATATAAAGTAGCAAAACAACATATGAAAGTTCTCATCTTCAGCTTGGCACACAGTTAATGCTCAGTAACTAGCAGATTGAGGCATATAAGGTTGCCAATATTTGACCACTTTGACTTATGAAAATGACAATTTCCTGAGATTCAAGTTAATAGTAGTATTCTTACTTGTTTGCATTGGTGTCAGAATCCCATTAGCCTAATTCACCTTACTAAAAGGGCCCTCAGATCTCGAGAAAATTATGGTTATTAGCCAAGATAAAAGTATATCTGCATGACTTCAGTAGCTACTGCAGCAAAGTGAACCTATACATTTCACCTCAAGAGAGCTTAGGGATGTTCTGAAACCTCATACCTGATCTTATAAAGCAGAGGTCCCCAATCCCTGGGCCATGGACCTGTACTGGTCAGTGACCTGTTAGGAACCAGGCTGCACAGCAGGAGGTGAATGGTGGGTGAGTGAGCATTACCACCTGAGTTCCACCCCCTGTCAGATCAGCAGCAGCATTAGATTCTCATAGGAGCCCGAACCCTATGTCGACTGTGCATGTGAGGGATCTAGGTCGTGCACTCCTTATGAGAATCTAACTAATACCTGATGATCTGAGGTGGAGCAGTTTCATCCCCAAACCATCCCCTCACCCCTGTCCATTGAAAAATTATCTTCCACAAAACCTGTGCCTTGTGCCCAAAAGGTTGGGGGCCACTGTTATAAAGTACAGCAAGAAGTTAAAGCTAAAGGAATAAAATAACAGTTGTGAGGCTGACATTGTAGTGGAGAGAGACACAGAATCCAAAAAAGCAAAAAAGGACAAAAACAATCTACAAATGTAACACAAATACCATTTGATATGGGAGGCTTTGATGTGTACGCATGACTAACAGCCCTATATCCTGCTGTCCTCTATCAGGATATCATTATATTATGATAACATATTTCCAGTTCTGACTGTTCATTATCAAGATAAGTTTAAAACTGTCTTTGAATGCTCTAAAAGTCTGTGCGAATTTTAAGTGTGTGTTCTAAATAAGTTCTCTGAAAATTTTACCTGATTTCTCAGCCCTTCAGGGTACACTGAAGTGTCACTTTAGTATTATTATTATTATTTTGAGACGGAGTCTCGCTCTGTTGCTCAGCCTGCAGTGCAGTGGCGCAGTCTCAGCTCACTGCAACCTCCGCTTCCTGGGTTCAAACAGTTCTCTTGCCTCAGCCTCCAGAGTACCTGGGATTACAGACACCTGCCATCACACTCAGCTAATTTGTGTATTTTTAGTAGAGATGGGTTTCACCTGAAGTGTCACTTTAACACATGAATGATTAGAGGATGAGTCATTCTACAGCTCTCTTTAGTAGCAAAACAATTGGGAAGCAACTTTATATCTGGGTATTTTTAGACTTTCAGGGACACAGCCAACTTTTAAAATTTTATTACACAAAAACATTTTAATAATAAAAAATTAGAAAATGTAATTTTTAAAAAATTCTACATGAAAAGCTGAATATCTCCTTGAACGATGTAGACCCAGTAGATGAAGAAAAATACCGCAAAGGTGGGTTGCTTTTTTCATACTGTTTTTTCTGTATCCCTAGCACTTAGCTCAGGGCCTGGCACATAGCTGGCAAGAATGCATATTTATTGAATGAATGAAGGAATGGAGTGAATGCAATTCTAAGTATTGCATTAATATGTAAGTCTTTCACTCATTAAACATCCTTTTTGTACAATAAATTGTTCAGTAAAAATACTCTTTTCTCACCTACAAAATGGGGGGAGGCCTTACAAGGTGTTTCCAGCATGAGTATTCCACAGTCTTGTAAACAGGCAAGCCCACTGTCTAGGGAAGAGATCAAACAGTAGGGATTTCTTAAAGCATTAATGGGTAAGTTAAGACCATTAATGCCTGGCTTGGTTCCACAATGGCCTTGGGCCACATACAACCTTGATTGATGAGGACTTTTTACCCGTCTCTCTGAAACTACTTGCTGAGTTTTGTCTTAGGGCTTGTGTGTCACTTGTTCAGCTCTCCTGACATTAATCCAAAGGAAGTCGTTCATTGGCAAGTACAAATTCTCTCCAATTATGCCAAAGAGAATTATCCATTACGTTTTATGGAAAGCTCAAATCATATTTCCAGGAGGGCTGGGGACCTGCCAGCTCACTGGGTTTTGTTGGCATTGATTGATTTTGCTTTCCCCAGGCTTTTAACCAAAAGCCTTTGGAATTCCAAATGGAACCTTTTTATCATTTGAGATCTCCTGAAGAGAGGGAATTTGTTTTTAAATACTACGGACACATGTTTTGTGGGAATAATGCTACTAATTTTTCTCCGCTTTTGTTTTAAACACTGGAATTATGGGCTCTTTGGTCAAGAACCAATGTTAGGAAAAGTTTATCTTTTTAGCCTACTTCTAGCTATGTCTGTACTGTTTAATGTAGTAGGCACTAGCCACATGTGGCTATTTGATTAATCAAATTAAAAGATAAGTTCCTTGATTTCACTAGTCAAATTGCAAGAACTCAATAGCCAGAAGTGGCTGCTGGCTGTCTCACTGGAGAAGCACACATATGTATTATTTCTGTGAGCACAGAAAGTTCTATTAGACAACACTAGCAAAGACTATCTCCTTGATTGAACTTGAGTCAGACTCCTCTGAACTCTCTTCTCAACCAGGCCCTGACCTCAGACTCTGTCCTTGTCCTACTTGGTCCAGTTTTAGTAAGAATCCTGGTGAGTCAGTATAGCGAGAATCCCCTAGTCCTGATATGTGATAAAATTCTTCATCTTGCCCATCCTACCCCCATCATCCTCCATGTCTTATCACTCTGGCCTGCCTTCACCAAGAATCCTGTCAGGTCAGTTTAGGTAGGGTCCCCCTTATTCCTGATCTTTCCTCTTAATAATTTTCCATCCACTGACATCCACTCTGCTCGTTGGCTGTAAATTCCCACTTGTCTTGGTATTTGGAGTTAAACCTGATCTCTCGCTACTGCTGCAAAACCCCCACTGCAGTAGTCCCTCTTGAACAGTCCTCCTTATCATCTTTGACAATTTCATGAATATTTTTTTCTTTATTGACATTATCTTAACTTCTAAAAGGACACAAAATATTCAAGTATTTTAGCTTTTAATTTAAAAAATTTCTTATGACCTAAGATGGGAAAAGAATTTACCAGAGGCTTATTTATTCAACATTTATTTACTAAGTCGAAACAATTTCACAAGAGGTTATTGTGGTTGTGAAATATTCTTGGAGGTTTACAGCCTCTGTCTCCCACTACACAGGTGATGTTGTGGTCCAGGGAAGCTCCTGGGGAAAGCCCAAAAGCTTTTTGGAAGTCTCAGGCACTGCTAAAGAAAGGGAGTCTTCTCTTCTGAGTCACAGTTCATCTTCATTTCAACTACCCTTCTCTTGATGCTGAGGAATTCAAATGTAACATATTAAATATGTAAGAAAGTACTTTAGAAATTCTAGGGAGTGTTGGCACTGCATATTCTCTTAGTTGTTTCCAAACATTTCTAGGACTAGATTGTTTTACAGTTTGAATGTGCCCTCTAAAAGTGTATGTGTTGGAAACTTGATTGCCACTGTAAAAATGTTAAGAGGTGGGGCTTTGGAGGTGATTGGGCTATGAGGGCTCTGTCCTCATGAATGGATTGATGCTGTTATCATGCAAGTGGGCTGATTATTGCAGGAGTTTGGTCTCCTTTTCCTCTTCATAGTGCCCTCTCTCGTCTTCTCTTGCCTTTTTACTTTTCAGCCTTCTACAATGGGATGACCCTCATCCAATGCTGGTGCTATGCTCTTGGACTTCCCAGCATTCAGAATCATTTGCCAAATAAACTTCTTTATATATTACCCAGTCTGTGGTTATTCTATTATAGCAACAGAAAACAGACTAAGACAACTTACTAGTCCCCAAATGAGCAAGTCATCAGGCCCAACTATACTCTTGGATGCATGTAAAATAACCAAGAATTTTAGACCTGTGTTACAGCCCAACAGGTTCTTGCCTGCTGCACAGATAAAGCCAATACACTAAGACAACACTGTTGCAGCAGAGAAAGAATTTTAATTATCACAAGGCAGCTGAGCAGTAGAACAGGAGATATTTCTCGAATTTGCCTTCCTGAGACCTCAAAGGCTATGGTTTGTAAGGATAATTTGATGGGCAGGGAGCTAGGGGTTTTGCTGATTGGTTGGGGATGAAATCATAGGAGATTCAAACTGTCTCTGGAAGCTGAGTCAGTCTCTGGGTGGGGATCACAGGACCAGTTGAGTCAGTTCCTTTGTGTGAGTCACTGATCTGGGTGGCATCAGTTGGTCCACCTGAATTCAAAACTCTGAAAAATATCTCAAAGATAAATCTTAGATTTTGATCATAGAAATGTGATTTATAAGAGCAATTAGGAAAGTTCCAAATCTTGTGACCTCTGGCTACATGATTCCTGAACAGTAAGCAAGCTAAAGAACAATGGCTGATTATCAGTTAACTATGCTTATAGGTTGGCAGAATTCAGGCCCTTACCATAATTCTAACCTTGTGGCTTTTCATTAGTTTTATGAAGTCAGTTTCAGTTCCCAAACAAGAAAGGAGTTAGTTTGAGGAAGAGACTATTATCATCATTGCTTTAAAGTTAAACCATAAGCTAAATTCCTATCATAGTTTGGTTGGCCTATGCCCAGGAATGAGCAAGGACAATTAGCTTGTGATATTAGAAGCAAGATGATGTCAGCTGTGTTAGATTTATCCTGCTGCTATAATCTCTGCAAAGGCAATTTCACCTGTAGCACAGCCAGGTCCGTGCTAGTTGCTATGTGATCAGTAATTCCAAGCTACAGAGTTCTACCAAATCATTCTGGGCTATCACTGATACAGTATAAATTCAAGCAATGATTAAGGAATGTTTAGTGATTAAGAAAAAGCTAATATTCCAGTACTTTCCTACTCTAATTATTGGATCATTCTATGAAAATACATATTTTTAAAAGAAAAATTTCTAGCTTAAAAATTTTTTTAAACCAATTAAACAATAATTATTTTTAAGAAGGTTATAATCTTGACTCTCAAACAAATGCAAAATGAACACATATCAAAGATTTTGTTAGCTCAATAATTAATGAGATAACCAGTAAGCTATTAGAACCAATTCAGGAAAGGATCCAAAAAGCAAATGAGTATATAAGCCTATCAGAAATACCAAAATACATTTGCTTAATAGATGCAAACTGGCCAATATCCACAGGGCAATAATCAGTTGCATTCCACTATACATGTATGCTGTGCATTATTATGGACCAGAATCATTTGCCTCATGATTAGTTTTCTACAACATAAAGAGTTGTAAAATTGTTCAAAGAAAACTTCAAAACACATAGAGTCAGACAACCTAGAAATGTATGTTTTCAATAATACCTAATAATTGAAGACATTCCATAATCAATCTTGGCCCATTCCCAAGTATTTCATAATTTCTTTTTCTGTCAGATTAACTCTTCATATATTACTCTTTCCATGGTTATGCTCTTTTGATGTACCTGGCCATTTTCTCAAGTTCACCTTATTTGAGAGATATCTGAGGAGCTTTCCCTTTTGTTTGATTCAATAGTACGGAAAAAAAGAACATGTCTCCTACTACAAACTCCAAGTTAAGAGTGTATGGAAAAGGTCACAGTAAGCTGGGTACCTGGAGGGAGAGGCAAAAGAAAGAGAAAAAAGAGAAAGTATTAAATCATTTATATCATAATTTCATGGATAATACTACAGAATTAAACCTCTTTGTAGTCCCTTATTTCATGGGTTCTGGCTTATTGGCTTTAAGAGACATCTCAATTTAGTAATGGTTTTTTGGAGGAGAAAGAAAATTTGAAAAGGATAAAATACTTCTTTAGAAAATGTAGTTATATTCATACCATGGCATATTATTCCCTCAGTAAACAACAGTTTAAACCCTTTTAACATTCTTCTGAATTACTTTGTCCGTCACTTATCATGCATATGACCTGATACTTTCATAGTGCATTTCCTGATTGAAACCTTTTTAGCAGCTTTGTGATTGAAAATGTAATCTTAAAGCATTTCAAAGAATGCTGGGATATTTTCTTCATAATCCACCCCATACTCCTACTCTTTCTACACACACTCCAATTTAATTATATACCTGAGGTTATATAGCTAATTTTGAAAATTATAAGGAAGGTTTTGATAGCTTACCACCTAAGCAGTTGTCCTCAGCATAGCATTCATGGGTTATTCACTTTTCCTAGCTTGGAAAATGCTGTGATCTATTCTGAAAGATTGACAAATCCTTCTGCCTTTAACTGTGCTGGTTGGCATCCAACAGACAGTCCTTTTGAATAACCCAAGGCCAAAAGATTTATTAACTTGCACAAATTTATCTATTTGCATGTGTTTTCTATTCTTGGGTCCTCTGTAAAACATTTAATTGTTATTTTACAAGAGAATCACTTGGTTCATTTCTTGAGTGATGAATATTTGCATCACTTACAGTAAATTTACATCCTCTGGTGCTCTTCATTCTCTTCTGCATACACAGACTTTTTCTGTTCAGTTCTGCCATCACAGTACAGTCCTATTGAGGACAAGTCTACATCCAAGTTTAAGGAAAACTCTACGGTGAGAGGCAGGGCCAATGGAAACAATTCAACTGAGGGAGCAAGGATAAACAAATAGCCTAAAGTACACACTTGTCCAGGCTATGGCACATGCACAGGAAATGACAGCTCTGACACACAATTGTCTGTATGATGATCAGCTGATTTCTTTGGACATTGATTATAAGATTTATTAGAATTGGGAAAGGGAAGGAACACTATACATGAGGAATTTGTGAAATTACAGATTTCTAAAATACAGATTGTTTCACAAAGTGTGATCCCCCCTTTTTTTTTTTGAAAAGTTTTTTTGTCAAAGTTCTTAGCTTCATTGCTGCTGATCTAATTGTGCCTTTCTCTTAGCAAATCAGGAAACAAAGGCCTGGAAACTTTAACTTATTCCAAGTTTCACCAAGGTAGCTAGTATTAACCAAAGTTAAAGCAGTGATTTCCAAACTCCCAGTTGTCCAAACACCCATAATAAAGTTTTCACCAATCTGTGGCAACATGAAAAAAAAACAGTAGTGAATTTTTATGAATTCAGAAATACCCACTTCAAGGGATTCTTTTATTTTCATGTTGAAATATTCATTTTTTATGTGATCGATGTATTCATTCTTTTGTATGATTATAAGAGGCATCATTTTTGTAAATTTGTTTGTTGCCACCCCAATATATTAGTAGAACAAAAATTTAGCAGTCCTGTGTAGGTTCTTTCGATTAAAGGAATTACTAGTCCTTTGCATACAAAAGTCTGAGAATTAACAGGCAGGGGAACTTCCAATACAGTGTTCTTTTTGTTAGGCATTTCTCCCTAGTTACTTCTTGTGGCTTTTTTCTTTTTTCTTTTTTTGCTGGAGAAAGGTCCTCCCTCAAGCATTTTTCTCAGCTACCAAAGGGCACCTCTCTCTTTTTCTCAACTCACAATTGTGAAACCATTTTTTATTATTTTAAAATAATTGGGTTATAAAAAAGCAACAAGATGCATTTATGAATAATCTCCTTATAAATTAGATGAACTACCAGGGAAGTTAAAAAACACTGTCTTTTTTTATAATGCTGACTTTCAGTTTTGTGATTCATCATACCTCAATTACAAGAAGTTCCCTTGTTTTAATGAAGTGTTTTCTAAAGTAGTATACACATATGCACTTATATGCAACTTAATCTACCACTGGCGACAAAGCAGAGAAATGCAAGAAATAAGGGTAATTTATTCATAGCTAACCTACTTCTACCTTTTCTACTACCATAGCACTATCTACTACTATTCTGGTACTGCCGCCCCTTGCTTTTATGTAAAGGCATTTTACAGAGTAGCTAGAAAAATAATAAATCTCCAAAGTAATTATCTATGTGAAAGTAACTCATTTGAGAATGTATTGATTATTATGATTAATAGTAGGTCTCTGGCATTTTGTAGACTAATGTTAATATTGTAATGTTTTGGTACCACCTTCTGCGGTTGTTCGAGGTAGTGTACTTGTTATTATATTACGTGTCCAGTCATTGGTGACGATACCACTTTGTCGGGCTGGAAAGATGGAAACACTTTTTCAAACAAAAGAAAAAATTGAGCTACTACTACTGGGCTGAAAGTAAATTAGGCTCAATAATTTAGAAGTGACAATTACTCTTGCTGTCTTGCTGTTCCTCTGATACAGCATTATAGGCCTTTACATGTCACACTATATTAATTTAATAAATATTTATTTGGCACCTACTATGTGTAATTCATTAGGTGCTCATTCTCATTATCCTAAGATATGGAAAGATGAATATCCTTCCATTTGTGCCCTCAAAAAGCTTAGGACAAGAGATGATCCATGTATGAAATTACCTGTAACAGAAGGAAGCAGTGGTATGTGCTATTGGAGAGGTAGAGATAGAAATTTGCCAGTATTTCAGAGGAGGGAGGAAGTTGCTGTTTTAATTGAAGAACCAAGCGGGTATTCATGAAGAAGATGAAAATAGAACAGAACCTGGAGAAGTGCTTTGGATTTGAACGTATGGAACTTGGGCTAGGTTAGTTTTGGAAACAGAACTATATAAGCCAGTAACAGGAGAGGAAAATTCTGGTGTATCTGATGCAAAAGGGAGTCTGGCTAGAGTTACAGGATCCATGAAGGAGTAGTAAGTAGAAAGTTATGCTGGGTCACAGTACAAATGCTGCGTTATATTCAGGACTAAAGATTTTGGGCTTTGGTCTACAGGGATGAGAGAACTCCTGAGGTTTGTAAACATAGGAATAAGCTGGTCATAAGGAGTATCAAGACAATTGATTTGGAGGCTCAGCATATGTTGGATTGCAGGGGCAATAGCAGTTCAGAGAGTGGCTGGGAACGAGAACCATTGGTATAGTCCTTGAGATGCATTGAGAGGAAGAACTGCCATCGTGGCTATGGGAATGGCCATGGGATGATCAACAGGAGAGGTGCCAGGGTGCAACATGGAATGAGTGTTTGACAATGAATTGAACATGAGGGAAAAAGAGATGAAGGAGAGTCAAATGCTTTTATGTTGAAAGAAAAAGAGTAGGTTTGAAAAGATAAGGAGGCCTGTTTGGGCCTCCTTGAATTCAAACTGCTGGCTGGCGTCAATGAATAAATATCCCAAGAACAATTACCAGTGCATATCAGAAATTAAGATAAAAATGAAGCCAGAGCTATAATTTTACTTATTTGGGAATAATCTTAATAGATATAATAGTTGAAGTATCTTTGTTTTGAGAGTTCACCAGTGGGCGTGAGAAGTGTTCTACCAAGAAAAGAGAAGGGCCAGGACTAGATCTGTGGAGAATATCAACACTTAAAATGTAGAACAAGGAAACCACTCCCTCCAGCCCCCACCCAGCCAAAAACCTAGAAACTAAAAATAACCACCCAACACTCAGGAGAAGTCAGAGGCAGCAGAGGCAGAGGAGGGAGCCAGCAACCAGCAGCAGAGAGGCTAGAGCAGGCTAGCAGAAGTAATTTTGCTTGCAAGCTGGACATCTTGCCTTCAAAAGGAAGAAAGATCACTTAACTGTGGATAGACACGTGTGTTTCCAGAGCAGAGTTATTTCAACTCTCTGAAAGACTTCCCTGACAGGGTCTGCTCCCACAATTCACAGCCACATGGTCCAAATTTCTTGGCAGAATGTGTCATCAGTGGCCTGCTGCCCACTG
Organism: Chlorocebus sabaeus; assembly: GCF_047675955.1. Lineage (NCBI taxonomy): Eukaryota > Metazoa > Chordata > Mammalia > Primates > Cercopithecidae > Chlorocebus > Chlorocebus sabaeus. The sequence goes on along the minus strand of NC_132918.1, from coordinate 22,072,914 downwards.
CCCTGGCAGAGCCCTCTCCCACAAACACAATGGGAGCTCTTTCCAGGAGTCTAGAAGCCCAAAGATACATCTGTGGTTTTGACATCCCGTTTTCCCCAGTAAGAAAAACCAGCAGAGCTGCAGGTCCATATAACATTGCTTTTTTTTCCATCTGACCATCTGCTGTACACCAGAGGTTTTTAACCCAAGGTCACTGAATATTCTGGCCAGTGGATATAATTTTCTGCTATCCACGTGCATGTATTTTCCTGCAGGGATGATTTATTCTTCTCCTCATTCTTAAAAAGATATATTTTCTTAAAAAGTCACCATAGGCCAGGCACGGTGGCTCACGCCTGTAATCCCAGCACTTTGGGAGGCCGAGGCGGTTAGATCACTTGAGGTCAGGAGTTCGAGACCAGTCTGGCAAACATGGTGAAACCCCGTCTCTACTAAAAATACAAAAATTAGCCAGGACCATGCCTGTAATCCCAGCTACTCGGGAGGCTGAGGCAGGAGAATCGCTTAAACCCAGGAGGCAGAAGTTGCAGCGAGCCAAGGTTGCACCATTGTACTCCAGCCCGGGTGACAAGAGTGAAACTCCATCTCAAAAAAAAAAAAAGACTTGGAGAAAATAAAATATGATGTACCCGTAAAGGACACTTGGAGCTTGCATGGGTAGAAGTTTTCTGAGTAAATCAGTGAATGAGTGGTCAGTGAATGTGATGCCTAGAACATTACTGTATGTTAACCATAGAATTTATAAACACTGTATACTTTGGCTATACTAAAGTTATTAAAAATGCCTTTCTTTCTTCAATAATAAATTAACCTTCACTTACTGTAACTTTTATACTTTATAAAGTTTTAGATGTTCAAAAAACTTTCTGACTGTTTTGTAATGCCACTGCGTCTAGCTCCGGTAGTGTACAGCAATGTCCTAGGCATCACATTCACTTACCTCTGACCCACTCACTTACCCAAAGAACTTCTACCCATGCAAGCTGCGTTCAGTAAGTGTGTGAGTGTGTAACGACACTTAGCTTAAAACACAGACACATTGTACAGCTGTAAAAAAGCATTTTCTTTGTATCCTTATTCTATAAGCTTTTTTCTAATTTTCTACTTTTTATTTTTATATTTTTACTTTTAAACATTTTTGTTAAAAGCTAAGACACAAATACACATATTCACCGAGGCCTGCACATGATCAGGATAATCAACGTCACTGTCTTCCACCTCTATATCTTATCCCACTAGATGGTCTTCAGGGGCAATAACACCCGTGGAGCTGTCATCTCCTGTGATAACAGTGCCTTCTTCTGGAATACCTCCTGAAGGATCTGCCTGAGGCTGTTTCACAGTTATTTTTTTTTTTTAATGATAAGACGTATGGTATAGTAAATACATAAACCAGCAAAATAGTCATTTATTATCATTATCAAGTATTGTGTATTGTATGTAATTGTATTATACTTTTATACAACTTGCAGTACAGCAGGTTTGTTTAAACCTACCCCATGCATCACCACGAGTAAAGCTTCTGCCTTTTCCTGGAGTTCTCTGGAGTACAAAAGGAAGTAAGAATGCCAAAGTGGTGGCAGCCCCCCAAAGGTGGCTGAAATCAGTAGACTAGCAAGGCTACTGTGCTCTTGGCACCTGGCTTTATCCCAATGCTGCATGAGTGACAGAGCCTGCCCTGCAGCAGCGCACTCCGTCTCCCATTAGCCGTCATCCCATTAGCAACGGAGGTGATGAGAGTTCATATTTACAAAGAGGGTGAGACTTACCTTCCTAAACAAGCAATAACTATTTAAACTTGCATACAAATGCAGGAGGGTGAAGGGGTGAGGGCAGAGGACTTTGGAACTTTTCAGATGAAAAAACTGATGCTTCTAACATTAAAATGTGAAGGACTTCCAAAGTCACCAGGCAGTTCTCTGAAATTGGAGTTACAAATAAATGTTACAGGACTGATGAGGATCTTCTGATTCATAAGCCTGTTGGAATCACTCTGCTCTTCAGTTAAATGTGTATGTACTCTGTTAATTGAGTAATGGAGACTATTAATGCTCGACCATAATTAAAATACAGTTTTCCAAATGCTTTTGCTCAATATCACTTTACATGTTGTTTCAGTGATTTTATTAAATGATTAAGAACAAGTAAGTTACTTACTTGTATGAATAAACAGTTTAGCTTTCCAAACGCCTGCAGTGACAGAATGGGAGAATACAAAGGAAAGAGGAAATTGTGTCCCCAGTGTGCGCAAGTCAGGCTGTTTGTGGGAAGACAGGGCTTCTGGAACACTGGCACGCCAAGAAGCAGAGATATTATTCAGAGATATCTGGGCTCTGATGGTGCTTTTTTTCTCCAAGAGAAAATGTGGCATTGATGCCCTTCAATTTGGTTCAAGAACCTGATGAGCCTGATCATTAGAAACATTAATTTAAATAGAAATAACAGTTTGTTTGGTGTAAGCTGAAATGGTAACATAAGTCTGAATATAAATGGAGTGTGTCGTAGAAAGAATTCAGTTTCATTCTCAACTTTGGTAGGGGGCTCCTCCTCCGTGCCCAAAGATTGTCACGGACAGCAGCAGCCTCATAGGAACCAATATGTGAGAAACAATCATACAAGGATGTGCTGAGTCTGCTCCTTCTCTGGGTTACCACTTCCTGTGGGCTCTGCAACCTGGAATGAATAAGCTGGGATTTGAGGCAGGTATATGTCTGATCTCTGCTCACCAGTTGGTAACCCAGCTGCAAGGTGCATTTATTTTATAAATGGGTGAAGTGACATTTTCAAATGCCTAGCTGTGCTAGTTCATCTTAAGCCCTGTAAATATCTTTTGGTTTTCATTGTACTTGTCCTAGACCTATGTAGTTTAGTGGAATCTGGTGTAAGTCCATTCAAAGTCATGATCAAACCGTATTTGGTAAGGCTATGAAAAACTGATAAATTAGTTTCACCAAACATGACTTGTAATTACTTGTTGTATAAGTAACTATACATACTCTTAACCCCATGAGGGTGGGGACCATGGTGCCTCGTTCCTGGGAGAATCCTCAGAACTTAGCTGTCTTATTTGTTCATTTGACTATTAATTGACTTTTTAAAAGTAGAACCTCCCAACATATCCTTCCATGAGACTTCTGTTATAGAGATAACTAATAATTAATATGTAAATTATTGTTTTTTAGACTTGAAACTATCACAATATGGCTCTCCTTGGACTCTTCTCTTTGCTGGTTCTGCAAAGTATGACTGTAGGGGCCACTTTCCCTGAGGAAGCCATTGCTGACTTGTCAGTGAATATGTATAATCGTCTTAGAGCCACTGGTGAAGATGAAAATATTATCTTCTCTCCATTGAGTATTGCTCTTGCAATGGGAATGATGGAACTTGGGGCCCAAGGGTCTACCCAGAAAGAAATCCGCCACTCAATGGGATATGACAGCCTGAAAAATGGTAAGAATGATCAGGTTTGATTTCTCAAGACATTTGAATTTGACTTTAACTCAGTTATGTTGTCTTCTTATTCCAGATGCAGCAATATTTACACAGGGTAAAAAATAATCTCATTGAAATGGTACGCCTAGAAGGATTAGGAAACCCAAGAAATGTGTTAATTCCTGGTTCCATTTCTGGCTGAATGAATCTCAGGAAATTACATCTTTTAAAAATTATTATGATTTACATAAACTCATTGTGATTTAAAAAAGCAAACATTATTCTGGAGTTTTCAGTCTAGAAGGAGAGGCACCTATTTATCACACAAATAAATAAAAAATTACAAATATGATGAGTACTACAAAGAAAGACAGCATAGTTTGCTAAAAATATCAGAAATTTTTGCTTAAAATCAGCAGTATCCTTTTGTTTAAATAGCATCCAAGTTTTTTTTGAAGTGTTATCTTATTATAAAAATTCTATGCATTGGGGGAAATTTCTAGCCTAATGGTATTTTGTAATCACTTTGACATGATGTTTGATTTCTGTTTTAATGCTCTGATATACATGTAAATTAGCACATTAAAAAGTTAAAAATTAAAACAATTTCTAATGGCTTTTCTAGTTTTAAAATTAAAAGGTTTACTGAGTAAAATGTAAAGGATGATCTTGAATTTTAAACTAGATATTTGTTTCTAATAGTATAAAGGAAGTCTAATTTAATCAAAGTAACCTAGTAATTTGAAAGAAAACAATCTCTGTAGATTGTAGCAAAATAACAATGAAATAAAAAATAATATCAGTAGATGATATTAACTTGCAAAAAGTTCATTTGAACATCTAGAAATAGTACAAGTATTGGACCATATTAATGTGGGGGAAAGCCTGGCACTTTTCCCCTAGGTGCCTGTTCGGTTAATCTCCCTTGCTGTGCTTTAATGCTCCTCCACTCTCCTTGACCTTTCACCATGTTTGTTCTGCAAATAAACTTATCCTTTCTCATCTTTCAGGTGAAGAATTTTCTTTCTTGAAGGAGTTTTCTAACATGGTAACTGCTAAAGAGAGCCAGTATGTGATGAAAATTGCCAATTCCTTGTTTGTGCAAAATGGATTTCACATCAATGAGGAGTTTTTGCAAATGATGAAAAAATATTTTAATGCGGAAGTAAATCATGTGGACTTCAGTCAAAATGTAGCCGTGGCCAACTACATCAATAAGTGGGTGGAGAATAACACAAACAGTATGTCACTTGGATCCTTTCTTCCTCTAGTAGCTTAGTTTTAACTGTCTTTAACTTCTGAAGGTATTTCCCCCTTGCTCATTTTGCATTTTGAATGTTTGGGGCATTTAGTTAGGTATCTAATAATAATTTTGTATAGATTATGGTCTATTTGAGAAACATTGTTATGAATGAACATTTGAGAAAGAAGTTAAATCTTTTGGCATATATAGAATTTGGCAGTGATAATCTGAAATCTGTACTCTCTGATTGATGGGTTTCCTCTGTAATCTTAACCACTTTATGGAATTTTGCTTGTCCTATTTAATAAATTAGTTACTAGATAGAATGGCAGTTGGCTCTCATAACAATATGATTAAAATAGAGTAAGAAAGAGTTAAAAATCAGAGTTTATAGATGTTTGTTGGCTTTTGAACCAAAGAACTTCATTAGTAATATAAAACATTTGTATATGATTCATTTTCAAAAGGGCAACTTATTTTAAGCCCCCCAAAATGGAGAGGAATTAGAATGAGATGCATTCATTCTAAATTTTATTGCTATTTTATATTTTTTAAATGTATTTAGGGTTTCCAAATGTTTCATAGTTTAGCATTTTATTTTCCAGTTTTACTAGCAAAATAATTGAAATCACAGTCCAAAAATTGAGACTAAATTAAAAGTAAATGTTTATAGCTGTTCATTAAATGAAGCCATGTTTTCAAAGCTACTCAAATCATGTTAATCTTGAACTTTACATTGGAACAACAACAAAAATAACCCTGAGCAGATACTCAATCTCCCTTAATCTCCAAGATGCAGGCACCTTTTACCTTAAGAAGTGCCGTGATTAATACAATGAGAGAATACAGAGCAAATTTTTGTCTTATGTTTGTTATCTATGAGATTAAAAAAGATTATAATAAAAGAAACTTTAATTTAGTCTTTTAATATTCAAAGAATAAATCAAGGGTGATAATCCATATGAAGTAGATTCAACTATTAAAACCGATTTGTTTTCAAACTCCTTTAGACACTTTTAGCAAACAGCAAAGACCCAATATCTTTTAAAATAGATTTGAAAAGGAATAGTTCAGATGATAAACACTAATGCATCATGATTTAAACTGGCTTTCACTCATCTGTTTTCTCCTACCCAAAAGCAATTGGTATATTGACAGAATGATGTCCAGTATACACAGGGAAGAACTTGAAATTGGTAACATTTAATCGTGTACATTGTTCAAGAATAAACTTAGGGCTGGGCATGGTAGCTTATGCCTGTAATCCCAGCACTCTGAGAGGCCAAGTGGAGTGGATCACTTGAGGCTGGGAGTTCGTGGCCAGCCTGGCTGACATGGTGAGACCCCATCTCTTCCAAAAATACAGAAATTAGCCAAGTGTGGTGGCTACTCTGTAATCCCTGTAATCCCAGCTATTCAGGAGACTGAGGCATGAGAATCACTTGAACCCAGGAGACAGAGTTTGCAGTGAGCAGAGATCATACCACTGCACTCCAGCCTAGGTGACACAGCGAGACTGTATGTAAAAAAAAAAAAAAAAAAGAAACAGAATAAACTTTGAAGCATTTATTGAGTGGTTACTCTGTGTTAAGTTTTACATGCATCGTTGCAACTAGAAAGTGATGAAGTCTAAGCTTATATTGTATGTTGTTCTGTAGTTTGTGTATCAAGATGCTGCTAGTATTATTTCAGGTGATATGGGTGTTTTGAATCCCATTAATTGCACATATATATGTGTGTGTGTGTGTGTGTGTGTGTGTATAGTTTGTGTGTATATAACTCTTTTCCCTTTGAAAGTAAGATACTTTTTATTTTCATTATAAAGTTGGTGTACAGTTTTTCTGGACCACTCTATCAGATGGCGGTTTGAAAATCTTCTGGTGCCCCTTTGTCTTCCAGTTTAATGTGAATTTTTATCTATTCATTTTTTTCCTAAATAGATCTGGTGAAAGATTTGGTATCCCCAAGGGATTTTGATGCTGCCACTTATCTGGCCCTCATTAATGCTGTCTATTTCAAGGGGAACTGGAAGTCACAGTTTAGGCCTGAAAATACTAGAACCTTTTCTTTCACTAAAGATGATGAAAGTGAAGTCCAAATTCCAATGATGTATCAACAAGGAGAATTTTATTATGGTAAGACATTTTTTACTTTTATTTCTGTCTTCTTGCAGTATATCAACACATTTCTAAGAAAAACATGAAGTATTCATTACTCAAACTCTTTGTCAATCTAATTTGGGCTACAATTCAATTTTTCTGGCTCCATTTTTAAAACCCTCTAATTCGCTTCTGAGTAAATATTATATTCATTGATGGTTTCCAATGTATTTTCAAATATATAAGTCAACCACGTCTGCAGAGTAGCTTTATTCATCTGAAAATACCTGACATTGTGTGAGAATGTTCTGATTTACTCCAAAAACTCCTTTGGTTTAGGATGGGTTTTAGTGGACCATATGTTCCATGAAGCACTTGATTTGGGCTCTGCACCACTTTTAAATTACAAACATTGTTCTCATAAGGGACTTTAAAAAAAAATTGATTTTAAACATGTGTATATATGGCTAAACATAATTGTTTGTTTATACTTTATTGAGAGCCTATAATTTTTAATATAATTCAGTATCTTTGGCATTATTTTCAAAGATGTTTTATTGGACTCTTCAGAAGTTTAGGGTATTAGTCCTTCTTGTCTACTATATTGACTTGTAATAATTTGTTAAGTCATAATCAGAAAGTTAATTTTTAGCCAAGTATATGTTAGAACTAGTAGTTTTATTCTATTTAAAAGCACAGTACAGACCAGCTGCTGTGACTCATGCCTGTAATCCCAGTACTTTGAGAGACAGAGGCAGGAGGATTCCTTGAAGCCAAGAGTTCGGTCAGTTTGGGCAATACAGTAAGACCCTGTCTCTACAAATATATATATATATATTTTTTTAATTAGCTAGGCATAATGGTACACACCTATAGCCCTAGCTACTCGGGAGGCTGACGAAGGAAGATCGCTTGAGCCCAGGAGTTCGAAGCTGCAGTGAGCTATGATCATACCACTGCACTCCAGCCTAGGTGGCAGAGCAAGACCCTGTCTCTAAAATTATATACATATAGGTTTTATATGTAGATAAAACGTTTTGGCCATATACGTGTGTGTGTGTGATTTGGCTAAGTTCATAGAGCACAAAGCGAATTACCTCATTTACCTAATTACCTAATTTGGAGATACCAATTTTCACAAATATAGTAGCTGAATATTATACAATGCCTAGATTTCATTTTGACTCTGCAAACTTTGCTTTAAAACTTGTAGTTTTCATGATAATAAAGTGCCAGGTATTAAATGGTCAAATTTTCCCTTCTTAAAAATCAGGTGAATATTGATCAATGTGCTTTACATTCAACTTGGAGCCAGGGCTTTATTTTCCCAACCAGGACTTTTCATTGTTTCTAATGCCACACTTCAGATATATTGAATTATCCCATTTAAAAATAAAAAGCAAGTCTTGAATATGTGTTATTACAAATGTGAAATAATTCTGTAGATTCTGTGGAAATAAAGTAATTTATACAGAGCTGTGAAACTATTTGAATTTTAGGGCCTAATTTCATATAAACCTGCTTTTTATCAGGTGCATGAATTTCTTTATATCCTATATACTATTTGGGAAGAAACATATATAACAAATTTAAACCTTTTTATTTTTTTTCAGATTATGTTTCAGTAGTTTTGGGAAACAGGTGGTTTTTAGTTACATGGAAACATTTTTTTAGTGGTGATTTGTGAGATTCTGTTGCACCTGTACCTGAGCAGTGTACACTGTCTTTCATCCCTCACCGCCAGCTTTTTTTAAAACTTTGATATGTGTCTTGTATGGCCTTTCTTTTCTTTTTAGGGGAGTTTAGTGATGGCTCCAATGAAGCTGGTGGTATCTACCAAGTCCTAGAAATACCATATGAAGGAGATGAAATAAGCATGATGCTGGTACTGTCCAGACAGGAAGTTCCTCTTGCTACTCTGGAGCCATTAGTCAAAGCACAGCTGGTTGAAGAATGGGCAAACTCTGTGAAGAAGCAAAAAGTAGAAGTATACTTGCCCAGGTGAGAGGTTCGTGTGTCACCCTTCCCACAACATGGACAATGGGCTATCAATGAAAATCTGACCTAGAAAAACTCTTGGAACTGCTCTCGAATCATAATTCTTGTGCTACTCTCTTCTTGTTCTTGTTCTTCTCCTTCTCTTCCTTCTCCTTCTCTTTCTCCTTCTTCTTCTTTGATTTTCTTCTTTTTAGTATTCTTTCACAGTCATTTCTTTCATACTCATGTGGTCCTTCCCATAGACACATGCTCACTTATTGGTTCATTCAGTGCTATTCATCAAGACCTACTTTCAGATATAATTCAATGTTCTTGGCTTGGTTTTAGAAAATTCATCTATCTGTTTTCTCTGAATATCATTTGCATTGACAGTCTTCTGTATTTTATTAATACTTAAGGTTGATTATAACTGGAGAGGAAACAATCTCTGACATTGCTAGAAGAACTGCAAGCAAGTCACTGTGCTAGGTGCTGAGATGCAACCATGAATTAGCAGGAAGATGCAACTCTGCTCAATATTCTCCCTGTGGCTAAAAGAATAAGATGCACACAGTGCCTTTAATATCCTGAATGCCTTCCCCTTCTCAACCCCATTTCTGGCCACTTGCCACATCAAGCATGTTGTAGCATGTTCTGTCCATGTACTTGTGATTATACCACATACATCATGCTATTTTCATGTCTCTGAGTCTCCATTTATGTTCTTGCATTGGCCTAAAATGTCCTCCTCATATTTCTTTCCCAAGATAGTGTTGCGTAGCCTTCAGGGTACACCTCTAGAGCCAGTTCTTCCCTGAAGCGTCCCATGAACTACCTGGATCAAGTGACCCTCACTTTTGCTTCACTTATACATCTTTCTGTTATTACTTGTTACCGTCCCATAATAACATCATATTTTTGTAGGGATAGTTTTCTTTCTGTAAGTTCTTCTAGGGTAGAGCCAGTTTTCTTTCCTATAAAAAGAACACAATAAATGTTTGCAAAATGAAATTAAACTGAAAATGTTTATTCTATCCCTGAATACCTTAAAACCTAGTAGGAGAGCTAGGCCAGTAATCACATAGAACATGTTTATTAATGTACTATGTAAATTTTAGTCTAGAAAACAAGACATATCAATAAAAACAGATTAAATATATATGTATGTGTGTATGTGAAAGTACAGTTAAAACTCATCCCATATTAAGAAAATTGTTCAAGTATGATTAATTACTATGAGCATTAAGATGATAAATAAGATATTAGTATTAAAGATGAATTATTAATAACTGATTAACTCATTCATATTTATTCTAATGTTAGGAATTATCATTTAAGAATTACATTTTATATAAATATCAATGTTTCTAAAAACTTAGCTGATAGTTTGTTATGTAAGTGAAGGAGATCTATTTGGAACTATAGAGTTTTTGCCTGGAAAATTATGTTTTATAATATATTCATAAGTAATATTATGTTATGTCATAATTTATGATATACCATGTCATGTTATATATTCATAATATATAACTATAAATAATATGTAGCCATATATTTTCTGTTTTTTATATTTTATTTTATTTTATTTTAAGTTCTGGCATATATGTGCAGAATGTACAGGTTTGTTCCATAGGTAAATGTGTGCCGTGGTGGTTTGCTGCACCTATCAACTCATCACCCAGGTATTAAGCCCAGCATGCATTAGCTATTTTTCCTGATGCTCTCCCTCCCCCCAACCCCCTGAGAGGCCCCAGTGTGTGTTGTTACCCTCCCTGTGTCCATGTGTTCTCATTGTTCAGCTCCCACTTATAAGTGAGAACATGCACTGTTTAGTTTTCTGTTCCTGTGTCAGTTTGCAGAAGATAATAGCTCCCAGCTCCATCCATGTCCCTGCAAAGGGCATGATCTCATTCCTTTTTATGGCTGCATAGTATTCCATGGTGTATATGTACAACATTTTTTTTTAATCTGGTCTGTTCTTGATGGGCATTTGGGTTGATTCCATGTCTTTGCTATTGTGAATAGTGCTGCAATGAAAATATGTGTGCATGTATCTTTATAATAGAATGATTTATATTCCTTTGGATATATACCCAGTAATGGGATTGCTGGGTCAAATGGTATTCCTGCCTCTAGATCTTTGAGGAGTCACCACACTGTCTTCCACAATGGTTGAACTAATTTACATTTCCACCGACAGTGTAAAAATGTTCGTTTTTCTCTACAGCCTTACCAGCATCTGTTGTTTCTTGACTTTTTAATAATCGCCATTCTGACTGGCGTGAGATGGTATCTCACTGTGGTTTTAATTTGAATTTCTCTAATGATCAGTGATGTTGAGCTGTTTTTCATGTTTGTTGGCTGCATAAATGTCTTCTTTTGAGACGTGTCTGTTTGTGCCATTTGCCTACTTTTTAATGCGATCGTTTACTCCTTGTAGATTTGTTTAAGTTCCTTGTAGATTCTGGATATTAGACCTTTGTCAGATGGATAGATTGGAAAAATTTCCTCCCTTTCTGTAGGTTTTCTGTTCACTCTGATGATAGTTTCTTTTGCTGTGCAGAAGCTCTTTAATTTAATTACATCCCATTTGTTAAGTTTTGCTTTTGTTGCAATTGCTTTTGATGTTTTTGTCATGAAATCTTTGCCTGTGTCTATGTCTTGAATGGTATTGCCTCGGTTTTCTTCTAGGGTTTTTATAGTTTTCGGTTTTACATTTAAGTCTTTAATCCATCTTGAGTTAACTTTTGTATAAGGTGTAATGAAGGGGTCCAGTTTCAATTTTCTGCATATGGCTATATATGGCCATATATTTTCTTGTCTACATACAAAAGTCAAGGTAATCATAACCTGAATCTTTTTGGCTAAGATATTTAGCATGCATAACTTTCCATGACAATACATATATGTAGAAATATTCCATTATAAGTCTATTCTTAAGGAGAGGTAATTGATGAATACCTAGCAAGAGTTTTTTTTAATGTATGATAATTGACATTTATATATTAAATATGTAAACAATATACCTTAATTCCAAAGAACAATTTACTTTTGAACATTAATAATTAAATTTAAATTACTATGTAAATCAGGTCTAAACTTATAAAACCATTTAGTCCATGTTAACCCTCATCTAGTGACCTTTCACAATTAATTTTGTATTTTTTCTTGCGTTTTATGAAGAATTCCTTTTGATAAAATGAGAAATTCAGTACAGTGTTAATGCTTCTCTTATTAAATCCATGAATTAAGTGCAATGCTTCCAAATGCTCCAATTCTGTTAGGATGCAAAGTTATTTAGGAGTATTTTTACAGAATTCTAAATGAATGCTTACTGATATTATACATTCTAATTCAATCATATTCACTAGAAAATGTGGCCTCCAGGTTCTGTCCACTGAGAAATTGAATGTGGCAGCAGAAGAAAATTAAATTTTCATTTTCTAAGAGATACTCTTCAATTATGAAATAGTTTGGCTGTCTTGCTCATATTAATGCCTGTACTAAATTAGGCACAGGTAATTATCATGTATCAATTTTTCTAGGAGTTCCATAAATTATCCCTGTACATGGCTACTGCATAGATAGGGAGGCTAAATAGCAAAATAAATAACTCTGGATTCCCCTTTTAACGGAATGGCTGTTTTCAAATACTTACGTATATTATAATAATCAATGTGAAACTCTCCACCTTCTCCATTTTACAGCATTAGGATCCACTAAATGTTTGATATTTGTAATGATTTATGTGACCCATTTTTAGCAAAGGTAAAAATGTTTTTAGTAGCTATACTCTATGTTTACTGAAGTGTCCATTTTAATTGTTTGCATAGTTTTATCCATAAAGAGATATTACTCTGAAAATGCAACTTGTATTTCTGTAATTTGGCCACATTCTTGTCCTGTTTGACAGGCACTTTTACTTTCTATTTTGCTAGAATTTATACAAACAGCTTTAAAACACTGCCCTTGAAAACCAAATACTGCATTTTCTCACTTACAAGTGAGAGCTAAGCATTGGGTACTCATGGACATAAAGATGGCAATGACAGACACTGAGGATGACTAGAGGAGGGAGGAAGGAAAGGGGGCAAGGGTCGAAAACTATTGGGTGCTATGCTCACTATCTGGGTGACAGGATCATTTGTATCCTAAACCTCAGCAATATGCAATATACCCATGTAACAAACCTACACATGTATCCCTTGAATCTAAAATAAAAGGTTTTTTTAGCTTTTTATTTTTTTCTTATTAAAATGCCTTTATATATATTTTTGAACTTTCTCTTTTTTTATTATACTTCAAGTTCTGGGATACATGTGCAGAACGTGCAGGTTTGTTACATAGGTATACACGTGCCATGGTGGTTTGCTGCACCCATCAACCCATCATCTACATTAGGTATTTCTCCTGATGCTATCCCTCCCCTAGTCCCCCATCCCCCAACAGGCCCTTGTGTGTGATGTTTCCTTCCCTGTGTCCATGAGTTCTTATTGTTCAACTCCCACTTGTGAGTGACAACATGCGGTGTTTGGTTTTCTGTTCCTGTGTTAGTTTGCTGAAGATAATGGTTTCCAACTTCATCGATGTCCCTGCAAAGGACATGAACTCATCCTTTTTTATGGCTGCATAGTATTCCATGGTGTATATGTGCCACATTTTCTTTATCCAGTCTATCACTGATCACTGATAGACATTTGGGTTTTTTCTAAGTCTTTGCTATTGTAAATAGAGCTGCAATAAACATATGTGTGCTTGTGTCTTTATAGTAGAATGATTTATATTCCTTTGGGTGTATACCCAGTAATGGGATTTTTGGGTCAAATGGTATTTCTGGTTCTAGATCCTTGAGGAATTGCCACACTGTCTTCCATGATAGTTGAACTAATTCACACTCCCACCAACAGTGTAAAAGTGCTCCTATTTTTCCACATCCTCTTCAGCATCTGTTGTTTCCTGACTTTTTAAGGATCTCCATTCTAACTGGCGTGAGATGGTGGTATCTCATTGTGCTTTTGATTTGCATTTCTCTAATGACTACTGATGATGAGCTTTTTTTTTCATATGTTTGTCGGCCGCATAAATGTCTTCTTTTGAGAAGTGTCTGTTCATATCCTTTGTCCACTTTTTGATGGGATTTTTTTTTCTTGTAAATTTGTTTAAGTTTCCTGTAGATTATTATTAAGATAATATAAATATATAAAATGCTGTCTTTAAGATGTAAAGGAAGGGTATTTACAGGGGAGGGTCATGTAGAAGAAGAAATTGCTTTTGTATTTTAGCAATTTTTCCACCTTAACAGTAAGTTCTACAGAAGTTAGATGCTGAATTGAAATTGTATTTTTATCCAAAATGTAAGAATCTGTTCAAGAAAAGGTAAAATTGCTGTACCCATTACCAAATCCAATTAAATACCACGAGATTTATATATATAGTTGCACATCTCTAAGACTTAAATAAGATTGCCAGATGCTTCCATTTATCCATGGTAGCAAAAATAGTTTGTTTCATATATCAAATATTTATGTAAAACACCCAAAAAGCACTTAAGTATGAAACCTGCTACAGAGTATTATGTAATTATTACTTATTATTGATATTATTGTTATTTGTTTAGTGTACATGTTAAGTCCTGGTATTTACACTGTGTTAATCTTGTAGGCAGCTTTGTAGCTTTATATATGCCTCTCTCTAAATTGAATTTTTTAAACTTGATTCTTTTGAATTTTATCCTATTCAGTGTATATGCTTCCTTTTCAGTTTTTACTGATATAGCTTAGATATAAAAAGATTTTTCTAAAGTCAGCATCAAATACTTTAATACTTGGAAGCAGATGTACCTTGCTGTATGTAGTATCGGTCTACTCTAGCTTTGTAGGCTCAGATTTGTCATTTGTGATCAGAGTGTTGGACATCAAAGGATGTGAAGTGGTTCTCTGTTTTGTAATCAGAAACTATCCTGATATCTTGAAATAATTGCCATTAATAAAGCATTTTAGTTTCATGTTTGTAAAGAAAACTACATAAGTCGTCTGTTTTGTTGTTGTTGTTTTGTTTTGATTTTCTTTTTTTTTTAATTTTTATTTATTTTTATTTATTTATTTATTTTTTTATTTTTTTGAGACGGAGTCTCGCTCTGTCACCCAGGCTGGAATGCAATGGCATGATCTTGGCCCACTGCAACCTCCACCTCCCAGGTTCAAAAGCCATTCTCCTGCCTCAGCCTCCCAAGTAGCTGGGATTACAGGCACGTGCCACCATGCCCAGCTACTTTTTGTGTTTTTAGTAGAGATAGGTTTTCGCCATATTGGCCAGGCTGGTCTCGAACTCCTGACCTCAGGTGATCCACCTGCCTCGGCCTTCCAAAGTGCTGGGATTATAGGCGTGGCCTACCACATCTGGCCCTGATTTTGTTTTTTAACATGAGTACTTTTCATTAGATTTTTCTATAAAGGGTATGATTGGGTTTTTATTCCTTATGTGTGTAGTAGTCTCCTACCTAGGATGTATTTGTTATTTTCTAACACTTGTTCTGCAGGTCTTCAAACCTCTACCCTCCATATGCCTCTTCAACTTATTCAGGTAGAAAGTTGCAAATGCATAAATTACATTGTATGCCTTTATTAAAACAAGCTTGCCCTTTGGCTTTATAAAAGCAGTGTCATGGCTTTTAATTTTTGTATTTCATGAAATGTAAAATATATTTCTAATGTTGTTTTATTTTTAAAAGATGTTGTTGGAATTATAGTGATTAGTGATGCGGGGACTTTAATGTCAGAAAGACCTCCGTTCATATCCTCATTCTACCACCTATTATCTGTGTGGTTAGAGAAAGTTGCTTGTTGACTTAGCTCTTTTAAGCTTCAGTTTAGCCTTCTGCAGCCAGGAGATAATGATACTTACCTCATAGGGTTGTTCGAGAGCATCATAGAAATTATTAAATAATATATTATTCATAAGAGGATTTGCATAGTGCCTGAAACATAGTAAGCACTCAGTATATGGGAGATGATAACAATTATTTATATTAATATTAGTTTATATTAAGAGTAAAAAAATAATAAATAATCACTATTTTTCAATAGTTTGATTTTTTAAGAAGTCAAAGAATGGAAAACTGGAGATTATTTACTCCGTATCTTCAGCTTTGAACAAAGTCTTACAAACACCTAGATTTTATTTCATTTGCAACCTATGTGGTTTGTCTTGTGCTAGATATTGCAAATATTAGAATAAATAAGACAATAGATTTGGCTAATTTACAGTTAAGGTGGCAGGGATTAATATAGCTATTTAATCAAATTACACCAATTACTACTAGAATGCAAACATACAACACCCTAACATCTATAATAATGTGACATGTTATACATATCTACAATATAATACATGGTGTTAATGGTATCTACTCCTCATTGCATGCCTCCTGCATGCTAGCACCATCCTAAGATCTAACCTTATTTAATCCCTCCAACAATACTATGAAATAGGTATTATTATTGCCATTTTCCTGTGCCAAAACTGAGCCTCAGAAATTAAGAAACTTGCCGAAGTTCGCCTGGATCAGTCACTCATCATCACCTGACTAGCTAGTGTTTCATCACTAAAGTGTGAAACAAACTAAGCTGCTTTTAAGAAGTAAAAAGAATCCCCTACTAATATCTTCCTTCTCTTTCTTATTTTACGTGGATCAGGACAAGTATAATACCACCTGGATCCATAGCCCTGCTCTGCCACTTATTAACTGTATGACCTTGGTTATACAGGTTATTTCATCTTTCTGTTACTCAATGTTTTCTATCACCCAAGAATAACAAAAATACCTGCTTCAAGGGTTGTGGTGATATTTAAATTAATATTTGCTTTATACTCTTGCAAGTTTCTGGCATATACTAAGCTCCACGTAAGTGTTCAAAAATAAATAATAACAATAAGCAAATGCATATACACATAAGCATTTTAAGCCATTGAATGTATTGTCTGAGACATTCTGTGCTTTCTTACTCATTCCCTTTTTTGAGATGGATACCATAGGACAATTCTACTTCACAATCAATACCTGCTTTTGGTAGAAAACAAAATAAATGATATTAAGTCAAAGTGCAAAATTTAGATAAAATTTAGCACTAGGTTTAGTTTGTTTGAGATGCATGTACTCATCTGTTGATCATATTTTTCCATAACTGTGAAGCTGCTAAAACTATTTTCCACTAACCATTCCTTTTGTTTACTGCCATCATTTCCTTCTCATTTTCCTTAAAACCAGACATCAGAAATGATGCTAATGACTCTTTTTGTTGACCATCACAGACTTATCTCTGTTAAGAGAACAACCTATTGCCTAAAATTTTGTATTTATAATCTGTATCAATTAGGAGGCAACATCTTAGAAAAAGTGAAGCATTTGGTTCTAACCAGTTGTTTTTACTTTTAAAATAGAAGTAATAAATGCCTTTGCTTGTTTAAAAATGTGTTTGTTCAGGCATGGTGTTTTATGTATGTAGTCCTACCTACTCAGGAGGCCGAGGCAGGAAGATCGCTTTAGACCAGAATTTTGAGATCAGCCTCAGCAACAAAGCGAGACCCACATCTATACAAACAAATTAAAAATAAAAATAAAAGCCAGTGCTGTGGTGTGCACCTGTAGTCCTAGCTACTTGGGAGGCTGAGGCAGGAGAATTGATTGAGCCTGGGGCTTCGAGGCTGCAGTGAGGCGTGATCATGCCCACTGCATTCTAGCCTGGGTGACAGAGTGAAACCCTGTCTCTCACACACAGAAATGTGTTACTTGATGCAGGCATGCTTGGTCCATGTCTTTCCCAAGAAAGTTTGGTGATACGATTCATTAGTTTGGGGAAGAGTCCATATTAAGACCAATCTGGCTTGCTGTGGGAACTATTTTTTAAGTTAATAGTCTGTTCATGATCACTATAATTATTTTCATTTTGTTTTAAAATAATGTTTTATGTTTTCAAAATTGATACACATTTATATATAATAATTCATAAGGTCAATTAAAACAAAAATAAAGACCCATGATTCTTTTGTTTAAAAAAAACTCTTAAGTGTACTAATTTACACTCCCACCAACAGTGTAAAAAGCTTTCCTATTTCTCTACAGCCTCGCCAGCATCTGTTGTTTCCTGACGTTTTAATAATCACCATTCTGACTGACGTGAGATGGTATCTCATTGTGGTTTTTGTTTTCATTTCTCTAATGACCAGTGATGATGAGCTTTTTTTCATGTTTTTTTTTTTTATGTTTGTTGGCTGCATAAATGTCTTCTTTTGACAAGTGTCTGTTCATATCCTTTACCCACTTTTCGATGGGGTTGATTCTTTTATCTTGTAAATTTGTTTAAGTTCCTTGTAGATTCTGAATATTAGACCTTGTCAGATGGATGGATTGCAAAATTTCTCCCATTCTGTAGGTTGCTTGTTCACTCTGGTGACAGTTTCTTTTGCTGTGCAGAAGCTCTTTAGTTTAATTAGATCCCATTTGTCAATTTAGGCTTTTGTTGCAATTGGTTTTGATGTTTTAGTCATGAAGTCTTTGCTCATGCCTATGTCTTGAATGGTACTGCCCAGGTTTTCGTCTAGGATTTTTATGATTTTAGGTTTTATATTTAAGTCTTTAACCCATCTTGAGTTAATTTTTGTATAAGTTGTAAGGAAGGGGTCTAGTTTCTGTTTTCTGCATATGGCTAGTCAGTTTTACCAGCACCATTTATTAAATAGGGAATCCTTTCCCCATTGCTTGTTTTTGTCAGGTTTGTGAAAGATCAGATGGTTGTAGATGTGTGGTGTTATTTCTGAGGTCTCTGTTCTGTTCCATTGGTCTATATATCTGTTTTGGAGTACCATGCTGTTTTCTAAAACCAGAAATACCATTTGACCCAGCAATCCCATTACTAAGTGTATACCCAAGGGATTACAAATCATTATATTTTAAAGACACATTCACATGTATGTATATTGAAGCACTATTTACAATAGCAAAGACTTGGAACCAACCCATATGTCCATCAATGATAGACTGGATAAAGAAAATGTGGCATATATATGCCATGGAACACTATGAAGCCATAAAAAGGGATGAGTTCATGTCCTTTGCAGGAACTTGGATGAAGCTGGAAACCATCATCCTCAGCAAACACGGGAACAGAAAACCAAGCACCAGATGTTCTCACTCATAAGTGGGAGTTGAACAATGAGAACACATGGACTTACGGAGGGGAACATCACACACTGAGGCCTGTCTGAGGGGGTGGGGAGCAAGGGGAGGGAGAGCATTAGGACAAATACCTAATGCATGCGGGGCTTAAAACCTAGATGATAGGTTGATGGTATAGCAAACCACCATGGCACATGTATACCTATGTAACAAACCTGTATGTTTTGCACATGTATCTCAGAACATAAAGTAAAAAAAAAAAAAAAATTATTCAGTGTAAAAGCACATGGTTTTTAAGATACAATATTTAACTCACTCTCCATTGATTAATAGTTTTTTTGTGATGGTATCATGAGAACAGGCTTATGTTTTAGGGATCACTATAACCATAAAGACACATTTTTTAATGTAGTGCGTTTTATTTTTGCTTTCTCTGAGTTGTAGGGAGCTGAAATGCTAAATGTATTTATTGTAAAACAGAATTTGGCTCTAATTTAACCTTGTCCATGGCATTGATGTGGGTGGGAATTGCATAGTGTGGCGGAGGATAAGGAACGTAAATTGACCAGGATACTAAGAAGAGAATGAAATAACCGAGGTAAATGTATGATTAGTCATCTCCAGCTTAAAAAAAAATCAAATATATTACTACTAGGTCAAAGGATTTTGAAAGGTACTCATTTACAAGTTTTACTCACTACTATGATACTAAGTAATCATATGGTGATGATACTTGATCTCAAAACTCATTTATTGTACCATATATTATGGTTTTGTGTCTATATCATATATTTTCCTACTTACATGTTTAAATTCTGTTTTGTTATGTAAATCTCTTTGATGCCTATTTTTCTGTGTTCAATCAAATGCTAATTGCAGTCCAAAGCCAGTTTTAGCATAATTTAATCTCTGTAAGGCAGACTTTAAATATCCACATATCTAACACTTTGTTCTTGTCCCAGGTAACAATGTGCTGTAACTAAATATTTTTATTCCTATTTGTTCTCCAGGTTCACAGTGGAACAGGAAATTGATTTAAAAGATGTTTTGAAGGCTCTTGGAATAACTGAAATTTTCATCAAAGATGCAAATTTGACAGCCCTCTCTGGTAAGAAATAAACACAAATTTTTAAAAATGTTATTCCATAAGAGCTTTATTAAATGATGATGTTAAATCCTCTATTTACTATGGAGTTCTGGAGTAAAATATAGTTGCCACTTGCCAAATAAATCTAGCATGAAACATATTTAACCTCTACAAGCAAAACTATAAATACAGTCATAACATTAAGTTTATATTATCTGGTTCTTATCTTATCTTTGACAATAGATTATATTCTCCGGAAGACCTGTCTTAAACATCTTTGGATTCCCCATCCCATCTGACATAATGCCTTGTAGAATAGATAATCAATAAATGTGTTGATTGACTATCTCAATACGTCCCATTGTAGTAAATCATGTAAGAAAGAAAGAAGGGAGGATAAATGAGTGTCTGCTGTGAGAGCTAGACCAAAGATCCTTTTTAAAAGAGTAAAGAATACCCAGTGAGATGGTATAAACATGTTCTAATTCTTTAATTTAAAAAAAAACAAAAAACAAAAAAAAAACAGTAGGCTGGGCGTGGTGGCTTATGCCTGTAATCCCAGTACTTTGGGAGGCCGAGGTGAGTGGATCACCTGAGGTCAGGAGTTCGAGACTAACTTGGCCATCTACTAAAAATACAAAAAAAAATAGCCACACATGGTGGTGGGCGCCTGTAATCCTAGCTACTCAGGAGACTGAGGCAGGAGAATTGCTTGAACCCAGGAGGCATAGGTGGCAGTGAGCCGAGATTGCACCGTTGTACTCCAGCCTGGTCAACAACAGTGAAACTCTGTCTCTAATAATAATAATAATAAATAAACAAACTAGTTTTAAAGAAGTAACTTCAAAGTATACCTGGCACATTGGGGTGTCTAGTAATTTATTTTAAATATCCCAAGAAAAAAATCCAGTTGAATTATTTGATTCAAATACCCTAATTTTTTCAAAATAAAAAAAAAATCACGAAATATTAGCAATGTTAAAGCGTTTATAATTTGTAAAATACTCTTGGAAGTATTTTTAAGTAGCTAACCCCAAGAAATTTGCCATCAAAAAAAGGCAACAATGAACTTAAGACTGAGTAAATAAGTTATATGATTATTTTTATCATTTCCTTAGAAGAGAGAAAATAAAATACAATCTGTTTTCTGATGAGATAAAGATAGATATATATTAAGATTAAAGAAACCCAACATGTAAGGCCTCTTTATATGCAAATTATTTAACCCAAATTTCTAAATAGCACTGAGATGATAGATTCCTTAGCAGTTCTTGTGTTAAAGGAGAGAATTTAGTTTTCTTAGCCTGAAGCAGCAGCCCATAGAGAATCAAGCTGACTGAACCATAGCTTCTAAACCTGGAGTGTGAGGACCCATAGATTGAATTCAGAGAACTGATGCCCTCCAACCCTAAAAATTGCATATAAATGTGTGCACACAGTGCATGTGCACATATATATGAATGTGTGTGTGAGAGAGAAACAGTTTGGGGGAGTCATTTTAATAGCTTTCGAGAAATTCTCAATATGTGTCTGTGATCAAAAAAGCCTTTGTCCTCCCAGATTTAGGATTGAGCATGTTGTTGTCTAAACAGCACTCAGCTTCTAGCAATGAGTTGATACTAATCTATTTGGTACAACTTCTACCCCTCGTTCAGAGAGCTTACAGCCCTAAACACTAATATAGCTTTTCTAAATGTCTACTATATAAATGTTCCTGTCCACATAAGAGAAATGAGCTTTCCTGAGTAAATGTTTTCATGGCTTATATCCAAACTCCTAGGACTCCGAACTCTTCAGTGTGGTTATCAAGAATGTAGGACTGGTAGAGATTCAAAAAATATTGTGATATCTGTACCTGAGTCAGAAATAAATTCATGGCTGAAGTTTAGCATAATTTAACATTGTCATTTTCTCTTCCTTAGGAATTGAGAGAATCTGTCTTACCATACTAGCCAAATTCCAACTGGATAATTACATTCTGCTTTCTTAACGTGGTTCTACTTTCAATTTGATTAGTGATTCCTCACTGTCTCACCCAAACATCTAGGAAGTTATTTCAAACAAATAGAATATCTGCTGCCTCTCAATCCTGACAGAGTAGCACTGCAGTGGCAAATCAATTATTGTGGTCAGTGTAGCTTATAGTTTCTAACATATCGGGAAAGTTTATAAGGTAATATTTAATTGCCTTTACAGAGACAGAGACAATAGACCATAAACATGCATTATGAATACAGATGGTTTAGAGATTGGAAATAACACTAGAATCTTCCAGAGAATTAATACATTCTATATGCAAAGTATATAGAATGTATATAAAGTTTACATTCTATGTAATGTATATAAATGTATAGAAAGCTTTTGTTTGATCGAAACTTCCATGAGAACTGAATCCTGCTCTGTGTCCTACTCACAGTTGTATTCCTGGTGCCTTGTAAAGAATTGACATACAGTTGACACACAGTAAATGTTCACTGAAGGGTAAAAAGGATGAGGGAAAGAAGACAAGAGGTTTACTTGGCCCCACATTACATACGATCTAAGGACTATTTGCCCCCTTAAACATAAGTAAAAAATCCCGGATTTGCTGTTCTCAAATACCACCCCATTCAGGTTTTCAGGATCACCTGATAAAAGATCTAAAGCAAACTTCCCAGTCTTTCAGTGGGAATTCGTTGATTATTACATTATTAATTTCCAGAGTAAGCAGCTCCAGTATGCCATCCACTCTAACCAATATAGCCTTACATTCCCCATGGCATGCACACACACGTTAATTTATAAATCATTCATTCAAAAAATTATTGTTTTAATGATAAAACTTGCCTCTTTGTTTCCTCTAAATTCAGTAGCATTTATCTCTTCATCATTCATTTGAGCACCATATGCTCTGCTTTGTAAGGTTGGTATCATTTTCATATGTCTAGTTTTTTCCTCTCCAAATAACATCATAACCTTGATGATTAATGTCTATAACTCTTCATAACCCCCATAAATACCTAGGAAAATTACTTGCATGCGTTTTGTTTCTACTTTAATGAGAATCTCATGGTGTTTAGGATATATAAAGGCTTACCTCAGTATATTACAGGTTTGGCTCCAGACCACTGCACTAAAGTGAATATTCCAATAAAATGAGTCACATGAATTTTTTGTTTCCCAGTGCATATAAAAGTTATGTTTACACTATAACATGGTCTATAAAAGGTACAAAGACATTATGTCTGAAAAAGTAAGGCACATACCTTAATGTAAAAATACTTTATTGCTGAAAAATGCTAATGATCATCTGAGCCATCAGTGAATCATAAGCTTTTTGTTGGTGGAGAATCTTGCCTTGATATTGATGGTTTCTAATAGACCAGGGTGGTAGTTGTTGAAGAATGGAGTGACTGTGGCAATTTCTTAAAATAAGACAACAATGAAGTCTGCTGCATCCATGTACTCTTCTTTTCATGAATAATTTCTCTGTATCATGCAATGCTATTTGATAGCATTTTACCCACAGTACAACTTCTTTCAAAATTGTAGTCAGTCCTCTCAAATCCTACCACTGCTTTATCAACTAAGTTTCTGTAATAGTTTAAGAACTTCGTTGTCATTTCAACAATGTTCAGAGCATCTTCACCAGGATTAGATCTCATATCAAGAAACCACTTTCTTTGTTCGTCCCTACGAAGCAACTCCTCATCCATTTAAATTTGATCATGAGATAGCAACAATCTAGTCATATCTTCAGGGTTCACTTCTAATTCAAGTTCTCTTGCTGTTTCTACCGTATCCACAAATAGTTCCTTCAATGAAATTTTGAAACTATCAGTCATAAAAGTCAGAATCAACTTCTTCCAGATCCCTGTTAATGTTGACGTTTTGATCTCCTTACATGAAACATCAGTGTTTCTATTGGCATCTAGAATGCTGAATTCTTTCCAGAAGATTTTTCTTTGCCCAGATTTTGGATCTGGGCAAAGAGGCCAGGGATTCTTCCTAACATCTGCAATGCCCAGGAGAGCTCCTCCACAACAAAGGATTATCCAGCCAAAAATGCCAATTGTGAAAAGGCTGAGAAATCCTATATTGGAGAAAGCATATGGAAACAGAGAAGAAAAAAAAAATTAAAAGGCAGAATGGGAACATATTGGTCAAAAGACAGGGGAGTCAAGCACATGATATGACTAAAAAATCAAAAGAAAAGAAAAATAAGAGAAATGAAAAGATAGAGAACAATATATGTACATATATAGGCTTTTAAATGGCTAGAAAATTTTTGAACAATATCTTAGAAAGTGATAACAGCAATTGCCTCTGGAATATGGGACAGAGACTTTAGATGAAAGAGGAGTTTTCATTTCATATACCGCTCTGTAGTGTTTGGAGTTTTATCTTGTATAGGTATTGCTTTTTTAATTAACAATCTTGTTTAAAAATTAGAAAAAACTTTTAAAAAATATCATTAATAAGTCAGGCGCAGTAGCTCATGCCTGTAATTCCAACACTTTGAGAGGCTTAGGCAGGACAGTCCAGGAATTCAAATCCAGCCTGGGCAACCTAATGAGACCTCGTTTCTTATTTTTAAAAAAAGTCATTAATAATAGAATTAATTAGTAAATTTGAAATCACCCAGAGAATAATTCAGTACTATTGTTATACTGTCACTTTCTTAAATTATGTGATCAAATTGTATCTTCCTTCAAAAATAGCATACTTGATTTAGCAGTGGGGAAAAATAAAACCTGCTTTGCTGTCTCTTGCTTCTGGAAAAACGGAGTGACTTGAGAACTTTTGCTAAGACCTCTCAAGTCCACTCTTTCATTTTTTATTCCATGGCACCCACTCTTATTTCCGGCTTTCATTACTGCTGCCGTAGACTATTTCAATAGCCTTCTAAACAGTTTCCAATCTCTCTCCCATCTAATCTATTTTTTTTTTTTTTTTTTTTTTTTTTGAGACGGAGTCTGGCTCTGTGACCCAGGCTAGAGTGCAGTGGTGCGATCTCAGCTCACTGCAAGCTCCGCCTCCCGGGTTCACGCCATTCTCCTGCCTCGGCCTCCCCAGCAGCTGGGACTACAGGCGCCGCCACCACGCCCGGCTCATTTTGTGTATTTTTAGTAGAGATGGGGTTTCACCATGTTAGCCAGGATGGTCCCAATCTCCTGACCTCGTGATCCACCTGCCTCGGCCTCCCAAAGTGCTGGGATTACAGGCGTGAGCCACCGTGCCCGGCCAATCTAATCTATTTTATCTACCACTGCCAAGATGAATCGCCTTAAAAACTTACTCTTAGATCGCTCCAGTTCCAGTTCCTGTTCAAAGCTGGCCTTCAGTAGGCTGTGCCCCATCCACTGCTCAGCAGGGCATTGAGACCAGGCTTCACTTTGGCTGATTCCATATACACAACTCCTGCCCCAACCAAACTAAATACTCACTCTGTGTCTCACCTGTCCCCAGCTCTCTGCCTTTGTGAAGTCTCTTCCACAAGAAAAATCTCCTGCACTGAACCTCAGCTTTAACATCCCCAGTTTCATCAACACATCATGACTACACCAACCAGAAGTAATCATTCCTTCTTAAATTCATGATACCTTGTGCCTTTCTTTATGGCACATATCTCATTTTATCTCATATTATTATTTATATGTCTAATATCCCCTGCCAGAATTTAAACCCTCCAAGATTGATTCTTACACGTGTTTCCTATAGTGCCCAGCACTGTGCTTTCTGCTTAGCGCCTACTGAATGAAGAAATGAATAAAATTAGATACTCAATATTTATTACATTTTTTTATCTCAATTTGATATCCATTGCTTTTGTTGGTAAATTCTATTAACATAAAACACAGTAAAGGCTCATACAATAAACATGGATTATAGAAAGTGCTGAGAATCATTTTCTCAGGCTCTATTTAAAATGCTCATCTATTTGCAGCAAGGATCCTGTTATAGGGAAGGACTATTTTTGTAATGGAAATGAATGACTGTCAGCATTTGGATTAATAGATAATCCTCTTGGAAAGTGTAAGGGGAAGGAGAAAGAGAGTACTAAATCCTTCAGCATCAAGTACAAGCTTTAATAAAGGAGCCAATAAAATAAAGGAATTAAGAAGACACACCAGAAGCCATATTCAGGTCAGACTCAAGTGCTGTTGATTTATGCTGGACCTGCTCTTACCCCCTGCCCTTGTTTGTTCTCTTTCTCCTTGCACCTATAAACTACAAGGCTCCATTTCTCTCTCATTGCCATAATTCCAATTCTTCTACTTTCTTGCCTGGATTATTGCAACAGCTAACAAAGTTCATCTTCCTGCCCCCAGCTGTTTGCTTATCCGATTCACCCTTCACAGCAGCTGCCACAGCTCTCTTCTAGAATCAAAGCTTGTGTCCTATTACTTCTGGACAAATCCAGGCTCTCTAGCATCATCATCAAAATTCTTAAAATTATGTCCTCTCCTACTCCCTAACCTCCTCATAGCTCAGGCTCCAACTGGACCTTCAAGAGATCCCCACTGGGGATGTAAAGTTTCTCTCACTTTACAAATAGAATCTTCTGCTTAGAATGTCCTTGCCTTCTCTGACTTTTCCCTCTTACTGATTGTTTAAGAGCAAGCTGAAATGTTGACACCTCAGAGAAGCTTGCCCTGACATTCCTCTTCCTTCTTAAATGGTTTACTTTTCCTTATCTGGAATCTGGTAGCATTTTGCACACACCTCTGTTAGCACATGTTTCATTTTCTCCTAGACTGTTTGTTTACATACTTGTCTCTGAGCTCAGAGCTATTCAAAAGCATACACATCTTTCTGTCCCCAGAACACAGAAGAGAATTTGGGGGGTGGGGGACAGGATAGATACTGAGTGGGTGAGTGTTGTGAGTAAATGTCACTGTATCCCACCTGGCTACAAGCATGGGGACTTCTCTCATACTTCCTGCCCTCCCCACTCTACACTGCAGCCACACAGCCCCTTCTTTGGTTCCTTAAACATGCCCAGTTTGTATCAGGGTCTGCACTAGCTTTTCCCTCCATCTGAAATACTCTCCCTTTATTTCTTCCAGTGGCTGGCTCCTTTGTATTCTTTCAGTCTCAGCTAAGATTTGCCCTCTCAGACCCACCTTTCTGAATAACCTGTGTCAAGTAGCTTCTCTTTGCTGCCCCGGTCACTAACCAACATATCACCTTATCTTGTTAGCTTAGTTATACTTACTATACCCTGAAATTGTAGTCATTTATTGATTTGCTTTTTTATTGTTCTTTTATTTGATGTCTGCTTTCCTCTCATTAGGAAGGAACTGTTTAGTTCATCACAGTATACCTGGTGCATCTGACTCATAGTAGGTGCTCAGCACATGAATGAATGAATGAATGAATGAACCAATAAATGAATATTTGCTGGTTTTGTAACAAAATCTATCCAGAAAAGCAAACAAAGAAACATTATTCCTACCTTAAGAGAACTCAAATTCTAGGAACTTTTATACATTTCATGGGTGGGGCTGAAGCTAAAAATATTTTGGCAACTAAAGCACAGAGACACTTTTGGTATGCTAGGGTTCTGTTATAATACTCTCGTCATTTTGTTATTTTAAGCGTGCCCTTGATGACGCAGAAATCTATTTAAATTGGCTGAATGTAGGAACAGTGCCACAGAGGAAGTAGTGGCCTACACTTGCATGATGGCCATCCTGCAAGCATGATGTTCATCTCAGGTACTTAGAGCTTTTGGTGCCCTACACGATACCTCATATGTAGTGGGTACTGAATAAATATTTACTAAGTGACTGAATGAATGCCTTTGTAGTCTTGCCCTGCTTTTTTCAGAAGAGCTTGAATTATTGCCCAGTTTTTCTCGGGGGAACCTAGGGTTTACTGGCCCTGTTCCCATCTCATCCATTGTAAAAATCCTGGCCCCGTGCTGCCTGGAGGAAAGTAGGACCAGCCATTTGGCAGCACTGTCTGCTGTGGCCAGAAGGAGAAGGCTGCTTGGTGCCAGCAGATTTAAAAACAAAAAACAAAAAGCTATTTGCCTTTGCTTGCTTGATTGAGAGAATAGCTAACTTTTCTCTAACCAACAAGACAACTTCATCAGTGTAAATCTCCGTAATACCCCTTTGCATTCTGATTCAATCCATCAAATATCTGAGTGCATACGTGGTACCTGGCAGTGTGCACAGTGTTGTGGATGAGATAAGTAGAACAGGCAAAGTCCAGGCCTTGAAGAGTGTATGGTGGAGCAGGAAAGATGGTCTTGATTGTCTACTGAATGACATTGCCTGTTTCTCTGCATGACCTGATCTACTTCTAAGATTTTGTGGCTGCAGACACATGCTTGCTTAGACCACTTTCTGCTTATATTTTATTTTAATGAGACTGCTTGAAGTTTGTCTCAAGAAAAAAGCCTTCATTTTATTTTTTCCCCTGAGTTCCTGTGATGTGATTTTTTTTTATTTTTTTATTTTTTTTTTTTTGTGAGACAGAGTCACTCAGGCTGGAGTGCAGTGGCGCGATCTTGGCTCACTGCAACCTCTGCCTCCCGGGTTCAAGCAGTTATCTGACCTCAGCCTCCTGAGTAGCTGCTATTGCAGGCGCATGCCACCACACCAGGCTAATTCTTATAGTTTTAGTAGAGACAGGGTTTTACCATGTGGGCCAGGCTGTTCTTGAACTCCTAACCTCAAGTGATCCACCTGCCTCAGTCACACCTGGGATTACAGGTGTGAGCCACCATTCCTGGCCTTATTATTTGTCACATTTTCTTCTACTTATATATCCAATGGGATGGTGTTTTTCTGAAGGTTGATTGTCCTAAGGTCTCATTTACATGTGTAGACATTTGCTATCCTTCATGTAGCAGTTAATCATGATATGGGAATCCAAAAGTTGCATTCAATCTTTGTTTTGCTGTCTTTGAAATAAGTACAATAGCACTAGTCTGCTGGATCCTGTTCCCCTTACTCTTTTACTCAATCAGATTTTTAAGTCTTTTAACATGTTTGTGGTCTTTGCACTTTTTCCCTCTCTGCTGCTGTTGTCAATTTTCTTGGAACATCTACTTTAAATTGTTGTCTTATGTTTTATTTATTACAAAAATAAACTTGAAAAGAATTTTTTTTAAGACAGGGTCTCACTCTGTGTCCAGGCTGGAGTGCAGTGGTGCAATCTTGGCTCGCTGCAACCTCAACCTTCTCGGGCTCAGGTGATCCTCCCACCTCAGCCTCCTGAGTAGGTGGGACTACCATGCCCAGCTAGTTTTTGTAATTTTTTGTAGAGATGAGGTTTTGCCATGTTGCGCAAGCTGATGTCCAACTCCTGGGCTCAAGCCATCAGCCTCAAGCAATCGGCCTGCTTTGGCCTCCCATAGTGCTGGGGCTACAGGCATAAGCCACCATGCCTGGCCTATTACAAGACTAAACTTTATACCCATAATTATGAACACAGTTGTGGTTATAGTGCCTATCAAATGACACTAAAAGACTTTATATACCCAAAGTCTTATGATATGAAATAGTTAACCACTTTCATTCAACAATTACTGAAATCCTGTCTATGACAATATACTGGGTTAAAGACTGGAGAATTGAACATTACCAGGAAACTCCCTCTACTAGGGTTAGTTCATTCTTTAGGCCCTACTATATGCCAGAAAACAAGGTTACTAAGAAAAGTGACACAATCTTTGCCTTAAGGAAGTAGACTGTCCAGGAAGAGGGAAGCATCAATGCAAATATAACATATTAGAAAAGCTTCAATAGAATTAGTTTCTGGGTTCAATAGGGGAGTGATCAGATCTACTTTAGTGATTTAGGAATTAGAGGAGAGCAGAAAAAACCTCACAGAGCTAGATGCTGAGCTTTTAAACTAGAGTAGGTGTCTTATTGTACAACAAAAGTTGAGGGAGGTTCTAGGGAAACAAAGATACAGAAATAACAAAGCGTGCTACGTTGAGGCTATTTCAGTTTATGTAATTTGAAGCACAGCATATGGAGCAAAGAATACTAATTGAAGGAAGCAAAGGCAGCCTGATAGAGGTCCTTATCATTTATACAGAGCAGGTATGCAGGTTTGTAATATACTGAAGGTGAGGTCAGAGGGAGAGCAAGCAGGACAGGGGATAAAGTGTTTTAAGTGGAGTAGTGGCATAATTTGATTTGTATTTTGATAAGATCATCCTGGAGGAAGCTTTAAGGTGAACTAGAGGCAGTCAGGAGAGCGGTTCTCTACTGCTGAGTCATGATACACTGTAACATCCATTGAAACTCATTCAAAAAGATGATTTTTATGTGTTGCTGAGTTTAATTTTCTGATTTTTAAAGAACTGTTATCTTCATGCCAATAGGTGAGCTTGATCTATGATTTTCTTTCTTATATTGCCTTTTTTTTTCAATTTTTACAGCAAAGTAAAATATCCGCAGATGAGTTAGATAGCTTTTGTTCTCTTCCTAATTCTCTTTCTAATTTTACAACAGGTAATTCTATCTGTTCCTTGAAGATTTGGTTAAAATCACCTAGAAAACTGTCTAGGCTTGGAGTCTTTAATTTCGAGGGTGGAGAAAGTTTTTGTATACTGATTCAATTACTTTAATGGTTACTGGATTATTCAAATATTCTATTTTTTTCCTTGACTCTATTTTATAATTTATACATTTCTATAAAATAGTGTAGCTCATAGCAAATCTCTTCATTTTCAAAATTATTTGCATAAAAAAGAACAAATACTTTTTTAGGGTAGATGGAAATATTTTAGTTTTGTTTGTTTGTTTGTTTGTTTTTGAGACAGAGTTTCACTCTTGTCACCCAGACTGGAGTGCAATGGCACATTCTTGGCTTGCCGCAACTTCCGTCTCTTGGGTTCAAGCGATTCTCCTGCCTCAGCCTCCCTAGCAGCTGGGATCACAGGCACCTGCCATCATGACTGGCTGATTTTTTTGTATTTTTAGTAGAGATGGGGTTCCACCATGTTGGCCAGGCTGGTCTCGAACTCCTGACAGGTTATCTGCTCACCTCAGACTCCCGAAGTGCTGTGATTACAGGTGTGAGCCTCCACACCCAGCCAACTATTTTGTATTTTATTTGTGGAGGAAGGTTCACAGATATTTGTATATCTATCAAAATTTATCATGTATAATGAATAGATAGTCATAGTAAATAACATATTCTCATAAAGTTAATTAACATTTATCTACAGAAAATTATACATAGTATTTTTGTGATTAAAAAATTATTTTCTGTATTCTTGGGTAGGTTCTTTTTATGTTCTTAATATTGTTTATTTGGACAATCTCTTTTTTTAAATGAATTTTGTTTAAAATTTTGTCCATTTCATTGTCTTTTAAATAACTAGCTCTCTGGGAAGAACCCATAGCATCTTTATTTTCTTTCTCTTTCTGCCATAAGTACCTTGCAATATCCCTGCCACAACTACCACCACCGTCATTTTGGTGGGGCAAGTGGGAACAGGCGAGAAGATAGGTGACTAAAGGATATTACAATATTTGGGGCAGAGGCCAGAAATAAAGGGATGATTTTCTTCTTATTTCAAAGTGCCTACTGTAGCCAGCCGGTCAAGCCTCGTAGCTATTGGAGACCATTTCCTATGTGCAAATTGATGTAGTTGGAATATTATGTGTGTCTTTGAGGAGAACTCCTTTTACAATTCTTTAGAAGGGCTTAGCTGACAATGTGGAAACTCATTACCCTGTAGGAACTGGGTTCTAGCACCTTTGTATTCAAGGTCATAATATTGGCTCTTGTTGCTTAACTCACAGACCGATGAAAATGGGCCACAGAACTTGAAAATAATACAGCATCAAATAACTGCTAAATAGTTAATATGTTTTACTATCTTAAAATTTATTTTTTAAATGTTTGCTTTTTTATTATTACTATTTTAAAATTTAAATTAATATTATTTTATTTTACATAGAAATGAAGTCTCATTATATAGTCTAAGCTGATCTTAAGCTCCTGGGCTTAAGTGATCCTCCTGCCTCAGCCTCCCAAAGTGCTAGGATTACAGGCATGAGCCGCTGTGCCCAGCTACTGTCTTGAAATTTATGTGTTTATTTTACCAGTATATATTTAGTTACTTAACACAACTTAAATTTTTCTTTAAAAAACACTACTGTTTTAGATTTGAGGGCGCTAATTATACTTTATTACTAAATGTGAAAACTTGATTGCTTTTTAATTATTCTTCTAGTCAACAAATACATTCTAGAATAAAACATCATAATATGTGAAATGGACTATTTAATAATGTAGTGCTTATATCTTAGTACCAAATAAGATCTGAGGAAGTAATATTCCCATTAAAAGTATATTCAGAGATGCCATTGTTAGCTGTCTTGGGGCTTATTCAAAGTAATCAGGTCCTCTGTAACAGATGTACCAAAAATATTGAACATCATTCCCCATACGTATTAGATAATTTTGTGCTTTTGAAAGCTTGAAGGTAAATGTATTTTGTGGGTAAGGCTTGATACTTACAAAGTCTAACTAAGCAACTTAATGGGAAATCAATAGTGCTTTTAATGGTGCTGGACATCAGCAACAAACGTATTTATCTGAAATTTGAATTAGATCTCCTGGAATTGAAAGGGGGGTCATAAATTTGAGTAATTCTTTTTCTTACTTTCTTGTGCTCTTTCAAAAAATGTATTTGAGGCGTCTTTTGTTTGTTTTGTTTCGTTCTTAGGGAAAAGTTGAAAACCCAAGATTGGAAGACATTTTATGGTTTGCTAGGGCTGCTGTAAGTAACATAGACTGAGTGGCTTAAAAAAAACAGAAATTTATTTTCTCACAGTTCTAGAGGCTGTAAGTCTGAAATAAAAGTGTCAGCGAGTTGGTTTCTTCTGAGGCCTCCCTTCTTGGTGTGTAGATGGCCGTCTGTCCCCTCTCTCTGCACGTGGTATATTAGTCATGTTTACGTGATGGCAGCAGTAGCCTGTCTGGAGTGGCCGCTGCCATGACCTCGTCTGCAACAAGGGATGGAGGAGCAGCCAGGGCTTCATGCTCCACTGAGCCAGTAGGAGCTGAGAACAGGCAGAAGCCCGCCGCCTTCTGAGTTGGAGAGGTGGGAGCCTCGTTGACCGGGCACAGCCGCTGTGGACCTGGGCATCTCTGCACTCTCCAGGCCCAGGAAGCCCCCTTCTACTGCAGGCTCAGAAGTGCCTGCTCCTACTGCCTGGCCTCTCCCTCATCCCGGAGACCACTCTGATTTCAGAGCAAAGTTCTGGCTGAGCCCAGATGCTGTCATGAGCTGGCCGGGTGTGCACATGCCCGGGGCAGTGCTGACACATCAACCCCCTGCCAACTCGGCCCCCTCCAGACTTTGGGCACTGATGAGCAGGGAGGCCAAGAGGGGGCTAAAGGCAGCTCAGTGCAGGCCTGCAGGCACCCCTCAGCACAGACAGCCTGGATGCCATGGGTACTGTGGAGGGCATGCCAATGGTGGCAGGAGGCAGACAGGCTCCTGGGTAGAAAGGGAGGGTCCCCAGTGAAACCCCGCCTTTAGGCCAGGGATGACCTGAGGCCTGGGGTCCAGGCTGCCAGTTCTGTGGACCAGAGTGAGAACTTACGGTGCTTTTTCTGGGCTACCTGTGGCCACCCATGTACCAATCAGCACATACTTCCTCCCCTCTGAAGCCCATAAAAACCCCCAAACTCAGTCAGACTCAAGCAGATGACAGGATGACCTGCCTGCAGAGAGGAGCTACCTACTGTGGGACTCCTCTCTGCTAAGAGTTGGACACTCGTTGGGACAACCTGCCTGCAGAGAGGAGCTACCCACTGCAGTTCTCCTCTGAGCTGTTCTGTCCCTCAGTAAAACACCTCTTTGCCTTGCTCACCGTCCACTTGTCTGCATACCTCATTCTTCCTGGGCATGGGACAAGAACTCGGGACCCACCAAATGTCAGGAGTGAAACAGCTGTAACACAAATAGGACTGAAACATGCCCCTTGCTTGCCATGTTGTAGGCAACAAGAAGGAGAGAAGAAAGGAGAGAAGTGCTGTGGCTCTTCAGGAAGCCCAGACCTAGTAGCTCCCGAGCCAGGGCTGTAACACCCTCTTTGAAGCTCTGCGGTTCCTGGTGTCTCCAAGCTTCCAAATGCCACCACATTTCCTGGTGCCAGCAGTGGAAGCTGCTTGTGGTACTTCTGGTCCAGTTGCAGCCTAGTAGTGAGCCAGCACCCATGCCAGTGCCTGGAGCTGCCTTCTCTGCTGTAGCCAGAGTGCCTGACTGTGTGCAGCAGACGGACCCCATGCTCACTCACTCACATGCCTCTCACCACTCCACACCTGGCTTGCCCTTGGCAGGTGTGGGGTCCGGGCTGGTAGCACAAGCCACGTGCAGCCTGCCAGGCCGAGTGGGCACAATGAACCCAGCAGGCCTAAGCAAAACTCAGGCAAAGGCACCACTGGCAACAGAGGTTTCTGGCTGGTGAAGCAACACCCCAAGGATCCTGTAACATAAGTATGTGTATATATACAAACATATATATAATTATCATTATATACATATTTACGAAGAGAGAAAAATTTTAAGGAATTGGCTCATGATTATGGAGGCTTTAGAAGCTCAAAATCTTCAGGTGGAGACCTGGAAAAAAATTGCAGCCCAAAGGCAGCCTGCTAGCGGAATTCCTCCTTGCTTGGGAAGGACCAATCTTTGTTTTATTAAAGCCTTCAGCTGCTTGGATGAGGCCTACCCACATTGTGAGGGTACTCAGCTTTACTCAAAGTCTACCAATGTCAATCTAATCTAAAAACACTGTCATAGAAACATCCAGACAATGTTTGACTAAATATCTGAGCACCATGGCTCAGCCATGCTGACACATGCAGTTAATTAACCATTACACCGGGCCTTCCCTCTGTACCTGTCTGTGTCCAAATTTCCTCTCCTTATAAGGACACTAGTCATATTGGATTAGGACCCACCCTAATGACTTCATTTAAATTTAAAATTCTGTCTCCAAATATAGTCACTCTCTGAAGTACTGGGGATTATTACTTCAACATATAAATTTGTGTAGAACATAATATAGCCTATAACAACCTTTACCTTAAAACAGGCATAAATAGGAAGGGAAAAATAGTCTTCCTAATGCTAAAAATGTGTTATTTCCTGTTACCTTAGGATAAAGCATGTTTGTGAATCCTCAGATAAACCAATTAATTGTAATAATGGAAAGTAACTTTTTCATAAATTTACATTATGAATCTAGAAGTCAGCTTCATTTTTCTTTGCCAAGGATATTTACATTATCGTAGTAATTAAATATTAGGTTAAAAAAACTTTTTTATTCTGGCTATATCTGAATTTTTACCTGTTTTCATTTCATGCTTTTATATTTAAAATTAAAGAGCAACGTGTGAGATATTTTAATCTTGACTTATGAAATAATTTGAAGTCACTATTTTAAAAAGTTTCCACTTTTTCTGAAAATATAAGACACACAAATGGGAAAACTACCAATAAAAATGGAAAAGAATTAGCAAGAGAATATAAAATGAGGACAAATTAAAAACCACATCTTCAATGGTTATCTCATAAATGAAATCTTGTAATATTATCTCCTAGGTTTTCTTCAGTATCCCAGTCTCTTCTATCTCTAAAATCCATTTAACAAAAGGGCAAAATATTTTCCTATCTCTGAATGTAAAAAAACAATATTTCTGATTCTCTTTTTGCAGATAACAAGGAGATTTTTCTTTCCAAAGCAATTCACAAGTCCTTCTTAGAGGTTAATGAAGAAGGCTCAGAAGCTGCTGCTGTCTCAGGTACTATTTGCTAAAATCTTCTCCCCTCTTCTAAGAGATTTGTATTTTTAGAGCAATCTTGGGTGGGGAGTGGGGTCTTTTTCAAAATGAAGCCAAAAAGTCACTCTGCTTTAACTTAGAAGTCAACCAAATGCTGAACCAGCCGGAATTTTCTAAATAGAATGTGAAATGTGAACTCACTCCAGTGCCCCTTTACAGATAACTCTCATCTTCATTTTCTCCCTAATGAGAGACAGGAGGATATTGGCAGTTCTGTGAAAATAGATTTTTCTGCTGTGCTGCCGGTTTAAATATTTTAAATATTTTCCTGCTACCCATTTAAACATTTTTCTTCTTACCAAATTACTTGCTGAAGTTGATTCTTAATTTTGTCAGCAAAAAGTTCTTATTTTTTATTTTCGTGGCTACATAGCAAGTGTATATATTTATGGAGAATATGGGATATTTTTAATATAGGCATACAATGCATAATAATCACATCAAGATAAATGGGGTATTCATCACCTCAAGCATTTATCATTTCTTTTTATTACAAACATTTCAATTATACTTGTCTAGTTATTTTTAAATGTACAACAAATTATTGTTGACTTATAATCACTTCGATGTGCTATCAAATACTAGATCTTCATTCTATTTAACTGTATTTTCGTACCCACTAACTATCCCGATATACCCCCGCCCCCATCACTGCCACTGTTAGGATAGTGTTTTCAGAAGGAAATAAGAGCACAGTAGCCTCAGGCATCAAGACAGCTTGAAACCTTACATGTAATCTGGACTTTCTTTTGACAATTAACTATACTGCAGCAAGTATATAACAATCTTACAGTGAGGATCTCAGGGGAATTTAGTAGCCCAGTCATAGGATACCTCGTTGCATCTCTCACTGTTATATTTCCCCTTTAATCACCACCATCCTGACCACTTACTAGTAACCTGGTGACTTGCTGTGTAAAAATAGCCACTTCAGACAAAAGAAATAATGATTTGAAAATATAGAGAAACTCTCTTCAATTTTTGTTTGGGCATGTTTTTTCTTTATTCTCCCCCTTCCTTTTACTCAAAAGTTATTTTAGTAAAGATACACATATTTATGTGAGACTGAGAATAAACATTTCATAACAAGCAGAATAAATTGTCCTATTATTTTTAGTGGAGTAGAGGGAAGAAATTGTTTGTTTGGTTGGTTTGTAGTGTGTATTTGTTTTGTTTCATTTTGTTTTTTAAAAAGATCAGGTAGAAATTTTAACACCTTTATAATTTTTCTCCAGTTAAGTCTTTAAAATCTTGTTTCCTGTAAATTGTTGTCTTTGCATTAGGTGGATAGGCCTAGATGGTTTTGAGGAATTACTCATTAGTCTCTGCACATCCACAGACATATAATTACTTTTTCTCTGCGCTGTAGGAATGATTGCAATTAGTAGGATGGCTGTGCTGTATCCTCAAGTTATTGTTGACCATCCGTTTTTCTTTCTTATCAGAAACAGGAGAACTGGTAAGTTTATTATGAAAACAAAATTTTGTTTAATAGGCCATAAGGAGCCTCTTTTTCAAATGGAGATTTTTTTCTCAATACTCATCATACAATTTATTTTCACAATTTCATTTATTCTTTTTCCAGAGATTGACCAACTGAATTATCAGATAATTTATAATGTTGAAGTGAATTTTTTTTAATGAAAATAATAAGGCTGGTGAGGTGGCTCAGACTATAATCTCAGCACTTTGGGAGTTTCAGACAGGGAGGATCACTTGAGGCCAGGAATTCGAGCCTAGCCTGGGTAACATAGTGAGACTCCATTTCTACATAAATAAAAATTTAAAAAAATTAGCCAGGCATGTTGTCACATATCTGTTATCCTAGCTACTAGAGGTGTTGGGGGTGGGAGGAATGCTTGAGCTCAGGAGTTCAAGGTTACAGTAAGCTCAGATAGAGCCACTGCTCTCCAGCCTGGGCATCAGAGCAAGAGTCTTTCTCTAGAAGGAAAGAGGGAAGGGAAGGGAAGGAAAGGGAAAAGGGAGAAGGGAGAAGGGAGAAGGGAGGAAGGGAGGAAGGGAGGAAGGAAGGGAGGGAGGGAGGAAGGAAGGGAGGGAGGGTAGGAGGGAGGGAGGGAGGAAGGAAGGGAGAGAGGGAGGGGGGGAGGGAGGGAGGGAGGGAGGAAGGAAGGAAAAAGAAAATGACATATTTTCATTAATTGTAAGCAAGAAGGAAGGTAAATATTTTATTATTTTGTTCACCCCCTCTTTTGTTTACTTCCAAACCAATACAGGTACAATTCTATTCATGGGACGAGTCATGCATCCTGAAACAATGAACACAAGTGGACATGATTTTGAAGAACTTTAAGCTACTTTATTTGAATAACAAGGAAAACAGTAACTAAGCACATTATGTTTGCAACTGGTATATATTTAGGATTTGTGTTTTACAGTATATATTAAGATAATATTTAAAATAGCTCCAGATGAAAACAATATATGTAAATTATAAGTAACTTGTCAAGGAATATTATCAGTATTAAGGTGATGGTCCTGTTGTGTCATTGTGTTTGTGTGCTG
Organism: Chlorocebus sabaeus; assembly: GCF_047675955.1. Classification (NCBI taxonomy): domain Eukaryota; kingdom Metazoa; phylum Chordata; class Mammalia; order Primates; family Cercopithecidae; genus Chlorocebus; species Chlorocebus sabaeus. The sequence goes on along the minus strand of NC_132918.1, from coordinate 22,034,566 downwards.
TTGTTTAAAATAAAAGTACCTATTGAACATGTGACTAGATCTATTTTTTTTATTTTGGAAGTTGTAGTATAAAGATATCTCTAGGTGAACTTTGGAAACAATGTTTCTGTACATCTTAAATCTCTTATAATTATGCAGGATCAAAACAGTAAAGTAAAATAGCATTATATACTTATGCATAACAAGCAATAACAAGTGAGGTGAAGACAGGTACTCCACAAAAATTCTCACTGTCATCTCTTGGAAATAAGTGTATAGTGTAGGCAAAAGAATGCAAACTGGACATCGTCCATATTGCTTCATGACAAGACCTGTTAGAAAAAAATAAAAGAGCTATGCAAATCTCAGATACCTATAGCTTATTTTCCCAAATCATTGAAAATTCATTTGGCTTCACATGCCTAAAGGAGTTTACAAGTCCGGTATATCACTATGTTTTGTTGCTGTAAGTAAAATTCAAACTACAATTTCCCAAAAGCCCCAAAATAAACCACATGAGCAAACTAACAATAAAAATACGCACTTTGGCATGTCACAGGAGAGTTAATTAGAAAAACCGTACTAGCACGTATACTGGAAAATGGCAACTCACAGGACTGAACGCTGCCCACAGAAGTGTTCTTGTTTGCTCTGCATGGGGCTTTTACATTTTGAATGTCTGTAACTGGGGTAGCATGTTCCTTGTTTCTCCCGTTAAATACCTGAGTGGCTACTGGGCGCATTTGTGTTTGAGATCTGGAGAGAGTTATAAGTAGCTCTCTGCAGAATGCATTGGTCTTTATTTTCTAATACAATAAATGCTTGATTTCAAAGGGGACAGTGTCAACTTCAAGGTCTCCAGTAAATTACTTTAATATTTTTTATTAAAGTAAATTATTACTTTATTAATTACTTTTAATATTTCTTGGGAAAAATATTTCATAAGATCTCATGAATGGAACTATTTCTGTTTAATGCCAAATTTTTAATTCTATATGATGAACAGTTTCAGAAAAAGTTTGACACATTTCAGAATAACAGAAACAGTTTGCGTGTTACTTTCTTGTGTATTAGGTATTGTACTGATTTGGAGCTGTTTACAAGAATTCTTATTATCTTATCATTAACTTTAATTCAATTCATGGGAGTTTGGGAAAACCAGGCCTGATCTTAGACCTACTAAATTCAAAAACTTGAAAATCCACTTTTTTCTCCAAGCTTTCTTGGTGATTCTATTACATGCTAAATCTTGAATACTGCTAAAGTAAAGGGTACATATGGAATACTCACTTATAACCAGTTTTTTAGATATGGTTAATTTATAGAAACTTACATCAATCGATGAGTATATTAAATCAATGCTTCTCAAACTTTATTGTGTAATGGAACCACCTGGGGATCTTATTAAAAATTCAGTTTATCATTCAGTAGGTTTAGGGTGTGGTCTGAATAGCCTGAAGTGTGTTTCTAACAAACTTCCAAGTAAAGCCTTTCATGTTTGTCAATAGACTTTGCTGTTTCTTACTTTGTTAGAAAACCTCTACTTAATATTTGCATGTTTGATATTTTTATAAATGGAATAGAATGTATGTATAATTTTTACAGAGTTTGGAGGGATTTGAGGGAGTGGGGTGACAGTATGCATGAAAAAATGCAATATACTTGTCCAAAATGGGGAAAAATAGTTTTACTCTAAAGTTTTTTTTTCTATTACATGCTATGGACAAATGAAAAATTCTTCTGCATATTAGAACACTTGAAATGTATTCTTTAAAAATATGAAGACATTTATAGGCATTATTCACAAAAGAATTTATGGATGCCAAAGAACATAGTACCTAGCACAATCTTTTACAGCTTATATTTTCAGAAGACTTACAGTTTATTCATAGGTTATTATAGAAAAGTGTTCTTGTTTTCATGTATAATGTATACAGGTTGGGTTAACTGATGTTTCAGTATTGGTATTATGAGTTTGTGATATTCTTCATTACCATATCACTACTTGTTAAACATTATTTCTATATTTATATGGTCATCGGTCAATGAAATGATCTACCTATAAAGAAGAGTAAATGTCATTAGGCAATCATGTGGATTTTTTTTTTTTTTTTTTTTTTTTTGGAGACGGAGTTTCACTCTTGTCGCCCAGGCTGGAGTGCAATGGCGCGATATTGGCTCACTGCAACCACCAACTCCTGAGTTCAAGCGATTCTCCTGCCTCAGCCTCCTGAGTGACTGGAATTACAGGCACCTGCCACCATGCCCAGCTGATTTTTATATTTTTTAGTAGAGACAGCATTTCATTATGTTGGCCAGGCTGCTCAAACCCCTGACCTCAAGCGATCCACCTGCCTCAGCCTCCCAAAGTGCTGGGATTACAGGCGTGACCACTGCACCCAGTCAATCATGTGGATTTTATAAAGCCTAAAATACAGCTTTTATTAGCTGATATAAGATTGAATTCTACTATTCAGAAGGTTTACCTTAAAATATTTCAATACCATTGAGATATCCTTTAAATAAGAAAAGATTCTCCTGTGTTGTTCGTATGCTTGTGGAATGCTTAGGAATAGAGTACTTGATAAACCAAGTTTTTCATTTTGTTTGACTTGGTTTTATAATATCTTCAGTATTTTTGTTTGTTTTGAAAAAGTAGCATAGTCAAGTTCGATTTCCTTTAAACGAATAAAGTAATACACACACAGTATACAGTTTGCCAAAACTTTTTGCTTTTGAACCTTTTTCTTAGAGAAAATCAACATAATTATGTACATTTTGCTTTTATTTTAAATCTTGATTTTACTTTGTGTGTATTCAATAGGCTAGACTGAATAGTTATAGACAATATAATCCTATAAATTTCGACATCATCATAGTAACCAAATAATTGTTAAAATCAGTCTTAAATAGAAATGTTTATTTGAACACCAGAAAAAGTTGGGGTTTCATAAAAGTAATTAGAATAAAGAAAATATGGTGAAAACATATTTTATTCTTATTAAGTGTGTGTACATTATACATAGTATAATTCACTACCTTTGGTATATAATCAGCTTCTTGATTTATAATGATGGACATTTTTCTTATCTAAAAAAAATCCTTTTTTTGTTAACCAAAATGGCTTGGGGCATTTTAGTTATTGGCCAAAGGTAACTTGAAATGCATCTTTGTTAGGTATAGGTCTTTGTTGCAATGTTGAGACGATAAGATGAATATTTGTAATACAAAAAAAAGGCTGCTAAAAAAGCAATAACCTTACCATATTCTCAGAGGCTCACTACAACACTATCTGTTACAGAGAGGATTCATTTAGAGAAGCATGCCTTAGACAGAGGACAAGTTTCTTTAGTTAAACAGCTTCATTATAAGACTACCCCAAGGTATAGGCTCAATAAAAAATACTCTAACACGGCTTGCATGTAGCTGTTTCCTTTCAGGAAAGCTAGACTGCCTGTTAATATTTTAACACATTTTAAAATATATATTGGACTAAACTAAAAACAAATCTCCAGCTTGACTAAAGTGCATCATTAAAAAGAAATCCCAGACCCATATGAGCAGGGACCCAAAATATATTGTTTTAATTCAGTTATTGTTCTCCAAAAAAATGCTGGAATCATTAGGGATGATGTATCGGGACAGGGAAAAGGAATGTATAAAAGAGTGCAGTCATGTGGGTAAATCTAAAACCAACATCCCACAAGTTTTCACCATTTGATATGTGGAACACACATACCAGCAACTTCTGGCCCACTTCCAGATCATATATTATTTAGAAAAACTTCGTTTGTATATTTTTCTGCCTGAAAACTGAATCAGAAAACCACACCGTTCCATTCCATTTTAGGTTCTCTCTCTCTCACACACACTCTCTGTGTGTGTGTGTGTGTGTGTGTGCATGGACACGCTTGTGTCTGCATTTTTTCTTTTTTTTTTTTTTTTTTTAATGTTTATTTGGATGGCTTACTCTCTGCACTGAAGATTTTTATCCTCAGCCTGACAATAGATGAGAGAAGTCCTTCCACATCCATCATTATTTACTGGGAAGCATCTACCCTCCCCGAAGGATGCTTGATGTCGTACCCCACCCCCGCTCCAAAACTTGAGGAAGCCCCTTTAGAGAAAAAGAAGAAGAAATTTGATTACAACATGAAACTCGTTCGCATAGAGACTCTCTGCTCTGTAAAGTGCTTTCCTGTTGAATTTTCCATTCAAATTCCACAATCTTTAAGATAGAGCAAAAAATATTATTGCCATTTTAAAAATGTATAAACTGAGGTCTAGATAAATTAAATGACTAGCCAAAAATGATATGCAATTAGATAACTGAAAAGAGACTAATAGTTTATTAAATTATATTACTCTATTTGACACACATACTGTATTTATCAACCTTTTACCTACCAAATGTCCAGTTTATATGTGAGTGAATGAATGCAATGATTCCTTTGCCAGTAAAAATGTATTTTTTAAATGGCTTTTCCATTAAGCCAGACTTGCTAACAAGATTCCTACCAGGCTGGCTGGGTAGCTCATGCTTGATATCCCAACACTTTGGGAGGCCAACACGGGTGGACTCCTTGAGCTCAGGAGTTTGAGACTTTCCTGGGGAATGTGATGAAACCCTGTCTCTACAAAAACTACCATGCTGGGTGTGGTGGCGAATACCTGTAGTCCCAGCTACTTGAGGGGCTAAGCTGAGAGGATCACTTGAGCCTGGGAGGTTGAGGCTACAGTGAGCTGTAATCATGCTGCAGCACCCCAGTCTGGGAGACAGAGCATGACCCTGTCTCAGCAACAACCACAAAAAAAAAAAAAAAGATTCATACCAGGTGCTTCTGTCTGTATTAAGACCATAAAAGGAAATAACCTTCAAAAGAAGTCCCAGTAGACCCTAAGCCAATTAAAGTATCTAAAATGTTCATTTTTCCCAGCTCAGTACTATTTAACAAAGATTACATTTTGTATTATGTGTGCATAATATGACCCAGGAAAGAAACACTGAAACAGGCAAACGTAAACTTGTACTTTAAGGAAAATGATAAGACTCTTGCACCAGCCTTTGTAACATTGGGAGTTCTTTCATATTGGTAGTTCTGCAGTTTTTCTATTTTTAAGTAAGGATACATAATGACACTAAGTTCCTAATTGAAATTTTACTGCCTCTAAAGTACCTTAAATTACTATGATTTTAAAAATTTACGTACACCAAAATTCACTATTCTTACTGCACTGTTCTATGCATTTTAAAACGTGGAGATTGATATAACCTTCACCACAAACAAAATACAGAACACTTCCCTCCCAGCATAAACTCTTTTGTTCTGTCTTTTTTTAGTCACAGCCTCTCCCTACCTGCCACCTGTAGCCCCCACTGATCTGTTCTCCCTTTTTATGATTTTGTCTTTTTCAGAATATCATATGAACAGAATGATACAGCATGTAAACTTTCAGGACATTGTTTTGTTGAGCAATAATGGTTTTGCAATTCATCCAAGTTATGTGTATCAGTAGTTCAATTTGTTTATCCACTCACCCATTAAAGATATTTGGGTTATTTCTAATTGCTGGTGATTATAAATAATGCTGCTTTATAAACATTTATATACAGGTTTTTGTGTGAATTTGTATGAAACATTTTTGTTTTCATTTCTGTATGATAAAAACCCAAGATTGAGATTGCTGCATTATATAACAACTGTATGTTTAACTTCACAGGAAGCTGCCTAAATGTTGTCCAAAATGACTGTGTACCATTTTGCATTCCAAGTAGCAATATGTGAGCCAAGTGAAATAATTCCAAAAATCCTTACTAGTACTTGCTAGTATCAGGTTGTGTGTGTGTGCATGTTTTAGCCATTCTAATATATGTGTAGTGGTATCTAATTATGCTTTAAATTTGTATATTCCTAATGATTTGATTTGAATTCCTTAAGGTTGGGAATATTTTCATGTGCTTATTTTTCATATGTATATCTTCTTTGGTAATGTATCTGTTAAAATCTTTGGCCCATTTTTTATTAGGTTATTTGTTTTCTTGTCTTTGAGATTTGGGAGTTCTTTCATATTCTAGATATGAGTTCTTTGTCAAATATGTGACTTGCAAATATATTCTTTCAGTAGATAGCTTGTCTTTTCATTCTCTTAACAGTGTCTTTTACAGACACTGAAAGATACTAAAACATTTTTAACTTCAAAAGTGAAATAATTTTTTTAAGATTGTGTTGTCGGTATTGTATCAAAGAACTGTACCTAACATACAGTCATGAAGAATGTGTCTTGTTTTTTCTCTTAATAGTTTGATGGCTTTTAATTAAGTATATGATTCATTTTGAGTTAATTTTTGTATCAGGTATGGAATATAGCTTGTTTTTTGACATACAGATGTTCAGCTTTTCATTGAAGAGACTATTCTTTCTCAATTTGTCTTTGCTACTTCATAAAAAGAATTAGTTTTTTACTATAAAAAAACTGGTTTTTGTAGGATAGGAAAAATAATCTTTTATAGTAAAAACCATTTTTAATAGAAAAAAGTTAATTTTTACCATATTGTGTAGATGTATTTCTGGTCTCTCCATTCTGTTCTATTAATCTATGTGTCTATCTTTTCTCCAATATCACACTGTCTCGATTGCTATAGTGTACTAATAAACCTTAAAATTAGGTAGTCCGAGTGTTCAGTTAGGTCAAGGAAGTTGATTATATTGTTCAGGTCACCTATATTTTTGTATTTTCTGGCTACTTGTCTTACCAATTACTGAGACATGAGTGTTAAGTCTCCAATTGTAATTGCATGATTTTCTATTTCTCCTTTCAGTTATATCAGTTTTTGCATCATGTGATCATTTAAAATAATATTTAAAATGTGTTTCTTGTAGACAGCATTTAGTTTAGTCTTGTCCTTTTTATCAAATTAGACTATCTTTACTTGGTATATTTGGATCATTTACATATAGTGTAATTACTGATATGGTTGACTTTAGACCTACCATTTTATTACTGGTTTCCATTTCTACTTTGTTTTTATTCCTCTGCTTCCACTTTTTTGTCTTCTTTGAGAATACTTGAATTTTTTCTTACTATTCCATTTCAATTTACCTATTGGCTTTTCACTATTTCTCTTTGGATAATTTTTAGTGATTGCTCTAGGGATTATAACTTAAATATTTATTCCACTTAGTATTACTATTTAACTACTTCATGCAAATGTAGAAACCTTATAACCATGTAATTCCTTTACCCTGTCCCTTTATCTTGTTGTTCTATGCATTATATGTATATGTAATAGAGAAATCCCATCAGACGGTAATTATATTTTTGCTTTTAATTGTCATACATATTTTAATGAACTTCAAAGAAGAAACATAGTCTATTATATTTACATAAATATTGACCATTTTGGTTCCTCTTCCTTTGTTTGTGAAGTTTGGAGTTTTTCTTCTGTTATCATTTCCCTTCTCCCTAGAGAACTTTCTTTAGCATTTCTCTTGGAATGAGAATAAGAGAATATAAGTAAGAGTATATTTTTGTCTTTTTTAAAATCTTAGAATGTATTTCTTTCACTTTTATTCCTGAAAGATATTTTCAGTGAATATAGAATTCTGGGTTGATAGTTCTTTAACTTCAGCACTTTAAAAAAGTTGTTTCATTGTCTTCTAGCCTGCATGAATTTTGGTGAGAATTCCACAGTCATTTGAATTAGTGTGCCGTATATGTAATATGTCATTTGTATCTTTATTGTCTGAAGATTTTCTCTTTGATTTTCAACAGTTTCTTTATGGTGTATTTGGGTGAGGTTTTCTTTGAGTTGATCCTAAAAAATAAAGTCATCAGAGTTCTATACTCAAAGTCTTTGGTCTCCTGTTTAAAGTCAGTTATACACATAGCAGTTAAGGGATTGTCTGACACTTTATACTCAACTTTTGGAATGTGTAGATTTATTTGCAATGGATTTTTTAAAGTTTTCTAAACCAGTGATTCTCAAGTTTTAGTGTGTACAAGAATAAGGTGGAAATCTTGGTAAAATTTAGATTTTGATTAAATAGGTCCAGGGGTCAATACTGGGATTCTGTATCTCTATGTGTCATACTCTGAGTAGAAAAACTCTAAGTTACTGGTATAAACCTGAATAATATGTCTCACCCATTTTTTCTTAACATAGTTAAAGAAAGTATAATGTCAATATTTCTTGATTTTTATTTAGTATCATCAGGAATTTATCTGATTCCAAAAAGTAAATATTTCAGGTGTCAGTCTCCCTTTAAGTTTAAAATGCTTCACTTTGACCGGTTTTTATGAAAAGCTTGCCAAAATTTCTTATATTCATTATCAAGTATTTTTAATATTCTGAACTTAAAAACCTTTCCAGTAATTCCATGTCATAATTATGAGCATCTGTTATTGCACCTACTGTCATACAAATGTGCACGCATGATTACTGAGATGTTCGATGCTGTTTGTTCAAAATGGTGAAAGATTGTTTGCTTGTTGAGTTTTATGCTTGCTATGTATGTATGCAAGCATTTTATTTCCTTTTTTTGGGTCTATTTCTTCTTAATTGTCTCTTCTTTTTATGGAATGTATTTCCCTGCACATTTAAATATGTTTCTTTATATTTGTGGGCCAGAAGCTCATAACACTATGTTAGAATTGGAAATAAGTAAAAGCAATTAAGGCAAAATGCTTTGCATTTTTTATGGAAAGAACATGTCATGTAATGCTCAGATTTTATGACCGATTATTTGTTAATTCAACTTTCTACTTTTACCTTAATGTTAAGATGGTTTTGATTGCGCTAGATACATTCTATGTTGTTGTAGATTCCATCATAAAATTTCTCCCTAGGAAGAATTAAGGAAAATATTAGTCTTCTGCCCTTTCATTTAGTACAGTATTTGCACTATAAACTAGGAAAATAAGATGCAAGGATTTCTAAAACTAAGTTCTCAAAATCCCCAGTTTGGACTAATTATTTGTTTGCTTTTCAACTATATAGCCATTTCTAACATTGTTGTATAAAAATGTTTTTTACAAGAAATGTAAGTTTTAGATTATCTATGCCTATTTCAAACTGTACACAAATTTTGAAATTTTTTTAAATTTGTGCAAACATAGAGAACATGATGTTTAGCCCAGCCACTTTGTTTTATGTCTGCCAGCAATGCTATTCTTGAGGGAACACAGAAGCCTCCATATGCACATAAAAATAGCTTATAAAAATCTGTCTTATAAAGAAAAAGAGAGAGATTTCCACAGAAGAATTAGTTTAATTTTTTTATTAACTGCTTTGGTTCAAATTATAGAAGATAATTTAACTTTAGTAAGCTAAGAACTTAAAATTGGATCATAGTCATGTTGATTTCTGATTTTGGTGAGACAAAGATTTGTGCAAAGTACATTTAGTTAATAGACAAAACTGACCCAAACCAAAAACATACTGCTCTCGGTCCAAATTCACTTTATTTTATTTTATTTTTTATTTTCGTAGGCAGGGTCTCAATCTGTCAACCAAGCCGGAGTGCAGTGGTGTGATTTTGACTCTTCCAAGGGCCAAATTACTTCCTGGGCTCAAGCGATCCTTCCATCTCGGCTTTCCTAGTAGCTGGTAGCTGGGACCACAGGTGTGCGCCACCATGCCCTGCTAATTTTTTCGTTTCTTTCTTTTTTTTCCTTTTCTTTTTTTTTTGTGGGTTTTTTTTTTTTTTTTTTTTTTTTTTTTTTTTTTTTTTTGTAGACATGGGGTTTTGCCATATTGCCCATGGTGATCTCCAACTCCTGGGCTCCAGCGATCTGCTCGCCTCGGCCTCCTAAAGTGCTGGGATTACAGGCATGAGCCACTGTGCCTGGCCCAAATTCACTCTTAATTATATATATTAAATATAGATGCATTCTCTTCTCTTTGAAAATTGCACAATTTTTGTTTCCTTGAGGAAAAGTAAAGTGGTTATTTGTGACATATGGCATGTTCCAGAAAATGTTTCTTCAGCAGTAATCACGGCTTCTAGCTGATGCAGCAGCTTTTTCCCCTCCTCGAATAGAAGACAGTGTTTCATCTCTCTTTTCTGGAAGTTTTTTCATAATTCACGCATATATAAAGCTGACATTTGTTCACGCAGTTGCTCTTTGCCCTGTTACTCAAGGAAAATTGCTGATGGAGAGATTATCCTTTTATATATGATTGAGTGACTCTCTCTCCTGGTATTTTTGCTTAACTATTTTTAACCAGATGCCTATGGAAAAAAATATTGATTTGGGAATGAGATAAAATTGAGTTTAAACCCCAGATTTGCCACTTGCCAGATGTCTGTCCTTGGAGCAAGTTGTTTATTTCCACCTATATATTCAAATAATAGCATCTACTTCATAGAATTATACTAAGGTTTAAATGATATAATGCATATGAAGAATATAAGTAGAGCAATCACTCAGGGAAGGCTACCTATTATCATTAATGCTACCAGATTTCAGCTCTTTTCAGGCAAATCATTGTTCACACTTTAACATTTATGAAAATGGAAAGGCAAATTGAGTTTACAATCAGTGGTGGTCAGGTAGCAGTCATGTGGTCAGCTGCCCTCACCTGTGCGTGTTGTAATCTTGTTGCATGACCATTTCTAACTGTAATCTCTTGCATGTCAGTCTACAAACCACTTGAGGAAGAATCCTAATGACCATTTGAGGAAGAATTGTAAATCTTAGTCATTGTAAAAAGACCTTCCATTGATTTTTCTGTAAGATAAAGTGCCAGTTTCAAAATGTTCAGAATGTGTGTCAATAGCTTGAAAGTAAGTCCCTGAGACAAAAATTGGGGCTCTCTTTGGGCACAGCTGAATCACCAATGTCCTTACTAGCACAGAGGGCTAAACCAGAGTGGGCAAAACCAGACAGCAGTCACTGCATGGAGAGTGACTTGGAGCTGGACTCTGTGTTTCAGAAATGCTATATTTTGTTTATATTTTTATTTTAAAATATGCATAAGCATTATATAAAATAAATTTATGTAAGTAAGTCTAAAATACATGTAATGCATTTTGAATGAGTTAAAATAATCATTCTAGTCAATTTGTCACCATTTAGCTGACAGTGATTTTCTTCTTTCTTGGTAGCACATAAAACAAAGGAGTATCTAACAATTGATGTCTCAAATCAGATGAGATAGTATATTATTCACAGTAAGACTTATGAGGAATCATATTTATCAAAGAACATAGCAAGAAGAAACATTATCACCTATAATTTCAAAAAAGGATTGCTTTTGTTGGCCATGAGAAGGGTCATTTTAAAGTTCAAAATCAAAAGGAGAGGGAGTGGGTGGGAGAGTCAGTGAAGGGAAGAAGGAAGGAGGAAAGATCCCTGCAAATGGTAATGATTTTGAGCAGAATGACTCTGTGTTACCTGAACAAGACTCAAATTGGTCATCCCTAAATCATGATTTGGAAGTAAATATTAATGACCAAAATGTGTGTTTGCAGAGTGGGAGGAAGGAAGTATTACCTCTAGTCTACTGTGTCTTTAAAAAAATTATGTATTTTATTATAGCTTAATGGAGTCTCACTTTATACACTACAATTGCTAATTAGAGGTAGTCCTTGAAGAGGCTAATGATTATCAGACTTAAATGGCAGAAGTTTGATTTTGTTATAGAAAATATTTTTCTTTCAATAAAAATATTTCCTCAAATAAGATTATTTTAATTAACTGAATTATAACAATTCTTAGAAGTTATGACATAATACTTTCTTAACAGAAAACTTTTAATTTTTAATTTCATTGTCTTTACATGGATTAAATTGTAACAAATTTCCAGGTCATTTCCTATGTTATAATGTGGCTGATATATGAAAATTTAAAATAAATGGTAGATTTAAAAAATCTATTTTCTAATTTAAATTATTTGGAAATATTTATTTGAACCAAATAAAGTAGAATGGATTTTGTTCATTTGGCTTCTACTTTAATCAGTAGTCAGATTTTTTTTTTTTTGGTTAATGTATATTATATTAATAAAGCCAAAATTATTTGGCAAGAACTGACACGTTCAACGTTTACCTGGTCAGGAATTTTAAAAGGGAAAATTATATGCCACAAGATGTCACTGTGATCTTTAAAAACTTATAAGGGTGGTAACCACTTTTATTTCAACATTTAAAGAAGTTGGGTGGAAAAAAATCCTCACGATAGGCACAAAAGCAGTTGGTAATATTAGTCTATCCAGATGTACACAAGCTATAAAAAATGCTCCTTAGAATGAGCCTCTTGCATTCAGTGGCAACTTTTAGAGAACAGAATATGAATCTTTTACTTTTCTGATGTAAATAATCTTTGTTTTTGTGACACAGTGCTATCTGGCCTATTTCTGATTAAGATTCGAAGTGGAATAATAATTTTGACTCATTGGAAATAAAACTAAAGGTTAAAGAACCAGTTTTTTGTAAACATTCTATAATGTCTTTGATGAACACGAAAGTTTCCATTGCCAGCCAGAAGGGAGATAAAATTGTGAGAAAACACACACACACATACACACACACACACACACAGCTTGGGCTATCAAATAACAAAAAAAAGAGGAAGAAGAAGAAAAAAATTATCTCTTGGTAATATACTCCGTGACATGTATTGTAAACAGGCTGTGTTTTTTGTTGTTGTTGTTGTTTTGTTCTTTTTTTTGAGACGGAGTCTTGCTCTGTCGCCCAGGGTGGAGTGCAGTGACACAATCTCAACTCACTGCAACCTCCGCCTCCCGGGTTCAAGGGATTCTCCTGCCTCAGCTTCCCGAGTAGCTGGGATAACTAACGCCTGCCACCACGCCTAGCTAATTTTTGTGTTTTTTAGTAGAGGCGGGATTTCACCGTGTTGGCCAGGCTGGTCTTCAACTCCTGACCTCAAGTGATCCTCCTGTCTTTGCCTCCCAAAGTGCTGGGATTACAGGCGTGAGTCCCTGCACCCTGCCCAGATTAAGTGTTCTTGTTAAGGACCATGTTGAAAGTCTTCTGATTCACATCTTATAGTCAAAGCACACAGATTAAAGGAGAATCTATAATCCTCTGTTTTGACTACAGTGATAAACTGGTGGGAAAGTGAGTTTATTTGGTTCTTACAAGATCACTTGTACCACTATTAGAAGAGATAATAGCATACCATTTATTAAAGCTCTTCTATGTCTTTGAACATGTAAAATAATGTTATATTCACAATGTTCCTGGGTTTTAGTTACAAGGGGCTAGGTGGTTGGCACACATGGATTTGGAGGAAACTTTCTTTTTTTAAGTTTTGTCTCATTTTTCAAATAGTAAGGGCTTAATGAAACATTTCCAAAAGCAAATCTTTTTGACTATGTACATGACAGCCTTTGCCACTAGTAACTTTAATGATCACTTTTCCTTTTACTGGACTTTTCCCCAAGCTTACTTGACTCTTACTCATTTGTCATGCACTCGAAATACATGGATTAAATACAGATCTACCTACTTCTTGGAGTTCTTAGAATCTAGCTGAAGGAGGCAACTGTATTAGCAGGTAACATTAGGAGAGAAGCTAGAATTGGGTGTAGCCAGGACATTGAAATAGTGAATAACTCAGGAGGCTGGTTAAGGAGGTCCAATTCTATACAAATCCCAAATAGGAGACAACAAAAATATTCAGGCAATTGTGTTTTTTTTATTTGTTATGCTCATTTATTTCTGTCTTTATTGGAGGAAAACCCGTCAAAACACACGATTTCAGTTTTCTCTTCAGTCTGACAAATTTACTTAATAAGACTAACCATTTCTAATTTGTATAACATTGCTAAAAAGAAAGAAATGTAAGAAATTGCTTACTTGAAGATAAAAACATTTCTAAAGAGATGTTTTCTAAAGTAGTACTCATGTGGCTGCATAATTATATTGAATTCCACACTTGTTTGCTTCTGCACATAGCTATTTGCAAAAAGAAGCTTATCTATTGATCTACTAGTCTGTAACAAAGGAAAAGATTTAATCAAAATTACTTTAATGGACAATAAAGATGCAGCAAAGCCTGTGAGCTTATCTTAGAGGCTAGAAGTTCTCTCCACATTAGTAGAGCATTATGATATCCCCAAAACCTGGTCTCTGAAGTTAGGAAAATGATTTCTCGCCTCTGGTGAGTCGTATCTCTACCTGCCTGTGGGAAATCCCAGTGTAAGCTTAAATGGTAGACTCCTTGGCCCTGACTTTCAGGCCTGGGTAAAGGCAATTTCTTCAGGTCTGGGACAGAAAAAGATTTTTAAGGTTGAACATGGATATTACTCCAGCATGACAGAGTTCCTGAGCAGTAGATTTATACCATGCACAGATGTATACACTGTTTTCGAGTACTGACATGGCTAGAGATAGGAACAAGCTTACAGGCCTTAGGCTCCCCTAACCTCAGGGAGATCTCACTCCATGAATGCTACCAGGCCAGTAACCTTGGCAACCCCTATAAGAGAGGCAAGGGAGTCCTGCATCCACCCACCCACATCAGGTCTCATTTATGCCCTTTGCACTGCTTCTTTGCTGTTTGGGAAATAAACGCAAGTACTGGCACCCTAAATCATGTCCAAATCACTTCCACGCTTACACTGCAACTCTGACCGGCTTCTTTACTCTGGCTTTGCACCTGCTATAGCTTTCTCTTAAAGTAAAAATTCCAGACTGCTCAAACAACATATTTTCTTCAGATAACCTTATTTCTTTAATTTAAAAATAATTAGTTTTTAAATAAAAAGGAACTTGACCGTTTATAGAATGGGGAAAAATAAGACTGGACCTTTGGCAAAAAAAAAAAAAGCTAAAATTTCACCACCAGATTCCTTTTCTCCTGGGCACACAGTGGCTACATGTCCTAGCTTGCCTTGCTGTTGGATACAGCCAAGGAACCAAAGTCTAGCCAAAGTTATGTGAGCAGACATATATATGTCACTTCTCTGTCCTCCAGCTCTTTCTCTCCCATCACCTGCTGGCTGGGTGCAGCATATCCAGAGAGACGCCTGGGCTCTAGGATTTGGAAGAACCCCAAGAGGGAAGGAGTCTGACTCCGAGTGGCCACTTGCAGGAGAAATGCCCAGAAGAGCCATGGAACCAGGAATATCTAGTTGGCCTGTGCATTAGCAAAACCTACAGCTTGTACAGTTAAGCCACTAAATTTGAGTCTATTATGCCAGTTAGCCTATTTTGACCTTTCAAAGCCTGCATATAACTAATTTATTCTCAGAAGCATGGTTTATATCTTTTCACTGTTTTCTATTTTTCTTTTCCTTTACCTTTTACCAAATAGTATATGATGTAATACACTTTCCCAAGATAACAATGTGGTCTCCAATCAGTAATAAATATTTATTTTATTTATTTATTTACTTATTTTTGAGATAAGGTCTCACTTTGTTGCCCAGGCTGGAGTACAGTCGTGTGATCATGGATCACTGCAGCCTCCACCTCTTGGGCTCAAGGGATCCTCCCACCTCAACCTTCTGAGTATCTGAGTCCACAGGCACATGCCACCACACTCAGCTAATAATTTTTTAGTAGAGACAGGGTCCTACTACATTGCCCAGGCTGGTCTCAGACTTCTAGGCTCAAGCCATCCTCCCACCTCGACCTTCCAAAGTGTTAGAATTACAGGTATGAGCCACTGCACCTGGCCCAAATTTACTTTAAATTAATGCTTGATCTTTATGAGGTTGCTCTCATTAAACATTATTGAACAATGGGGAGTAAGTCCTAAGAAGGATTTTCAAGCCCTGGCATCTCAAGTAGCCCCTTGCCTAGCCCCCATAGGTCAACTGGCAGGTATTGATTAGGTTTTTACCACCTCTCTGTTTCTGACTCTGAAAACCAAATACTTGAAACAACCTTTTGTTTCCTGGAGAAGTCTTCCCCATGATTTTGCATCCTTTGCCTAATTGCCTCTCTTTGAGGAGCTCTGAACTGCAGTGAAGAAGAGACCTGACTGACTGCCCTCCAACACCCTCAGGCTGAGGCTGCTAAAGATATTGAGGACATATAACCTTATCATCTTGTCCCAGGTCTGAGCTACTAAGAAAAGTAGCTAGGCTTATAATAGGATAGACTATCAATGAATGTGTACTTATTCATTAATTCATTCACCATTTATTGAGTACCCAACAGGCTCTGTGAAGGCATAGGAAAGCAACTGAGCCTAAGTCTCTACCTTGAGAGAATTTATACTCTAGTGGAAGGGAATGGGAGGGAGAGACAGATGTGTCTGTAGGCAGTTAGGATCTTAATGCAAGTTGTGTGATGGAGGGATGCTAAAGGCAGGTATTTGACAAAATTAATTGAGCTGTGCAAATTGAGGGTTTCTGCATCTTATTGTATGCAATATAATACATTTTTAAAGTTCTGTTTAAAAAGAAACTCATTAAACTTATTTTTTTAAATATAGCATTTATTAGCCAGGTGCAGTGAGTGGTGTGTGCCTATAGTCCCAGGTATTTGGAAGACTTAGGTGATAGATCACTTGAGCCCAGGAGTTCAAGTTCAATCTGGGAAACATAGCGAGACCCTTTCTCTGAAAAAAAAAAAAAATGGCATTTTGTTAATAGCCTTCCTCTTCTTCTATCACAGGAAACACTTTTCCTTTTCATACTGCATTTATTTAAATATTTGTACCTGTTATTTCTGATTTTTAGTTTAGACCTCTATTTTCTTTTGGAAAGTCAAGATGTTTATAGATCCTTTACAAACTAACCTACTTTTAGAGTATTTTTGGCATTCTTATTTCACAAACATAACACAAATTAAAATAGCGCTAAAATACTTTGAAAATATAAACCACCATGGAAGTTCTAAATTATATCAGTGCAGGTGAGGGATTAAAGTTAACAGTTTTGTATACATTTTTCCTTCTGGCAGACAAACTGAGTTCAAGTTATTCATTATAAGAACTTAGTTCTGAAAATAAGTTTCAAAATCAAACAGAACAGATAAAACTCCAAGACCCAAAATGTCAAAGAAAACCAAAGAAACAAAAACAATAGTCTAAAAAAAAAAAACTACCTACCCCAAGTACTATAATGGCAATGATGAAAATAGAACAATTTTAAATAAAAGTATAGAAAAATGACAAGCCATCAAATGTGATCCTTGAAATAAACATTTGGAAGTGGTTCTCAAAAAGAAATAGTTCTAATTTTTAAGTATCAAAATTCTGACACACTCAGTAAATACTTAATATGATTTGGCTGTGTTGTGACTCAAAATCTCATCTTGAATTGTAATCCACATTACCCATAATCCCTGTGTGTCAAGGGCAGGACCAGGTGGAGGTAATTGGATCATAATCCCCACGTGTCAAGGGTGGGAGCAGGTGGAGGTAACTGGATCATAATCCCCATGTGTCAAGGATGGGAGCAGGTGGAGGTGATTGGATCATGGGGCAGTTTCCCCCATGCTATTCTCGTGATAGTGCATGTCTCACAGGATCTGATGGTTTCATAAGTGTCTGGCATTTCCCCTGCTTGCAATCACTCCTTCCTGCCACCCTGTAAAATAGATGCCTTGCTTCCCCTTTGCCTTCTCCCATGATTATAAGTTTCCTGAGGCCTCCTCAGCCATGCTGAAATGCGAGTCAATTAAGACTTTTTCCTTTATAAATTACCCAGTCTTGAGTACTTCTTTATAGCAGCATGAGAACAGACTAATACAATTCTATGAGTAACATATGCAGTAGTAATTTATCTGGTGTTATGACTGTCTATAAGACATTCCTTAATAGTTTTAAAAGTGGGAAGAAATATAATCAATGATTCCTTCAGCAGTGACTGTTCAGCTTCAGCCCTGACCAAGATAACATTTTATTGACTATGTTAAAGAAAGAATGGCTGAATAATCACTGTTAGTAATTGGCGTAAGTCCCAGGTATGGCAATATAAATGCTACAGAAGCTTAACCTGTGTACATCTCAGCAACAGAATAGCTATCTCAGTGCACAGTATTTATACTTCTGACTAGCCCTTAGAGACCTCCTGTCTAATTTATTCTAAGGCAATACAGGTACAATTGCTTTCTGCTAGAAGTCCCTCCTTATTCCACAAATAATCATTTGTTTGCCCTTAATGAGATTCTAGTTCAACCTTCTATTTTATAATTGAGGAAACTGAGACCCAAAGAGATGTAGCTCTGGCCCAACATAACCATTGTGTCCATTTAACAATGAGGAAACTGAAGGTCAAAGCAGTTGTATGTTGTGCTCAGGGTCACACAGTTAAAATTTAAGTCCTGGCCCTTCTTGAGAGCCAGTGTTCTTAATCACTACACTAAACTGCATGTTAGTTGTGGTGCCATAGAACACAGAGCTCGGTACTACCACGCATTGTCAGCACAGTTATTATTCAGTAATATCAGCACATTACTTTTAATGACAAAACCTGCAGTTACTTTTGCACCAAACTATTACAATTAATTTGTCATATTTTAGGCACTCAAAAATATTGCTGAGCAAATCACTGAATGAAAACTAAATGCATGGAACATAATCCTTACAAATTGATCTGCAAACAATTTTCACCACCACATTTAAAAGAATGGCTCCCACCATACAGTAGTTAGACCTCAGTTTCACTTCCTTTCCAAATGACCTCACTATATAAATCACTTTTTTAACAGGAAATAAAATATGACAGTTATGAGGGGAAATGTACATTACCTACAAAAAGGTCGTAACTTGAAAACAGAACTTGGCTGAATTACATATGTGTGTGTATTGAAAAAAATCAGAATAAGTATAAATAGAAAATAACCAGTGATAAACAAAAACTATAACATTTTAAAAGAATCAATATATAACCATCAATATATATCAACTTTTTGCAATTTCTAGTAAAAGGATGATATATATGATCTGTATATACACATATGTTGTATATATATTTCCCTAAATGAGGGTTGATTTATAAGCCATTATATTGCTATCTGGTACTTCTTTATTAAGGTCTTAATGTCATCTAGCAGGTATTGAGTAAAGGGGTCAGCAAGGCAGACAAGAATCTATTGTAATTTACCAAAACCAAGTCTCAGATTTTCTAGGATAATACCCATTTAAAGAATGTATTCTGCACAAAATTTTCATCATAAAACACTCTGAAATTTCATTATAAAACATTCTGAAATGTCCACATTTGACACCAATATGCCCTCTCCCAGACTTTCTCTCAAAGCCAAAAATCAATACATTCAACATCAATTTATTCAACAAATATTTACTGGCTGTTCATTATTTGCTGGACCCCTGGGATAGAGGGATAAGCACGAGTCCCAACTTTGGGTTCAAGAAAATAAGTAACTTTATGTCAGCTTAATGGTGAATTGCACATTAATATTCAGTTGACCTTTAAACAAAGCTAAAACTGTCTCTTTTTGCTGGATATGTGATTACCTAGGAAACTTCCATTACAAAGAGGTCAAACTAGGTTTTTGGTTTTTCTTTTAAATTCTTTTTAGTCTTTTATACAGTAAAGGGTTTTTAAAAATGAGAGACAAAAGAATTTTAAGGTACAAGTTATAAACAGAGTTTATGTCTATATGAAAAGAACTTATCCACAAATATTTGTATTTTAATGGCAAAGTCAGATAATTCTTATATGCTACTGTAGTCAAATATATTATTTGAATCCCATCATTTAATATTTTTTCATCACCAACCCAATAATGTTTGTAATTTTTTAAAAGTAATATTGACTCACTGTATAAAATATGAACTAAACGTCCATCAAAACAGAGATGAATGAATAAATTATCACAGATTTGCACAACAGAACGCTGTATTAGTTAAAAAGAATAAATTAAAGTTTCAGGGATTAATGTGAATAAAATCTCAAAAATAGTACTGAGCAAAAAATAAAATATATATATATATATATAGGTTTTAAAAATACTTTTACTATCTATACATTATTTCTATCTTAGTTGGTGCTGCCATAACAAAGTACCATAGATTAGGTAGTGTGTGTATATCTATCTATCTATCTATCTATCTATCTATCTATCTATCTATCTATCATCTATCCATCTATATCTATCTATCTATCTATCTATCTATCTATCTATCTATCTATCTAGTGTGTGTGATATCATTTTAATAAAAGTAATTTTATGGACTGTTTGTGTTCCTCTGCCCACTTCTATGTTTAAATCTTAACTCTGAGTGTGATGATATTAAAAGGTGAGGCCTTTGGGAGGTGATTAGGTCATGAAGAGGGAACCCTTATTAATAGGATTAATGCCCTTATAAAAGGAGCCCCAGCGAGCTTCCTTTCTTTCTACCACATGAAGATACAACAAGAATATGGAAATCTGCAACCTGGAAAGAGGGCCCTCACCAGAAGCAACTATTCTCATCTTGGACTTCTATCCTCCAAAACTGTGAGAAATAAATTCTTGCTGTTTATAAGCCACCTAATCTATGGTATTTTGTTGACTAAGAAAGAAATAATGTGTAAATAGTAGAAGTATTTTAAAAACTGTGTGGATTGATTTAAAAAAAATACAGGAGAGTGAAGATGGAGAAAAAAGACTAGACATGGAATCAAGAAAGGGTATTCAAGGGAGGAAGATGTCAAATGTGTCTGTCTTGCAATCCAACTATTATCTCCAGGCAGAAAATAGAGGTGATTCTAATATTCACCTGCTTTGTTTGTCTTTTCTAAAGAATCACAGTGCTAACTCTCTTAGTCCAATGTCAGAAAATGATTGTTTCCTACAATTTAACATCTTTTAAGTTAAGGTAAGAAAGAAACGAGTGATTCTCTTCCTTATGAAGTGCAAATCTTACTGTACTCTTTTAATTTTGAAAAATAACCAATAAAAAAGGAAAAAGAAAAATCTTGAAATTAACATGGTAAATATTGTTGATATTGGGCACTGTTGAGTTTTCCGTTCTGGGACATTTCTCATATTATACTTCATATGTTTCTATATTTTTGAATTATTTCACAATTTTAAAAGTACATTTTTAAAAGTAGAAATGAGAAAAAAATTCAAAATTCTGAAAAGCCAAAAGGAGAAAAAATTATCATTATTTTGCTACTCAGAAGTAACCACTTCTATTTTTTTTGTGTATTTTAAAGTTATATGGGGGAAAATGAGACACTTCCTCTTACCATATTTAAAAATTATACTCCAAAAATATTTTCATAATATTAGCAATTTATCCTCACATATTTCCCAAATGAAATTTCATTGTACATCTGTAACATGTTTTATTCAATCGATACTTCTTTCCTGGAATTTCTTGAAATATAGTCTATAAAGTAAACTTTCTGGGTCAAAAACTTTATATAGTTTTTTAGGTTTAAAGTATGTTTTGAAATTGCCAAATTTCAAATAACATAATCCAAAAAGATTATATTAAATTCTACCAGCAGAATATGAGAGACTCCATGCTTCAGAGTAGCATCTATTATTTAAAAAAACTTTGCTAGTTATATGAAATAGATTTTACTCATTTCATTTTTGGAAATTTCTCTTTCAAGCCTTCCCGTGTATCTTAACTAGCTCTTTATCTTTTTTCCTATAGTTCATTAAGATTTTTATATTAAGTATATTAGCCTTTTCTTATGCATTGTGAAAATTTCTTCTGGGTTCTGGTTTGCCTTTAAATTTAGTTTAGGATGTTTTTAATGTCCTGAATTAAAAAAAAAAAAATTAAATCTATCAATATTTTTCTTTATGTTTTCTGCTTATATGTATAATCACTTATACATTCTTTAGCATTTCTGTTTCATTTTGCATTTGGATATTCAGCCCATATGGAGTTTATTTTAGTATTTGGACATATGGTTCTAGAAATCTAATTCCATTTTTATTATGAATTATTACAAATAGTTGATCAGCTGTTTCAAAGGCATTTATTGAATAATCCAGAGAGCCTATTACATTAATTTTTTTTCAATATTTAACTTTAAAAATATTTAAAAGTGACACATGATAATTGTATATATTGACAGAGTATAACATGTTGCAGTACATGTATTCATTGTGTAATAATCAAAACAGGGTAATTAACACACCTATCATCTTAAACATTTATTATTTCTTTGTCATGAGAATATTATAAAACCTCTCTTCTAGACTGGGCACGGTGACTCATGCCTGTAACTCCAGCACTTTGGGAGGTCAAGGCAGAGTCACTTGAGGACAGGAGTTCAAGACCAGCAGGCAAGGAGTTTGAGACCAGTCTGGTCAACACAGTAAGACCTTGTCTCTAAAAAAAGAAAAAGTCTGGGCATGGTGGCACATGCCTGTAGTCCCTGTTACTGCTACTCCAGAGGTGGAAGCAGGAGGACTACTAGAGCCCAGGAGTTCGAGGTTGCAGTGAGCTATGATCACACCACTGCACTCCAGTCTGGACAACAGAGCGAGATGCTGTCTCCCAAAAAACAGACAAACAAACAAGCAAAACAAACATACAAAAACAAAACTTCTTGTAACTATTTTGAAATATATAATATGTTATTATTAACTATAAGTCATTCTACTATTCAATAAATAAAACAGAACTTATTTTGATCTGACTGAGGCTTCATACCCTTTGACCAGTTTTTCACCATCTCCCCTCTCCTAACCCTCCACATCCTCTGGTAACCACTATTCTACTCTCTACTTTTATGAGAACAACTTTTTATCTTCCACTTGTGAATGTGATCGTAGGGTATTTGCTTGGCTTATTTTACTTTACTTAATATCCTCCAGGTTTATTCACTTTGCCACAAATGACAGGATTTCTTTCTTTTTTTGTAGCTGAATAGCATTCCATTTCGTATTATGCCACCTTTTCTTTCTTCATCTGTTGATAAATGTTTAGGTTGATTCCCTATCTTGGCTATTGTGAATAGTGCTGCAATAAACAGAGGCAGACATCCCTTGAACATACATCCCCACCCACCCCCGCTTTGGATATATACCCAAAGGAATGCTGGGATAGCCGGATCACTTGGTTGTACTAGTTTTAATTTTTAAAAGAAATCATCATACTGTTCTTTTTCTTTTTTCTTTTTCTTTCCTTTTTTTTTTTTTTTTTTTTCCGATACTGAGTCTCAGCTCTGTTCCCCAGGCTGGAGTGCAGTGGCGCCATTTCGGCTCACTGAAAGCTCCGCCTCCCGGGTTCACGCCATTCTCCTGACTCAGCCTCCCGAGTAGCTGGGACTACAGGCGCCCGCCACCACGCCCGGCTAATTTTTTGTTTTTGGTGTTTTTAGTAGAGACGGGGTTTCACAGTGTTAGCCAAGATGGTCTCGATCTCCTGACCTCGTGATCCGCCTGCCTCAGCCTCCCAAAGTGCTGGGACCACAGGCGTGAGCCACCATGCCTGGCTCATATTGTTTTTTCATGATGGATGTACTAATTTACATTCCCACCAGCAGTGTATTCTCTTTCTTCCAGAACCTAATCAACACTCGTTATCATTTGGGTTTTTGATAGTAACCATTCTGACTGGAGTGAGGTGGTATCTCATTGTAATTTTGATTTGAATTTTCCTGATGATTAGTGATGTTGAGCATTTTTTCATAGATCTCTTGGTCATTTGTCTGTCTTCTTTTAAGAAATGTGCATTCAGGTCTTTTGCGCATTTTTTAATTGGGTTGTTTTTTGTTGTTATACAGTAGTTTTAGTTTCTTATATATATTGGATGTTGTTTATAAATGTTCTATTCTCTTTCCAAATTCAAATAAAAGAATTTATTTTTCCACAAAAATATATTTCTAGTACATTTTAAACAGATTTTAAGAATAAGTTTTGCTAGCATTTACGTTGTATTAAAAATTTCAATGCAATCTAATTTGAGCTGTTGATTTTTCTTATTTTTACTGCTCTTAAAATCCTAATCTACTTAAGCCTAGTGAAGAAAAGCATACTGGGACATGATATGTTAATTCCTGTCATTTAAAATTATTTTACTCACAATTCCAGGAATTTGAATTTATAAGCAAAATAATTACATGATACCATGAACAAGGACTTAGCCAATTCTCACTCCTCACTGCCTAAAATCTTAATAGGAAACCATGAGGCTGGAATGTATTATTTTTGACTTAAACTTCTGCATGTTATCATCCAAGTTATTAAAATGTCAGTTTTATGTCTACATGTCTTGTTCCTCCTTGAGTCAGTGAAAATGAATAAAAGTTCAACATGATCATAACATATTCTTATCCTCTTGCTCACCTATGAACAATGAGTACTTGCATTTCTTATATTTCCCCTTCTCAAATTACATGAAAAAAAAACAGTTACTGCCATAGGAGAAAGAATATATATAAGGTATACTTTATTAGATAAGCCTCCTTGAGTCTTAAGATTTTCATCTGTTGTATTATTTAATTAATTGAGCTGTAAATATATACAATGTGAAGCTGATAGAAATTTATGGGTGATTTCATTTGATTTTCCCCAAAGAACATGTTTCAGCCCCTATCTTTTTAAGTCTCTAGAAAATTCAACAGCAACTTCACATTATAGGAATTTTAATATGCACAGAGAGAGAATAGTAGTAATGAACTACCATGTGTCCATTACTAAATTTCACTTAACAATAACTATCCACATTTTACTGCTTTTGTCTCAGTAGCCTTTGATATGGTGGTATCTCTGTCCTTTTCTTCTGATAACACATTCCCCTTCCTAGTTTGCTTACTACCCTCTGTCTGCTTCTTCATGAGCTCCTTCTCTTGTCTTTAAATTGTCGTTTTCCCCTTGAACTCAACCACTGCCATGGCTTTTTCTATTACCTTTGGCCAACTCCTAATTCTCGTGTACTGCTCAGATAGCTTTTCTGAGGAATAGCAATATGACCAAACAAGAATACATTATTTTTCACATTCTCTTCAACCCAACTCTGCTTTCAGTATATCAAGAAATGGTCTATCATTCAATTTTTTATGGAGAATTAGACATATGGTCCTTGATGGTCCTGTATTTCACAATAAATCATCATTAGTCAATTTAGTCTTAGTGTCCTTAACCCTTTTATAATGTGCCTACGTCCTTCCATCTGTATTGTCAAACTCTAGATCAGCATTGTCCAATAAATATAATGCAATCTATACATGAGAGTAGCACATATAATCTTAAAGTTTCCAAAAATTACATTTTAAAAAGTAAAAAAAGGTAAAATCAAATTTAATAAGGTATCTTATTAAGATATCAGTATATCCAAAATATTGTCATTTTAACATGTCATCAATGAAAAAAGTTAGTAATTAGATATTTTACTTTTTTCTTACTAAATCTTTGGAATCTGGTACGTATTTTATACTTAAAGCACAACTTTATTTGGACAGGACACATTTTAAGGACTCAATAGCCACAGGTAGCTTGTGTCTACCATATTAGAGAGAGCAGCTCTAGTCCAAGTTGCAACAATCTCTTGTCGTTGTGTCTGTTAATGGGTTTCACACATCCCCACCTGGTCCAGTTTCAATTCATTCTTCCCAAGCAGCTAGAGTAATTTTTTTTCAATCCCAATGTGCTCTAATGAATACCAGCTAAAATCTTTCAGTGATTTTTCACTTTTCTCTTTGGCTAAAGTGTGTACATAACCTATAACACCTTTTGTGATCTGATTGCACTTTTTCTTTCCAATTTGCATCATACCCAAGGCTTATTCTCATCTCACAACTTTTGTACAAGCTTAAAATATTTTTGTTCCTATCCATCTTTATTCTTAGCTTAAGTACCACTTAAATGTTTCCTTGAGATCCATTTCCACTCTTCTATCCCAGAGCAGGTCACGATTCCAATTACTTAGTATTACTGCATAGACTGCTTTTTCTTCATAGGAGAAATTATTTGAGTTATTAATTATTTAATGTGGGCCTACCATTCCAGGCTATTAGTCACTCTTGTTCATCAACACAAAGAACCGTGTTTGATACTAAATATTTACTGAATGTATGAATTTGATCCTCTCAACATTATTCACATGAGAAAAAGCGAAGGTTACCAAGATAGGCAGAGACCAATCGTGAGTCATGGGCCTGGGCTAGGCAAGGGACTCTATCTTTGAGCACAAAGCTACCTCATTCTTCCACAAAATTAATGTTGTGTTAGCAAGAAACACTGGGAAGAGGTGGCTATTGTGTAGGCCACTAACACTGTCTACCAGAATTTCCAATTTGTCATTGTGATAGACTGCTTATCTACTTTGACTTACATCAACCCCAAGAAAAGCAAGGCAGAGCCATCTGGAGATACACTTGTGGATGAAGGAGTTTTGTTTTTAACTATAAAAGTAAAGGAGAGGAAACATTATTAACCAGGATTCACAAACACTCCTGTATCAACTCATCTGGCTCTCCCGACAATTCTGACAACCTCACTACGTTGGTGTTACTATCATCAGCCATAATTGACAAATGAGAAATCACGAATCAGAAAGGTTAAGTGATTTTGTCCAAAGGCAATTGTATGTTAGGATTTGCAAAAGGACATATGTGTTCTGATTTCCAAATCAAAACTCTTTTCCCTTCATGAGTGGTACATAAGAGTATCGGCATCACCTGGGAGCTTGTTAGAGCAAAGCAAATTCTCAGGGGCCACCTCAGACTTAATAAATTAGACTCTCTGGGAGTTTGCCCGGTAACCTGTGTTTAACAAGCCCTCTAGGTGATTCTTTTGCACACTAAAGATTGAGAACTGCTGCATTACACACTACTACCCACACTCCTTTCTGCTAAATTGATCAATTTTTTTTTTTTTTTTTCTGGTTGTTACATGGTTCAGCAGAAAAAGCAAAGTACTGCATTTTGCTGAAGTTCAACTCAGGAGTCCCTTTTGGCCATTCGGGAACATCATAAAAAGTCAAAGTTGTCTTTCCTTTACTTCCAGATTCAAAGGACCCTTGAATTTTGGGATCCATGCATTGGGCCCCATTTTCAAGGTTACGTTCTTGAATCAAATGAGCCAGTTATTCCTATATACAGCCTGAGTACACAAAGGGAGATAGGGTGAATCTGCAACTCATAGAATTTATTTTTATATACTTAATAATGAGTCAAACTGTACTCTCTCCTCTGCCAAAATGAGAGCCCTTTGCTCTCTATTTCTCATACACTTCTGTGATCCAAACGTTTTACCACAAAACCTTCAGTATTTTCTCCTTTCTGAAAAAATAAACAAACAATTTCAGTGACTAATAAACATCTCTGACAAAGATGCTCTAATTTTAGCATATAATCTATTTGTCTTCTTTCAAATTTGATTCTGTCATTTACTATGTTTTCAGTATTACAGTAATTCTAACCCATAAATAATGGGTCTATCCCTGCATACTGTCTATTTTCCACATTTCTGCCCTCTTTGTGAGAGTGAAAGGATTAATAGACCCAGGGTTCATTTCAGGCCCAATTTCAGGCTAATACATCAGCAAAGTCTGTCTCTCCCAGTTTTGGGAACCTGGCATTCTCAGTCAGTAACCACCTGGATAACTACAGATTTTTGCTGCTTCTTGGTTTTCTCAGAGTTCTACAGTCACACTTTATTGTTGTCCCCCAGGAGCAAATCTTACATTGGACATATTCTTTCCTATTAAAATTTGCTTGCACACAAGGAGAAAGCATTGTGCTGACTTTGAAGTCAGTCCAAACTCTATGGCTGATGACCCGAGCAAGCTGCTTACTTCTCTGTTCAGTTCCCCATCTATAAAATGGGTATAATTCAGTGATTCTCAGATTCTGGGGTACATTAGCATTATTACCTGGAGGTCATGTAAAGAGAGAAAGCAGGCCAGGTACAGTGGCTCATGCCTGTAATCCCAGCACTTTGGGAGACTGAGGTGGGCAGAGCACAAGGTAAGGAGTTTGAGACCAGCCTGGACAATATGGTGAAACCCCGTCTCTACTAAAACTACAAAAATTAGCTGGGCATGGTGACAGGTGCCTGTAATTCCAGCTACCTGGGAGGCTGAGGTAGGAGAATCGCTTGAACCTGGGAGGCGGTGGTTGCAGTGAGCCAAGATCATGCCACTGCACTCCAGCCTGGGTGACAGAGCAAGACTCTGTCTCAATAAATAAATAAATAAATAAATAAATAAATAAATAAATAAATAAAAGCAGACTGCTGGGCGCTCCACAGAATTTCTGATTCAATGGGTCTATGACATAGCCCAATAATTTGCATTTCTAAAAAGGTCTCAGGTGATGGCAGATGCTGCTTGTTTAGAGATCACACATTGAGACTCACTGGCATAATGTTATTAGGATTAGAAACACTATCTGCAACGTTCCCAATTCAAAGTATCCACCTAATAAATATTAGTCCTCTGCTTTCCCTTCTATTCCACGTCTCCTCAAAGGAAAGGAAATACATGACAAAAATAAGTTGATGACATTGGATTTAAATGTAACTAAGCTAAATGTAATTATTGTTGGACAAGTCTTTCTGGAAGTAAACCAAAAAAATTTTCTGAAGCAGTAAATGAAAGGAAATATTTTAGATAAATGAACATTTAGAAGCTAATGATTGGTACTAGTAAAGGCATCAGGCAAAGGGAAGGCCAATATACTGTTAGTAGAAAAATAAACATATACATAATTTTGGAGAGCAATTTGGTAGTAACCCCCAAAATGTGACCCAGCAATTTCACTTCTAGAACTATATTTTTGAGAAATAAACACAAATAAACAGGGATATAGTGTAGCATATTTGCATAGCAGCTCCTAAACTCAAGAATGCAAGAAATGTAGTATTTTTTTCATAAGTCAGCTTGATTTATATTTCAAGCCCATTGCACCAGGTGGTAAAAATAAATCTCATTTATTTCAGGATTCATTCCCTGATATTTTTCTGCAGTTGCATGTGAAAACCAGGAGGCACATACAGAGCAAAGGGGTGTGTGTGCGTCTGTAGAGTATTTGGCCTTATGTCTAATCCATTCATGCTGTTATCTGCTGACTTGGCCATCATTTGGTTGGTACTTGATAGATTTTATACGCAGATTGCTGCTGCCTCATTGCATGATTTTCTCCTCACAGTCCCATCCTGTCTGCTTCATCCTCATCACCTGCTGCTTCTATTGCCCCCACACTATCGTGGGCTGCCAGATACTACGGGAGGCTGAGACTCTGATTCCTTTGATACTTTCGCATGCTTAGGATTATTCTGCTGTTTCCATGTCTTGTAAATTCAGAGGTTGTGTGGAACTCGAATCAACTACGTACTTATTTATTTTAGTCCTACAAATAGAGAAGATCAATAAAGTTCAACTACTAGTTTTGAAAGTGTCACAGATTTCCATTTGGAACATTGTGTTACTTTAGTTTTTATCTGATGCTGAAGAAAAGAAAATAACCATTTTGATGGCAAAAAAATCTTGTTTTCAAGACAAGTCCCAGATGTAAGTTACTTCTTAATCAGTGACTCAGTGATTATAACTTAGCAACATGCAAGTCTGTGTTAGCTATATATAGTGCTATTTTTGTATGCATTAAAATGAGCCTCTGATGGTCAAAATAGTTTTTTTAATTTTCAAAATGATAGCAGCTGTTTATCCTTAATTTTGAGAATAATTTGGGGAGCTGTGTACTTTCCTTTTTGCCCAAAAAACAGAAATGACTTCCTTGTTTAGATACAGGAAGAAATATGTTAAATCATCTAACCAATGCTGCTTGGAATAGGCTTCTTTAAAACATATTTTGATTGTGTAACTGTTCTGAACTAAACTTGGCTTGCTAAGTCTCTGGATGTTATATAACCTCAGAGAAAATACAAAAATAAGAAATAAAGACAGAATTAAACAAAAGACAACGAGGTTGAGGCATTTCAGTGTTCATTTCTTAAGAACCCATAATGTACCAGGTGTTGTGAATACAAAGGTAGATGGAGCACAGCTCCTGTTGTTGAGATCTCCAGCTAGGTGGGGAGATAATCAAACAATAGTGGCAACAGTAAACACAAAGTGCAGAGCCAGAGAGCATTTATTCTACCCGAAGAAAGGCTTCATGGTGGAGGTAACATTTAATCTGTAGTGAAAGAAGAAAAGAACCATATTCAAGATTAAAGGACAGAATTTATCAAGAGATCCTGTTCATTAGACTATAAGCTTGGTGATAGGAGGAAGAATGTCTGATTGACCTTCTATGCACTTAATGCCTAGAAGAACGCCTGATATATAAGATGTAATAAATATGTATTTGCTGAATGAGTGGAAGCATGATTTCAGGCAAAGGTGAGTGGTTCGAGGTTATTGTATCTGATGAAACACAGAGAGTGGGATTAACAGACGAGAAAAGCTAGAAAGGTATGCAAGGACCAAATGCCATGATTATTACCTTCTGAGAAGTTAGGATTTTGTTTTGCAGGCAATGGCATGCCATTAACAGCATTTGAGTAGGGCAGACACCCAGGTGAGGATTTAGTAAAATGTTGAGTGGATCTTTCCAAGTGCTTGGAACTAGGGTTTATAGGTAAGGACCAATGATAAGTACCTCATATTATAAAGAAAACACTCAATTATCAGGTCACAGGCATTATCTTCACTTCCTCTGGACTTCCCCTGCTGCCCCCAACACACACACACACGCGCGCGCACACACACACAAGAAACCCTGTGGAAGTATGGCATTCTTGGTGAGGTGAAATGTTCCTCCTTTAGCCAGGATGCCTGAACAACCCTGCAGCCTCTGCTCCCTAGTCTCAATACCCCTTCACAGGGAGCCATGGGAGTCAAAGTGGTCCTCTTCTTTTTTCCCTGAGGGCCACAGAACTTGGTGTGATGATCCCTCCCCCTCCCTTTGGCTTTTATTCACAGGCAAATTACTGAACAGACCCTTTTGCTAGGCAAACTGTTACAGCAAACCACCTGCCTTCATACATCGCTAGACTGGAAGAAAGGACCAGTCTCCAAGTTCCAGTTCAATAGCCACCTACAAGGTACACCCATGAAGCATTCCCAGTGATTCACTCATCACACTCTCCACTGCAATTTCGTGCAGTGTGGTCCCCAGACTTTGCAGCTGATCAAGCATTCAGCCAGGGATGGAACCAAAATATATAGCTTCACCTCTTGCAGGAATCCTCAAGCTCTTGTTCCTGATCCCTAACCTTCAGGCCTCATCACTGGGAATGGTGGTGGATAGAATGTGAACACAGACAGGTGAGCAGGAAAGCCTCCCTCCACAAACATTGTCCAGAAAACTTATTGTTTTGTTGAATTTGGGATTGTAGACGGTATAGCTCCTTACCTCTTAGTTTAGAGTTGGTAACCAAATCGCTGGCTGCTCTCTTTGGAATGTGGAGCCAATGAGCACTTCTTGTCCTCATCTAGAGATCTGAGAAGCCAACTTTAGGGCAACAGGAAAAATTTCTCTCAACATTCAATATTGGTTTCCAATGGAAATAGAATGTGAGCCATATTATGCAATTCCAGTTTTTTTAGTAGCCACATTAAATAAGGTAAAATGAAACATGTAGGATTAATTTTAAAATATGCTTCAACCCAAGGTAGCCAACTACATTTTAATTAGTGATCAACATAAACATTATAAATGAGATAATTGCATTCTTTTTTGACACTAAGTCTTCAAAATCTAGTGTATATTCTATACTTACAGCACATCTCAATTTGGACTAGCCTCATTTTAAGTGACTAATAGATTTTTTTTGGATAGTACAGATGTAGATTAACTTGTGACCAAAGCTAGCAATCGTTCCTTATTGATCACAGGGTAAGTTCAAATTCTTATTACAAATATATTTGTTTTTAGGGAGTTGTTTTCAAGGGTAGTGGGGAGGTGACCTGAGGCAGGTCTCTTCTCACCATAGAAGACCACACTATTTAATAGTCTTAATTTCTAATAGATTATTTAGAAACTTAATTTTTTTAAAACTCTGAAAGGAATATTCTTTCCTGACTCAGGTCACTGCCTTAATTAAAAACAGCTGAACTTCTAGAATAACTTTTCTTTGAACTTTGCATCACAGCTTTTAAAAACTGATGAATTTTTTCCTCTTAAAGCACAAATCAAACTTTCCTTCCACAAAGGCAATTCAGTACAGCACTTTGCAGATGGATGGGTCTACTTCAATGGCCTGGTAACTGAACACAGGCTGGATGTGCCCCATCTACTCTGTCTCAGATTTATTCCTTCAGACTAACCAAGAAAGAAATCAAGATAGAAAAGATAGAGTAAAATAGTGGTCATTATTTTTTAAATTTTATTTTTTATTTTTTTGGTTTGGCAAGTTGCCTCATTCCACACAGACTTTGTGAGGTGCTTATGTCTTATTTTTTTAAGGTGAGAACTGTGATCTAATCTGTATTCTATGGGTTACTTAGCACATTGAGAATGCCCAATAAATATTAAACAGGAAGAGTTTGTTGAACCACTAAACACCATACACTTCCTGGTTCATCTATTGTACCAACTTCTGGTGCAGAACCATCATGAATAGATGAGTGGCTGGAAGATTAATGAGTGAATTTATTTGATAGTACACTGACAAAGTATTGGTACTTATAATTAAATAATATTTCCTGGTCTTCTCCTATGAATCCAAGGAAAATAGTCTCACATTAGTAATAATTCTAAGTTTAAACAAATACATAGTAGCCCTTTGTTTCTGGAAGTTTAAAGCAGAGGTTAAAGTCCAGTAGCCCCCATTATCATCAATCCATAAAAGTAGAACCCCTAAAATAACCTGCTAGCACCTCAAAATCAAAAAACTTTAATAATACCAGAATATACAATAGTTAAAATATTAACTCTGAATTATTCAAAACTGAATTATATTCAATATTATTTTAGTGCTAACTAGGTTTTATTTCTTCAAAGCTATTCATTTATCAGATTCAATCATTTAAAAAGCAACTGAGTATAGCACAGAGCAC
This sequence comes from Chlorocebus sabaeus, assembly GCF_047675955.1. NCBI lineage: Eukaryota > Metazoa > Chordata > Mammalia > Primates > Cercopithecidae > Chlorocebus > Chlorocebus sabaeus. The sequence goes on along the minus strand of NC_132918.1, from coordinate 22,001,740 downwards.
CTACTATGTTCCAGGCATGGTTCTAGGCTCTGGAAAACCGAAAAATTCCAGCTTTAATGGAGCCTACATTCTATTGGAGTATTTATTTCAATAGCTACTCAATCAAAATATTTAAAACATTTAATTTAATCAAATATTTTACTTTAATTCAAGCATTTATTGCTTTTAATTCCATTTCTTTTTGATAGAAAATCCACAAAGTAGGTGTCAGAACTATGGCACCAATCAAGGTCTTTTGATTATGAAATTTATATTCGTTTCATAGCAGTGTGGCTAGTATTTGTCTTTCAATTCAATTTGTTCAGCATTGGTTTAGGAGAGCCACAAGATCCCTTCTAGCTCTAAGACTTTCTTTTTTCTGATTTTGTAATAAAATGTTCTAATCCGAAGATAACCTCCAGAAAATTGAGTCTTAATTATGAAATGAAGATAATAAGGCTAAAGATAGTACTGACAATGTAACTCTTTCCTAAAGAGTTCTACAAGGAAGGTTTATGAAAACCTTCAGAATAAAAATGCAGAATAATCATATCCTTATAGATTGTATTAAGATGACAGAAATTGTATGGTGAATTGGAACTCTTCTATTTTATATTCAAATATATTAACTGCCATTCTTTCAGACTTGCTCTGAAATGTGTTTCTCAGGGATAATTAAGAGCTGCTTGTTAGAGGGTAGAACAGTGGTTATCAGTGGCTGAGGGTGGGTGTTGAGGATATATTGGTTGAAGGATAACAAATTTCAGTTAGATAGGAAGAATAGGCATGGAGATTATAGTTAATAAGAATGTGTTGTAGTTTTGAAAATTCCTGAGAGTGGATTTTAAATGTTCTCACCACAAAAGAGAAGTATGTAAAGTAATGCCTATGTTAACGAGCTCTATTTAGCCATTCCACAATGTATACCTATTTCAAAACAACATGTGCATGATAAATGCCAATTAAAATAAATAAAAAATAAACTTAAAAAGTAGCTGCTTGTTTTCTTATAAGTTACATACTATATATCTATATTATAAAAGCATTTTAACCTCATCAAATAATGTGGTCTTATCCTTTCCCCTGGAAGCCTCTCACAGCTAAATTGCTTCATATGTCTCTTGAATGCCTATTACTAATATATTTACTTTTTAAAATGTTGACTAAAAGCATGGTAAAGAGGGCAGGTAATGTGGGAGACAGGAAAGGGTCTGGGCGAGACAATACCTTGAATAATCAGAAGCCATCCATTATTTAGAAAATTACTTGTTTTAAAATTCTAAAAGAAATTTTATTGTTCCAGCTCCCTGCCCCATTTAAATAAAGGCTAGCTTCTAGAATTAATTTGTCTTTGAAATTTGCATCACAACTTTTTAAAAATTAATTAAATCTATTATCTCTTAAATCACCAATCAAGTTAGCTGTCTACTGAGGCAAGTCAAGTCAGCCCACTTGCAGATGAAAGTGAATATTCTCCACAACACAACATTCAGAGCTCCTAGACCATCTTCTCATTTGCACTCTACCTTTATAATTGCTTCCTAAATGCTGGCTTTTTCAGGAAGCTGCTGGTGCCTCAGAATCAAAATGATACCTACCAGTTCCCTTTCTGAACTTTCTTTATCTCTTGATTACATACATTTCAATAACATTTATTAAATAATTTCATGTGCCAGGTGGCTGGGTGCGGTGGCTCATGCCTGTAATCTCAGCACTTGAGGTTGGGAGTTTGAGACCAGCCTGACCTACGTGGCAAAACCCCATCTCTCCTGGAAATACAAAAATTAGCTGGGAGTGTTGGCAGGTGCCTGTAATCCCAGCCACTCTGGAGGCTGAGGCACGAGAATCGCTTGAACCTGGGAGGCAGAGATTTCAGTGAGCCAAGATCGCCCCACTGCACTCCAGCCTGGGCGACAGGGGGAGACTCAGTCTCCAAAACAACAAAAATTATTTTCTTGGTGCTATTTCCCAGAAATGTAAAAATGAGTGTTATTGCCTGCTCTATATTTACTCACAGTATATAGCAAGGAAGAGAGATACAAGAAAGAATGGGGTTGTTTACTGTGACAGAGTCATGCATAGAGTCTAACAGAAGCATCCTAAAAGGCTCTCTAACCCCGATTGGGAACTCAGAGGTTTCATGGTGAACGTGGTGCCCAAGAGAATTCAAAAGAGAAATTGGGATTCCTCAGAGAGGATACAATGTGAAGGCAAATTGTCTCCATCTTTTTCTGGAATTCATACCTATCATGAAGCTCATCATTAGTATACTGTATCCCATATACTTCCTACCTCCCATTCTAGACAGTGAGTTCTATGAGTCGAGGCCCATATTTGATACAAATTTCTCTCTTGCACAGGATCTAGAAACTCTGAGTCAAGCAGGCTCATTTTGCAACACACAGGTGACGGGATTAAGAGACCTACGAGTCTAGCATAAAGGTTTCTTCTAATTACACCAGAAATACATCATGCAAGAGCTGAAATTTTTCTCATATTGAAGCAGATAAAGATATTCGAAACCTTTTAAGGAAAAACTGAAAATCTCTCAACTTTTATTTGCTTACTAAAGCAAAGGCCATGAACAGCTCAAAGGGAATCATTTCCATTTTGTTCATCATGTGCATTTGTCAAACCTCACAAAGAACAGTGTAGATAACACAAGTGAAAACTGAATGGTGCTAAAGAGGATAACTTTTCATACTGTACATCAAAGTGATAGCATTGAAAACTGATGCAAGACAAAGCAATTTCAAGAGACTAAACGGACTGAATTGTAGCTTCCTTTATCCGTCTCCTCCCACCTCCAAAGTTAGTTTTTTGTTTTTTTGTTTCTTTTTTTTTTTTTTTGACATGGAGTCTCACTCTGTTGCCCAGGCTGGAGTGCAGTGGTGTGATCTCGGCTCACTGCAGACTCCGCCTCCCAGGTTCACGCCATTCTCCTGCCTCAGCCGACCGAGTAGCTGGGAGGACATGCGCCCGCCACGACTCCCGGCTAATTTTTTGTATGTTTAGTAGAGACGGGCTTTCACCATATTAGCCAGGATGGTCTCGATCTCCTGACCTCGTGATCCGACCACCTCAGCCTCCCAAAGTGCAGGGATTACAGGCCTGAGCCACCACACCTGGTCCCAAAGTTAGTTTTAAGGGTTCACAGCAGTAGTTTAAAAATATTGATAATACTCAGGGCTGGTAAGTATGTAAAAATATGTACTCTTAAATACAGCTTGTAGAGGTGTAAATTGATGTATATTTTAATAACAACATGAATATTGTATATAACCCTAAAAATGCATTTCCTTAATTCTACTTCTAAAAATCTATATAAATATTAAAATTTTTATCATACAAATCTATAGTACTGGTATTTTTTTTGAAAAAAAACTGGTATATATTTTTGAAAACCTGGGTTACACAGAGGGTATATCATATGATTCTATTTTTAGTAATTAATAAATGCACCAAACATTCTGATAAAATGTGGTCCTAAATGCTTACAGCAATTACGTCTGATAAGCAATATTAGAATAAAATTGCTTCTTTATTACTTTTCCAAAAGTCCTCACGTAATAATCTTACTCCCACACTCTCAAAAATTACCCAACTCTCCCTACTACTTTCAAATATTTTGGAATAAATATGCATGACATTGATAATCAGAAGATCTATTATACTATTAAAGTTCTAATTCTAGCCTTTTTCATGCTGTGTGTATGTGATGTGCGTCCTGGTGTGTCCTGCAAGTTTCTCTCTGCTCCCATTTGTCACATGCAGGGCATCCTCGTGACAAATTTAAGCTATAAAAGAAAGAGGATATTTGAAATTAGAATTGCTGGGAAAGGCATCTTGTAGTTTATTTGCACACAAGTACTGGCTGATTTTTTTTTATTACCACACCCACATTCCTTGAAAAGGCTGACTTATGTGGAAATTTCTAAGCCACACATTTTGCGTGCAGGGCTTCCAGCCTCCTACACCAAGCAGTAGCTTCTCCTTTCTTTGACCTTGAAGTTAGGCGTTACAACCATAACATAATGTACCATTTTCTCTGGTTTGTAGATGTTACTTTAGACTGTAAACTCTTTAAGAGAGAGCTTTTCTTTTCCTTTGTGTACCCCACAGAGATCAGACTGAAGCTGGTTAAGCAAAATGTCCCATTTACTTCCTCAGTTATATGGTAAGACAGAAAGCTGAGTAACCTGGGGAATGTGAAAATACAGTATTTTAAAAGATACATTTTGAGTTCTTTTAAAAAATGGTCTAAAAAGCATGTATATACAATAGGCATTTGGAAATCTTCATCATGATGAATGGCGTATTTGTCAATCTATACTTCATTGTAAACAAAATGGTGATTAAGTGTTTGCTGTTCATGTTGAAATCATGCCATAGAAACATAATAGACTATGTCTAAAACACAGAAATGTAAGAAAAGAAACAAAAATGCCCTGTCCTGAGCAGTTAATTTCAGCATTTTTGGTAAGTCTTGGCTTGCTTACAAAGAATTGTTTCCTTTGGAAGAAGTGAGAGGAACACATTGTTTATCTGACAGGTCATTGTCTTGCAGGAAACAGAGCTACTGTAAGGTGGTGTTTCCTAATAAATTTAAAATATGATGCCATGACATTTTGTAAGATGAGAGCTAATTAGTTCAGGGTTCTGAAAAGAATAAACTAATCAGGAGCAAGTCCTCACTTGCTTTCCAACTGAGTGGCATTCACATTACATTCTTCAAACAGCAGAGCCCCCCAAAGAACCTTGAGAACGAAGAAGTTACAATCAGATTCCAGGCTCCAGGCATGCATGAAACAAACCAAGTATCTCCACAGTAATTCTCAGTCCTGTACACAGATGAAATGTTAAAAGACTCTTCACTTTTCTGGGAACTTAAACCTAAGGAAAAGGCAAAGACTGGTAAAACCACACACCACTCAATGATTTCAGCTTTAACACACTTTTCTACCCTCTCATGGCCTAATTCTGACTGGGGCAGAGAGAAAATGGTCTGGTAGGGCAGCACTTCTCAACTTTGAGTGTGCACACCCATTGCCTGGGGGTTTTGTCTCCCAGAGGATGCTGCCATTGCTGGTTTTAGGACTAATTAGCAAGTTTCAGGAGTACCATAGGGCATCACGTTGTGTATTGAATCTGTAGCAGGAATGTCCAATCTTTTGACTTCCCTGGGCTACGCTGGAAGAAGAAGAATTGTCTCGGGCCACACATAAAATACACTAACACTAATAATAACTGTTGACCTAAAAATAAAATCACACAAAAAAATCTCATAATATTTTAAGAAAGCTTATCAGTTTGTGTTGGGACACATTAAAAGCCATCCCGGTCTCCCTGCAATCCACAGGCCACAGGTTAGACAAGCTTGCATACGGCTTCAAAGTATTGGGAAATCCCTGTGCTTCTTCAAAGTCAACTTTTTAAATCAATGGAGGATGAACAGGGTGTGAGCAGCCCTTGAAGTAGAGGGAAGTGAAAGGAGGTTTCAGGCCCAAATTAGGGCTCCATCCTGTTTTGGGGTACCTGGCACATGCTTGGGCCACATTTGATACAAGCCATGCTCAAAAAGAGGGCAGCTCTATCCCTTCTGTGGCTGGAGGCCAAGAGCTCTCAGAGATGCAGCTCAGATGGTGGAGCTTGGATTCACACCTTCCTGGCACAGCATCATGACCTATAAAGACTGTATTCTTGCTTCAGGGAGAGCAAGGGGGAGAACAGGAGGGAGTGTTAACATCTTGCTTTTGTGGTTTCCTAGCATCTAACTCTCTAGAAAACATATGTTCCTTCTATTCCCACCTTCCTGTGGAAAGACATATCAGACCCCCAACCATTGCCTCAGCTCATCATTGCATCATCTGGATGGCTTCCCTAAGCTCCCACCTGGGCCCAGAAAGGAAATGGCTTACGACCCACAGTCTTTGACTATCCCCATCCCCATTCTATTTATGGCCCTGCTGCACCTCTGTGCAAATTGGGAGAAGGTGACCCTTTTATGGTGATGAAGGAGAAAGACAAACCAGGCTGTGATCTGGCCAGTAAAGTGGGACTGGACTGGCTCCTGGTGGGCTTTGGCAAGGTGTAACCTACACCTTGGTCGTTACTGCCCAAAATGAGAGCCATCAGCTTGCTGAGAATCATTGGGCCTGGAACTCCACTCTTGGGTGAAGATGCTTTTTCAGATCCCTTCCTACCCACCTGCAAGGCTTGCAGGAAGCCTTGAGAAGAACCAAGAAGGAAGCTGATGCTCCTAGTTGTTCATGAGCAGCCAATGTGGTAGGCTGATGCCTAATAGTTTCTACCTTCTTCTGCATTCCTGACTGAGAATCTACCCATGAGCCCCACAGAGCAAGAGCTGCCTGATTAATGCTCCTGCCTATGACACGGAAATTGTCAAAAATAAACCTGAATCCTTGCCAGGCCTCCCCATAATTTCTGTGTAGTGTGACCTTAAATATACTAGATAAGTCAGAAGCCTAAAATAGCTCAGCTCTTAGAATAAAAGAATTTGGTCCCCTCCTGCTTCTGTAAGTTGAATTCTTACTTGCTAAATTTCAGGCTTTTTTTGGTGTTTATGTAAGAATTTCAAGGCCACAACTCCATATTTGAAGTAAAGTGCTCATAAAATTAATTGCAAGGTAATTTGCCATTAATAGTTATCTGATTTCTACTTTGATCTAGTGGTTGTTAAGAAGAGTGGTTTTGGTTTTTTTATTCATGATTTTGTTGTTGATTCCTACTTTTCTTTGCTGTACCGGAGAAAATGATTTCTGTGGGCCTCTGAGGTACAGCACATAATTCTCAATTGTATATGGTCTGATAATATGAGAAAATAACATATTCTCTGTTAGTGGAATACTAATACTTAAAAATATACGTGTTTAAATATTTGAAAAGGGGTCTGCTGATTCCACTACTAATGCATTGCATCCTCACTTGGTTAAATTACTTTTGTTTCCAGAGGATTTTTTATACATGTATATTTGATGCATGTCCCTGGTGAGTTATCAACTCCTTGAACTACAGCTTTTATCATGCATTTTTTATAAATTTGTATTCATTTTATATATATTGATATTGTCAGTCCTCCTTACTTTTTAAAATTTGGATTTGACTTTATGATTCTGCACATTCTCTTCTTTTCAACATTTGCCTTCATTTTTCAAGTGTGTTTCTTATAGACAGCACATGCCTGTATTTTTTAAAAATCTAATTTGATATTCCTTGTTTCATAACAGGAAAATTTGGGTCATTTGAATTCAGTGTGAAGATTAATATTTTGGTGTTTTTCTCATTTTATTTGCTATTTACTATTTATTCCTTTTTTTGATTTTTACCTCTCTTTATATTCTTGCTAATAATATTAAGCTTTTTGCTAGTCCTGTTATTTCTCTTTTATCCCCTCATCCTGGTTTTTGAATTAATGTTATTTTATGATTCCCTATAGCCCTAACTATAAACTTATTCTAACAATATAAACTATTCTAAGAATAATACATAATTTATGTGTCTTTATTAACACATAAAAATTAATAAGTAAGTCTAACCACTCGAGTATTTTATTTGCCATTCCTCCCACCCCTTTAAGAAGGAGACATTTCCACTGGCCCCTGGTCCTCCATCCTGAGCAAACTCCCCACCTCCACAGTACCCAACATTTGGGTTTACAGATTTTCAGTGTTTCATATCCTGGCTAACATTTTTGAGATAATGATTTCTTCTGTTTAGCAATAAGTTCTTAAAATTTAAATCTATTCCAGTCATATCATTTTAGTAATTCATTTTTTTCTCTATATCTTAAAATCTGTGGCATCTCGTGGTTCAACATTAGGAAATCCATCACTATGATTCAGTAAGTAAACAAATTCAAGGTGGCACATCATATTGCCTTTTTACGCTTTTGATTTTAGTAATATCCTTTCACATTCACAATCCAGATAGAGAGATAAGCAAGATTCTATCCACCAAGTCTCCCCTTTACTGATCTTCCAAACTGAAGAACATAGCTGCCATTTTAGTCAGCAGTTAAACTTTATTATAGAATAGTTTTATAACTGTCTGGCTAAAGTTCCCTGCAACTCACATGATGATGCTCAAACCCCATTTGGTGTTGCAGGAAGTCAGGGACCCCGAACAGAGGGACCAGCTAAAGCTGTGGCAGAAGAACATAAATTGTGAAGATTTCATGGACATTTATTACTTCCCCAAATTAATACTTTAATAATTTCTTACGCCCGTCTTTACTGCAATATCTGAACATAAATTGTGAAGATTTCATGGACACTCATCACTTCCCCAATCAATACCCTTGTGATCTCCTGTGCCTGTCTTAACTTTAATCTCTTAATCCCGTCATCTTCATAAACTGAGGAGGATGTATGTTGCCTCAGGACCTTGTGATGATTGCATTAACTGCTCAAATTGTTTGTAGAGCATGTGTGCTTGAACAATATGAAATCTGGGCACCTTGAAAAAGGAACAGGATAACAGCAATGTTCAGGGAACAAGGGAGATGGCCTTGGACTCTGACTGCCGGTGAGCCGGATGGAACAGAGTCATATTTCTCTTCTTTCAAAAGCAAATAGGAGAACTATCACTGAATTCTTTTTCTCAGCAAGGAACATCCCTGAGAAAGAGAATGTGCCCCTGAGGGTAGGCCTATGAACGGTCCCCTTGGAGGCGGCTGTCTTTTATGGTCGAAGCCAAAGGGATGAAATAAGTCCCAGTCCCCTGTAGTGCTCCCAGGCTTATTAGGACAAGGAAATTCCCACCTCATAAATTTTAGTCAGACAGGTTGTCTGCTCTCAAACCCTTTCTCCTGATAAGATGTTATCAATGACAATGCATGCCCAAAACTTCATTAGCAATTTTAATTTCGCCCCAGTCTGTGGTCCTGTGATCTCGCCCTGCCTTCATTTGCTTTGTGATACTTTATTACCTTGTGAAGTATGTGATCTCTGTGACCCACACCCTATTCGTGCACTCCCTCCCCTTTTGAAAATCACTAATAAAAACTTGCTGGTTTTATGGCTCGGGGAGCATCACAGAACCTGGCGAGATGCAATGTCTCCCCTGGACACCCAGCTTTAAAATTTCTCTCTCTTGTACTCCTTCCCTTTATTTCTCAGACCAGCCGAGACACTTAGGGAAATAGAAAAGAACCCACGTTGAATATCGGGTGTGGGGTCCCCCAATAATTTGGGAATTTGGTGAACTTGCAGAATGAAATTCTAAGAGACTTGGGCTTGTTGATGTGTCAACGTTTTTCATGGGAACTGACATTAAATATTTCACAAATACCATAACTTCCAGGAATTCACATTTTCTTTATTCAATGTAGAATTGTGAAATATTTAAGAAATAACTGAATCGTTATTTCTTGACTGTTTCCTGCCTGTGAAAGCAGAACTATGAAATAGCTCAAGGGAATCAGTGAGATATTTGTATCCATTATATTCAATAGCCTGCATGTGTCCAAATCACAGATGAAAGAATGTGGGCAAATATAAATTAAAATTGAATGTTGCAGAAATGGTTGAGGAACTTCACCAGGATATATTAATGTACAAACTGAAAACTGATGAAAGGCAAGAGTTTAGTCCTATGTAGTCTGAAGGACAGGAGCAGTTGTGTAGACATTTCTTTATTCTTCTCTTTCTGCTTTTCCAGACTTCTAGAGAGAAATTTGCTAGGAGAAATAAAAAGATGTATAAATTTCAGTGATGCTGAAAGTATGTGCAAACAAAGTCTCCTCATTAATAGCAAAGGTAGAAATTGGTGTGGATTTTCTGGAAGACAATTTAAAGGTACACACTTGGTTTCTAAAAAGTACAAACACTTTTTAAAATCTATTTATCTTTTTAATCCCAATTTATTTACAATTTATTATAAGAAAGTATTTAGGTAATTATTGCAAATTAGGTAAAGTAAGTTCACTAATTATTCTCAATACAAAAAAAGGATGAAATTCCATAAACATCTATTAAGAAAGACCTGGTTAAATAATTTATTGTACCTCCATATGTTTAGTCATTAAAAATAGTCGCCTAAATCTCTAGAGTATTGACATCAAATAATGTCAACAATAAATTCAAAAAGCCTAAACATATAGAAAAATATCCCTATGTCTATATAAAGAATGTCTACATACCCACTTATGAATACATGGAAACATATCTGCAAGGATATATAGTCTAAAACCTCATCAGTAGTGTTTCTTCTCAGTAGTGTGAAAGTAATACATTAGAAACATTTAACTCCTTCCAGTAATGGGAAGGAGAGGAAGAGCTCACAAAAACAGAAAGCAAATATTTTTGACATTTTGATATTTTGAATGTAATCTCTTTTCTTCATTTTTCTGGCTACATATATTGATTCAACACATTAATAAGCAGGATGTAATATTCAATAAAAACTTCTGTAATTATCTACATTAGTTCCAATTTATTCATATAGAAACTATTTATTTTACATCTCTTTCTATTAAACTAACACTTAGCATGTAAGGCACAGTTTTATTTTTGAAATTATTAATACATTAAAATATTAGTGACAAACATAAACTCTTGAGCTTTACCCTAGGTTAATGGTAAAGAAGACAGACAATATTAGATGGAGAAATGCTTCATAAAACCCACAGGTTAGAGGAAAATTGTTAGGAGTTTAATAAATGATAGATCCTTAATATTTTGCGCACAAAAAACAAAAATGAAACTTCTTTTAAATGCATATTCTCAGCATGCACTTCAAATCGCATTTTTGAAGCTTATAAATTTATGATTACATAGGGGAAGAAAAAATTCTGTGTTTCTCCACCCATCTTAGATCTATTGGCTGGAGCTCTGCAATTTAGTCTGATAAAAGATGGATTAAACAAGAGAAAAACAAACAGAAGTGTATTAACATAGGCATAATACATAAGAATGGGAACTGTTACTAATGTATAACTCAAATGAGTGGTTAGACCTTAGGATTATATAACAATCTGAACAAGGAATAATAAATACGTTGAGAAATGTCAGGACAAAGGAAAGGAACTTTGGGCTTCTAGGGGCAGCAAATTGTGGGAAGGTAAGTGTTTGGGAAAAGTATAATGGAAGATGCTGAGCGCGGTGTCTCATGCCTGTAATCCCAGCACTTCGAGAGGCCGAGGCGGATGGATCACCTGAGGTCAGCAGTTTAAGACCACTCCAGCCAACGTGGTGAAACCGTGTCTCTACTAAAAGCACAAAATATTAGCTGGGCATGGTGGGGTACGCCTGTATACCAGCTACTCTGGAGGATGAGGTGGGAGAATTGCTTGAACCTGAAAGGCAGAAGTTGCAGTGAGCCAAGATCATGCCACCGTACCCCAGTCTGGGTAACAGAGTGAGACTCTGTTGAAAGAAAGAAAGAAAAAGAAAGAAAGAAAAAGAAAGAAAGAAAAAGAAAGAAAGAGAAAGAGAGAAAGAAAGAAGAAAAATGGAAGATGAAGTCTAGTTAGTAGGTTTGTTATATATGTTATATAGATTCCTCTGGTGCCTTTCTTGGGCTGGTAGACTTTATAGCTGTTTCTAGTGACATAGAATCATCCTGCCCTTCCTGATAGAGGGGGCGGGATACAGAGAGTTTTTCTCGTGTCTTCTTGTTTTGTTTTGTTTAATTGCCTTTGACTCAAATAATCCTTAGGGCAGAGTGGCATATTTTTGGGTGACATCCTCTGAACCTTTTCAAATATAAGGTCTGCCTCCTTCTTTCTACTTCATAACATGAAGTCTTCTTTCTCTTCCATGAATATTACAATTCCTGCCTGAGTCTTACAGTGCCCTCTTCTTCCCTGTGGGTCAGGACACAATTGGTCCTTTGAATTGAGGTGTGGTAGTAGTCAAGCTTTGGGGAGTGAGGTTTCCACCTTTCATTTTGTTTCCAAAAGTAAATATTTAGTAAACGATAAAGCTGTGTTTTTAGTTGTAAGTCTATGGTGATTGTATAGAACAGAATGATTCCAATGTATTATTTTAGCAATGAAGACAAGTAGATTTGATGCAGAAATCCTTGTCATAACGAGCCAAAATATTTATGTTGCCCTTAGGGGATAGATATTAAATATATCTACCCATATTAAACTTTTTTTTTTAAGAGATGGAGTTTTGCTGTGTTGCCCAGGCTGTGCTTGAACTCCTGGGTTCCTCAAGCAATCCTCCTGCCTCGGCCTCCAGAGTGGTTGGGATTACAGGTACATGTCACTATGCCCAGCTTGCCCAAATTAAGCTTTAACAAATCTCAATAATGTTTTCCTAAATTATTCTTGAATACAGTCATGTAGAACATATAACACTCAATTATGAAGTTTTAAAAATTTATAGTTTAGGAAATTTTGAATTAATAAAAACAAAGAACACCTTTTTTTTATTTTTGAGACAGAGTCTCATTCTGCCACCCAGGCTGGAGTGCAGTGGCATGATCTCCGGTTCAAGGGATTCTCCTGCATCAGCCTCCGAAGTAACTGGGATTACAGGTGCTTGCCAGGAAATAAAGGCAATAAAAAGTCATTGCTAATTACCTACTCTAGGTTTAAAAAGCTCATCTAAACTTTTCAAGTATCTTTTTTCCCTGAAGCCTACATTTTGTTATTACTTTAGTTGGAAAACGACTCCCGTCAATGACTCCTCAAGTTCCCTCACCATTCTGGCATGCATTCCAGCATCCCTTTGCCATTATTTCAGCAAAGATAGATATAATATACTATGGAAGAAAAAGAGTAGCAACCTTAAGAGCTGAGTTCCTATTGTAAAATGAAGACGTTACTGAGACTGGGTTCCAAACAAATATATTTTTAAACTCCACTCCTGTGGTTTTGTTTTGTTTTGTTTTTGTCTTGGTTTCTTTGTTGATCCTGTTAGCCAATGGTTTCTCACTTGCCTGTCAGAGCTGAAGAGTCCATTCCTTGTCAGTTCAGCTGCAGAGTATAATACATCATCAGTTTTGAAGTGGAACAAACATCCTTTGGTAACAAAACCAATCCAAAATGAAAAAAGGATATGCTACTGCTCTCTGCAGTCATTGTCAATAAAGATGTTTTCATAGCAACAAAACACACACAAAAAAATTCAAAACACAATGAACATCTGTAATAGTCTTTTACCCAAATGACAAATACCTTTCCTACTAAATCATGTATTTACAAAATTAGAGGACTCTATTTTAAACCTTGAATTACTTGACATTGAAGGTAATGCTAATTACAATAAAAAATCTCCCACTTACATAATTATTAATTCAAATTTGCAGCTTTTTTCCTGAATTTTACCTGCTTAGAAATCCTTATGTTGCTAATGATGAACATAATGATTAAGAATTTTGTTGCTGAAATCTCTCTACGCCTCAGTTTAATCATGTTAAAAATTGATGAGATAATACTTAATTTATAGAAATTGTGATAATAAAATAATACCACAAATGTGACTACAACAGAACATGGCAAAATAAATGCTAGCAAAATGTTTAAATCATAGTTTAAAGATACGAGTTGTGTTTCTTTAATTAAACAATTGATAAATAGTTTTCTATTTATTGACGTTAACCTTGGGTACTCATATTTCTGCAAGTAGGAGAGGAAGGATATGATGCCTTTCCCCACTCATCATAAGGGTCATGGCCAACACTCCTATAACAAACGATAGGCTAACAAGAAAAAAGCATGACAAATGTATTTAATCATACTTTTACGTGACAGAGAAGCCTTCCGAAAAAGGCTCAAAGAACCGGGGAAAACTACCCATCTTTATGCTTAGATTCAATGGTGTGGACAGTTGTGTAGAAATGTGATTGGACAAAGGAGGAATTATCTAATAGAAATGGACTGCGTGTGGAAACCCACTAAGAACTGTCTGTTCTGATTCCTCTTGGCCTCTCTGTGTGGCATTTCTTCCTCCTGGGTATGGGGCAAGACTCCTTCTAGAATTAGGGTTTGATGACCTACTGTCAAATAAAGGGAGGTCAGAGAATTTCTTTATGGCTAGCTCCTAGATAGAAAGGCAGGACACGCTTATAGTAATAATTCTAGCTTTTATTTTTGGCTTTGAGGAAAAGCAGATATGGTGTGTATGACCCACGTTAGGGAAGAAGAATTCTAGTTTCTATGGTTGCCTGGAGGGAGAATGAGGGGCAAGAGACATCTGAATCCTTCACTTCGGGGTATCATTTTCTGAGGCTCAATATGGACAAGTATTTATAACTAGATGCTTAATACGGCCTTTTGAGATATGCGGTTCCTGTGCTGCAATCTCACAGGTAATGAATGGTCTTTATAAAAGTGTGTTAAAGTTGAAAAAAAAAAAAAAAGCAACAAAACAAGCAAAAACCTGAAGAAATATTCCTCATTGAAGGTCCAGCTTACATTAAAAAGAAAACTATAATAATTTATTCTCTTGAGAAGGGTCATATAGCAAAGGAAAATTCTTGAATGTCCCCTCTGCTTGCTCCATGCATCAATTCTATTGATATTAAAATAAGCCTAGCAAATGTACTTCCATTTTCACTGACTCAGTCTTTATAATTCACCACCAATTCTGAAAAATAATTAGAAATTATTTCAGTAAACAGCTCTTATAAGTGCTACATGCATAACAATATTTCAATATCAGAGACTTCTATCCCATGAGAAGATATTTTCAACCTAAAATTTATTATAAATGACCTAATAAAGAACTATTTTTTCAGTAATTGGCTATTATGGTTCAATCTGTTATACCCACTTTACACTAGAAACTATCCTATATTTTCTTGTTGCCTACATGAAAGTGGGCATGAAAAGGTTAAACAGTAAACTTCTTGACTCCTGCCAGCCAAGGGAAGACTACTGGTGTTGCCTATGAAGTGTCATCGCATTCCCATTTCTGTTTCATGAGGGAAATCTGCTTTCAATACAAACTCCCATAAGAAAGCCAGTCTTCCACACAAATTAAACTAAATAATCCATCATGGCAGCCGAGAAGGCAATGTGTAAAATCTCTGTGGAGACCAGTGAAAGAAAGGCAGAGATGGACTGTAAGAGCTGCAGCATGATGCAAATACTGAGAAAAGGCATACTCTGTTAATACAACTCTTAATTTTAGGCATTTTTACAGAACGTATTGGGAGTAAAGCAAAGCTTCCTTAGCAGTACTCTGATGCCATCTCAGCAGGATAATGTAGGGCAATTCACAGTGAAGGCAAGGGGTTAGGAAAGTCACAGCCCTAAAAATCAATGGGATGCTCACAGGGAAGAAGGTGCAACAGATCTTGGAGAGCACAGAAAAGAAGAGATGAGCAGCCTGTATTGAACAGAAACCAATATATTAATTAGATATATCTAGCAGGGTCGTTCCACAAGTTCATTAGTGAGTAGGCACCAAAAGCCAACTGTAAATCCTATATACTTGTATATATGCATGCTTACATTACCTATATTTTAAACAGTCGTATTCTCAAGCTACATTATGAGTTCAGTTATTCTAAAAAGATGCTTCCATTGTCTTCTTGGCACTTACTCAGAATCTTCAGTTACCTTATTTATACTGTGTGCTTACTGGTTGTCTTACAGATGAAGGCAGGGACCCTGTCTTATTCACCTCCATATCCCCAGGATATAGAATAGTGCTTGGCACACAGAAGGAACTCAATAAATACTCATACTATTTTGAGTCCCTTAATCCTCATGTCAACTACAGGATCTAAGCTCTATTGTTATCTCCATTTTACAGATGAGGAAAGTGAGGAACAGAGAAATTAAGTAATTTACCCAAGTTATGCACGAATAAGTGGCAGTCAGGATTTGAAGCCAGGCAGTCAATCCCTAGCATTCACATTCCAACAACTACTGCCTCTAGTGGTTATGTATGTATTTATACACGTATATATTTGCAGAAATAATTGAAACTTATTTCTGCCTAGGTACATGATATATTAAAGCATCACTAAATCCTTCTGAACATAATTCAAACTTCTTCCTACCATAGACAAAGTAATGGCCCATAATGGACATAATGATTATCCCATCATACACCTTGTACTGTATTAGTTTTCTTTGCAATCTCAATTACACTTGCTTTTTTATTATGGTTTTATAAAACTTTATGACTGGAAAGTACCATATTCATAAAGAGTTGTGCCTCATATATGCTAGACATTTATGCATTTTTATTAGTAATTATAAGTTTTTATGCAGCCACATAGCCCCAGGTTTATGATTCTACATCTTTTGTGTTATATCATCGTTTGTAGCTAGTTGATATTGTACTGTTTGCTGACTTCAGTCAGTTATTAATTTCTACAAACTAGAATTTAGGGGACATTTCAATGGACTATGGAGAGAAAATAACTGAAAATTGGAAATTGAGATCATCTGAGAAAATCCAAGTTGTTTGTATATCCTGGACATAAATCTCTGGAAGACTAACATATTTTCCTTCCTTGTCAAGTCATACAACCAAAGCTATCACTAAAACTGATCTAACATTTAAACATTCAGACAAACAGCTTAGTCAATGCTTCATTAAGTTTACTGAACTACCAGTTTCTTACCAACTAGTTACAGAACAGTCACAGTTGAAAATATTCTATACATTGTATTATAAATGGGATTAATTATGCTGCCAGACAACCCCAGTTGTGCCGAATAACCCAACCCCCCTTCCTCCAAGACAGTCATTGAGAAACTAGACAGTGTCTGAGTATTGTAGGAACAAACACTAAAGTAAATGGATTCTAAATCCCTTAGAGTTCTAAAATGCTATAGGGATCTGAGAAGCCCACAAACTTAAAACAGCAGGCAACATAGATAATGCTTAAAAAGCAACATACTTTCAATTGATTGATAAACCCCTTCTGTTGTTCATTTAATGCAAATAGGTTTTAGAGCTCAATTCACACTTTGGTGAATAAACTTTGGCACACATTGAAAATATTTGATTCAATGGTTATATTTCTGTCTGACACGAGGAAATTATAGAATCTATTAACCTTAACAATTTAATTAGCATGTCCCAGATGTAATCACTCACTAGATGGGTAGAATTGGCTCAATTAGTTAACCACTCTAAACCACAGTTTCCTCATCTGTAAAATGGGATGGAAAATAATAACAACTCATAGGGTTGTTAAGAGGAGAAAATAAATCATGCTTGTGCCCTATCTGGCACACAATAAGTGCTTATTAAATGAACCAGTAGTAGAACTGTATTGAGAACCAGTAGTGGTAGCTTCCATATTTAGAGAGCCATCGGTTCTGTTTTCCAATAACTCCTTTAGTGAGAATTGTGCTGTGTGTTCCCCCCAACTCGCCCCCGCCAATTGCATTGCTATATACAAGGATGTAACTTCTGTCTCTAAAACTTTTCAAATAGTGAGCTGGAGGAAAACAAACTTAAGTCAAAAGAGTTTGACTAAACTGGCTGAGAACATTTAAGGTGGATAAAAATAGATGTATTTTGTTTGTATAAATAGATTTTGGTCATGAGAAAGAAATAAAGAGGTTCCTCTCAAAAGAAAGCCTGGTTTAGCAGTCAGCAAACATTGGGAAGAGTCAGCAATTAGCTTCCCCATTGTGTGGAAGAAACTGCCAGAAGCCCATCCAGAATTAGGTGTGTGGGAGGGAAGAACAGAGGAGAGGCAAACAAGAAGCTGTCACTATTCACCACTTCCACCCTGAATAACCTTTAATTGAAAAATAAAGTTGCCAAAACAAGGAGAAAAAGAAAAACTACTATTTTATTCCCTCCTTGAGACTGAATTAGAGAGAAACATAGACTACAGTAATCCCAAGGTTGGACTCACATGATGGCAAATGTCACTTAGTTCTAAAGCTCTAATTAGAAATAGGGCTGAAGTTTTAGCCAGCTCTTGCTACTAGAAAGAAAACATGAGGCAACAACAACCCAAGCTCTGGACACTCCCCGACAGTGAACTCTAAGGTGCTTTCTGAGTGGGTTCAGTATAAAGCTGACAGAGCCTAGAGAATTCATACTTGAGCAAATGTTGGGAAATAATAAACTGGGTCAGTTACCACCTGTTTCTAGATTTTGTTTGATTCTAGACTTCAACTAAGGTTGTCTTTCATATTAATAAGAAGAATGATGAACATAATCTATTTCATCCAACTTCTACATTCCAACTTCAACCACTTTATTACATTTTATCTTCTATAATATTCACAATGTTGTTGGGTAGATTAGTCAACTTGCCCAGGTTCATAAAACTGGTAACTGGCAGAAATGGGATTTGAACTTATTTGATGGCAGGTGAGGTGTATCCTTTAATATTTTAGAATAACTTATTTATTTCTTATATTTTATGACCCTTGGAATATGTTTATTTAAAAAAAAAAAAAAAGCAGAAAATACAGATAGGCAAAATAAAATGTGTCTTTACATTAAAGGATTTAATTTGCAAAAGAACAATTGTTATTTTAAAATCCTACCCAGCAGCTTTTCATATGTCTCTTCCTATGGAGGGTTAATCTCATGAGGACTTTCTCATTTCCATTCACTGTTTGTAGGACACTTCTTTGCACATAATGGGCACTCAAATGTATGTGGATCATATTAGTCCAAGAAAAAGCTGCTTGTTGGGGCTACCAAGCCAGCGTGGTAACACCTCACAATCACCCTTTCTACCTGCAGTCACATTGTTCCCAGAGTGGGGTGGTGTGGTGGTGATACTCGCCAGCTAGCACAAGTTTCTGGATATAGACCTTCACAAGTACCCTTACAAAATTCAGTTAAGACAATATGGACATGCTTGTTCCATTTTTTTCCACTCTCAAAATATCCTTTGAGCAGTAAGTTAATCAAAGATAAGAAAAACTTTTTCTCTTCAGTTTTTTCTTTTCTTTTTGAATATTCTTTGATTTTAACAGAAATAGGCACTGTAAAAGAATAAAGAACATAATAGACAAAGAACAAAATTTATCAAACTTAGAAAGTTCATGTTAGAGTACTGTACTCTTTAGGTAGATCCTTATTCAAAGAATAATTAGAAAGAGGAAAGAAAATAAAAGATGAAAGTGTACAAATGAGATTCCAGATCAGGTTTTTATTTTGACTGATAAACTTTTAGAATATGTTTGAATTACAATATTTATATATGAGGAATATGAAAGTTTTAATCATAAAAATTACATAACATTTCTTCCAACATTTTCATCTTGTTCTTTTCTTGTTCTTCATATCTATAGTGGAGAATCATCCCTTTGTCGGCGAGAAGATGTCTTTATTCTCTTCAGAAGCTGTTCCTCTTGCACTCCAAAATATAGTTCTGATGGAAGCTGTCAATCACATTATCCCATTCCCAGAACAGGCATAGTGCCACACTGGGGTCAATCATATACCCCACCTTCTTTGTCATGGAAAACAGCCTAGGGATACTTGTATGACTCAGGACAGTTGGAGTAGTTTCATGGAATTTTTTAAACCAGAGCTGGCAGGAAGTAGCTCTGTTCCTTGTTAGTTGCAAATGCTGCAAGCATATGACCCCAGAGTTATCTGTTGCCAGTTGTTTCCTCATGGAGATCATAAGCTTAAGATGATGAAGGCAGCAATCAGCAATAAGCAGAGGTGTCCGTGTGTGTGTGTGTGTGTGTGTGTGTGTGTGTGCGTCAGAACAAGAGAGAGAGAAAAAAATTACAGCTTCTGAAATCAAATCCATTTCCAAGGTGTGGTTTTAGAAGAAATAAATTGCCAATTTCAGGGCTGATTCAAGTTGAATTTTTGTCATGTAACCAAAAGAGTCCTGACTAATAGCCAAAACTCAGGCTGTTAAGTAAACATAATCTGTAAGAATCCATTTTCCAGCCTCCATTCCCCTTGACATCTTCCTGAAAGAAGATTTGTATAGGAAATGCTGACGTCTCTTTGGCAACTGCATAACAATTATTGTATTCAACAAATTTATTATATGTCTCTTCGGGGCCAGCCAGCTTGCTTGGCACTGTAAATGCTAGGGAGATTGGGGCAAGAAAATACCTCATCTCCATGGTGGAGGCATATATAAAAGCCAATTGCTACACAACTGTGCAAGAAGTGCTTTAATCAAAGCCTGAAGAAAGTGTTGTGGAAACTCAAAGGAGCACACAAAATGCTTCACATGAAGGTTCGAGTCAAAGAATCACAGGGTTTTCCAAGTAGAAAAGAAAGGAGAGGACATCATGGACAGAAGAAATAGTATGGTGCAAAGTCATGGTATGAAAAAAAAATACACGACGAATTTGTGGAATAACAGAACTTTTGATGTGATCACAGCATAATGTGGAGTTGGGTAACAGTGAGGGATTAGGCTAACCAGCTTGGCAGAATCCTGACTAAAAATTCTTAAATGCTGTGCTGAGTTGTTAGAACTTTATCTTACAGGTTTTGAGAAGCCATCTGTAGCTCACAACCAGATGAGTGACACAATCAGCTTGTGTATGCAGGTAGGTAATGAACATCCATGTAACCATCACCCTGAGTCAATAGCTATCCTTTCATGGGTGAAGTTGGGCAACTTTTCATATGGTTAACAACAATTGGCCAGGCGCGGTGGCTCACACCTGTAATCCTAACACTTTGGGAGGCCGAGGCAGGTGGATCACTTGAGGTCAGGATTTCAAAACCAGCCTTGCCAACATGGGGAAACCCTGTCTCTACTAAAACTACGAAAACAAAAATCAGCTGGGCGTGGTAGTGGATGCCTTTAATCCCAGCTACTCAGGAGGCTGAGGCAGGAGAACTGCTTGCACCTGGGAGGAGGCAGAGGCTGCAGTGAGCGGAGACTGCACCACTGCCCACCAGCCTGGGTGACAGAGCAAGACTCCATCTCAAAAAACAAAACAAAACAAAAATCCTTTTTTTAAATTATCATCAATGTTCTGCAGATCAGTCCATTCTATTGTAGAGTTCCTGGCATTTTTCTTCTCAATCTTTAAAACTTTTTATGTTTTATGAATATCTTTGTATTAAGTATTAGTGTAACTTTTCTTGTATAGTTTGCAAGATATTTGTTCCCATGCTGTGATTTGTATTTATTACTTTGCTTATGTTATATTTTTACCGTGAAAAATTTTAAAAATCATATAATAAAATATATGTTATTTCTCTTGTTTTTTCTAGATTTTGAGTCATATTAAGGAATGTTTCCCCATTTTCAGATTATAGAAGAATTCATAACTGCTTTTTAAAAATACATGCACAGTTCCTTTTTAAAGCCTTGATTTAAATATCTGATCCATTGGGAATTTATCCTGGATTATGGTGTAAGAAATGGATCCAATTTTATCTTTCTCCATATGGCTATCCAGTTATCTCAGCAATGTTTATTTAACCGTCCATCTTCTACCCAGCAATTTGAGATGAGACCTACAAAGCATACTAAATGTTCACATGTGATTGTATCTATTTCTGGACTTTCTATCTTTTCATTAGTTTGTCTGCCTATTCACGTGCTAATATCAAACTGCTTAAATTATGAAGTTTTTGTAGTACTTTCTAAAGACATCTGATACAGTTTTTCCTTCCAGCTCTTGTCCTGAACATTGCTTTTCTTTTTTAGAGTTTATCTAGTTATTCTTACTTGTTTTTAAATTCCTAATGAACTTTATAATCAACTTGTTTAACTCTAGAAAAAAAGCCTAGAGACATTGAACTAAGATCAAATTAAATGTATTAAGTAAGTAAGAGGAACTAACGTCGTTACGATATTTCCTTCTCTCTCTCCCAGATGATGGTAT
Source organism: Chlorocebus sabaeus (assembly GCF_047675955.1). Taxonomy (NCBI): domain Eukaryota; kingdom Metazoa; phylum Chordata; class Mammalia; order Primates; family Cercopithecidae; genus Chlorocebus; species Chlorocebus sabaeus. Next base: position 21,980,034 of record NC_132918.1, on the reverse strand, counting down.
TTCTTTTCATTTATTTGTGACTAGTTCTTTCAAAAGCACATTATAGTTTTGCTCTTATAAATATTAGACACTTCTGATTAAGTTGATGCCAAGGTGCTTTCTTCTCTTTTCTCCATTTTCTATCACAAATTAGATCTATTATTCATTTATATATTCTCACTGTTTTTATTTATATATGTATACATATATACTTATGTATGCTATTGATTTTTATATGCCATTTTATAACATGTTATTTTATCGAATTCTCTTATTGTTTACTATATTTCCCCATGGATTCTTTTGAGCTTTCCAGATATATAATCACATGTTCTCTTAAATAGTTTTACCTCTGTTTCCCAATCTTATGCCAGTAATTGCTTTTTCATGCCTGATGATTACATTGGTTAGTGTACCAATGTACACAAACACTGAATGTTTGTGTCCTACTGAAATTTATATATTAAAGCCCTAACCCTCAGAGTTGCTCTATTTGGAGTAAGGAAGCAATTAAGATTAAATGAAGTCATAAGAGTTGAGCCCAAATCCAATAAAATTAGTGTCTTTATGAGAAGAGACACCAGGGAAATATACTATCTAGCATCCCCCTTCACTCCCCTAACAAACACACACAAACAAACACACACACTGCTCTCTCCCCTCATGCACACAAAGATGAGGTCATGGGAACACACAGTGAGATGGTAGCCACCTGCAACCCAAGGCGAGAGCCTTTACCAGACACCCACCCTGCTGGCACTTTGATCTTCCAGTATCCTGAACTGTGAGAAAATAAATTTGATTGCTTAAGCACTCAGTTTAAGGTATTTTGTTATGGCAACCCTTGTATACCAATACAGTTAGTATCTGCAATATGCTCAATGTTGTGGATATAGTAGGTATCTTTGTTTTGTTCCTGCCTTTCAAGAAGAAATATTATAATGTTAAAATATTAAACATTAAAGTTTCAGGGATGATGTAAATATATTGTAATATGCTAAGAAAATTTACTGATTATTTTTAACATAAATGGGCATTACATTTTGTCTAATGCATCTACCGCATTAATGGAGATAATCAAATAATTTTTCTCTTTAGCTCGTTAATTTAATGACTTATAATAATGGATTTCCTAATATTAGGACATCTTTGAATAACTTAATAATTTAAATAGATATGATTTGATCACGTCTATTGTTTTAAAATTGGGCTGTTAGAGTATTTTGGATAGTATTTTAAGATTTAGATTTGATTTTAAAGAGAAAATTCTGGCAATTTTTGACAGATATGGTAGAAAGAAGAGAGAATGAAAAATAATGTTAACAATCTAGGTGAGGAATTGCTGAGGAGACAAATTAAGGTAAGAGTTATTTGCAATTTCTCTGTTTTGTGTTGGCCTTCTTCTCAGTCATCTATAAATCCAGGAAGAACAGGGCCTCACTGCCTTCTTCATTAGCATGTCTACAGATCCCATTAGAGTTGACAATATACTCACTCAATTAATGAATGGATTTAAACAATCTTAACGAATAGGAATCAACTGAAGAAAATAAGCTTAGGTGATACTTACCTGGTAGAGTCAACAGAATGGAGGGACTAAACAAATATGAGAGATTAGAGAGACAAAACTACATACTATGTTGCCACTAACTTGTGCAGGGAATTTAGGAAAGAGAACTGATTTGGGGATAGGTAAGCAAGGTATGGATTCAAGAGATTTGGATAGGTTGTCTTCAGGTTTTTATAAGACATCTGAGTGGAGACATCCAGTAGGCCTGGCTCTATTTTCTAAGACGGAGCCCTACATGGAATAATGTATTAGGTTTTCATGTTTTGCCAGATACTGTGGTAAATGCATTATGAAATTTGCTTTGTTCTAACCTAACAAGATAGCAGGACTATTAACATTCTCAAATAACAGGATAGTAAACTAAGACAATGAAGTTAAGCAATTTATCAAGATCACCTGATGATTAAATGGTAGAACTAGCATTCAAACCCAGGTAATCTAATGCCAGAGCCCAACTCTAGCCATATGAACTCCTAGGATTTGAAGAGAGACGAGGGTATTCACTGTAGATGAAAGAATTAAATTATCCTTCAAGAGTGCATACAGCAATAGTGAAGTGTGTGAGAAGCCAAAGAGCTGAAAGCAAAATAATTTAAGAAACAGGCAGAAAAGGACCTCAAGGAACAGACTGAGAAGGAGCAGGTAGAGAGATGAAAGGAAAACCAAGGAGAGAGCATGTCATGGCATGTGTCTCGGGAGTGATGGAGAGTTCAGGAAGGAAATTGGGTTTATTTTCTGACCCCGATTCTTTATTCTTAAGTTCATTTCCTCATGCCAATAAATTCCCATTCTTTTAATTTTTACCCATCTTCCCCCACAAAAAGTTATAGGGTATGAAATATTGCAGGATATCAACAGCTACTTTAATAAAATAAAATTTTCACAAAATTATCAAACAGCAAGAATGCCCTTAATTATGAGGCAAGATCAGCATGCTCGTAATCCCAGATACTTGAGAGGCTGAGGAGGGAAGATTGCTTGAACTCAGGAGTTGGAGGCTGCAGTGAGTTGTGCTTATGCCACTGCACTGCAGCCTGGGTGACAGAGTGAGACCCTGTCTTTAAAAAAAAAAAGGAGAAAGATCAATGTTTCTTGTTCTTCAGGGTATTCATAAACTTAAAAATATTCCCATTTTACAAGCTGATGTTGCTTACCTATTGCTGTATAAGGAGTAAGTAACCAACATTGTGATCAAATGAACAAATAATATTTCAACATTTTAAAAATGTAATATAACTAGTACAACACAGAAGTAAATACATTAGTTTTGCTTTTTGATCTGTATGTCATTTCCTTCCTTGTAAGATATAATATGCAACATCAGTGGGGTTATCCATTTGGTCTTGGTTGAAGACATTTCAGTACAACACTGCCATTCATCTTCATAGTCATTTAAATGCAATTTGTTATCCAGTTTTGTGATTCTACTTTGTATTTTATGGAGTTGGTAAGACTCCAGAATTACTTTCAGAATCATCCATCTTATATATATGAGAAAGTTTTAATCCTTCCATCTCTAAGCAAGGAAAACTGTCATAGAAACCTGGTCCCAAAATGAATTCTTCAAGAGCAGGAAGTATGGAGAGGATGAATCAATCAATTTTTTTTTTTTTTCTCTGCAACTTGTTATTCTAAATGAGCTTATAAACAGTTTTCTGTAAGGAAAGTGTTTCTTGAATATGGTAACAACTGCCATCTAGTGGCTGATTTGAGCTACTACACAATTAAACTAGAAAATTTTATTTTTATGTAAATAATAACATGGAGGTGGGCAAATCATTGTACTTCTCTCTCTATATATATATACACACACACACACATATATATACATATATACTTCATGTTGCAAACAAAGTAGGAAAATATAGATTTTTCTTTGACGAACTATTATTTTTAGCGACAGATTTGATCTAATAATTCAATCATTTTAGTGTAGGCATCTTCAAAGTAAAGGAGAAAAATAAAAACAGAAAGAAAAGAAGAAAAAGAGAAAGAAAAATAAAATAGTATGTTGCACATATACTTTAAGCTGATAGAATTAGCTTAATTAGATAGTCGCCATGCCAAAAACAATGATCAATTTTGAGTCCTCATCTCACTCAACTCTCACCAGCATTTGACACAGTTGACAGACCTTTTCCGCCATCTGGAAAGCACTTTCTTCGCTTTCAGGACACCATACTGTTCTTGTAGGTCATAGTTTGTGGGGCGGGGCACAGGATGAGAATGTGGGGCTCCCTTGTGCAAAAAGTCAGAAGAAAATGTCCTTAAGGTACATATAACTTATGTGAGTTACACAATTAATATTTTGTAGCTCATACTTGCATATGTACTTCATTTTTCCCAGAAGAGTGGAAATATTGCCCGAAACTAACTCGACTATTTTATTTCACTTCTTGATACAATAAATACTGTGGATGGAACGAAGAAAGGAAGAAAGAGGATTGGATGGAAGAATCTCCATTTCTCAGTAATTTGTTTATTTATTTTATTAGTTTACTTCCATGTGATTGGCATCCAGATTATTAAAGTTAGATGACTTTTGCTAACATCCTCATGTTTAAATTTTTAAAAATACGTCTTGTTATTTTTCTAATGTGGTTGAAAATTACTTTTATTGGAGGTGAGTAGGATTAGGACTTAAATTGCAAAGTTTTTTTCTTCTTGCTCTTTTACTTCTACCTTTGACTTACCTTACTAAAAAAGCACACAGACAAAACATATTTAAGTCTCTATCTAGTCATCATAATTTCACAGACAAAAGTCAAAATGAGATTTGAATTAGACTTTGTTGACAGGTAACTGATTGCCCTATAAATATCTCAAGGACATTTCATTGCCTTTTTTGATAAATATGACATCATACTTTTGGCTATGATGCATGAAATTTAATAAAATCTAATTATTATAACTTTTGAAAAATAAGCATTTAGTAGATCTCTTTAAGTGCAATAAAACAATATTACATCTCAATAAAACTTGCCCTGTACTAACAGATGCCAGGAATAAGTAGTAAGTAAATCTGAATTTGCAAGTCCTTTTCACTTATAATTCTGAATATACAGATTTAATGAAATAGCTCTCTTATTACAAATAAACTCAAAGAGATGGAAAGGAAATATAAGAACTAAAGGTAGATAAGTTAGTTGGTAGATATCGTTAAATGGGTGTAGTATAATAAAATTTGTTTTTACTTTTTTTTTTATGTTAGAGCAATCTCTTTCTGAACTACCACTTCACATTGAATCATTGACCTTCAGGAATAGTTGCCTCCTTTTGGGTTAATTCAATAAACATTTATTAAACGGCTTACATCTATGGCAAGTCTTATGCTAAGACTTGGGAATATAATCATGAATGTTTTTTGTCTTCTGAGGCCCACAGCCTATTGGGAAAAGTAACAAATAAATTATTATTTCAACAAACCTACAATACAGGGATACAATGAAGATAAGCACAAAACAATAAGGGAGCTATGTGGTCTAATTATCTTGAAGGACCAAAAGGACTGAGTGAGGTAAAGAGTTAAAGTGTGGAAAGAGTTACAGAAAGGGGAAATAGAATGAGACAAGACACACATGTTTTGGAAATTGCGTTCTGGCTTCTGCATTAATGTCATTACATTTGCTCTTACAAGATCACTAGAGGCAGTCACCTCTTATTAATGCCACCTGAAGCTTTTTTTCTTTTTTTTCTGAGAAAGAGTCTTGCTTTGTTGGCCAGGCTGGAGTGCAGTGGCCCCATCTCTGCTCACTGCAAGCTCCGCCTCCCGGGTTCACGCCGTTTCTCCTGCCTCAGCCTCCCGAGTAGCTGGGACTACAGGCGCCCGCCACCACGCCCGGCTAATTTTTTGTATTTTTGGTAGAGACGGGGTTTCACCGTGTTAGCCAGGGTGGTCTTGATCTCCTGACCTTGTGATCCGCCCGTCTCGGCCTCCCAAAGTGCTGGGATTACAGGTTTGAGCCACCGCGCCTGGCCCTCCTGCAGCTTTTGATGCTTTCCTGTAACACCCTTCATCTGGTATCTGAGGCATCTCACACCGTCTACTTTGTTTCTATCTCTCATGTCATTCACAGTCTTGTTTATGGCTCACTTTTTACTCTCTTATCCGTTAAAAGTTAGTGTTCCTCACAGTTTGGTACTGACCTCTCTTCTTTCCTTACTCTTCACATTTTCTACAAACAATCTGATCCAGTCCCATGGTTTCAATTTTCAAAAATCTTTTCAAACCTCCAAAACATCTGTCTCTAACTTCTCTCTCTCTCTTCTGGGTTCCAAATACATAATACGGTACAATGGCCTGATAGTTCTATCTGGTGTTCTTGAGGGTCCTCAAACCCAACACGTTCTAAAGTAAAGGTTTTCCTGCCCCATCGCAGTCCATGGTACTACCATTTTCCTAGTTGTCAACGTCAGAAATCTGAAATGACATCTTTGATTTTTCCTCCCCCTTAAATCTCCATGTCCAATTAGTTATGCCAGTAATAATTTCTAAAGAGTCTCTCAAATTCCCCTATGCTGTGGTATAATTATTAGACTTTTGCAAGACTCTCCTAAGTTGCCTTCAGCCTCCAGTTCTCCTCCCTTCAATCCATTTTCTACAATACAGTCAGGTGATCTTGGTAAAGCACAACTTTGATCATATCATTCATTCTCATTATTAAAACCCCCAATAGTTCTCATTTATATAAAAATCAAGTTAAACTTCTTCATAAAGTGAGCACGTATCTCCATTTGCCTGAGACAATTAAGTTTATGATTTTAGCTCCAGGATTTTCTGCTAGTGCCCCCTTAACTCTCAAAAGGGTCTTGGTTCAGATAACTTACATTGTCACCCTACATAAAAAATCTTCACAGATTTGTGTTTGTGTCTTCAGCCTCATCTCTGTTATTCTCTTTTTCATTCTAAGCCCTAGCCACCCTAAACTATCAAAGATACTCAAACAGCAATGCTCTCTCTCACCTCCAGCCTTTGCCTTTTGCCTGTATTGTCCTTTCTCCTGTTTCCCTTTCTTTGCCTCTCTCACTCCTACTTAACCTCCAGGTGTCAGACCGGATGACAGTTCTTCTAGAAAGCCTTCTCTGATTTTCTTCCACCTCAGCTGATCAAGTGTCCCTTCTAAGGACTTTTATCCCGTTCTAGTTACTTTTATTGTAACACTTTTCATGCTAATTAATACTTTCCTACTGTTTCTTTCACCTTCACCATATTTATTCCTTGAATAAATCTGACCTGTTCACTATTGCATTTCTACCACTTAGCACAGTGCCTAGTACACATAGTAGAAGCTAAAATGCTAAAAGGCCTATGAATGGTGATAGAATTTTTAATCAACCTGAACATAGTTTTATTTAGATTGAGATGAAAGTTCTTTATAAAAATTGATGTATCTTATAGTTTAATAAGCAATGACCATTTGGTATTTTGGCCTCATTTATCATATTTATGTTGTCAGATTTTGCCAATGGAAAATAGAGTGAACAATGAATCTTGTAATTCATTGAAGAAAATAATAATAAATGATTTAAAATAAAATGTTGGGGTTTTGTTTAGTATTTATCATAATAATCTTTTTTATTCATTTCTCTCAGAGCTGCCAAGTAGTTTCAGGTAATTAAAATGATTTCAGATTCAGTGAAATTACTTATTTGCCTTTAGATTGATTTCTATCAGCCTAGATAGCTCACATTAAAACACAAAGCAGGTAGGTAATCTGAAGAACAACCAACACAATAAAGTCACAAATGGAGTCTCGTTGTTAGGGATTATCAATAAACACTTAGAGTGATTTTTCTGGTAATGACAGGTTAACTGACTTCAAAAAGGAAAGTAACAAAAACATGATAAGCTTCTAGGAATAAATGTTTTATGAAGGTTGATGTGATACAGGCCAACATCAGTATTATTGACTAGAATTTGGAGATTCAAACGAGAGTGCAATAAAAGAAGTATAAAGTAGGCTGGGCGCAATGGCTCACGCCTGTAATCCCAGCACTTTGGGAGGCTGAGGTGGGAGGATCACAAGGTCAAGAGATTGAGACCAGCCTGGCCAACATGGTGAAACCCAGTCTCTACTAAAAATACAAAAAAGATAGCTGGGCATGGTGGCACGTGTCTGTAGTCCCAGCTACTCAGGAGACTGAGGCAGGAGAATCGCTTGAACCCAGGAGGCGGAGGTTACAGTGAGCCAAGATCGTGCCACTGCACTCCAGCGTGGCAACAGAGAGAGAGTCTGTCTCAAAAAAAAGAAAAAGAAAAAAAAAGAGAGAGCGAGAAAAGTATAGAGGATAGAGCAGTTTCATTACGTGTTGAACATTTATTAAGCTCCCTTCCTGTAAAGAAGGCTGGGAAGCATCAGAGATTTAAACAGCCTTTGGCAAAACAAAGTGGAATCCTTAGCACATATTGCATCATATTTTTTGCAAATAAAAAATTTAAAAAGTGAGTTTTGTTGACATTTGGCTAGATGCCATTTCCACTGTAGACCACAAAATCTTTAGAATTTATCAATTAGCTTGCGTTAGGCTAAACAAGATTACATCCGTATATGAAAATTTTAATATTCCAAGAATCAGCAGTGCTGTAACATCAGATTTGGGCAACCCTAAGAATTCTTTAGTTTATTCTCCAGCACCTTTTAACAAAACCATTCTGTATTCACATTTTAAATCTCCACAGTAGACCTGTTGTTAATTTATGCCATTACTCATCTGAAAGCAAGAAAACTGTTTTTCCTTTCTCACATAAATCCCTTGTGTACGCATGATGTTATCATACCACAACACGAGTTACATTAGTATGATGTGCCTTTTTGCCCTCTGTGGGTTTCAAGGATGATAAATCTGCTAAATAAATAGAATGTTCCTACTTCAGCAGCCTGTTCCTTTTCTAGAATGGACTCCAGAGCTGTGACTCCCAAAGCCCCAAAGGCTGGTCCACAAGTTAGCATTGGCAAAACCAAGGGAAAACAAGGAACACAAAGAAAACATAGTCGAGTTTCATAATGAGATATTATGTTACTTTAAACGATTATTTTAGATAGTGGGTATTTTTTTTGTATTTGGATTAACTAATGTATCTTTTCATTTTAGAAGTGGATGATGAAATATATAATATTTCTATTGTTTTAGTTACCTTATTTGGAAAATAAGAAATTATAAATTTGATGTCAATTAATTTTCTAAAATTTTGCATATTTATAAAATACTCAAATTGGAAACTACTGATTTTCTACAGTGAATTTGTAATAAGTTAATTGAGTTAAATCTTGAAAAATCTGTGACTATATTTTATACATACACATATACACATACACATACAAATATATGTATATATAATCATTTATGTTAGAAAATTTCATATAAAGAAAGGATATTAAAAAAATATAAAATGGCAAACACTTGGTCCATCTCATACTTTCCATCAGTTGTTATAACCTGGTATCAATTACCTAGTAACAAACAATGTATGATTACCTAACAATTTCTTCCAGTTTAAGTTTTGATTTCTTTTAGCCTGCTTTTTTTTTTTTTTTTTTAGTTGTGTAGCCCTTTATTAGCAAATAAAATAGAAGGTATCTGTTGTACAACACAGGTAGTAATTGACTATAACTGGAGATCTATTATATTCTAATACAGATCATTTATAAATGCAATTTATTAAAACTCTTCCACCTTTTTTGTTTGTGTACAATTTGCAAAACTATTCTGAAAGCGGAATATATGTGCAAAGTTTGCAAAGAGTGCAAATTTAGGATATGGTAAGTGCTTTACCAGTTACTTTCCAAAAACTGTCTGCTGCAACTGAACCTTTACATTGTCATCATTTTTGATCAAAATATTTTGATGCCAGCCTTCCTTCTACTGCCTAAACTATAAAGCATTTTTAATGAGTTGAAGGTTCTGCTACAGTTACTATGATGAATACCAGGGAGAGATTTATAGATCCATTGAACATCTAGATAAAATGGGTATGAGTATTATAGAACAGTTAGACCCTGTATCTTTTAGCAATTACATGAAGAAATAGCTTAATACTATATGTGGAAGACATCCCATTCAGGTGATATTAAATGCTATCACAGAGCTCCAGAAGAATGGAATGAATATGAGCTTTTCCTTTTTGAATTATGCCCAGTCAAGCCGGTGTAGAAACTGGCAAGACAGTTCAGTGAGTTTTGCAGCTGGAGCACTCATGGTCCATTGAAGCTCTGAATCCTCAGGGATGCCACCTGCACATTCTCATACTCTGTCCAGGGCCCCAGTCTAGCCTTTACCATGATACTGGTCCTGGTGTGGGGGGATTTGAAACCTCAAACTAACAGAACTTTCTTTTCTTTTTTTCTAGTAGCTGTAGTCCTTCCTTAGCCTGCTTTTTAATGAGTGCCGCTAAAACCCTTAGCCTGCCTGTTTACCCTTGGAGGTAAGATCATCTTCTCCCCTGATTAGAAAAGTCAGTCTCCCCAAGCATTTCTGCTTCATTGGTTTCACTCTACCACTGATGGCTACTATGTGCCAGGCCTTGGGCCAGGTACTCAAAACTCTGTTAGACCAAGAACGTAACTATTCATACCCTGGGGGAAAAAAAGGGAAAAACTTTATCTCCAATTTAATCTTCCAAGAAGAAAATAAAAGCTTTTTCCTTGATTATTTTCTCCCCGAAGACTGGAATATAAGGCAGGATCCATACATCTACATTACGAATGTACCATGGAATTTTTCTGTTTGTGTATTGTTTCCCAACCAGTTATTCTTCATACAGTTACAGGAAAATCTCACTTCTTCTGAAGCTGCCGGGTCAAGGGGGAACTGAAATAAATTTCCACTGAAAAAAACCTCTTGAAATGTTTTCCATAGGCAACTCACACGTGAACACACAAACATTTCCCAATAGTTAACTCTGTGAAGTGTGCTGCAGCTTAAGAATCATTTCTCTGGCCGGGCGCGGTGGCTCACGCCTGTAATTCCAGCACTTTGGGAGGCCGAGGCAGGTGGATCACCTGAGGTTGGAAGTTCGAGACTGGCCTAACCAACATGGAGAAACCCCGTCTCTATTAAAAAATACAAAATTAGCCAGGCATGGTGATGCATGCCTTTAATCCCAGCTACTCACGAGGCTGAGGCAGGAGAATCGCTTCAACCCCCGGGAGGCAGAGGTTGCTATGAGCCAAGATCGTGCCATTACACTCCAGCCTGGGCAACAAGAGTGAAACTCCGTCTCAGGAAAAGAAAAAAGAATCATTTCTCAGCTGTGAACTGTTTCCATCTTCCATGTCAGCAGGATGACTTTAGATATTTGCACTTTCATGCACTTATTCAACTAATACTTCATTTATACTTATGACATACCAGACCCTGTGTTTGGCATGAGAGATACCAAGTGGTGAACAATATAGATAGGGAACCTACTGTGGCTGTCAGTTACTTGGTAGTAGGTAAAGACCAATATGAAGAAAGAGTAGAAGAAAATGAATGAACTAGTCACGTGTTTGGAGAAGCCATTTCTTAAACTTCTAAATTAGATTAGGCCCTTTTCCTACAACAAGCTCTTAAATAAACACCCAGTATACCTATATCATAATATATATAACAGCTTTCATCAATTAGTTGTGAATTTGATGTAAGTTAGCATTAGATGCCTGATCGGTACACAGCGCCAGGAAAATAGAGGTTGCTTCCATGCGTTCTCCACTCTGTTCTCAAGACCCAACACGATGCCTGGTACCTTGTAGTTACTCAGTAAACGTATATTGAGTTGATGGTAAAATCTTAGTCCCAGGAACAATAATATTTGATTTCTTGTATAGCACCTTCACTACCTTCTGTCCAGTCAGGATAAGTAAGAATCGTTTTACTACTATCAGGGTCTCTAAACAGACTGAGTCTTGGAATTGGGAGAAACATGAAGTTGAACATTTCAGAGCACCTGGCACCCCCAAACCCAAGCTGTTGTCTAATTAATCTGGTTAGCATAAAACTAGGTTTGCCACTGCTCTGTAAAACTATTTCATTTCAAATAGATTACAAAAGCAGCAGGTAGTGATCACAGAAAAGTTGGAAAGTTTAGAGAATTATATATCATATGTGTTTAAGATTTTGGTAGAGGTATTTAAGGCCACCCCTATAGCCTTACTTTGTAAGTACTCATTTTTGAGCACCATCTCATAGCCTCTTTATGCAAGCTTCACTTTCCCAGTGCCCCTTGCTTCACGCCACCCCATTCTACAAATCAATCTGCCCTTTCTTGATACCATGTTCTGAATCTTCCCTTCCCCCACCCTCAACCCTTGCTTTCCATTTCCATGGGAATTACTAATGACTAACAGGCTTTTGTCAATCTAACTCTTATGCAGAAGCCCATTTACAAAGCTCATAAAAGCATAACTCTGTCTGAAGTGTTGAGAGAGTCCGGGGGCTCAGATGGAAGGCATTGTCTTGCCTTTTCCAGCTTCTAGAGGTTGCCTGCATTCCTTGGCTCATGGCCTCCTTCCCTCTTAAAATTAGCAATGACCAATTGAGTATTCCTCCATTACATCACTCTGACATTGAGTCTTCTTTCTCCCTTTTACATATTTAAGGACACTTGTGATTACATTGGGCCCACCTGGATAATTCAGGAAACTCTTCCTATTTTAAAGTCAGCTGGTTAGCAACTCTAATTCCATTGGCTACCTTACTTCTCATTTGCTGTGTAAGGTAACACAGTCACAGTTTCCAGGTATTAAGATGTAGACATCTTTGGGGAGCCATTATCCTGCCTAACACAGGGGAGTTTGTGAGTCCTCTAATTTAGTTTATTCTACTTTGCCTTACAAGAGCTTAAGATTTTCCTTTCTCTTCTTTTCCTCTTCACCTCTGCATTAGACAGGGTTCTCCAGAGACAGAATCAGTCGGATATGTACATATACACAAGCAGATATAGATACCCAAGAGGTGATGTGTTAGGGGAATTGACTTAAGAAATTATGGAAGCTAAGAAGTCCCACAACTAGCCGCCAGCAAGCTGGAGACACTAGGCTGGAGGTTGCCTGGCTCAGTCCAAGTCTAAAAGCCTCAGAATCAGGGAGGCCAATAGTGAAACTGTCAGTTCCAGACCAAAGACCTGAAAACCCAGGGAACCACTGGTGTAAGTCCTGGAATCCAAAGTGGAGGTCTGATATCCAAGGGCAGGAGAAGATCTGGGACCCCAGCTGGTTAGATGGTGCCCATCACATTGAGGGTGGATCTTCCCCACTTAGTCTACCAACTCACATGACATTCTTCTCAGGAAACACCTTTACAGACACACCCAGAAGTAAGGCATTGCCAGTTCTCGAAGTATTCCTTAATCCAGTCAAGTCGACACCTAAAATTAACCATCAAAACCTCCCAGTTGCCAAAGGACATGTCTCACTATTTTTTTTCTCCTTTGTTCTCTCCCAAAAGCTGTGTTTCAAAAAAGGCCCTCTTATATCAAGCCTCTGCTTTCACATCTTGCATACTTTGAAGACTCTTCCCTGTGGCTCATGCTCTGATTTGCCTGAACACTTTCATGGTACTTTCTGATAGTTTTAGATCGACTTTAGGCCTCTTTCCTTTCCTGTCCTCCCCACAGTTTTCCTTGGTTTGCCCTAGTCTTACTGTGGGATAAGGCTGAAGCTGGTGCATGCAAGACATACCAAACTTTTAAATCCATGATTATTTTGAAGTTTTAGTAGTCTCTGTTCTCAAGATCTACTCAGTGCTTGGTTTTTCTGTAGATATACTTTTCCTTTCTTTTTTGTTTTGTATCATTTTTGAAGGAAGTATAATATTAGGAGACTGCTAAGTAGGCCACGTCCACAGGTTCTAGATTTTGATTTGATTTCACAATATTAAGAACATACTCTGCAAGAGGTATCCGTAAATGGTGGCCTTTTTTTTAAACAGTTTATGTTCCAGATTCTTTATTTTAACAGATCCTAAGACCTAAGAGAAACAAAAAAAGTATTTTTAATTGTCTAACAACATGTACCAACTGTTTAGCTTTTCTTAACTGATATTAGTCAACTTGGAAGTTGTGCAAGAACTTTAGTCAATTTAAACCTTGATTGTTTTATGGTTGTTTCAAAATTAGCTTACAATTTTGAAATAGATTTTTTTTTTTTTTTAAATCAGACACATTGGTGCTTTGTAGTCCATTGTACGGATACTGTTCTTTATTTGTGTGATAGGGTACCATTGATGTACTTTAATCAGAAGAGTCACTTGCATTTAACAGAATCCTTGTGAGTGCTATGTTGGAGTATAGACTGTAGGGAGGTATGGCCTGAAGCAGAAGACCAGTAAAGGAGCAGCTGTAATGATACTAATAAATGTAGGGGTGTCATAACAGGCCATGAAAGGAAGGCACGTGATCAGATTCTGAATACATTTTGAAGGTAGAGCTCATAGGATTTCATGAAGGATTGGACATGGGATTTGAAAGAAAGAGAGTAGTTGAGGATAATTCCAAGATTTTTAGTCTTGAATAGACAGAAGATATGAAAGCAGCTGATTTGGACAGGAGGTTTAAAGATATATTTCTGGAAGATTAAGATTGAGATGCATCTAAGACACGTAAGAGGAATTTCAAGTAGGCAGGTGAATATATGAGTCTGAGATTCAAGAGGGAGAGAAATCTAGAATGGAGTTATAAATTTTGGAGTCATTAGCATATAGATGGTTTTTAAGGCCATGAGACTGCATAAGATCATTATCCAGATAAGACTGAGTTGAGAGAGAAAGAGGTTTAGAGGCTGAGCCCTGGGCATACTACAGTTAGGAGATGGTGGGGGATGAGTAGGGAACAGCAAAAGGGACTATGAAGTAAAAAGATAGCTGGTGAGGTATAGAGTCCTAGAAGCCAAATGAAGAGAGTGCTGAAAGGAGAGAGTAACTGTACTTTTCAAGTATAGGAAATAAGGACTAGGAATTGACCATTGAATTTAGTAACCTGAAAATCATTAATGACCTTGCCAACTGTAATTTCAGTGGAGCAATGAACTGAAGATATTCGAGTGAGTTCAAGAGAGACTCAGGAGAGAAGAATTGGAGGCAGCAAACATAGACAGCACTTTTAATGCTTTTCTCATATGCTGTAAGACATGTAAAACAATCTATTGGGATGGAAGTGGAAAGGAGAAGCAGGACAAGAGAGGGTATCTTTTGTTTTTGTTTTCAATGGGAAAATTACAGCAGGCTTATATGCTGTGGGAATGATGCAGTAAAGAAGAGATACTAATGATGGAGAAGGAAGACACTTTCTGGTTTAATGACTTTGAGTAGAGATGAAGTGGCAGACTCCAGTCCACAAATGAAGATGGAAGTGCTGATAAGGCCTACTTGTTAGAGGGGAAAGTAGAATAAGTGGGTAGGTAGATTGAGTAGGTGGATACATGCGTGATGATAGTACCCTGTGGAAATCCTTTTCTGATTGTTTAGGTGAGAGTAGGATGGAGGCAGAAATAAGGGAAACTAGAACAAAAGGAAGAGCAACTGAAAATCATCTACTAGACTAGGTGGGACGAGGGCAAGTTGGAGAATGGTTGTGGGAATTTAGTGTGACTGCCAGACAACACCTTGAGGTGAGTGGTTATACATTTTAGAGTGAGGCCAGTCAGCATCATGGTGCGTTTTTCTTTTTCTTTTCTTTTTTCTTTTTTTTTTAAAAAAACAGTCTTGCTCTGTCACCAGGCTGGAATGCAGTAGCACCATCTCGGCTCACTGCAATCACTGACTCCCTGGTTCAGGCAATTCTCCTGCCTCAGCATCCCGAGCAACTGAGACTACAGGCGCCCGCCACCACGCTGGGCTAATTTTTGTATTTTTAGTAGGGACGGGGTTTCACCATGTTGGCCAGGATGGTCTCGATCTCCTGACCTCAAGAGATCTGCCCACCTTGGCCTTCCAAAGTGCTGGGATTGCAGGTATGAGTCACCGCGCCCAGCCTAATGGTGTGTTTTTCTTCAACCACATTTTGCTCCACAAAAGTAGGTACAGGTAAGTGAGGAGTTGAGAGTGTATAATAGGAACACTTTAAAATATTATGAATGCCTGGGTCCCACCCACCTTCAGATATTATTTGTTTAGTTGAGGAAGGGCCTGGACACTGAATTTTTTTAAAGCACCCAAGATAATTCTAAGCAAAGTCAGAGTTGAGTCGCTGGAGTATTACATAGCTTTTGCCTATAGCAGTTAGGAATGTGGATCAATAGTTGTGGGCTATAAAGCTAAAAAGGTAAGTTTAGTTGTGTTTTATTCATTTTTGGATAATCCTGGTCTAGAATTTTTGGACTTGGGAAAGTTCCCAGGATTCTTAAAAAAGATGAGAGTAAAGAAAATGTCTGACATTGGTTCTGTGGTTTACAGGTGCACACACAGAGAGAGAGAGAGAGGAAAAGAAAGGAAAATGTCATCTCTGCCCCATCATAGGAAAAGTATCCAGAAAGTTTAGATGTAATATTTTAGGCATTTGAAATTTTTTAAAAATTACACTAACTTAGGCCAGGCCTGGTGGCTCACGCCTATAATCCCAGCACTTTGGGAGGCTGAGGCAGGTGGATTACATGAGGTCAGGAGTTTGAGACTAGCCTGGCCAACACGGTAAAAAGCCGTCTCTACTAAAAATACAAAAAAATTAGCCAGGTGTGGTGGTGGGCACTTGTAATCCCAGCTACTCAGGAGGCTGAGGCAGGAAAATTGCTTGAACCCGGGAGGCAGAGGTTGCAGTGAGCAGAGATTGCACCATTGCACTCCAGCCTGGGCAATACGAATGAAACTCCATTTAAAAAAAAATTGTACTAATGTGGATAGAAACAAATTAATGTATAAATCTTTAGCAAATATGTTACATTATATTTTTTGGCATAGAAGATTTTTCTGCTAAGTTTTAGCCTGAAGCATTTTGTGTGTAAAATTTAATTCCTGACAGAAACAAAGTAGAGGAGAACATATTTTCAGGTTTTGATATGAAACACATTAATAAGGTTACTGAAACATTTTTAGTCTATAGATGGATTACTACTATAGACTAAAAATAATATACTATACTACTACTATATTATAAAAATAATATACTATACTACTAATAATATACTACTATAGAACAGAAAAAAATAATAAAAAGAAACATGATGCTTTTTCCAAGATATGCAAATTATCTTGTTTTGAAACTAGATTTTGAATAAAATGGTTTCCTAAATATCTTTTTCTCTGAAGCAGTAAAGACTATGGGAGAGTTTACTATGATTTTGGCAGACAACGATTTCTTAGTACACAGAAACACACCTACATTCTTCTATTTTTGGGAAAGGAGACATACAACTTTCAGGTTTAGAGAACATTCGTTTTATCAGCTCATGAAGTTAAAAATTCACAGTGCTATCTATGTACATAGCAGACACTCAGAGCAGGATAGTTGGATCAATAAGCGAGTATGCATATACTCCTTTTTTTCCTGAAAAGTTGTAAAAAATTTGCTTTGAAATAAATAACTATTATTTCTTTCTTTTTATGAACACGGCAGAATTCCCAGTCTTCAAATCACAGGAGTTTTATTTGAGCAAACTTCAAGCAAGAATTAGATATCTTTCATTTTGCTTCTTTTCCTACAGAAGAGAAGCAGGAAATCAAATACTGGGGGATATACTGCACAAGTATAATTTCAAGAAACCCAAGTCAGTGCAAACAATTCAAAAAACAATGGAACCGAAGACAGAGAACTTTCCAGGGATGCTATGGACATTTATCCCCTCTGCTGACATTTATGTTTCTGTAGTTGAGGTTCAGTTATATCACAGTTTAGACAACTCCCTAGAAACAATGATCTCTGTTAAAGCTGCTCCAGGAGCACAGGAATTCCTTTGATGAACTCTAAGAGACTGGTAACAATACCTCCTGAAGGGCCATGTTGCTAGGTAACAGCTTGTTTCCTTGGTCACAGTGAATCCATGGAAGACCCCCAAAAGAGGCTGCAGATTCTTGGTGGACAGCTCTCGTATCCCCTCCAGGGAACATGATGAAAAATGTCGTCAGAAAAATAGCTTTATGAAGGCAAGAGGACTTTTTGCACCTGCAAGACATGTCTGAAAGGTAGGAAAATTAAATTAAAAGTGACCTTCGCCATGAGTTGAGCGAGAGAAAAAAGCCAAACAAATGTAGATAGTGTTACCAGATTAAATTTCCTTTAGAGACATAAAGTCATGCAGCCTGCATTACTGATTATGGTTCCTTGAGAGAGAAGCAAACTCAACTGCCACTGTCTCCCCTAATACCTGGTTACAAATGCAACGCAGTTTCTGTGATCATTGTTGTGTTGGAGAGAGGTGGGCTTACTCCTTTCGTAATGGTATATCTAAGAGACATAGGACTCTTCAAGAAAGCATTTGTGATTTTCATGAGAAAAATAGGCAAGATAGCTGAAAGGAAGTATCTATCAGTGTTTCAGTTTAAATGAAATTACTATCATGAAAATATGACTTATACCAGCTCATTAAAGCCACAAATTAGATTAAATAGAGGCCAAAACCCAATATTTGTTTCCTCACTCTTAAATTTTATAGCTGTCTGTAAGTGTTTCTCAAACATGCTGATAATTAAACAATATACAATTGGGGATTTGCAGGTTTCTTGAATTTTTTTTTATATTAGTATATAACCTGGCTCTCACTTTTAAAAAACTGATATTTGCATCTTCAGTTTTCAAGATTAAGTACATCGTGGTTTCATAAAAGTGTATAAAACTTAATTATAGCTTCCATTTACTACCTATAATTAAGAAATGAATTTTGTTTAGGTAGGGGATTAGAATATGAAAGGAGTGACAGAAGTTCTATTTGTTTAGCCAACTCTGGATATCTCAGTCTCAAGATCCTTGATTTTAGTATTAAAAATTAAATGTGTATTAATTTGGAGAAATTAGCATACAAAACAATAGTTTAAAATGGATAGCAGTTCTATGCAAAATTGTAAACTTCATTTTTTTCTCTACTTGCTAAAACTCTTTTAGTACACTATAACAAAAGGTTTATTTGTTCTATATAAAATAATCTTTACTATCAGCATTGTTATTTTTCAACTAGTAAATCTTTATAAAATGATATTAGAGACAGCCTAAAAAGTTATATCCAGGATATGACTTATTTTTATTTATTTTATTTTATTTTATTTTTTATTTTTGGATACACAGTTTCACTCTATCACCCAGGCTGGAGTGCAGTGGTGCAATCTCGGCTCACTGCAACCTCTGTCTCCCAGGTTCAAGAAATTATCGTGCCTCAGCCTCCCGAGAAACTGGGACGGCAGGCCTACGCCACTGCACCTGGATAATTTTTGTATTTTTAGTAGAGGCAGGTTTCACCATGTTGTCAGGCAGTTCTCGACCTTGTGAGTTCAGATAATCCACCCACCTCAGCCTCCCAAAGTGCTGGGATTACAAGGGTGAGCCACCACACACAGCCTACACCCAGGATACCACATAAACTTTAATCTTCAAATTGTGAAAGGCAAAAGGAGGAAGGAAGGAAGGAAGGAAGGAAGGAAGGAAGGAAGGAAGGAAGGAAGGAAGGAAGGAAGGAAGGAAGGAAGGAAGGGAGGGAGGGAGGGAGGGAGGGAGGGAGGGAGGGAAGGAGGAAAGGAGAGAGGGAGAGGAGAGAGGAAGGGAGGGAAGGAGGAGGGAAGGAGGGAGGAAGGAAGGAAGGTAGGAAGGGAGGAAGGAAGGGAGGAAGGGAGGAAGGAAGGGAGGAAGGAAGGGAGGAAGGAAGGGAGGAAGGAAGAAAGGAAAGGAGAGAGTAAGAGAGAGGGAAGGAGAAAAGTTTCCTTGATGCCAGTATTTCTTCAATCACATTTCTGCACATCATGAAACAAGAATCTTATTCATCCCACCTTCCTAAAACACTGTCAATTTTATTTGGCATTTTATTGTTTTATTTCTGCTAGCAAGATCTACCTCAATCACATATTTTCTTTTAGTATCTATATTCTTCTAGCTCATAGTGCTGTATGTGATTAAATTTGCAAAGCTGTAACAACATAGGAAGTAGTAGATATTCCTCAAATATTGAAAATTTCACCACCTAAGCTGCAGCTATAAATGTTGTTACAATAAAGCTCTAAAAATTTCTAAATATAATTTCAAAGAGGGAACATAGAGATAGTTCAGTCTATCTTCATTGGTTCTGTTATTTGAATATATCTTTTGCTTCTATAAATGTCAGTATACCCACTAGTAGCTATTGAAGTTTACAAGTTTTACCTCTAGAAAAGTGTTATAGGTCTTTGTTCTTTTACTTTTGTTGCACCTTAGTTTGATGGCCTATAAATGTTTAAAGAATGTTTATGGGGCTAAAATAATAGGGACCTGCAAAATTTATAAGAATAAAAATCGGGTCACATAAAATCGGACTCATTCAGACTGAGGTAGAGAAAAAGCAATTGCAATTGTGAATTTTTCAAAATTGAAATTTATTGTTGTGTGCTTTTAGAATCAACAATCTAAATCATTTAGGACACATCAGTTGAAATCCTAGGCTTTGGGATAAGTGAAATATTTTTGGATATCTCTAAAACACCTAGCTTTACAGAATAGTTCACAGATAAATAATTATTTACTCAATTTACATGTTTACTTCCAGAAACTTAATTTAAAACTATCAGTATATAGTAATAATCTTCAAATTAAAAAATCTAGCAAATTTGCCAGTGTAGAAATTAACAACTTATAATATCAAATTTCTTCCTGACTTCATGATAGCTCTGAGAGTACTTTCAGTTATCCCATTACCATGTCTGGCATGTAAAGAGTACAATCATGACCCATTTTACAAACAGAATACAAGCATAGAGAGGACAGAAATTCTGAGTTTTAAATATAAAGATAAAATAGTCTAAGAAATCAGAGAGGTTGAATTCATATTTCCTTTCATCCAAATTTAATGCTATAGAGTTCATAGTAATTCTATTCTAGCCCATGCCTCAGAAGTACCTGGTTTTGGCGTGATTCCACTGAATTTGAGATTCTAGCTCAATGTTTTTTGGAGGGAGAAGGAGGCTGAGAGATTGGAAAGTGTGTCCTTTGCTAATTGAAAAATAAAGTTGAACATGCTTTCCTTCCTTCCTTCCTAAATACAAAGCCCTCATGTTGAAGCAATGAATATAAATGGAACATTTAGAAACTGAGTCATATGCTATACTATTTCGACAACCCTACATGTCTTAAAGGAGCCCATGACCTGTGTATGATGTGTGCTCAACATATCTTTATGCAACTTAAGAGCTCAACTTCACCTTAGAAAGTGGGCCATCTGTCACTTCCTCCTTCACTCGCCTTACAAAG
This sequence comes from Chlorocebus sabaeus, assembly GCF_047675955.1. Lineage (NCBI taxonomy): Eukaryota > Metazoa > Chordata > Mammalia > Primates > Cercopithecidae > Chlorocebus > Chlorocebus sabaeus. Next base: position 21,959,155 of record NC_132918.1, on the reverse strand, counting down.
TTACATAATCACCAACTTGACATTTTAATTAAACAGATAGCAACCATTGCTGCAGACAATTTATGAGGCTTATAAATTTGTGATTGTAAAGAACATTGCAATCTTCTGATGAAAGGGCTCATGAATTGATAAGTTATATTATCCTTGTTCATCCAGCAGTCTCAGCTCACTTGATCCTTTTTGTTAGCCATTCTACATCTTTTTTCAACCAAGACTAGATGGCCAATTCAGATAACGCCAGCTGTTTTAAAGACACTATAAATCGTGGCTGGCAAATGCTGTACAGTTTCAGCCATGGCACCTTCTCCATGGCAGCTTTATATTGGAACATTAATAAAATTAATTCCTCTTTCATAAAGGTTTAGATTTGTAATTTATGATAACTGTTTGTTCACTGCAGGCAGAAAGATTAAAAATGAGTAAACCAATATACCAACTAAACTGCATTTGTCTGGCTTTATTTTCCTTTGGAGAGGGGAGGTGGGAGCATTGAAAAAACAGTTTGATGTTATCTGGAATGGCGTTCTCATAAGTTCTACTACTGAGGGCTTAACTTTTGTTTTCAGTAAATAATAACTGCTTGAATTTATATGTTCTATTAACTCGTACAATTATTTATATGTGTTTAAGTGAAGTAATTAAAATAAGAAAAATCAATATTAATGATTTTTCTTAATAACAACTGCACCCTAATAGTGATAGATCTCTTCAGCTATTTAAGGAATGACAGTAGTTATCTGCATCTTGTATGAATTCTAGTGGTTGAGATCTCTGGTCATTTACTAATGTAACTCGAGCAAGTTACCCTGTCTCTCTGTGCCTAAATTTCCTCATCTTTAAAGTAAAATAATGTTTCACTAAGTGATTGGAATGATTAAATGAGTTAAGTCATGTAAATATCTTAGTATAGTGCCTACCACATAGCAAATGTCAATGAATGTAAACTGTAGAAGTATAATTTTAGTAATAGTAACACTTGTCATTATAGCAGTAATATCACAAAACAAAACACCCTATCCCTGAGACACAGTCCACATTATCTCTGAATATTAAAGATACAGAACTGAGGGTCAGAGATTATGCTAAGTGCCTTGACCAGGGTCATAGCAGTCACTGTTTTTCAAATTCCTAGGACTTGCCGGTCTTGCAGTTTTGACTTCAGTGATGTGCACATTGAGGCAGTTGTAGATGGAGAAGTTTGAGTTATATAACCTGGAAGGTACCCTATTTTTTATTTTATTTTTAAAACTAAATGATCAGAAATGATCTTGTTTTGCTGAGATTTCTCCAAAGGAGCAGACTGAAGAAAAATTCCATACGGAATTTATAATAGAAGTGACAGAACTAAGATTCTGAGAATGTCCCAGAGGTTTTTAACACAAACTCCTCCCAGCACACTGCCCTTTATCACTGTACCCTGGTGTGGTGCCTGGAGTAATATAACAATGGGAGGAAAGGATCCAGACTTTGGGGCCTACAAGCAGATTTCACACTCAAAGACAGTCAGACTAGTCGTCTATTGATTGGAATTTTCTTAGCTTCAATTCATTTTTCAGTCCATTCTGAAAAAAATGAAATGCATTGAGAGAGAGAGAAGATAGAGAGAGAGGGAGAGAGGGAAGGAAGGAGAGGGAGAGACAGAGAGAGAAACATGGTAAGGGTGTTAGCTGCCTACTTATTTGTATTACTAAAGTTGTAATTGCCTTCTATTATTAATAAATGCCTGGTCATTACCGGGATAATGCCATAAAGAGTTTTAGTTTAAACCAGAAAGAAATCTAAGATGATGAAAGTAAACTAAGATGATGAGATAATTTTCACTTATACTTTTAAACTTAATTTCACCTTGAAGTTGTTAAGCTTAGGCTTGCAAAACTACACAAGAATGTACAATAAAAACCCAATCAACTGGATCTTTCTTATCAAATCTTGTAATTATGTGAACTTTATTTTCCTTGTGTCCTACTTTAAGAAGATTATATAAGCAAGATAAAACCATGTCTCATACTTTAGAGGGAGACTTCCAGGTTATTCTATTAACCCAATCCCTCACTGTGTAACCATCACTGGAGTTTGTCATCACAAGACAAAAGTCACTGAAGAAAGATTTACCCATATTCATTGTCCTTATTTTTCATATTTTATTTTGGCAGAAAATGGCTAGCATATTTCAGTAAAGACAAATGAACCCAAAAGTCAGTTAAACTTTCACTCCTGTTAATCCTCTGATATATTATTCTATTTCCCCTCAATTTTCTCTCACAATTACTGGCTAAAACTCCAGTTTTAGATGGTAGGATTTATCTGCTTTAGGAATAATAAAATTCAGAAATTTTGAGTTTGTTTCTCTAATGTTTGTTAATTTGTTTTTATAACATGATGCTTTTTGATAATTTCAAGAAGCAATATCCAAACTGTTAAATAATTGCTCAAGCGAGAAAGAAATGAGATGCATATATGTTATGATTGTTTTACATAATTAAGACCAAATTATTGACTTTTGAATTTAGTGGCAGATACAGAAACAATTTTCTTCTTGATCATACGTCACTTAAGAAAATTTAATTGGGAGGCGGAGACAGGTGGATCACGAGGTCAGGAGATCGAGATCATCCTGGCTAACACGGTGAAACCCCGTCTCTACTAAAATACAAAAAAAAAAAAAAAAAAATTAGGAGGGCAAGGTGCCAGGCGCCTGTAGTCCCAGCTACTCGGGAGGCTGAGGCAGGAGAATGGCGTGAACCCGGGAGGCGGAGCTTGCAGTGAGCCGAGATCGCGCCACTGCCCTCCAGCCTGGGCAACAGAGCGAGACTCTGTCTCAAAAAAAAAAAAAAAAAAAAAAAAATGTTAATGGCACAGTAATGATATTTTTAGAATATGAAGCTTTTTAAAGAACGATGCTATTTTAGAACATAATCGCTGTGTTCTTCTACTATACTAGCTCAGTTAATAAGTGAAAAATGAAAGATGTTTCTACATTGTACTTCATGAAGGCAACCTTAATAAACAAGAGGTGTGTAGTTTCCTATCAGCGAAATTGCTATTAGAGTCATAACAAATGTGCTAAAAATACTGAATACTTTCTCTTAAGATTCTTGGAGACTGAAAATAGTCTACCAAGAGAAAAAAAGAGGCCGTAACTATAGAAAATGTGGTTTCTAGTTTTATTTCACACACACAAAATATTTAGATTAAAATATTTTAAAATTATTGGCTTAACATAATGTACAGCATCAATTACAGAAAGAGAAACTTATCACTCTTTCTAAGGAGAAAGGGAAAAGTGTAAGAATAACAATGAATAATAAACCAGAGAATTAGTATAAAATATATTTTACATCTCAGTGGTATAAATATAGGAATACAAGGAGAATTGGACTGTTATAACGTGAAAGGGTTGAGTGACATTCCAAAGTGAGTAAAATTGATTAAAGAATCCGACTTTTTCAGTCGTTTGCCACTAATCTGAGGAAATATAATAGGCTTGGGGAAAATCTCGGGAAAATTTAAGTTCCAGAGTCATGCAGAGATTTTAAGAATGGCTATATGTGCCAGATCTGCAGCTGTAGCTCTACTAGGAACGATGTTCCAACATCAACATGAGGGCTGTACTCCTTGTTATCTTATAAGCGTGTGTGTGTGTGTGTGTGTGTGTGTGTGTTTTCGTGTATACTATTAGATGCCTTTTTCTAAGACACATAGTCTATGTAGACATCCTTACCCTTGAGGGGAATTTGTCTTAAGAGACCACTAGCCATAAAAATTTGCTTAGAACTATGAAAAGAGGTAAAAATCTTTCTAAAATCTACGGTATTATCTTTCTTGTAGGAGAAAACTTTATGCTTATAGTTTGTTGTTGGTTGTGTTTTTTTGTTTGTTTGTTTGTTTTCTGTTTCTTTGTTTGTTTTTTAGACGGAGTCTCTGTTGCCCAGGCTGGCGTGCAGTGGCACTATTTCGGCTCACTGCAACCTCCGCCTTTCGGGTTCAAGCAATTCTCCTGCCTCAGCCTCCCAAGTAGCTGTGATTACAGGCACACCCACCACCACACCCAGCAAATTTTTGTGTTTTTAGTAGAGACGGGGTTTCACCATGTTGGCCAGGCTAGTGTCAAACTTCTTACCTCCAGTGATCCCCCCACCGCCTTGGCCTCCTAAAGTGCTGGAATTACAGGTGTGAGCCACTGCACCTGGCCTGTTGTCATTTTAAACAAGGATATTTACATTAAAAAACTATAAAACAGATATATAAAACAGATATATATATATATATATATGAACACTTTAAGCTTTTTATTTTACTCAGCTCCTCAGGTCAAAACACAAGTAGTCAAGAGATTTGTCCATCTAATTCATCATACTACTCTGATCCAAGTGAGACCCACACTGGGTCAGCTCCATCAAGGAAAAGAACATTCCACCCACGTTTGGATTCTGGAATATCATCCTTGGTAAATATTTTTAATTAACTCTTTACCTGATGATAAGTTTATGGAACATATTTTATTTGATATTCAACATTTTAAAATAAGTGTATTAGTTGTTTACCCCTACCCTTGTAATTGTGAGAGGAGAAATGAAAGGTTGACACTCCCAGTCCCAATTCAAAGAGTAAAAAAGAAAGAAGTTGGATTGGAGGAAGGAAGATCAAAAAGGAGGAGAAGATGAGTAGAAAAGATAATGACCATTAAAACCAAAACGCCCCTCCTTTCTTTCTTCTGCTGAGTGCAAATTCTGTCTCTAGTCTGAGATTTACTTTCCTTTCTTTCTGGAATTTCCTTTGTCTGCAAGATACATTTTTCTTTTCTCCCAAACTCACCACTTCTAAGACATTCTAAGCCATCTAACTGGAACCATACATGCCTCTTCCCCCTTCCCTTCATACATAATTATTCCAGGCATCCCACTGGCTTAAGGTGAGTTATTCAAATGTCTGCCTACCAAATTACAGAGAATTAGTTTTTCAAGCACAATTATCATATTTTATTCAATTTTGTATCCCCAGTGTTTAACAGAGTGCCTGACATATAATGTGGTAAAATACATATTTTTGAATAAAATGTGATGAAGCATGCTAGCATCAAAAAATATTTATTGAAGAATACATTAATCAATTGGCCCATCAGAATTTAAAAAAAGAAAACTTGCAGGGCAAGACACAAATATTCGTTCTCCCTTTAGGAAGAAACAACTGTCACACAGCCGCACCACTCTGACAACCTTACACAGCAATAAATAAAAACATGCAGCAGCTCATTTTCCTACAATGTCAGAAGTTCCAAAGTCAACCACTTAGCTCCTTAAAAATAAACAGGTTTTTGTACAAAAGTAGATGCCTGGTGAAAAATGAAAACTTTCCTCTCAAATACAACTTTAGCTTAGAACAATTTTTCTTTTCCCAACACAAGCCTCATAAAATAGAACAGAGTCGATGGGTATGGCAGTCCTAGGGAACTTAACTTCCAAGAAATTTTTATTCTATAATAGAAGCAAGAAAAGAAAAATTCCAAATGCACATAAGGTGTTGGGAAAGAGGCTTCCATAACTATATAAGCCGAACAGCTAAGAGTAGAAAAGATAATAGAAAAGATAAGGAATAGTTAAACACGTGTACAAACAAACTCAGAATATTTAGTTTAAAAAATGTTAAGTATTTGGAACAAGCACTCTGTTTTTAGAACAGAATTTGGCACAAATACTCAGTTCTTTAGAACAGAATTTGGCAAGTGCTGCCCCCAAATAAGTTGGGCTATATTCCTTAATCATCTAAAATGTTTTGTGTTTATTGTTTTCCGAAAAGAATAGTACAAAAGGATGAGTTCATTCCCTGAAAGCACGTTAGCAAATCCTCAGAATATCTCCAAGAATTGCTCAAGCATAAGTTAACTTTTTAGTGTTACTGATAAGAAGGTAGACAGCTATTGTTACTAGTTCTATCTTTAAAATGAAGATATTGGGATATTTGTTGGAGCAAGGCCAAGGTCATTCAGTGAGTAAGTAATGCAGCTAAAACATTAAAGTTAAATTATTCTTAAAAAGCCAGCTCTTCTCAACTTATTTTGGGGCAGCACTTGCCAAATTCTGTTCTAAAGAACAGAGTATTTGTTCCAAATACTTAACATTTTTTAAACTAAATATTCTGAGTTTGTTTGTACACGTGTTTAACTTTGGCTAACAGAAGAATGAATCTATGGTGTAAATATTTAACATAATATTCTTTTCAAGTAATATGCCTTTTGTTTGTGTTAACCTTGAAATAATCACAAGTTATATAAAACACTGGAATTTTGATTGATTACAACCTCAATGTTAGTAAACAATTAAAATTGCCGCAAATATGATCTTGGTACATGTTCTAGTCAGTAACATACTGTCCAGAACAAGATGGCTATACCTGAAATATTTCATTCAGTTTGAACTACACATTTTGAGAGCAATGTCAATAAGTTGAAACTCTTTCCAAGAATAACCACCAAAACATTTACTAATTTATAGACAATTATCTAACAGTAATAATTGAATGACTTAGGAAGAGAATGACAACTATTATTAAACATTTAAAACAGTAATCATATGTGGAGGGATTCTCTGTGTAGCCTTAAAAAGACATAACTCGTACAATTGGAGCAAGTTAGAGGGATTATATAATAAACAGAGTCCATGTAATGAAGACATCTTAACAATTAGAACTGTTATAAATGGAATGAGACTGCTCATGAGATATTCAAAAATATTCAAGAATGATTTATATAAATTGGGCTAAAGGGGATCATGAATTGGGTACATATATTTATTCACACTGTCATTTACCATCAAATGTAAATCAGTTGCAGGTGTTGAGGATGCAAAGTTGAATAAGAACACATAATTTAGATTCGATAAGATGATTTCCACGAGCACACCATTAGATATTTGGAGTTCAATTTGGCTAAGTGTTTGGCATGGATTTACACTACTTTTACACACAGAAGTAAATGAACTACATATTGCCAGATGATATAGTATTTCTCTTTTCTCTTGTTTTAAAGCTTCCATCAGATTCTTGTAAGTACCTCACTTGGAATAAGGTAGAACAACATGACATTCAAGGAAGTCAACTGCGTTGCCCAAGAGTAAGAGAAGGTAAAAGAATAAATGTGTACCTTTTTCGTGTACATCCTCTGAGTAGACTTTTTTGTGGATTAAAAGACATTACTTGAAGAAAAAAAAAGGACATCATTTGGAGGTAAAATTTTCCTTTTTCAAGACCATAGAATTGTTGATATGTGAAGCCACCTTTGAAAGCATATTCTTATAACTGATTATATAAATAACTAACATTCAGTATTAATATTGGGAAAAGATTGAAAGATAAAGAACCTGTCACTGACTATCCAGAATAACCACTGTGACTTTTATTTCCATTTACTCTTTTATTGTAAAATATATACATACATACATATATGTATTTGTTTATTTCTTCTTGTTTTTCTCACTTAACAGAATGATATTGTCAGCATTTCTTCCATGCCATTAAACATTACCCAAAACATACTTTTTAAAACTTGCATAACTTTCCATCATATCATTAAATGTATTTAACCAATAATCTTTGTTGGAAATTTAGTTTATTTACTACTTTTTATGATAATGAATAATACTGTCATTTCAATTGATGACTTTAAGTTGACTTAATTCTATATATTTTTTTCCAACAGCATCAAAATAGAATCTAAATGTGTTACTCAGGGTTCTCCAGAGAAATGGAACCAATAAAATACACCTCTCTCCGTCTCTCGATATTTACATCTCTCTCTATATATACATCTATATATCAAGATATATATATATAAAAAGAGATAGATAGATAGATAAGACTTATTAAAGGAATCACATGATTATAGAGACTGAGAATTCCTACAATATGCCATCTGTAAGCTGGAGAAACAGGGAGGCCAGTGGAATAATTTGGTCTGTATCTGAAGATCTGAAAATCGGGAGAGATGATAGTGTCACTCCATCAGGGTCTATCAGGGGCCTCAATCGGTTACATGATGCCTGCCCACATTGGTGAGGGCAAATCATTGTTCAGCCTGCTGATTCAAATGCTCATCTCTTCCAGAAATGTCCTCTCAGGCTGTGATGGATAATTTTAATTTAATGCAATGTTAAATTGATTGCATTAAAGGATAACTAGATAAACTGGTAAAGCATTATTTCTGGGGATGTCTGTAAGGACATTTCTGGAAGAGATTAGCATTTGAATCAGTGGATTGAGTAAGGAAGATCTGCCCTCACCCAGTGTGGGTGGGCACTATCTAAGTGTTTGAGGACCTAGGGAGAGCAAAAATGCAGAGAAACAATGAATTTACTTTCTTTTTTGGAGTTGGGACACTGATCTTCTCCTGGCCTTGGACATAAGAACTCAAAGGTCTCTAGCTTTTGGACTCTAGGACTTGTATCAGCAGGCTGCCAGATTCTCAGGCATTCTTGGGCCTTCATCCTCAGACTGAGTGACACCATCAGCTCTCCGGGTTCTTAGACCTTCAGACTCAGACTGAGTTATACCACTGGCTTCATGGATTCTCCAGCCTGCAGACAGCATATGGTGGGACATCTCAGCCTCCATCATTATGTTAGCCAATTCCCATAATGAACCCCCTTTCATCTATTTATCTATCTATCTATCTATCTATCTATCTATCTATCTATCTATCTATCTCATATTGATTCTGTTTCTCAGGAGAACCCTGACTAATACACAGACATACCCAGGAGTAATGTTTCACCTGTTATCTGGATAGCCCTTAATTCAGTCAAGTTGATATCTAAAATTAACCATCACACTGAATAAACCAGGTAGTCTCATTTTACATTTTCACACAGCACTTTAAATTTGGTGGAATAACTATGTTTTGCTATTACTATTTTATTCTATCAGGTTTTACAAGGGTAATAGTATAACAATCTGAATAACCGCCATCTGCAGTCCTTGATATACATAATGTTTGATTTCAATAAGCAGCTTTCAATAGATTATAAATTCTGTAAGAACAGAGGCCATGCATTTCTCATGTATTTTTTTGCATCCACAAAAGCCAATGAAATAATATTAGACATAATTCCTGCTTCAGTGAGTGTTTAGTCTCTAGGAAACATCAGATCTTGGCTATCTTCCATCTATATTAGCAGACTTGCAGTAATATTGTATATTGCACAATTTTACTGTTGATTTAGGAAAAGTGGCTTTAGGTCTATTCATCTGCTCATTTTCCCTCTCTGTGGACCCCCACATGATACTTATCTTCTTTCACTCAAGCTCAGTTGGCTAAGGAAGGGGAACTAAAATAGCATAATTTTCTTATACTTTGAGTAAAATATGTTCTTATGCTTTAACTCTGTCAGTTATATTTGCAGACAAGCACTGACTCCTATTTTTAAAATGTGAGTAGATAGTACTACTAGGGATAAATTAGAGTTGTCCTTTCAGGACCTTGGGAAGATTATTTTTTTTTTCCAAGAGTGAGAAATTGTGAAGAATTAGGAAGAAAGGACCCCAACAAAAGTGGTGGCTGAGTGTGTCACATGTATCAGGAGTCCTCCAGCAAAAGGAAGAGAGAGCTACGTCACCGGCTAAAGCGGGAAGGATTTAATTTAGTCCTTAAGCTTTAGTGTGTGAACAAATCATCTTGAGGTGCATGAAAAGAAAGATTCCTGGGTCCTACTCCCACAGAATCTGTTGTAAGGGATGGGGCCCAGAATCCAGATTTGTAAAATATTATCACAGGGAATTCTGTTGTAGATTATTTAAAGGCTATATTATGAGAAACACTGGTTTAAGAGGCATGAGGAAAGGGAGAGAAGAAAGAAATTTGAATAGAAAGTGAATAGATTGATAAGTAAAAATGCTGACATGAGTGTGTGAGTGCAGGGGCAGGTGGTTGATAATTGTGGCAGCCATAACGAGGCAAAAAGAAATCGTATTCTGAGCACAAGTGCTGGATCGGGGTTTAGAGAGAACTCCAGAAATTGGAGATGACAAGAAAACAAAATGTGAGGGTAAACTGGAAAGGTGCTTGTGCAGAGAATGTCCAAAGGTCTCCTTCTCTCCCTGACTGAAGTGGCCAGGTTATGTGCTGAGGCCATCACTCAGCAAAACCAACCCAACGTAATGACTGACCATGGTGGCCATTCATGCAGAGGACATCATTGCTCTGCAGAGATAAAAGCACATTTTCCTTCTATAGATCATTAACAACACCCAATCTCTTGTAAGTAACTAGTCATAAAAGGACCAGAGCATGATCTAGGGGATGGAAAACAGACGAAAAAATCCCCTCACCTCAAACCAGGGAGAAATAGATGTCCTTCCTTCATTGCTCTTAATTTTGTTTAAGTGTGTTTTGTGACATGGAGAACAAATGCTTTTCAAAAGCACTTTGAGAAGGATTACCCTCCTTCCAGATTAGATCTGGAAACACCCATCAAAGCTACTTCAGTTTATCTCAATTGCCTCAATTGTACATTCAGGAAGAGCTCATAAGACAGGAAAGGTTATCTGGTGTGTGATAAGCAGCAATTGCCTAAGGCTTCGATTTCCAGATCAAGACTGACTTAAATTTTCACAATTAAATAAAGCAAAGAGTAAACTGCTGGCAGAATTCTTTTAACGAATAAATTCTTTCCATTCAAAAATATCTCAGGAAGTTAATTCAGTGACTGCTATTATGTGTTACAAATCCAGTGAGGGGACAAAGGACAGGCTGAGAGGGAGCAAGTGAAAGTCAACATCCCTGAACTGTCAGATATTCCAGACTGTAGTTCAGCTGCTAAGATATATCTTCAATTACCAACCAAGTCTGAGGAAAAAAAAAAAGAAAAATCCAATTTAATTCAACTCCTCACAGTGGAAGTGAACTTTGGCCTCCAACTTCAAAGAAAGCTTTGAAAGCTACTTTAAAAAGAAATAATTAAAAGAGTAGAAGATCAATAGCCCTCAAACAAACAATACAGGGAAGAGTCTAATAACTCTGGGTTATCTGGAACACAGGGAAAGCTGCCAAATTTGAAGTGGGGGTGGGTGAAAAACAATACAGCCTGAGGGTCTCCCTGCTCTATTAGGTGATTGCTCCAGTTTTCCACCTCCATGATTTTTAAATCCAACCACCCTCATCAATGAAGAAGAACATTTCCTAACATAAGGATATTTTATTTGTAAGTCGGTTGAAATACTGCCTCATTCTGGGTCAAAGGATTTCCTGGGTGGTAACAGCAGAGTTCATTATGAGAGAAATGACTGAAAGGGGAGGCTACACCCTGGCCTCCACCTGCCCCTGGTGTAAGAACTGATGTTTGTGTCGAAATAATAAAATATTGGACTCTCATATTGCCTTCCATAAACTCTTCACAAATGAACTTAATACTTTTTATCATAGTCCACAAAATCACACAGGCCACAAAAGCAAAGTTTGTTTTTGATGTCCTCAGTGTCCTTTTTCTGTATTGTTTTACCTTTGAAATGAGGGGAGTCACCCATTCCAGAAAAACAGAGTGGGAAAAGTGCATGCAAATGGTACCAGGTGTGACTCATAGAAATACACCATGATAGAGCTGGTAGGAAATCGAAGTAATTTAGTGTAGGGTTGCTTTCAGGGGCCTGGTTGACATCATATCAGAGTGAAGTTTGCCCGGGGAAGCACAATAGAGAGTGTAGGGGCCTATGGCAATAAAAAAACCTATATTATCCTTAAAGTACTAGAAATCAGTATTTTTATAAAGCACCATGCATGCCGAACCAACATGTTTTCTCACCAAATTCAGTTTATGGTCAGCACTTGATTTAGGCCTTCCCCCTATTCTTTGCAGACATGAAAAACTGAAGATCAGGATATTAAAATTAGTCATCTGGAGTCCCACATTTATCTACTAGCCAACTCCAGACTGGAAACAGGACATTCTTTCCCTAACCCTCAAAGTTTTGTGCAAACCTTATTTGGAGGAGGATAATGTTGGAAAATAGTGAGAAATGAGTTCGGAAATGGAAGTTGAGATAAGATTATGGAAAACCTTATCTGACAAGCTAGGATTTGTAAGCAAGAAGAAATTTCCGAAATGTTTTGAGTAGTGAGTCCTGGGGTAAAAGCTGTGTTTCAGGAAGGTTGTATGGTAATGTGTGTCATTTATATTGGAGGAGAGAACATCACAAGCAAGAAGATTCAAGAGAAAGTAATTATAGTTTAAGTAGGAAGACATGAGAACCTGGACATTGAAAAGGAAGGGACAGATTCTCAAAGGGAAAACTGCTAGGATAAGGTGACTAACCGAATTGAGACACAAAAGAGAAAGAAAATCAGGAAAGACTTCACAATTCCCAAAGAGAAAATTATGTGAAGATTAAATCACTATACTAGAGATTGTTCTCACTTGACTGGGCTAGAAATATTTATGTATGGTTAAAAGTTAATTGTAGGCCAGTAGCGGTGGCTCAAGTCTGTAATTCCAGCACTTTGGGAGGCTGAGGTGGGCGGATCACGAGGTCAGGAATTCGAGACCAGCCTGACCAACATGGTGAAACCCTGTCAGGTGATCGAGACCATCCTGGCTAACACAGTGAAACACCGTCTCTACTAAAAAAATACAAAAAAAAAAAAAAAAAACCACTAGCCTGGCGAGGTGGCGGGCGCCTGTAGTCCCAGCTACTCAGGAGGCTGAGGCAGGAGAATGGCGTAAACCCGGGAGGCCGAGCTTGCAGTGAGCTGAGATCCGACCACTGCACTCCAGCCTGGGCGACAGAGCGAGACTCCGTCAAAAAAAAGAACAATTTAAATAATCTATAACCTAATAACCTTATAACCTGTATTATAGCCTTAATATAGTTTTTAAAAAACTTTCTTTTGCTTTTTAAGCAAAGAAGATGAAAAAGAAATAAAGTTGCTGATTTGTTTCATATTTCCCCTTTTTTGTATCACTCATCTTGTTTTGAGAGGGCTCGGTAGTAAGCCCTTCACACACATCCACAGGCTCCTATAGCGGAAGAATAATGAGAAAACTGAGTGGTTTAGATATTTAATAGCCATACTTTGATTAATTTATTATTGTCATAACTGTGAATCTGATTTAGTGTTGTCAAATAAGAAGTATAGCTCAATTTTCCTTAGAAGATACGAGAGGAAAGTTAGTTGGCAAAATTTTAAAAAATGATTTTCAACTATTAGAAAATGAAAAATTTGGTGAAGTCCTGGATCTTTCCCTGTCTCCAATCTTTCCCCCAACCAGGTTAGCGAGACAGGAGTGGGTTAAATCATTTTATTACTGCTCACACTGTGTGGGTCAAATCATACTTTCCCCAGTTGTGATATCCAGTGGGAGTTTCAAACAACTGGCCAAATAGCAAGTGAAGGTGCCAGTCCTGCCCCCTAAACATACTTCCAAAATCTTACCTTGTGGTTCATATCTAGGACCCTCTGAAGAAGAGCAACTTTTCAGACAGCTAGAGTGTACCTTGCCCCCAAGGAAAAGAGTTCTTGAAAAAAACAAATGGGAAACATGGCTACAAGAAAACTGGGAAGACTGCAGGGTAAGAGCTTTTATTTTTATTTCTTTTTAAGCCTATTTTTCCATTGATTAAATTGTGACATCTTTTTTTTTTTTTTTTTTTTTTTTTTTTTTTTTTTTTTTTAGGGCATAAATAACACAACTTTTAGCATGTCTTCACAGCTTTCTGTAAAACTCCCAGTGTTTGGGCTTCTCTGTTTCTCTTTCCCCCTTCTTTTCATCATAATATGTTACGTATTTTCTAACCTTCATTTTAACCTGATATTGCTGAACTTTGAGAAGAAGTTTAAAATATTTGAGAAGAACGAAATTGTTAATAATAAAAAAAAGTCAAAGTTGGACAATAATCCATATCAATGAGTTTATGATGCAATCTGGAATCCTTTGAACAATACATCAGGATGAAACTTTTGAGCAGCCAGCTCAAACAAAGCTATGCTGGAATAAATCAAATTTTTCACCAGTGAGGGAACCGGATTTTCATTTCTAGTTGCTGAAAATCACCCTGCTGACTAAGCAACTAGCATTGTAACTTCCCCTGCAGTTCGTCAACCTGACCACTACAAATCTGTGGGGTTGCGACTCAAGCTTCTAACTCCAGTTGGATCAAGTCATGCTTAGGCAGAGGACTGAAGATTTAACTGGGACAAGTGCTTCTGGCAATAAAAAAATAAGTCAACTTCCTCACAACAGAGTAAGAGGCTAATATTTTTGTATATTAAAGGGATAAAATTATGCTTGAAAAGTTTAAGAAGTCTTCCAGAAATGAGACAGAGCCTAAAACTCCTTGTTGAGGACTCCTGACGCCTCCTTTGCTTCACAGACTTATATACCATAGAATTAAGAAATTAGAGAATGAGAAGGAGCTTCACAGAGGATCTGGTTTAAATTTCTTATTTTCAGAAAGGAAAAGGAAGTCCAGGAAGAGAACTGACTTGCTCAAAGTTATGCAATTTTTCAGGGAAAGATAAGAAAATAGAATACCATGTCCCAGTATGGTTCTTTCTTTACAAATTAAAGTTATTAATATATAATGAATGGTTACAATCTAGTACAAATGTAAACAACACACCCCCTTATTTATTTAAAAAATTTAAACAATACACCTAAGGCTTTGACATCCATTCCCGGTCTCTCTTTAGGAGTAGTCATTTTGGTGTTTATATTCATTCCTTCTTTATACTTGCAATTTTAACCTTGGGTATACTTTAAAGTCAATGGAGCCTTGCTAATAAACTATCATAGAAGAATTAATTATCCTTTCAATAACTAGACTGTAAGAGAATGGCTAAATAAACTCTAAACTATCATAGAAAATTTAGTTGGGAAATAGTGGTAAATTTTTTTAAAAACTTTTCTGAGGAGATGATTTTAATGTATTGGTGATACACATAAACTTTTATCATTTCTCAAGTTTTATTTTAAAATAAAGACTTTGCTTTTGGAAAATAAATTTTCATGTATCACATTTTATAAAGTATAGTATCTAAAAATATCAAGATGTTACTAATCTTCCTAAATATAATGTCTGTATTTCCTTAAAAACAGCAAATTATTTGGCCTCGAATTTTAAAAAAAGAGATTGTCATTCTATTCAATATTTTTATCGACAGAAATTGATGGCAAAATATGGAAATAAAAAAATTAAGCTGACTTTTAGGAATGCAGTTTAGAAGAGCAATGCAACCACTGAGAGTGGTAGCAATGTATTTTACACCAAAGTTCACTGCTGTTTAAAGTGAAAATAAAATATTCACTATCTTTGAAGCACACCAAGTCATTTTTGGCTATGTATCTCTAGTTACTTTAAACAAAATCATAGTTTTCGTCTTCCAAATTATGTTATCTTACTCTAAAAATTGTATAAATGTGATTTCTGAGAATTTCCAAGTGAGGCTAATGATTACTGATCATGTAAAGCAGTCAGAAGTTTATCCCTTCTATTCTACACCCCTAGAAAATCTCAGAATCTGCTTAAGAATCCTGTCCTTCTTCCTCCATACACCTGTGGAACCCTCCCAAACCCTGTATACTGCTCAGTAATTCTGATCAAGATCTTCACCCTCCCTAACTTGAAAATTGTTACAACATAATTGTATTTGGATGTATGAGTACTCTGGAGGACAAAAAAAAAAAAGGTTAAAAACTACTGGTATAATTAATATACACAATACATTTTAAATGAATAACTAAAGCTGACAAAAGCCTCACTTTTTTCTTTTTATTTGTTTTTCCTCAGAATTTGAACATTTCATTTCAGGATTTGGGGGATCCTTACCAAGTTGAAAATTTTAACAGAATTCTTAGAAGACTAATTCGAGTTGAAACCCTCTGGTTAGTGGATAATTCACTGGTGGACTTAAGTGCCATAAGATTGCCAAGGTATCTGCTCTGTAGCATGTCTAGTTAACAGGTTAAAGTTAAGTCTTCTCTATTTGGATACGTGTGATCATTGGCTGCACCTGGCCCCATGTGGTCAGGTCTTAAAGGTGACACTTTGTACTAAAGTGGCACATACAGCAAGGCCAAAAGAGAAATTTATATATCAAAATGTCATACTTTAGAGGGAAACATCTGTTTTTTTCAAATTAATATTTTATTACCATTTTTTAGGAAAGTTATTTGTATGAGTAGAAAAATTTGCCATTTTCATTGTGATGTAAACTAGAAAATGCAATTACATGACATATACATTATGGTTTAAGAAATTAATTTTTAGTTAGTCATATTTATTGAACACCTATGGGGAAAGACTTTACAAGGTAGTTGACAATAGTAGCCTGTAGGGTAACATTCTGTTATTGGAGCGGAGGCTGGTTATCAGATTAAGGACAGAAATAAACTAAAAATAAAAAAAATATATAGACTCTTTGGTTTCTCGAGGATTCCAAAGTCATATTGTTAAAAATAATCTCTTTCTACTCAGGGATTGCTAGAGAACCCTTTTTACAGGGAGCTGCTATTTGCTTCAGCAGGCAGAATGGGTAGGTGGAGTGAGCTTTGGTGGCAATGAGAGGGGCCAACAGAGCTCCTCAGGAGTGAATTAGATGAAGGAAATTGAGCATCCACAAAAAGGAAGGGTAATTTCTAGAGCAGGTTAAGATACAATTCTGAGCATTGGCTGAGAGAAGGTCACAGAAAGAGGTCATGATAGCCGTACACAAGAGGGAAACAGTCTGGCAGACAGGAAGTGCCAAGACAGAGAAAGTTGTGTCACCACCCACCTGCTTTGCCCCCCTTCTCTCCCCTAACATTTCCTATCGACTGGGGCAATCTGTGGTGTGGCGAATCTGAGATACTGAAAGGATAAAAGGATACCTATGAAAAAGGGAGAGCAGGACTGGTAAACAAGAAAATAACAGATTTCAGAGGAGAATGGGGAGAGAGGCACGGGGGTAGGAACTTCTTGGGCTGGTTTTTCAATGAGAAATTGTCATAGTACTGAAGTGCTCCTGAAGTCTGTATGAATTCTGGAAAGAAGCAGAAGCCAAAAGTTATCAAAGATAAGATGAGATCTATATAAAATATACATATGGAGAGGGACTGAAAGGAAAGAAGAAAAATAAAAATAATAGATTCAAAAAAATTACAATGAAATCTGGGTGGTTCAAAGGGATTTTTTTCCCCTAATGTTTCTGTATTGCAGTTCTCTCTTTACGGTACCCTCTTTCCCATTAGCAATGACCATTTACCAAGGGTCTTTGTGGGGCCCAAGGCCCATAAATATATACCCTGTATTTATCTCATAATATTAAATCCTAACTTATACATAAAGGAAGTTTTCCTTAAGGCAAGATGTCAGTGACAGGTTTTGAATTATTTTCTCTATTCACCCAGTCTTGTACAGTTATAGTTTTAAGGCAAACACATTGAGAAGCATTATCTATCGGGAAAATGTATAAATTTAAATGCCTAATACATTTTACTGTTTCTAAGGATACTTTAGTTTTCTTTTATATTAAAAATGCCTCCTTTCTGATTTAAAATGCTATTTTCTCAATATAGAGGTTTTTAAATTACAGAAAGGTAGTAAGAAAAATAACTATAATCTCACTACTTAGAAACAGTATTTTTCACAAGTTGTTATTTTGTGTGTGTCCACTTTTATATTGCTGAGATGATATGCAGCTATTCATCCTTTTATTTAAGACATATCAAGAATCCACCATGGGTCAAGTCAGGTACCAAGCACATTCATTGGAAAAGAAAACAGATTCCTGTGCTCCACAAACTTATGGTCTCATGTATCTTGCTTATTTTCTCTTAATATTCTAATATAAATATTTCTAATTTTCTTAGGAAACCATATTTGTCACATAGTTTGCATGTGACCATCATGACAGTAACATCACTGTTACTCTATTGAGGGGTTATTGCCTACATAAGGCATGCTAGTCCTATGTTAGATTTGCTAGTTAACCATTCTCTTTAGGAGACAAGTAACAAGATGTTTCTCTTTTGTATCCAGCTGCAGAATTTTAAATATGAGCAAAAACCATCTCACGTCTTTCAAACAATTACCAAAGACACCTCAGATACAGCATTTATCCTTGGCCGAAAACCACATTGAGACTCTCATTGGACTCTCCAGTTTACGGTGCACTCCACTGGAATCCCTTATTCTTAAGAGGAACCCTTGTGAGTTCCACCAAAATTACAGGAAGCGGTAAGGCCTCAGACACCCTAAGTCACCTTGGCACTTCATTGAATATTACACTTTTAACTATATTTTAAAATATTGTTCCTCTCTTGCTCAAATATACCCAGCAAATAGTTATAGAATCTGCACTATGTTGAACACTTTATACTTCTGATCTCATCTAAAGACTTTTGAACTGATCTTTCTTTATCTTTTAAAAATTTCTCTTAATACACTCTTTTCTCTTGGTTAATTTATAGTTGCTATACAGATTTTTAGGCTCCTTCTGTAATGACTTTACCTATACAAAGATGTTTAATTTTAGACTTTCAAATTCCACACATTTTCTCCCACATGCTTAATAGATATGATGTCTTTTAAAAAATTATACATATATATATTTTATTAAGTTGCATGTGACAACTTTATAAATGGTTTATTCTCTGGTATTACTTTCACTCTTTGGGCCCCGGGGCCAACATTAAGTGAATACAAAGAATTCAGTTTACTCCAGTGGTCGAAAGAGCTCAAAAACCTGCCAAGAAGAAACCATTTTTATTACTTTGTCACAACTGAGAACATTCCCAATGATAATAATGGAATCTAAACCTTGAAGTGTGCACCCAGTAATATGACCATCTATTTGTCCCAGCTAATTCCCAGTACCACTAATTATTGTGCTTATGGGAATTAAAAGGATAAAAACAAGCAAATGAATTCTACAGCCTGTATTTGCACCCATGACTGAGGTCATCTCCCCTCCCAGGCAAATCTGTCAAACAAAGATTTAGATCATCTCCAGGGTCTATTTCTATTCTACGATTACAATCTTTTGCTTACTTTCATTTCAGTAAAAGACATAGTTTTCATCATCTTCTTTCCTCACACTGCTCTTTTCCCATGAACAGCAACTGTATTCTAGAAGCCTATATGATATTAGACGCTTCAATGCCTCATGTACAATGAAAATTTGTCAAAACAGAAATTCTAATCTCTGTTGTTACATAAATCTCATTACTGCAGTTGTCTCCCCTATGACTGTAGTCTGGAAGCAAAATTTCATGTCTGTGATAATAGATTCTTAAACTGCTTTCACATAACAGTGAAAACTAGCAGCATAGTTGCTATAATATTGAGCTAATAATTAACCATAATAATATTTGGAGGTTTAAAATTATATTTCCTATAATCAGAGGAGGTTTAGCTGGACATTTCAGCATCATTCATAAGAAAGCACATTCCTAGTCATAAGGTTAATTTAATAGTATTGTATTTCAGTTTTGTTAATTCATATGTGGGGTTTTATAAAGCATTTTGGTACCAACTCAGCCTCTTACCTCTCTTCAAAGAATGCCTTACAATAATAGTATTAAGATAAATTGTCTGAAATCGGATATGCCCTGAGGTCTTACTATAATTCTGTCTACAAAATTCATGATGTGGTATAGAGTTATGTAGGAATGAGGGATATAATGAGGTTCTTCTGTTTTTCCAGTATTAACTCTATTGGATTGAGTCCAAGGTATATATATGCTGACTTTCAAGTTAGAAAAAGTCAGGTTATATTAACTTAGGTAGTGCAGGGTTGTGTTGAACAGAATGATGGAGTCATTTTAAAGTATGAGGAAAAGGTTTAAGCATCCACTCATGCTAAGGAACTAAGCTGGAGTCAGAAGTTCACTCAAATATGGGTTCAGTCACCCAGCCAAAAATCTGCACCTTGAAGATTGTAATAGCTGTAATTTTGTCACTGGGTATCTGTGTTGAGGATTTGGGCCAGGGCTTCAGGTGACTCCTTTTACACACCATGCTCAGAATTATTTAAATTACAAGCTTTTCTTGACCATTATCACCTAGAATTGTGACTGCTTTCCCTTCCTCCTTTGTTTCAGATCCTCCAATAAGAAGACAGCACAATTCAAAAGAGAAAGAACTTAATGATAGAACTAATAGTGTAAGTCCCAGTAGGTTAGAAGGTGGCCCCATTTCTGGGACACCTACAGGCAAACTTCTCTCTCATTCTCCAGGAGTCAAACATTATATTAGTTCATTATTACTTGACTTAAAAAAAAAAAATCAGTGGCTAGAAATTCTTGCCAGCTAAGTATTAATTTTGAAGCCAGAAGACATAGATTTTAATATTTGCTTTGTCACCTACAGGCCTTATGATTTGGATAAGTTACTTTAAATGAAGGATAAAAACCAATCTGACAGAGTTGTTGTGAGGATTAAAAGAGATGCACAGGAAGCAATTAATGTTAAGAAAATCATGCAGCCAATGGGGGCTTTCAAGGAGGTCAGCACCATCATTAGTTGACTTGGCATATCTGCTAAGAGGTTTCCATATCTTTCATGCAGGCAAATTCAAATGCCATAGATTCCCCCCAGCCTGAGCCCTCAGAATTCCCAGATCTAGAAAAGCTGTCATTCTAAAGAAAATGCTGCTTTTTAATGCCGCTATGTATATGATCACTGTTAACTGGATTGAACTGAAGGATCTGTTTCTGAACATAGAAGTGACTCCCTGAATTTGAAATACGAGCTTTAGAAGTGCTCTCTTTCAGGAAAAAAATAACAGCACAATATTATTTCCCACTCCCTCTTCTATATTTATCAGCCAGAATTCTTCTTTAACTATCACTGAATATCGTGGGCTTACTTTACTTTCTCTCTCTTTCTAAACTTTTAACTTTATAATGAGCACATATATCATGATCTCATTCTGTCTCTCATGGTTAGTTGGCTAAATCCACTCATTGATTTTTTTTTTCCCTTATAAGACTGTAAAAACTGGAATGAAATTCTCTTATAAAAACAGATTGTAGACAGTCCCACTTCTCTGATCAATATTTACCACCTGCTGAAAGATCTATTAGATCCCTGAAAGGGCAAGCTATGGCAATATCATCAGGTCAACTAAAATGAGTAATATTTTATTTTAGCTCCACTGCAAAGATAAAGAACACAGAATGAAGTGATAGCCATTCATCTTCCTTATAACAATAGCAAAGTCCATTCACTTATAAAGAGAATAAGTGAAATAAAATGCTTTTTTTTAACTTTTGCTTTAGAGTATTCTCCTGTTTGCCAAACTTAAAAATGCTGGATGGAATCTTGAAGCTACCAGAAGGTTGCTCATCACCAGAAACCAATATTTTTTCAAAAATATGTCTTGTATCCTAATGGAGTCTGTATAGAAAGAAAGCAATCATCATTGTTGCTAATAGCTAATAAACACAGGAAATGCATGATTAAATATTGCAGTTTATTTCGTATCTTTTTGCTTTTCTAAATCAAGGTAGGAAAATATTTTCTGTAAAGGACCAGATGGTAAATATTTCAGGCTTTCTGGGCCTTATGGTCTGTGTCACAACTACTCAACCCTGCCATTGTAGTGCAAAAGCAGTCATCGATAATATGTAAATGTATGGGTGTGTCTGTGTCTCAATAAAACTTTATTTACAGAATGATGTGGCAGGCTGTAGCTTACTGATCTCTGCTCTAAATTTTAATGTTACATGGTTGATTGCACTACTCCTCACCAATATCCATGTGCGTTCCTTGGAAGAGGTGTATGATTCCCTCACTATTGAAGTCAGTTATGTCAAACAACTTGCTTTGAGCAGTGAAATATAAACGAATGTGATATAGGTCACTTGCAGGCAGAAATTTTGAGAAAGTTTGTGCTTTGTCACACTTTCTTTCCTTGTGCCATACCAGTGGGCAAATTTCCAGATCAAGGCCTATCTGCCTAGCTTCTGAGGTAAACTGGCATGGAGCAGAGCCACAGTCATTCTATAAAAGATGGATAGTTAGAGAGTAAACCTCTGTTATCATTTGATGTTGCACCATAGCCTACCCTCTCCCTACTAAAACACCTCCTTAAATTTAGGGACTGCAACATAACTCATTCAATGACGTATTCTTCCCCCAAAATAGGATAGCAGGCACTCAAAATGTTGAATGAATGAATAAATGGCTATGGTAGGAAATTATTAATGAGTGGCAGAATTACCAGGTAGGATATAACTTCAAAAGTTTAGGTGAAATGAATGCCACGTGTTCTTACTTATAAGTGGGAGCTAAACATTGGGTCTCATGGACATAAAGATCGCAACAACAGACACTGAGGACTACTAAAGGTGGGATGAAGAGAAGGGGAAAAGGACTCAAAAACTAACTGTTGGGTACTATACTCAGCACCGGGGTGATGGAATAATTCAAACCTCAGCATCATGAAATATACCCAGGTAACAAACCTGTATGTGTACTGCCTGAATCTAAAATAAAAGTTGAAAAAAAAGCTTAGGTGAAATATATTAAAAGCTTTACTTAGGGCAACAGTGTTGGAAATAGAAAGAAGTTATAAGGGCTTAGGAAATTGGAGAGTTATGACAGTCAACAAATTATTTTATTGTTTAAGCTGCTTTATGTTGGACTATCTGTTTCTTGCAGGCAAAAACATGCTAACTGACAAGAAAATCATGGGTTTTATACAAGGATGACAAGTGCTGGGTTGCTTAGCTATGAGGAAGACTAGGCTCACTGATAAGGGTCTCAAGATGTATATCATGCTAATCTGAAGATATGTGTTGATGTTGCAATCTGATGTCCTGTACAGGCTTCTATGAGCAGTGTGGCCGAAGTTGGTGATATCTGTCTATGCCAGAGTGGCACTGATTAGGAGACCTATGAACTAGATAACATCAAACCCCAAAGTTGAGTCTGTCTGCTCACTGTAGTGGCGGTAGTTCTACCGGTCATCAGTGGTGACCCATAATGACATATCCAATAATGGCATTGCTATAGTTTCTAGTATATCTGCTCACTTGACCTTTGTAATACTTTCTTGCATCTTCTATAATGCACAGAGATCTGAGCCACTCTCTCCATGGTTTTAGCATAACAGAAGATGTCCAGTGTTGGAGAATGCAGGGATTTTTATCAGCAATCAAACTATATTTGTGGAAATTTTGTGCATAGGTGCCAAAGATGGCTGACTTCTGACTACATTCTATTTAACTCAACAAATGACACCAAGCTCTCATTCTGAAACTTATAGTTACATCTACCCTTCTGAAATATTCAATTATTCTCCAATACACTGGAGGTAATAGGTATAACAAGAATGTGCATGTGCAACTTAGCATCTCATATCTAATTTTGTGTCCCAAATTCATTCTTCCCCTGAATGTCCCACGTCTACCAGGTGCAGGATTATCTGGATGGGTCAGTTCAAAACAATTTCAGGGAATAAATTGTGTAGGGGATACAATTTTCTGAGACAGAAACATAATGCAAATAACTCCTTTGTTAGAAAATAATTTCAGTGACAGAAAGCCTTTCAGTTCATAAAGAAAACTTACATAACAACAAGTCTAGCTCTTCACCGGTCCCGATGAATGTTTACGTCAATCAGCTCTACAATATCCAGTAAAGGACTTTCCAGTTCGCCTTTGAATAAATTGAGGTATTGGAAACATCTTAAGAAAATGGTTGTTAATTCTTCCTAATCTTCAGGGATTTCTTCCTTATATTGGGCTGATATCTGCCTTCTGCAACTTTCAACCAATTATTCAAATCTCTCAAGTGATTATAATTAATTCCATCTTATAAGGAATTTTTCTCAGCTTCCAGGCTCTTAAAAACACCCTGATATTTTCTCTAATATTCCAGTGGAACTGTAAATGGGTAACGTAAGAGTCTGTGGGGTTAGTAGGGTGGAGGAAAGGTAAGGGAAAGCTAATGAGAAATAACCAAAGCAAGAAAAAGAATTTTATTTTCTTCAAGTTCTTTATACATCCAAAGTGGAAGATTCCTAAAATAAATTCCCTAAATCAAATTTTTAAAATTAAGTTAGCAAGCTTACTTTTTAATTTACTTAGAAGCCAACTACTTTCAATTATTATTTCTTTCCAGAATAGAACAATTATCACTAATTGTTTGTCATATCACTAATTGTTTGTCATTATAATACCAAACTATGTTAATAGATGTCTATTTTTTAAAGGCTAATAGAAATCATGAAACCAAATATCTAATTAGTTTTACAGCTTTGGAGCAGATGCATCAATATTTGAATCATTCAGGTGTATATTTGTTTATCTGCTTTTTTTCCTCTTCAAAAGAAGTATTATATGCGTTCTGTTTATAATTTTTAAATGGTCATTTCAAAACCAATTATATGAGTTTATACAAATCATAGTGAAATTTATTGCTTAAAAAATCATTTTTCTCTAAACTCTCAGTGTCTTTGAGCTATATATATTTTATGGCAATCTTTACTTAATCATTTGTATGCTAGTTATTTTTGACAATGACTACTAAAATGCAAGTTTCTTCAAAGGCAGATTCATTTTAGTTCTTCTTTATACCCCTCAAAATCTCAGTGTTTTTCTCAATGAGTATTGAGTAGATGAGTGAACTTTGATTGTATACTCCTTGAAATTATATTTCTGGAGCTGGAAAACTTTTTGAAAAATGTATATCATGGGTCTAAAGAAATAAATGTTATATGGCTGAAAAAATATTTTGTGAAAACCGAAAATCCCACAGAATCATAAACTTATCTATGAGACAGATGTTAGCTTGGGATTGTTTGGGCTTCTTTTCTACATCCTTCCGATGACCAAATCAGCTCAACAGTTAGCAGTGTTATCCTTCCTCTCCTTCTCCTTCCATCTAAGGAACTAGAGCTGAACTGCTTGGCCACTGATTGATGACATGCTGAGTTTTCTACAGGTGGAGTTTTCAAGAGGGCTTTGATTTTGCTTTCCCCAGTATTTCTTCTTCCACAATTGAAAAGTGGTAAGGGTACCAGCTTTCTGTCTATCTCTGCCTCTCTCACTCTCTCTCTCTCTCTTTCTCTCTCTCTCTCTCTCTCTCTCTCTCACACACACACACACACACACACACACACACACACTATTTTTTCTTCCACCCTCCTGCACAGCAGGAGACCTTGCCTTGATCTTTGAAGGTCTACAGCAAGTGGTGCAGGCTAACTCAGTGCTAGGCCAATGGAGCAAAAACTCTTTTTTGCTTCCTTGCCTCCATGTCTTTTGGAGCTAGCAGATACCAGTTTTGTTCTATAGGAGTGATTCTTTCTAAATGTCAACTCAACAGGATGATGGCCCCTCTTGTGTATCACGTAGGCATGAGTTCTATTGAATCCCAGCACAATTTACCGGAGTTTGTCAGTGGCTTTTGGGGCAGCAAAGACTTAATTTTTAATGAAGTGTTATTTTGTTTAGCTGGTCATTGTCATCTTCATTTATATCTTTCCAGAAAATTGTGGGAGGTATTTTTCTAGAGAAGGATTTTGGCATTCCAGAGTCCTGTGGCTAAAATGTGATGCTAATCTCAGCTTACTCTCAATATTAAAGTATGTGGTTACATATAAAATACAAATATGCTGATAGTTTCAAATTGAACATTGTATCTTATTTGACCTAAGTCAGAACCTCCTATAAACCATTAAAGCAATATCTTGAATAAGTCTCATAGATTCCAGTCATCTGGATTCTCAATCTATTGCCAATATGGTCTTAGATAGGTAAAGGATGCTCCCTACCCATATCACATTACAAAAAAGCTAATAATATAGCAAGCCCTTGTTGCCCAAATGAAGGATTAAAATAAGGAACTAATATAAATGTATATTTATTGTCACACAGAGCTGTAAAATGAAAGCAAAGAGCTGAATATTGGTCTGTATTATTCAGAGTAATTATAGTCTCTCTCTTTCTAGCTTTCTAAAATAAAAATAAAGACACAGTAATTGATCACCAAGTAAAAGATCTAGCATGCCTTTCAAATGAATTTGTATTAAGTATCCACAGAATATATTGTCCATCATATTTTAGAAGTTAAACTCATTCTGATGAAGAATTGTTTTTAAATGGTTATTTACTTCTTTTTGCAAGCACAGACACCTGTTCAATGATTACATATATTTTCTCTGCTTTTAAAATCATTACCCATCCATAATACATTTTAAGAAATCTTGATGTCATTTTCTCTCACTAAATTACCATGTATAAATGCAGAAAATAACTCAGTGGTGAAAGAATATAAATTTGTACAGAGAAAATTAATTTTATTATGCGTTATTGTTCTAGTACTCAAAACTTTGACGGATAGTATCTGCACATCTCTGCCCATGCCCTTCCCCATACTTAACTCTCCCCAGCTCTTCCAACTACACAAAAGACGTTACATAATCTAGCTCTGATTTAAAAGCTGCAATAGTAGGTGAACCGTTAAGATATGAATCAGAAACTTTATTTTTTACAGATATCTACGTTTTGATAGCTAAATATTTTTTCCAGGGCAACTAACATTTCTTTAGCAGCTACAATATTCAAGATACTGGAGTAATCTTTTTCGATCTTGTGCTATTCTATATGTAGCTTCTCTCCCCACTTAAAAAATTCTAACAGTAAATAAAGTTTTAAGATATGCGGATCCTCATGTTGTCTCTCTGGTATATAAAGTTGTCTCCTATGAATCATTTTGCATTTTGACCCTAAAATCTATCTAGGAGCAGATACTGTTCCTCCTTGAATTTTGGCTGGAGCACAACAGAAAGGAGAGAGTAGGAGATCGGTTTCGTAGAGGTGTTACAGTACGTAGCTAGCCAGGTATGAGTGGGGCAGGAGATGCCTCCCCCAACCCCACCAGGAATGTCAGGCAACCATCAGGTGATGGTGAGGTGTCAGGTGATTGTCACACTAACTCTCTAAAATAATAATTGGTTGTAGCCCTCACCAGGTTAAGGCAGTTTCCCAATAGATAAAATTTCCTGTAACTGGTGATCAGCAGCTTCCCGATAAGATTTCAGGAATTGTGTGACTGGGCTTGAGCATGTGCATTAAGAGACAAAATGGTGGAGTTTAACTGGTGTCTGACCTTCTGGGGGCATTTCACTGGAAGAGGGAAGAACACCTCATGTAAGTATGTGTACAACTCCAGTAAACATACTGCTCATGCTCACCTCTCAAGTACTAGCAGGCCACCATGCATGCAGGCAGCTTACCCTAAGAGAAGAATCAAAGGTAATGGGATGCAAGACACTGGAAGTATGCCAGCATATAAAACCCCAACTCAAAATGTCAAATTCTGCACTTGACTTCCAAGATGCCCACTTGGTCTTCTTTCAAGTGTAATTTACTTTCTTTTCATTCTTGCTCTAAAGCTTTTTAATAAACTTCCACTCCTGCTGTAAAACTTGCCTCCATCTCTTCTTCTGCCTTATGCCCCTCAGTTCAATTCTTCCTTCTGAGGAGGCAAGAATTGAGGTTGCTGCAGATCCCTATGGATTTGCCACAGGTAACAGAAGCACAACTGGGCATATACTAGCTGTGATGGTTAATTTTACATATCAACTTTGTAAGGTAACTGTACACAGAAATTTGATCACACATTATTCTGAATGTTTCTGTGAGGGTATTTGTTGGATGAGGGTTACATTTAAATTGGTGAACTTTGAGTAAAGTTCAAAGGTTACATTTAAATTGGTGAACTTTGAGTAAAGTAAAACAGATTACTCTATATAACGCAGGTAAGCCTCATCCAATCAGTTAAAGACCTGAATGGAGTAAGACTCCCCAGGCACCCTCTTCCTCCTACATGAATAAATATTTTTTAGAAGTTGGCCTTTGGACTGGAACTGCAAAGTTGGGTTGCAGTTGGCACTGGGTTGCATTGGCCCTGCCCTGGGTCTCCAGCCTATAAATTGACCCGGTAATTTTGGATTTGCTATCCTCTATGATCACCTGAGTCAATACCTTAAAAATTTCTCTCTCTCTCTTTCTCTCTGTATCTCTCTCTCTCCCCTCTCTCTCCTTTTCCTATTGTTCCTGTTTCTCTACATCAGGTAGCCAGCCTAAGACATGCATCTTTTGTTTGCTTCCAGTTTTCTCTAAGAAAGTAGTCATCATTAATATTTTACTCTCATTTCTGTGTAGTTGGAGATGCCTCTTTCAACATAGCCTGATATTTTCCTCTTATGTAGCTCACTTACACTCTATGTCTGAGTCCAACAGTTTCTGACTTTTGATACTAGAAAGAAAGATTTTGGAATTTAGAGAAGCCTTTTCTCTCTCAAGAGCCTTGCCATTGCCATTGAAAGTCTAGCTTTCAAATTCTTTTTGATAAACACTTTTTAAAGTCTATTTTGAAAATCAAAGGTGAACAACGACTTTTTTGCCCTTGGCTTTTTCTCTATCACACCCTAAGGCAATGGATGCTTCAGCATGGACACTTAGAGAGCAAAGGCAAAAAAATTGAATCCATCAGCAAATATTTGTAAATATTTCTACTCTGCAAGAGAGTGGCATAAAATGTGACTCTCCGCCAGGCGCGGTGGCTCAAGCCTGTAATCCCAGCACTTTGAGAGGCCGAGACGGGCGGATCACAAGGTCAGGAGATCGAGACTATCCTGGCTAACACGGTGAAACCCCGTCTCTACTAAAAAAGAAAAAGAAATACAAAAAACTAGCCGGGCGAGGTGGCGGGCGCCTGTAGTCCCAGCTACTCGGGAGGCTGAGGCAGGAGAATGGCGTAAACCCGGGAGGCGGAGCTTGCAGTGAGCTGAGATCCGGCCACTGCACTCCAGCCTGGGCGACAGAGCAAGACTCCATCTCAAAAAAAAAACCAAAAAAAAAAAAACAAAAAAAGGGACTCTCAGCCCTGGCTTCACTAGAGTGAGGCTCAAGTGTCACTATTTTTGCTAGACCCTTCAGGTGATTTTTCTTTTTGAGATGGAGTCTCACTCTGTTGCCCAGGCTGGAGTGCAGTGACACAATCTCGGCTGACTGCAACCTCCGCTTCCTGCGTTCAAGCGATGCTTCTGCCTCGACGTCCCAAGTAGCTGGGACTACAGGCGTGTGCCACCATGCCTGGCTAATTTTTGTATTTTTAGTAGAGATGGGGTTTCACCATATTGGCCAGGCTGGTCTTGAACTCCTGACCTCGTGATCCGCCCACCTTGGCCTCCCAAAGTGCTGGGATTACAGGTGTGAGCCACTGCCCCTGGCCCCTTCAGGTGTTTCTAATGTGCAAGCAGGTGGGGGAACCACTGGTGTAGAGGAAAAGCCACTGGGCAGGGCTCTAGTGCCTGGTTTTGCCATGAAGTAGCAGGGAGAGCCAGAGGCATTGATTTCACCTGTCTGTATTCAGTTTCTCATACAGAAAATGTAAAGTTCAGTTTCAATGTCTTCCAATAAACATTGTAACACTAACATTCTTTAAACCAACCATTGTGACAACTAAAAGAGTGACTTTGTTCAGTGACTGATTCCAATATCAAAAAAAGAATTAGTCTAGGCACACAAATGAGATTTCTACTTTGTTCTAAAGAAATATATGGTGACTAAAAGAACCCAGTGCTCCGTTTAATGTGATGATCGTTCCCTGTTTCACACTGTTGGACTGTTTAGGCATCAATTTAGAACCACCACCATATGTAGTTCCACATCCTTTGCTGCTCAGCTATGCTCAATGAGATGAGCCCCAAGTATTTTCTATGTTGAAAATATATGTCTCTATAAAGAGTAGAAGAATTGGCCAGCTCTCACTAGCAGAGCATTTTGCAAAATGTGGACTGTGTACAGGGAATTTCAAGTAGTGCATTAAATAACACTGAATTAAGTGGGTAGAACTTTCTCCCTTTTAATTGATTTCTTTTAGTGAGTCAAGAATAGTCTTTAGAGTTGAGATATCTTCATTACATTGTTAAAACTAATGTATTTTAAGAGAGTAAATTTTCAGACTAAGGCTCAAGCAGGCAATGGTATTTAGCTAATATTTTAAAACAATGTTTTACTTTCATTCTATTTAAGATATGGTACATATCTAAAAAAGATTTATATGAAGGCAAGATCTTTCACCAGCAAAAACATTATGACTCACTGAGGTTCAGATAATTGTTAGCATTTTTAAGCAATAAAGTATTTTTAAATTAAGATATGTATTTTTTAGACATAATGCTACTGCATACTTAATAGACTACAATATGGTGTAAACATAACTTACATGCACTGGGAAACAAAAAATTCATGTGATTTGTTTTACAGCGATATTCACTTTATTGTAGTGATCTGGAACCAAGCCTGCAATATCTCTGAGGTATGCCTGTAAAACCATAGAAAAATATGTGATATGCAGGCAATGACCAAAAAAGCTGGAATGACCATACTGAGTATATGAAAAATAGGCAAATTTAACGACAAATTGTTACTAGAGACAAATAATGATATTTCATAATGATAAGTTGCTAATCCATCAGGACAGGTATTAATATTAAAAAGAGGCTTTTTTTTTTGAGGAGTTACATGTTCTGATGCTGCTTATCTAGTTATATGTAACACTTGTTTTTAAAGCAATTCAGTTATTCTTACCCAAATTATTTATAGTGAATGGGAGGATGTAAGTAAGGTTGTGGTACTTTGGTATAAGCAGTTTATTGGCATATTCACCAGTGTCTAGGCAGATTCTCTCTGATTTACACACAGTCCAGGAGGCTCAAAGAAGACAATCTGAATCTAGTTTGTATGGGGTGACAAGAAACAATAGACTAGAGTGAGTCCCAGTGGGTACCCTGAGAGAGCAATCCACATACTTGAGAAAAAGCCTGGTGTGATAGATCAGGTTCAGCAATATAGTCTGTGCCAGATAAAACTGCAGTAGGTGGAAGCTGGGGTAAAACTGCTGGTATGTGAGGGGCATGTCTGGAAAGCTGGAGAGGATTGTGTAGTAAGTCTGCGAAAATTCACTCAGGAGAGACCTAAACTCCTCCAGTAGGAGCCCCTGTCCCTCTTTCCTGAAAGAAGAATATATATAGTATTTTATAACCAGTTGGCGAGAAAGAGGTAAATTAGACCCAGAGACAGGTCAGGGAGATGGGGAACAGAGCAGATTCCTCAGGGAGATCAGGGCCATGCTGAAAGATGTGAGTTAAACCTGAGCCTGGGCAGCCTGAAGCTGTGTACCTAAGCAACCAGCTCGCAGCAACAGCAGACTCCTGAGCACAGAGAAGGCAGACGCACTGGAAAGCATTCAAATTAAATGTGAAATGAGTCTCCTTGGAGAACATGACAGATTCAAGAAAATTTTAGAAATGTCAGGAAAGGTCTAGAAAATCATAAGAAGTTCAAATAAGACCATTTCCTACTGAGAGCTACTGATTGATCCAACAACCTTAGGGATAAACTGCAAGATAAACGTGTGAATAAAATGTAGAGGACCTATTACTGTGCAGTTATGTATTTGAATACACTGTGTAAAAATTTCTTCTTGTATTATTGCATGTAATCACCAAAACGTGTCCATGAAGTGATATTATTTCCATTATATGGTTCAGAAAACAGACTCAGGGAGGTTAGAGTGACTTCCCTGAGATCATCCAGCTAGTAAGTGTTGGAAATAGCTCAATCTCAACTCTTATGACTACAAAACCAGAGATCTAGCTACACACTTCTAGTTTTCACAACTTTCAGTATGAATCTACTGTGACCCTATTAAAGTCATTCTCCAGAAGCCCAAACTGCATTTTCATCAGTCAGGGTGGACACAATAGACCCAGTAGGTAGCTGGTCACATGCTGCTGGTAAGGCAAGAGTGTTGCCCAAAATAGTCTCTTTCACTGTACCTGGGGCCTTAGACAAAGTCATCAATCTCATCCCAGATATATAAAGCCCTGACACTGCCATTTCCTACTTGTATCATCTCAATAGTAAAAGTCTTCTAAGCCTACAAAAGTGCAAATACCTGAAGAGATGCATTACATACTAGGGCAACTAGAGGGAAGCAGGAGAGAAAGAGACTGTGTGTGGTGCTGACTCAAGATAAAATGTGGAGATAGACCTTGTCATTCTCTAGCCTACAGAACTCACCAAAAATTGACAACTATTACTTGTTTCAGGTTCACTAAATATCAGTATTTCTGACATGTCTGGAGCATATTATTAAGCTAGGATCTGACCCCATATATCTGAACTGATTAAGAGAGCAGGTGACTATTTCTTCTTTGTTCCAAAAAATAAGGACTAGAGAGAACCACATTTATTGGCAGTATAATCCTTCAAAGGTTTGTACAGCTTTGCTAAATGAGTAAATGAATCCGTTTTTTGTTTGTTTGTTTGTTTGTTTGTTTTCCTGCAGGTCTCAGATTGGAGAATAAGAAAAGTAAAAAGGGGTAATTTGGGACAATAATTTGTACATAACTGTAGTTATTGATGAGCCAGAACCTCTTTCTCCACTAAAATGCCATTTTAGAAGCTTTTGTGGCATTATACCAAGATATCTCAAAAGATTAAATGCCTCACTTCCAGTGACAGAGTCAAATGGTGCCCTTGAATGTAAAGTTTGCTGTTCCAGGAAGAGGATAAAAGAGACACATATTTTAGATTTTTAAATTAGAGTGATCTACATCAGTAATATAAACGTCACCATCATCATTATCATCACCATCATGATCATTAAGAATTCTAGGCACATATGGTAGAATGGAAGAAAATTGTGTTTACAGGCTGGACGCGGTGGCTCACGCCCATAATCCCAGCACTTTGGGAGGCCGAGGCAGATGGATCACCTGAGGTCAGGAGTTTGAGACCAGCCTGGCCAACATGGTGAAACCCCATCTCTACTAAAAATACAAAATTTAGCCAGGCATGGTGGCGGGCACCTGTAATCCCAGCTACTTGGGAGACCGAGGCAGGAGAATCGCTTGAACCTGGGAGGCAGAGGTTGCAGTGAGACGATACTGCGCCACTGCACTCCCACCTGGGTGACAGAGTGAGACTCCATCTCAAAACAAAAAAAAAAAGAAAAGAAAATGAAAATTGGATTTACCAAAAAAGAAGAATGCCAAAAAAAGGAATGCTTTTAGTAGAGAAAAATAATTAATACTCCGTTACATATGCTTTATTCATGCTATCTTTAAGTTTTTGAGAAATTAAACAGGGGAGCCAAGTAAGGAAGAACAAAGAATGGTAGTAATTGCCTATGTAATAGATGCATATCCATATCCTAAAGCAAACTCACCCCATGCCTCACTTTCTCTCTCCAAAAATATCCTATGGGAATTTCATCTTCCTGATGTGCTTCATCAAGATCCCCTGCTTCATAGATCATTGCTCAATTGTGAGACATCCAATAACAGTCAACACAGACTGTTCTTCCAAGCTTCTGACTTTCATTTTATCCCTTCTTTCTTATCTTCCATTGGAAAATGTGTTACATTCTTTTCTTGCATGAAAAAATTAAAGATCATTAAAAATGCCACAGACGTAAGAAAAATAAACAAGTCTAGCATCTTGTTGAAGATCTTTAAAAAGTTGAAAACAAACTATTTCAATATTGTAGAGGCTGGGTGTGGTGGCTCACACCAGCAATTTGGGAGGCTGAGACAGGAGGATTGCTTGAGCCCAGGTGTTCAAGACCAGCCTGGACAACACGGAGAAACCCCTGTCTCTACAAAAAACACAAAACAAAAAACAAATTAGCCAGGCATGGTGGCATGCACCTGTAGTCCCAGCTACTTGTGGGGCTGAAGTGGGAGGATGGCTTGTGCCTAGGAGCTCGAGGTTGCAATAAGCCATGATCACACCACTGCACTCTAGCCTGGGTGACAAAGAGAGACCCCGTCTCAGAAAAGAAAAGAAAAAAAAAAGCATATTGCAGAAATATGAAGAGTTTGTTCTTGATAGAGTTTTTCCTCTCGATAACATCTATGTCAGCATGCCTAGTT
This sequence comes from Chlorocebus sabaeus, assembly GCF_047675955.1. Lineage (NCBI taxonomy): Eukaryota > Metazoa > Chordata > Mammalia > Primates > Cercopithecidae > Chlorocebus > Chlorocebus sabaeus. Next base: position 21,925,236 of record NC_132918.1, on the reverse strand, counting down.
TTTATTTACAACCAGTTTCTTTATTATCATCTAAAAAGGAAATATCCCTAAATTTATAGCATTTGCCTTTATATAATTCATAATTTTTACTATTTATCTTGCTATTCAGTTTAGCTTACTTTTTATCCCCTTTTTTTCCAAAAGGCAAGACTTTATCAGTGTTGGAAACAGTGAGTTAATCTACATGTTGGGACAACCTCCTTGATTTGGGTAACTACTCCGGATTATTTTCCTGCCATTACAACTATACCGTCAGAATTTATTCCCATACTAAACTCAAACTCTGGACCACATTTGTTGACAGAATAATCACCATCATATTTAAATCACACACCTATGAAAGAATTGTCATGTTAGCAGTATCTATGCATGTATCACATTGTGATGAAAAATACTTTGCTAGCTTTCTTTATTCTGACTTGGTTTTCTGTATCTTTCACCAGTTCCAGAATACATCAAGCTGTGATATCATTGTAAGGTACTTAAGCTACCTTCTCTGCTGCAAAATCTCCCAAAGTTTCCAAGCAAAAATCTTTTATACATTCTTTTGTTTAAGATTCAGCATTTGTATGTGTTGTTACATTAGAGGTAACCTATAAAGCACTAATGTTTACAAGTGAAATGGTGAACATCTACTTCTGCTGGTTTTTTATTTAAATATTTTTTCTTTGGAAGAATTCTTTTAGATTTGAATGTTTCTTTATGCTATGAATGCACGTTCTGCTTAAGTGTTCCTGTTATTACTTCATTAGCCAGCGCATCTCCAGAAGTATCACACTGAGGTATTAACAGATTTCTCCGTCAGCGGCAACCATGAAACTAAACTCCCTACCCGAGGCATCAGATTTCCAGCTAAAACTAGTATGGATTCTTTTGATCTCCCATTCTTGGAATCACACATTTAATTGCCACATTCAGAAAGAAGTATTTTCTCCAGACCTAAAAAAAAAAAAAAAATCAAATGAACTACACTTAGGAAAAGGTCATATGCAAATTGGAATTAAATACAAATAATATGAATTTTACTTCTGAAATCATAGCTAACAATGTTACATTGTAAAATTTAAAATTTTGAATTAAAAAGTAAAATAACAGGTTATAAACATTTAATGCTTCTCTATTCTCAGATTTTAAAATAAATGTGGGTTCTAATTGACAGAATAACTTTAAAATATCACACATGACTAGTACGCAGGTGAACCACACACAAATTCCCCCTCACAAATGCAAGTTCAACAGTATCCATACTGATCTATGTCCTCTCAAACAAAATGAGTTCACTGATCATGAGCTTGGATACCACGGTATGTCAATTGTAATAATGGTTTCTAAATGCTTACTCCCATTTTCTATACATTTTTGGCATTATTTTTTTGTAAGCTGGTAGTCAACAGTTTGCACACTGGCATCAAATGCAAAGCCCACTTTGACACTTAATCATACCGTCATTTCAAATGTACCACATCAAGTGTATGTGTTGGAGTTCTCCAGAGAAATGGAACCAAGAGGATCTAACGATCTATCTATCTATGTGTATCTATCTATCTATCTATCTATGTATCTATCTATCTATCTATCTATCTATCTATCTATCTATCTGAGATTGAGAGAAAAATTGCATTAAGGAATTTGCTCTCTCAAATGATTATTGTAGGGGCTGGAAAGTCTGAAATGTGCAGGGCAAGTCAGGAGGCTGCAGATTCAAGTAAGGGTTGATGTTGCAGTCTTGAATCCAAAGTTCTGGAAACTCAGGCAGAATTTTTATGTTGTAGCCTGGAGGCAGGATTCCTTCCTCTCTGAGAAACCTCAGTCTTTGCCCTTATGTCCTTCAAACAATTGGATGAGGCCCTCCCACATTATGGAGAGTCATCTGCTCTACTCACTGTAGATGCTAATTTTGCTTAAAAAATACCCTACAGAAACATCTAGACTAGTGTTTACCAAACAACTGGTCACTATAGTCTAGTCAAGTTGACACATAAAATTACCCATCACACTGAGTCAAAGAACTGTCTTAAAACAAGTATGTAGGAGCTCTATTTCTAATAGTCAAACCAGGAACCTCCAGAGGAAGAGTCTGTGATAGAGTCTATGTTCTGCTACTTCATTCAAGCTCAGTTCAATGACTGGAACAAAACTAAAACAAAGACTGAGAATTTGTAATGAATTGGGAAACAGCTGAATATACAGATATTAAAGCAAAAAAGTCCACATAGAGTATCAACTTTCTCCATTATATTTCATATTTTAAAGTATTCTAAAAAACACACTTGTGGATATAACTGTTAAAAATATTTCCCATTTGCACATGATCTAGCAAATTATTAACCTTAAAAAACTTTACCAATATTTTTTCCCATTAAAATACATTTGGTTTCATGCTACAAATATTCTGTTTTTCTGCTACAATGTAACTTTTGTCTTCACTATTACCTTCCATTCTATGTTTTCCAAAAAAAAAAAAAATTTGTATAAATTAGATTTGTTAAGTCATTATTATCATTATTTAAAACCTAATATTGGCTGGACACAGAGGCTAATACCTGTATCCACAGAATATTGGTAGGCATTGGTAAGCAGAAGCACTGCTTGAAGCCAGGTGTTCGAGACCAGCCTGGGCAACAAAGTGAGACCCAGTCTCTATAAAAGGTAATTTTAAAAAATTAGCTAGTTGTGATAGCATGCACTTGTAGTCCTCTCTATGTGGGAGGCTAAGGCAGGAGGATTGTTTGAGCCCAAATTTGAGGCTGCAGGGAGCCATCAATAGGCCATTGTAGTCAGGTTTAGGTGACACAGGGAGACCCTTTCTCTTAAAACCAACCAACCAACCGACCGACAACAACAACAACAACAATAAAAACGTTAATGTTCTTTTTTATTTCAAGAAGTGTACCCTGGTAGGCATTTCATTTATCCCTTAGCAAAGCCCCTAAACTCGCCTCACAACTATCCTGTAGTAAAACTCACTAAGAAAATTATTTCTTAGGTTTTGAATATGTTTTTAAACATATATTTTAAAAGCATTTTCTTTAAATTTTTTTTCAAAGAGAAAATCTGACTGTTTCAGCATCTTTTTCCCATCCTGCATGAGAGAGACCAACATTACCTTTTTAAAGGCTGTCAAGCAGAGATTACAAAGGATTCTTTCAGAGAAGAGAAATTGGTAGCAGCCCTTGGGAGAAAGAGAGTCCCTGGATTCCAAATGGGAAGGTAATTGCAGGTTTTGTGAGTATTAGGAATTTATTTCCCATTCCCTTGCTAAAATCATGGAGGGTAGCAAGACTGCAGAAAGCACAGTGCCATGATGAACCTAGGAAGCCTAGACTCAAGACGACAAGGCTCCGAGCCTTGGCAAGGACACGGCTTGTCAAACCTTGGCAGAGATGCAGAAGAGCAGATTGCCTCCAAGGCAACGTGCAAGTGTATCAGTGATCATGCCAGGAGAAAGAAACCAGAGGGCCGTTGCCAAATTTTCTGGACCTCATTAGCTTCCCAGGACCTATACACAGCCCTGACAAAGGACAAAGCTGTCAGTGATTAATAATATTGAGTTATTTCCCATGTTGTTGACCAAATAGGGACTCCATGCAGAAATATGACTTAGAGAAATAAAGAGCTATAGAATTTGCAAGTAACACTAACCACACACTCAAATTTCTAAAGAATAACAGCTAGTAAAAATGTTTCACATTCAGGTGATCTATAAAAGGTTTTTGATGCTATTGGTTTTGTGACAAGCCATTTCAACACTTCTAGCTTCTAGAAACACAACAAAGCTTCTAGATAAATCTTTATAGTATTCATTCAATTATTTGCTCATTCACCAAAAGTATATTGAATTCCTTCTATGTACTGGGAATTGTTCTAGATGCTGTGGATACAGCTGGGAACAAAAGAAACAATAGCCGCTGCCTCCATGAAATTTCTATTTTAGTGGAGGGAAAGAGAGACAATAAATTAAGGAAACGTAGCTCATAGCATGTTAGAGAATACGTCCTAAAGAAAAAAATAAAGCACTAAAGTGGAACATGGGTTGTTGTCTACACGTTTCAATTTTAAGTGGGGTGATCAGGGAGGAGTCCATTAGAAGAAGACTTTTGAACAAAGCCCTGAAGGAGGTAAGGAAGCAAGCAATATGAATATCTGGAGGGAAAGTGACCCAGGCACAGAGAACAGCAAGTATAATAGTCCTTGTTTGGGGGGCTTTCTGCAATGTTGGAGGAAATGCAAATCGGTTACTGTGGGGAGCAGAGTGAATAAGGCAAGAAGAACTGAAGATGAAACCCCACGGGCAATGGAGAGCCAGATTATGCAGGGTCTTGTAAGCCATTGTAATGATTCTGGCCTTGAGTAAGGTAGAAGTGATTGGAGAGTTTTGCACAGAAGAGTGACAGGATTTGAGTTATGTTTTAAAAGGTCATTGTAGCTGCTGGATTGTGAAGATACTGCAAAAAGTATTTTTCTCCCACAATGTCCAGCTGCAAGGAAGTAAAGTAATCACACAATAAAAGGAAGTTTCGTGACTTAATTCCTTTTCTTCCCTGTTATTTATTAGTAGTTAATGTTTATTCAATAAATATTTACTACAATTGTGTATCCATTTCTTTCTTTTTCCTTTTTGATCCACCAACACTGCTATTATTACCACTACCACCCAGATACAAATGTCATCATCTGGAAAGTGGACAAGAGCGACCAATGGAAGACTTCCTAAACATCAACTATATTTATACTCTTTAATTGGTTTTATAGGGACTTGGCTTTAAAATAACTGCTTCTGCAAGATAATGATAGTACCAGAAATGTCCTGGAAAAAAATCTATGCTCTAGGTTGTGTGCTATCAGTGTTTACTGGTGTGTCAGTAATACTGCTCACTGATTCCTTTTCTCTTTAATCAATAAGTTATTAACTACAGTGAGCAAGCTATTCAAATAAATATGGTATTTTTTCTTCCTCTTTTTTCTCTTTTTATAACTAGAGTCACAAATATAGGTATTTACTCATATTAATTTAATATCTCAAGATTGTGTGTGGGAGGCAGCTAAAGCAGCACTAGAAGGAAATTTGTAGTGTTCAATGCTTGTACTAAAAAGAAAACAATATCTAAAATCAGTATTCTAAGTTTCTTCCTCAAGAAGCTAGAAAGATTAAAGCAAGTTAAACATAAGAAAGGCTGAAGGAACAAATGTATTTAATATATGTGTGTATATAATATACATGGATTATATATAAGGTATTGATATAATGGTGTATATGTATTATATATGTATGTGTGTATAATATACATGGAATATGTGGGGGGGGGCTGTGAGGATGTGTACACACACATATATATATCCTATCAGTCTGTTCCTCTGCAGAACCCAGACTAACTCATGGATTACATACAGATTATGCAAATAAATATGTAATATAAAGTTATATAACATATAAAAATGTCATTTATATATCATGAAATATATATGTTTTTGTTACATATATATGTAACATAAATTTTATATATATATATATAGAGAGAGAGAGATACGGAATTGTCTCACAGGTTATGGAGGCTGAGAGATCTCATGATCTGCAGTCAGTAAGCTGGAGACCCAGGAGAGCCAATGTTATGTTCTAGTCTGAATTCAAAGGCAAGAGAAGACTGATGTTTCAGCTCCAAGACAGTCAGGCAGACAGAGTGAATTCTCCCACACTTAGCATTTTTGTTATACTCAGGCCTCCAATACATTGGATGAAGCCTACACATAATGGGGAGGGCAATCTGCTCTACTTAGTCTACCAATTCAAATGTTAGTGTTTTCAGAAATACCCTCATAAACACACTCAGAATAATGTCCACTAAATATGTAGGTGCCTCCATGGCTCAGCCAAGTTGAAACACAAAATTAGCCATTAAAGCATATTTTATTGAACAATCTGCCCAGGATAGTAAATGAAATCATAGTCATTCAACAAATTTGATAAGTATTTAGTAGATCTTATTATGGATGTGTTCCCAGTGTAGGCTCTGGGTTTAGAGTAGTGATTAAAATGGATAAAACTCCTGCCCTCATGGAGGTGACATTAAGAAATGTAGTTCACAGTTCATAGGCAATGACCTTCCTTCAGATGGTCTATTGAAGAATCTCTAGGCTGTTGCAAAGTTGTCTGATTACACAGCATCCAAGCATTCTAGAAATTTAGTCAATTAGTCAACAATTACTTGCCGAATGAATGAATATTAGCCATGTTCTTCTTTTCTCATTTCTGAGGCCTGTGTTGCATCTGTGTAGTCACATGAAAGTGTCTTACATCTGTGAACATCCAAGGCTCAATGCTGACTCAGCTCTTGATGGTCACTGCTGCCATCCTCTAGGATCCTTGAAAGGCCAAAGGGATCTTCATTCCCTAGAGTCCTCAGATTAGGAAAGACATTCTATATTTCATGCAGAAGTGGAGATGGGTAGATGGGGTTTGAGTGCACATCCCCAACTCTCGCTCTTTGATATTATGCTATGAAACAGGTAAATAGAAAGGGCTGATTCTTCCCAAATAATTTAAAGAGCTGTTATTATAGGTTTATGATAAAAATTATTTATAATACCTGAATTAGTCTTCTCCAGAGAAACAGAACCAATAGGATAGAAAGATAGATAGATAGATTGATAGATAGATAGATAGATAGATAGATAGATAGATAGATAGATAGATAGAAGGATAGACAGACAGATAGATGAGAGGGGATTTATTATGAGAATTGGCTCGTGCAATTGTGGAAGCTGAGAATTCTCACAACATGCTATCTGCAAGTTGGAGAGCCAAGAAAGCCAGTGGCACAGCTTACTCTGAGTCTGAAGGTCTGAGAGCCTAGGGGGCTGCTGGTGTAACTCTTAGTTCCAGGCTGAAGGCTAGAGATCCTGGAGTTCTGGTGTCCAAGGGCAGAAGAAGAAGAGAACCGCAGCTCTAGAAGGGAGAGAGAAAGAATTGGCCTTTTTTTTTCTGCCTTTTTGTTCTATCTGTGTCTTCAACTGAATGGATGGTGTCCACCCACACTAGGTAAGGGTGGCTCTTCCTTACTCAACCCACTGATTCAAATGCCAGTCTCTTCTAGAAATACTCTCACAGACATACCCAGAAATAATACTTTACCAGATATCTGAGTATTGCTTAACCCTGCCTGTCAAGTTGACACCTAAATCTATCACAATTCCTAAAATGTACACGAATGCCAGAAAATTGGAGGAAGGTTGGGAGGCTGAGAATCTAAGTAACATAAACCATGCTATCCTCAAAATTACCTGTCAGGTGACTTAGTCTTTGCCATTGAACCAACCCCACATATCTGATTCCTTTTCCCTCTAGGATGATTTATGTCCTAGAAGGTGCTTCATTCCTAATATAAATAGATTTCTGGTGAACCAGTCTCACTTGTCCTCCAGACATGCCTGGTCATGTTTTAGCTCCAGCAGGGCACTCAGCTGCAGACCACACTGGCACCCCCACTACACACGTAACGGGCTTGAATCTGCACTACCACCTCCTTGAACAAATCAATAATAAACTTGTTTTCTCTTCCTGAGGTTTTAAGACAAATGTGTTCAGTGTCTTGACATATGAGTAGAAAATTCAATCTTGTGAGTCATAAAGGATCTGAAAAGTTGGTTTCTTTAGAGGCCTTTAATTCTAAGAAGTTCATGACTTGAAAACGTCCTCTGAAAATCTCTGCATCAAGTTTCCTATGTGACTAAAATCTAAAAATTATATTTCTAGACTTTGCTTCATCTTCTTTTAACGAGCCATACCCCAGCAGTATTTAAAGGCCACAACAAAGAGAAAAGTTTCAAACTCGATATCTCCCTTTCTGCCCATCATACAAAATCTGACTTGCAAAGCTGATAGCACAGAATCTCCTAATGAATGATGCAAAAGAAATGTGACATAGCAGTCTCCTTTCTGGCTTGCGCAAACTGCTGAGATTGTCCCTGATGCCTTTTGGTTATGGATGCTCCATTTGTGATAAGTTAACTCCACACTTCCAGGTTTGTAACAAGTTTCTCAAATTCTTTACTTGCTAATGAGTTAACCCCTCCTAGTTATTTTGTGCTTACGTGTTCAGTTTTATCATGTTTTGTCTTTGTACTGAATTATCAACAATTGTCATTAATGAGAGCTAGGCATGGTTCTAAGACAATTTCTCTGATCTGCATAACAACTTGCAAGGCAGATGTTATTCTCTTGATTGAAGGAAATGTAGCTAAATAATAACTTGACTCACTTTCTAAGGTCACCCAACCAGAGGCTATAAATTGAGGTTTAAAAAAATTTTTGCTAAATATCTCATAGTCCTGGTATGTCCGTAATACTTAATGCAATGATGCATGATACCATTACAGCACAACTGTGGTCGGAAAGAAAGAGTGAAATGTTGTGGTTTAGTTAATGCTTTGGAAAAAATGTTTTTAAAACCGGCCTCCACCCAGTTTCCTGTGTTCAACTTGCTGATACTGCTACTTCAGTTGGTTCATCATCTTAGTGATCCTCTTAAATACATTTTGTACAGAGTGCATAGCCCTTTAATCCATTTTTCCTCTTTAAGCAGTCTCATTTTGGCATTTAAAGAGTCAGTGTCAATTATTCCTAAAATTCTGCCTCTTTATCTAATATAGTGTTCCTCTTTCCCTTTTCCCCTTTGTAGGCTATCTAGTTCTCATGTGACTTGGAAAGGAGGCATCCTCTGCTTACATCCAGCTTCTTTGTGGTTTCCTCCAGCTTCCTTGTGGTTCCCCTGCCCTCTCTGCTATCAGGCAGGAGGAAGGTTGGGGGAGGTCATTCACAATGGCTCAGAGACAGTTGGAAGCCCTTGTTTGTTCTTTATCACTGTTTCTTAACACTGTCTGGCCAACTGATTTCCATAAGAGTCTGGTTTCTAAATACTGGTTTTATCATGGGGAACAGGCTTCCTACTTCCCTCCCCTGTTCTACGTGTTCCAGACAGTTTGATCTCTTCCTCTGTCCCTGCTGTTCATTCTGCAATCTATTGCAGATGTGGTCTGAAAAAAATGGCTCTCTAGGATGGGAGAACTAGTGGAATTAATCAAGTCCATGATATTTTGGTGTCCAGTTCCTACAAAGGACCACATTAAAATGACTATTATAAAATGACAATCAGGAAAACAACAACTAGAACACTTCAAAGACATGCATTTCCAAGAAAAAGAGACAGGAGAGGAAACAACAATAAAAAAAAGATGGCAACAAATTTTCCAAGAAACAAGGTAACTCAATCTGTAAAACCCCAGGCATGCATGAATTGGAGTCATCTGTGTGATGGAAAGTGTTCAGAGTGGGGCTAAAAACAGGTGGATCTGTGGAAAACATTTAGATGTGGCACTTAGACCTTCACACCAAACCTATATACTGCATAACCAGGCATATACTCCCTTCCTTTCCTTGGCAGAAAATTCAAGGTTCAGTCTTATAGAGATAAGACAATAGATCCAAGGACATTGTGTACAACCAAGGCAACATACGAGGCATGAAAACATTATATTAAAGAGAGTGGTACTAAGAGAAAGATGTAGATACACACTGTATTAGTCTGCTAAGGCTGCCATAAAAAACACCACAGAGTAGGTGGCTTAAATAACAGAAATTAATTTTCTTACAGTTTTGGAGGCTAGAAGTCCAAGATCAAAGTCCAGAATGATTGGTTTCTGGTGAGCATATGAATATAGAGGAGACACAAACGTTCAGCCCATGACACCTTCTAACCCGTTTCATTTGCATGGCTCTCAACATACCAGAAATAAGCCTCATCCCCAAGAGCAAAGCAAGAAAGATTCCCTTCTGGGGAAACTGAGTAGCCTAACAAGAAAAACCTATAAATACTCACTTTTGGAGAGCTTCTGATGCACCCTATAGTAAGCTCACCCCTAGATAAGTCCCACCTATACATGTAGAACTTCTAATCAATATTCTAGTGATTCTTTCTTAAATATGAACAGACATTAAAGGCTCATCAGGTATTTATGCCTCTGATGCAAAATAAAAAAGCCAAAACAAACAATGAAATTCGAGGAGAAAGAGACAATTTAGGGAATAGAATAAAACATAAAAGGAAAAAATGTATAATTAACTCCCATAGAGATATAAAATATAGTGTTTATAAAATAAGAGCAACAAGCTACCACAAAGAAATATTGATAAAATAATAAAAGAGCTTTAGAAATGAAAAATATGCACATATAAAAATCTGTATTGGTTTGGGTTCTTCCAAGAAACCAATAGGAGATACACACACACACACACACACACACCAAGATTATTTACTATAAGAAATTGGCACACACAAATATAAAGGCTGGAAGGCTGAGAATTTTCAGGATTGCAGTTGGCAAGCTGGAGACCTAGGAAAGCCAACAGTATAGTCCTAGTTCAAATCAAAGGCCTGAGAACCAGAAGAGCTGATGGTGTAAGTTTTACCTCAAGTCCAAGTTTGAAGGCAGAAGACCAATGCCCCAGCTCAAACCCAGTTAGGCAGAGAAAGCAAATTCTCTCTTACTTAGCATTTTACTCTTTTCAGGTCTTCCACAGATTGGACAAGACCCACTTACACTGGGGAGGACAATCTGCTTTACTCAGTATATTAATTTGAAAATTAATCTCATCAAGAAATACCCTTATGGATAACCCAGAAATAATGTTTAACTAAATATCTGGTCAAGCAATGGCTCAGTCAATTTGACACATATACTTAAGCAAATACATATACATACATACATATACACACAATGTATGTATGTATACATGTATGTATGTATAGACATATCAAAAATAAAAATTTTAATACAAATTCTGGAAGATAGAATTAAGGAAATTTCATAGGATCTAGCTTTTTTCTAGAAAAGAATAAAATGATGGAGAAAATTGAAAATTAGAGTATGGGTATAAGAAGTCTAATGTTCAAAACAGCAATACTCAGAAATAGAAAATGTAACACAAAATTTCCAGATAGAATGCATCTTCTGAGTTTCCAACATAGTGAAAGAAAAAAGATCTACATGAAGTAGAGACTTAGGGAATTCCAGAACACCGGGAACAAATAAGTAAACATAAAAGCCCTATAGAAAAATATCATTATTTTATTAAAAAGGTCAGAAATCAGCCTGGCACTGGTCTTATTAAAAACAACATAAGAAGGTAGAGGAAAATGTAAAACACCTCTTCAAAAATTTAAGAGGAAAAATATATTCAACTTAGAATCTTTGCCCAGCCCAAATTAATCAGAAATGAGGGTTAAACAAAGAAATTTTCAGATTTGAGGTATCAAAAATTGTACTATCCATACATCCTTTCACAGAAAGCTATTGGGGAATTTAATGATGATCCCCACCAAAATAAAATAAGGATGTAAATACAGAAAAAAGATAAATGGCATATTTGTCAAACTGAGATCTTACACTCACGGAGATCTTACAAACTGGGTGAAAGGTAAGTTTGATAAAGGGATGATAGGATAGCCTGAGGCTAGCAACTGTGTGAAGCTATTACAATCACTAGTCCCAAAAAAACAGGAACAGGAGCAATTACCAAAGACATGAGTTTTTCAGGAAAGTCTACCTGGCAAGAGATGTGGCCTTTAGCATAGGACACAGCCAACCTGTAGTCACCTCTCAGGGCACAAGCTAGAAGAATAAATGCCTCAAACTTACTCTTTTCCAAGCTGCCAGCTCCAGCCAGCATCCATCATTGACATAACCAAAAAGAAACCATAGAGGTCAGTATCCTGGGCAAAAGGAAGGGTGAGAAAAGTTTGAAAAGAGACCTAAGGGGACAAACAGAAAATATCTCATATATGCAGTACCAAGAAACAGTGAATCACGCAATAAAGACTTCCCAGTAAATGATAAAGAACAGTCCCAGGCAGATTCACTTTAAAATGTGTGTGGTCTGAGACAAAAGTACATTTAACCCCCACAGCTGCACCCCAACTCGCATGTCCAATATTCCTCCAATATTGTGTTCCATTTCCTGCACAATTTTTTAAGTGGAGAAGAAGAAAACTCTGAACATTAAAATAGAAGGCCAACTAGTATAACTGGAAGGAATGATAACTAAAAGAATTCACATCACAAGGAATGAAGCAAAGCAATATCATGTGCCTCACTGAGAACACAAAATCATTTTCATAAAATTTTTACCACAAAATATTACCTGAATCTAATTGTGAGAAAACAACAGAGAAGGCCATATGGAGGAACATTTTACCAAACAACCAGGCTGTACTCTTCAAAAATATCGGAGTCATACAAGACCAAAAAAAAAAAAAACCAACACTGAGGAAAATTATCTATTGGAGGTGACTAAAAAACAATTATAAGTAAACACAGCACATAATCCTGGATTGAATTTGGACCAGAAGAAAAAATATTTGATATAAAAGCATTATTGGAGGATTCTAGCCAGGTCAATTAGGTTTTTCTAGATAAAAAGAAGAAAAGCTATTTCTATTTGCACACAATATTCTGTACAGAAATATGGAACAATATATCATAATTTTCTGTATAGAAAATTCTAATGAATATACTTACAAAAATCAGTGATATTTATATGTATTATTAATTAACAATTTGAAAATTAAATTAAGAAAACAATTTCATTTGCAATAGCATCAAAAAAATATTTTTCAGGGACAAAAGCAACAAAAGCAGCAGCAGACTTGTTCACTGAAAACTATAAAACATTGTTGAAAGGAATTTAAGGACATCTAAATAAGTGGAAAGACATACCATGTTTATGAATCAAAAAGACTTAATATTAAGATGGCAAACCTCTCCAAACTAGTCTACAGATTCAATTCCAATCAAAATCTTAGCTGACTGCTTTTTTTATTTTATTTTATTTTATTTTTCCAGCAATTGACAAGCTAATCTTAAAATTCTTCTGGAAATACGAGAGACTTAGAATGACCAAAACAATCTTGATAAAGAACAAAGTTGGAAGATTTGCACTACCCAACTTAAAACTTATTATAAAACTACATATGCAATTAAGAACATGCGGTTCTACCATAATAACAGACATACAGATCAATTGGTAGAACTTAGGATCCTGAAATAGATATTCACATTTATAGGCAGTAGGCTAACAACAAGGGGGCTAAGTAATTTAACGGAGGTGGGGGGGAACAGTCTTTTCAACATATAGTGCTAAGACAACTAAATATTCACATGCCAAAGAATGAAGTTGGACTTTTACCTCACACAATAAATGAAATTAACTCACAATGGACCAAAGACCTAAATTTAAGAGCTAAACTATAATACACTCTGAAGGTGTACATTTTTATTACCTTAAGTTAGGTAATGTTTTCTTAAGCAAGACCCCTAGTACATACACACACATACAAAAAAAAAAAAAAGGCAAAAAGTAGGTAAATTGGACTTTCTCAAAATTTTAAAATGTTCTTCAAAGGGCACTATCAATACACAAAGAACTATTGCATAAAACTGAATCCAACAGCACATGAAAAAGATTATACACCATAATCAAGTGAGATTTATCCCAAGGATGCAAGGATGGTTAAACATGTGCAAATCTGTAAATGTGGTATATCATATTGACAAAATGAAGGACAACAATCACTTGATTGTCTCAATAGATACAGAAAAACTATTTGACAAAATTCAACATCTGTTCTTTATAAAAATTCTTGATGAATTAGGAATAAAAGAAATATACCCAAGCACAATAAAGGGCATATATGACAAAATGACAGCCAATATTATACTACCCAAGAAAAAGCTGAATGTTCTCCCTTTAAGAACTGAAATGAGGGCCAGGTGCAGTGACTCATCCTTGTAACCTCAACACCTTGGAGGCTGAGGTGGGAGGATGACTTGAGCCCAGGAGTTCAAGATCAGCCTGGGCAACATCGTGAGACCCTGTCTCCACGAAAAAAAAAAAAAAAAAAAAAAAAAAAAAAAGCCGTCTGTTGTGGTGCACACCTGTACTCCCAGCTACTCAAGAGACTGACAGAGGATCACATGAGCCTGGGAGGTCGAGGCTCCAGTGAGCTGTGACTCCAAGCTGGGCAACAGAGCAAGACCTTGCTCAAAAAAAAAAAAAAAAAAAAAAAAAAAAAAAAAAAAAAAAAAACTGGAAAAAGACAAGGATATCCACTTTCACTACTCTTATTTAACATAGAACTGGAAGCCCTAGCCATAACAATTAGGTAAGAGGGAAAAACAAAGGACATTCAAACTGGAAAGGAGAAAGTCGAATTGTGCCTGTTTGAAGATGACATGATCTTATTTACAGAAAAACCTAAAAACTCTACAAAACAAAAAAACCTCTCAGAGTTATAAAGGAATTCAGTAAAATTGCAGGACATACATAAGCATATAAAAATAAGTAGTGTTTCAATATACATGAATAAGAAACTAGCTGAAAAAGAAATCAAGAAGGCAATCCCATTGACAATAGCAAGAACAACAAAAATACCCAGGAATAAATTTAACCAAGGAGGTGAAAGACGTCTACTAGAAAAACTACAAAAGAAATTGAAGAAGATACAAACAAATGGAAAGACATATCCCATGCTCATGGATCAGAAGAATTAATATTGTTAAATGACCATACTACCCAAAACATTTTACAGATTTAATGCAAGCCCTATAAAAATACCAATGACATTTTTCATAGAAATAGAAACAAATTTCTAAAATTTGTATGGAACCACAAGATACTTTGAATAGCAAAAAAGTCTTGAGCAGGAAGAACAAGGCTAGAAGCATCACACTAGCTAATTTCAAAATGTACTATAAAGCTGTAGTAATCAAAACAGCATAGTACTGGCATAAAAACAGGCATGTAGACCAATTAAACAGAATAGAGAACCCAGAAACTAATCCATAAATCTACAGCCAACGAATTCTGCCAAGAACTCTCATTGGGAAAAGGTCAACGTTTTCAATAAATGGTGCTGGGAAATCAGAATATCCATATGCAGAAAAAATGAAACTAGACCCCTGTCACCATACACAAAATCAACTCAAAAAATTTCAAGATTAAAATGTAAGACCTGAATCTATTAAACTGCTTGAAGATAACATAGGAGAAATCCTCCAGGACATTTGCCTAAGCAAACATTTTATAGTGAAGACCTCAAAAACACAGGCAACAAAAGCAAAAATAGACAAATGAGATTATTTCTAACTATAAAACTTGTGCACAGTAAAGGAAACAATCAACAGAGTGAAGAGACAACCTGAAGAATGGGAGAAAAATATTTGCAAAACATTCATTGGATAAGGGATTAATATTCAGACTATGTACTGGAACTCAATAGCACAAAACCAAATGATCTTTTTTAATATTGGACAAAAGATCTAAGCAGACATTTTTCAAATGAAGACTTACAAATAGCCAACAGATTAATAAAAAATGCTTAAAATCACTAATCGTCAGGGAAATGCAAATGGAAACCGTAATGAAATATTATATCACCACAGTTAGAATGGCTATTAGCAAGAAGACAAAAGACAAGTGCTGGCGAGGATATAGAGAAAAGGGAACTCATATACTATAAGTGGGAATGTAAATTAGCGTAACCATTAATGAAAACAGTGTCAAGTTTCCTCTAAAAGCTAAAACTAGAACCGTATAATCCAGCAATCCCGCAACTGGGTACATATACAAAGGAGAAGAAAGAAGTATGCCGAAGAGATATCTGCACTATCTTGTTTATTGCAGCACTACTCACAATACCTGAGATATGGAATCAACCTATATGTCCATCCACAGATGAATAAAGAAATTGTAATAGACATACACAGTGGAATACTATACTGCCTTAAAAATGAATGAAATCCAATCATTTGCTGCACCCTGGAAGAGCGTGGAGGACATTATATTAAGTGAAATAAGTCAGACACAGAAAGATAAATACTGTATGGTCTCACTCACATGTGAAAACTAAAAAAACGTTGATCTTAATAGAAAGTAGAAAGTAGAATAGTGGCTACTAGAGTCTAGGAAGGATAGGAGGAAGAGAGGATTGGAAGAGTTTGGATAATGAATTCAAAATTACAGGCAGATAGGAGGAATAAGTTCTAGTATTCTATAGCAATGTAGGGTGACTATAATAAACAATAATTCATTGTATTTTTTCAAAAAGAAGAGAGAATTTTGAATGTTACCTATACAAAGAAATGATAAAAATTTGAGGTGGTAGATATTCTAATTACCCTGATTCAACCATTATTTATTTTATACAAATATCAAAATATCACAATATACTTCATAAATCTAAATGATTATTATGAGTCAATTAAAAATATGCATATTTTTAAATTGTTAATAAGAACTGTTTCATATATAAAAATCTCATAACATACATAGAAATAACAGAATTTCAAAATGAGAAAACAATTTGAATAGAAAATATTCAAATTGTCAATAAGAACATGAAAAGATGCTCAACACCATTAATCATTAAGGGAATGCAATTCAAAGTCACAACGAGATACCCCTTCACACATGCTAGGAAGGCTACAATAAAAAAGACAAATAATAACAAGTACTGCTGAGGATGTAGAGAAATTAGAACACTCAAACAGTGCTTGGTGAGAGTGTAAAATAGTACAGCTCCTTTAGAAAACAGATTGTGAGTTCCTCAAATGGTTAAACATAGAACTACTAGATACCCCAGAAATGTCATATACGCCCAAAAGACATGAAAACTTACATGCACACAAAACTTGTATAGAATATTCAAAATAGACAAAAAGTACATACAACTCAAATGTCCATCAACAGATAAAAGGATATGCAAAATGTAGTGTATCTATACAATGGAGAATTATGTCCCCATTAAAAGGAATGAAATATGGATAGGTGCTACAACATGGATGAAACTGAAAACATTATGATAAGTGATTGAAGCCAGGCACAAAGAACCAAATATTGTATAAATCTATCTATATGAAATGGCCACAATCAGCAAATCTGCAGAGATGGAGAGTAGACTGTAGTTAGCTAGAGCTAAGTGGGGGAAGGAGGAGAATAACCAATAATGGGTGTAAGGTTTCTTTAGGGAGTGATGGAAGTAATCTAAAATTAGATTAAAGTGATGGTTGCACTACAAATGTACTAAAATCATTGAATTATAAACTCTTAACAGGTGAACTTCATGATAATGTAAATCATATCACAAACCTATTAAAAATAATATGCACATATAGAGAAAATGTAAGTTCAATGTAATACAATGTTAATAACTGAGGAATCGTGTAATAGGTATATGGGACTTTTAAGTTTTGTAGCTTTTATGTAAGTGAAGTTTATTTCAAAATAAAAAGTAAAAATAAGCTTCATGGTGGTGATTTTTAAACTAAATACATGTATCATGGTGATAACATTAAAGATACAAAACAAATATGGGTTTAGAATGAGGCAAAAGATGATATGGTCTATTGAGGACCACTCCAGAATTCCAAGGAACATCATTTAAAACTAATATAATGGCTTGACATTCTCTACTTAATCTGTATCTCTAAATTCAATATGCGTGGTCCATGTGGCAAAACAGGCAAAGCTCTAGTGTCAGCCATCGGTTCAAATGTCAGCAAATTTTAGTTGTGTTGCCTAGGAAAATTATTTATTCACCAGCAGTGGACCACTCCCTGTATAATGTTCTGCTCCTTGTGTGTGGACGTGAACTATCAATGTTATAGAGTAACCATCCCATGGCTTAATATAGCGTAACTGATTTTAAGAAAGGATGAACCTAGGCCGAGGCGGGCGGATCACGAGGTCAGGAGATCGAGACCATAATACGGTGAAACCCCATGTCTACTAAAAATACAAAAAATTAGCTGGGCGAGGTGGCGCGCGACTGTAGTCCCAGCTACTCTGGAGGCTGAGGAAGGAGAATGGTGTGAACCCGGGAGGCGGAGCTTGCAGTGAGCTGAGATCGCGCCACTGCACTCCAGCCTGGGCAACAGAGCGAGACTCCCTTTCAAAAAAAAAGTGGGGGATGAATCTGACCTTACCACAAGAGCCTTTTAAGTCTGGATCTAGACGTCCGAGACAAACAAGTCAGAGATTTCTTTGTCAAGAGACATTTCTACTGTCTTCTTTAAAGATGGAAGGGCCACATGGCAAGGGCATGTGGGCAGCTTCTAGGACCTGAGTGACCCCCAGCTGACAGCCAGCAAAGAACCGGGGACTTCGGTTCCACAGTCTCCAGGAACTAGATTCTGCCAACGACCTGAATGAGCTTGGAAGTACATTCTTCACCAGAGGCTCTAGATGGGAACGCAGCCCAGCTGACATCTTAATTTTTGCAATGTGAGATCCCGAGAAGAGAACCAAGCCATGTGGCCCCTGGACTTCTGCCCTACATAACTATGAGCTATTAAATGGCTATTATTTTAAGCTGCTAAATTTGTAGTGATTTGTTATGAATAAATAGAAAACTGATATACAGAGTATCAGTTTCTTCACATATAAAATGAAAAGAACGGCACTATCTACCTCATAAGACAGTGTAACCTTATCAAATAACTATATAGTACATGCTTAATTTAGGTTAGCTCTCATTACCATTGTTATTACTATTGTTATTGAGATTAGGTAAAGCAAAATCTCAAAAAGAAATTGGAATCTTCTCCAGTAAATCCAGAGTCAACAATATTTTCATTAATATGCCAATCAAGATATTTTGGCATACCCAGGACATTAATAGTATTCCTAAAAGTTTTGGCTTTTATTCAAAATCTGATTCATCCCAATGGTAGCATTTCTTAGTGAAAGATAATGCTCTCAGTCTTTTAAAGTATTCATCACAAGGCTACCTGTCAAGTTTTGATGATGGGTGGAAAATGATGTAGACAGCAGGGAACACTCTTATAAATGTCCCCTGAATATGGCATTTAAAGTTTTATATATTAACTGTAAAACTGAAGTACTCTTAAAAACGAAAGGAGCCAAGGTGATACTTATAAAACAGACAAACCAAACCACCCAGAAAGAACGTTACACTTGTAAAATGGACTAAATAATTTTGTGTCGTCTAATTCCAGCTGTGGGCTAACACTCAGCATAGGTGATGCCCATATTCTGAAATTGACAGATTGCAAATGTGCACTTGTGTTCATGTGAAGCAAAATAGCACTTACTCCCAGGAGGTGTTTATCTTTAGCAATGAAGCAGAGAAATTGTTAGCCCTTATAATCTTAAGCAAAGATAGCCTTACCTCAGACATTATAATTTCTATTGATGTTTCATATCACCAAAATTGCCATGAAGTAATCCTCTTTATTACCAAGTAAGGACTTCATCCACTCCTTGGTCCTCACTGTCTATCAAATTTAAAACAAATTTAAAAGATAGTAGTATTTTTTAACGTCTGGAATTGACACAAATGTATCATCCAATTGTCAGAACAATAGAGAATGGCATACCTTCTAAAGTAGGCCCAAAGATCTACAGTTAAGCTATTAAAAATTTAAAAATTGCTAAAGAAATGAAATAGAAACATACCTTTAAAAAAAGGAAAACTATCATTAAGCTGTATGACTGTTTTTGAGGAGAGTCATAATTTTGAGAAAATTATTAACCGAGAGGCATCAGATACCTGCCTATGATAAACAACTTTCAATAACTGGCATTTCTGCTAAGAAGATTGATTTTAAAATTTATTTAAAATCTCATTCAGTTCCCCTCATCTTAGATATAAGTCTATTCTAACCTATTGAAGTCATTTCATATGACATTTTACATATTTTTAAAATCATGATCCGTGTTTTTTTAAAATTATTTTAAGTCTCATGGTCACACATAATTTATAAATTTGTCTATATCTCCTCTACTTCATTCCTTCTAATGACTTGAAAATCATCATTACCAATCACACATACATAATAGTTCTACCATTTTCTGGGCTCTTGAATAGCTGTTAAAAGAAAATTCGAAATTGTAAGTTAGTCTGACTTAGTAAAGAGTTCAAAAGCAAAGTTTAACATGCTGCTATTTCTTGTCACACTGACTTTTAAAGACATCTGACCTTATAGATTGTCTGTAAAATGTGAAAAGTGCTAAATATTCTTTATGTGATATTATACATAAACCACATTAAAATGCCTTTCAATAAATAAATGCAGCATTTGAGATTCAGGTAATTCTAATTAGATTGGCATAAAAGCCAAAAATATAAAGCAGACGTTGCTACCTTCTTCAGCCCTTGCCACCTTATCTTCAGCCCTTGCCTTTAACAAGCTGAGGAACACAAATTAAAACCCAAGTAAATCATGCTTGGTTCTGAGACAGAGAACGAATTTCCCCAGTATTTAAATATATTCAGTTATATATTATTATCATATATTAATATATAATATATTTATCTATATTTATGTAATATATTTATTATTATATTTAATATTATTTACTATATTTTTATTATCTTTAGATTTCTATGACTGAATATATTTAGTCATAGAAATCTAAATATGAAACCAATCTCCAAGAGGTTGTGAGATGACATTCCCCCATCTCTGTGAAAAGTTGAACAGTACTAATTAGGCCTAATCATATCTTTTGAAGGAGAAAAGAGTAATAGCATTTACTTTTTTATGTTTTTGTAAGTGGTTATATATTAAAAAAAAAAAAATTGCTGGAGAGAGCATTTCTTCAAAGCCCAGGACAACTGGCAAAGCTTATTCTTATGAGTGCAGAGGCCTCACTTCCATAAATTGAAATGTTAAATCTGTGGGTCTGAGGTAGCCTCTAAGAAAAAAACCAGCCCATGCTGAGGTACATTGGATTGTTATATCTGATATTCAAAACAACTTCAAAGAGGTTTGTACCTAAACTAAGTTTTAAAAAAATTTTCCATAGGTTTTTTGGGGAACAGGTGGTATTTGGTTACATGAGTAAGTTCTTTAGCAATGATCTGTGAGATTCTGGTGCATCAATCACCTGAGTAGTATACCCTGAACCTGATTTATAGTCTTTTGTCCCTCACCCTCCTCCCACCCTTTCCCCTTGAGACCCCAAAGTCTACTGTGTCATTCTTATGCCTTTGCATCCTCATAGCTTAGCTTTCATTTATGAGTGAGAACATAGGATGTTTGATTTTCCATTCCTGAGTTACTTCACTTAGAATAATAGTCTCCGGTCCCATCCAGGTTACTGCAGATGCCATTAATTTATTCCTTTTTATGGCTGAGTAGTATTCCATTGTATATCTGTACCACAGTTTCTTTATCCACTCA
The DNA here is from genome assembly GCF_047675955.1 of Chlorocebus sabaeus. Classification (NCBI taxonomy): domain Eukaryota; kingdom Metazoa; phylum Chordata; class Mammalia; order Primates; family Cercopithecidae; genus Chlorocebus; species Chlorocebus sabaeus. The sequence continues at coordinate 21,903,981 of NC_132918.1, read as the reverse complement.
TTGGTTGATGGGCATTTGGGTTGGTTCCACATTTTTGCAATTGTGTGTTGCGCTGCTATAAACATGAGTGTGCAAGTATCTTTTTCATATAATGACTTCTTTTCCTCTGGGTAGATACCCAGTAGTAGGATTGCTGGATCAAATGGTACTCCTATTTTTAGCTCTTTAAGGAGTCTCCACACTGCTTTCCACAGCGCTTGTAGTAGTTTACACTCCCACCAGCAGTGTAGAGGTTCCTGGTTCACCACATCCATGCCAACATCTATTATTTTTTGATTTTTTGGATAATGGCCATTCTTGCAGGAGTAAGGTGGTATCACATTGTGGTTTTCATTTGCATTTCCCTGATCATTACTGATACTGAGCATTTTTTAAAAATATATGTTTGTTGGCCATTTGTATATCTTCTTTTGAGAATTACCTATTCCTGTCATTAGCCCACTGTTTGATGGGCTTGCTTGTTTTTTTCGTGCTAATTTGCTTGAGTTTGTTGTAGATTCTGGATATTAGTCCTTTGTCAGATTTATAGATTGTGAAGATTTTCTCCCACTCTATGGTTGTCTATTTACTCCGTTGACTGTTCCTTTTGCTGTGCAGAAGCTCTTTAGGTTAATTAAGTCCCAGCTATTTATCTTTGTTTTTATTATGTTTGCTTTTGGGTTCTTGGTCATGAAATCCTTGCCTAAGCCAATGTCTAGAAGGGATTTTCTGATGTTATCTTCTAGAATATTTATGGTTTCAGGTGTTAGATTTAAGTCCTTGATGCATTTTGAGTTGATTTTTGTATAAAATGAGAGATGAGTATCTAGTTTCATTCTCCTACATGTGGCTTGCCAATTATCCCAGCACCACTTAATGAATAAGGTGTCCTTTTCCCAGGTTTTTTTTTTTTTTTTTTTTTTTTTAGACAGAGTCTCACTCTGTCACCCAGGCTGGAGTGCAGTGGCACAATCTCGGCTCACTGCAACTACCGCCTCCTGAGTTCAAGCAATTCTCCTACCTCAACCTCCTGCGTAGATCAGATTACAGGCATGCACCACCACATCTGGCTAATTTTCTGTATTTTTAGTAGAGATGAGATTTCACCATGTTGACCAGGCTGGTCTCAAACTCAATCCACCTATCTCAGCCTCCCAAAGTGTTAGGATTACATGTGTGAGCCACCAGACCCGGCCTTTTCCCCACTTTATATTTTTGTTAGCTTTGTTGAAGATCAGTTGGCCATAAGTATTTGGCTTAATTTCTGGGTTCTCTATTCTGTTCCATTGGTCTATGTGCCTATTTTTATACCAGTACCATGCTGTTTTGGTGACTATGGTCTTATAGTATAGTTTAAAATCAGGTAATATGATGCCTCCAGTTTTGTTCTTTTTGCTCAGTCTTGCTTTGGCTATGCAGGCTCTTTTTTGGTTTCATATGAATTTTAGGATTGTTTTTTCTAGTTCTGTAAAGAATGATGGTGGTATTTTGATGGGAATTGCATTAAATTTGAAGATTGCTTTTGGCAGAATGGTGATTTTCACAATATTGATTCTAACTATCTATGAGTATGGGATGTGTTTCCATTTGTTTGTGTCATCTATGATTTCTTTCAGCAGTGTTTTTTAGTTTTTCTTGTAGAGATCTTTCACCTCCATGGTTAGGGGTGTGTGTGTGTATATATATATGTGTGTGTGTGTGTGTATATATATATATATCAGCCATTGTAAAGGGAGTTAAGTTCTTGATTTGATCTTCAGCTTGGTCGCTGTTGGTGTATAGGAGAGCTACTGTGTGTACGTTAATTTTGTATCTGGAAACTGCTTAATTCTTTTATCAGTTCTAGGAGCTTTTTGGAGAAGTCTTTAGGGTTTTCTAGGTATACTATCATATCGTCAGCAAACAGCAACAGGTTGACTTCCTCTTTATCAATTTGAATGCCCTTTCTTTCTTTCTCCTGTCTGATTGCTCCGGCTAGGAATTCCAGTACTACGTTAAAGCGAAGTGGTGAAAGTGGGCATCCTTCTCTGGTTCCAGTTCTCAGAGGGAATGCTTTAAACTTTTCCCCATTTGGTATTTTGTTGGCTGTGGGTTTGTATTAGATGGCTTTTATTAGATTGAGGTATGCCCCTTGTATGTGGATTTGGCTGAGAGAAAACAGTGATAGCATTTACTGATTAGAATTGTTATCAAATTTTAAAAAAACTGATCATATTTATTTAACTACAAGACAGTCTTACTTAAATCAGGACTCCCCAATAAAAATATCCTGTCAGTCATTTATGATCAGGATTCTGGTGTATGAGATCAATTAAATTATGGTACACATAAGAAAGTCATGAGACATTTCTTTTTTGTAATAGATAAGGTAGTGGCCAATTATTACGTATCAGTACTGTCAAGTCTACTCCTTCTGTCTTCTTCTTAATGCCAGTGAAGATTTATTTATTTTTTTTTTTGAGACGGAGCCTTGCTCTTGTTGCCCAGGCTGGAGTGCAATGACCCGATTTTGGCTCACTACAACTTCTGCCTCTTAAGTTAAAGCTATTCTCCTGACTCAGCCTCCCAAGTAGCTGGGATTACAGGCATACGCCACCACGCCCGGCTAATTTTTTGTATTTTTAGTAGAGATGGGGTTCACCGTGTTGGCCAGGCTGATCTTGAACTCCTGACCTCAGGTGATCTGCCCGTCTCAGCCTCCCAAAGTGCTGGAATTACAGGCGTGAGCCACCAAGCCCGGCTCTTTAATGCCAGTGAAGATCATTTTTGTTCCAGAGATGTACTTCTTGGGATTCTCCAAAAACTCCGTCAGTGTCTCCTCTCCCCAGCTGATGTCTTTGTTTTTGTTGGCACTGCGTAAGAGAACACAGCAGCCTGACCTGTCTTCTGCCCAGAAATCATGGAGATATGGCCCAGTCTTGTGCTTGCCCCTCTTTTCCATGGTGTGACACTGGGGACACTTCTAAATAAAAATCTTCTTGCCTTCCTAGCATCACTCATATTTAATTCTATCTTTTCATGCTCATACTACTAAGGTCCCTGCTCAGAAGCCAAACATCTTTCTCTCTCTTGTATTTTGAATCCTAACAAAATCCAATATCCTTGAAAATAACTAACTTTTGGAGAGAAGTTTATTCATTATCTTTATGAAACACTTTAGCTTATCCTCAAAAAGAATGGCCACTTATAAGATTATTCTATTACATGTAACTTATATCTTAATTATTTATATGAACATCATATTCAAAGCACACTGCTAGTTGAGCAGAATGGCACATCGATAAGTGAAATCCGAACCAAATCCTGATATCTGAATGCTGATATAGGGCATATCTCCATATATCTAAACAGAGTGGAGTGGAGGGAAGATTTCCCACATTAAAAGACTCAAAGTGCCTTAACTATTTAAAACATTTGGTCAAGGCTTGTTCTCAAGCACTGGGGTTTTCACAAAGATGTTCTTGTCTGTGGATAGTTGTTAGTTAAACTTCATGTTGGGAGGAATTACTGAAGCCTAAGAATTCCTATTCTGCCATCTTGCTCAAGTTTAATCTTCTTGGTATAACATCTTTACAGAGTAATTGCCAGTATCTACAAATAGATATTCACATTTTTATTTTAAAAACATTAAACAATATATATTTTTATATACTTATGTAAATATATATATTCTTATATATTTATATATTTTATATATATATAATGTCCATGTGGACACCTGTATGGACCACAGAACAGGATGAAAGTTGCATCAGAAGGTTTCACTTTAATGATATCACTCCTTCCTCTCCCCCAAATAGGCACAAGGCCACATGGAGAGGATTTCCCTAAGCCCACGTATTCTCCAAGAGGAAAAGAGAACTGGAGATGCACATCCAGCTTCCCCAGCATTTTGAGACACTTCCCAGGAAGCCCACTCTGGTCCACATTGTATTTAAAAATCATAACATCACTTTGTACCCCATAAATATATACGATTATAATTCGTCAATTTAGAATAAAAATTACACTGAGTTATATTCTTATCACAGAATATGAGTAGGCCATTTAGTTTTATTCTTTATCATTTTATTTTTTCTAATTTTCTATGAACAGCATTTATTTTCTTAAAAGGAAATAAATCATTTCTTTTATCATCATTAAAAAGAAAATAAGCTTTTACTTTCTTGATCATTCTAAAATGTAATTGTCTAAATCTGAAAATTACTGATATCATTTAGACTACAGTACTATTTTTTTCATTCATTTATTTCAGTACCTAATTTATAAAGATTATTATTTCAATGTCTATCATTAATTTACTACCAAGTAGGAACCCTACAACATGCTTACTGGAGCAGAGAAATTAGAAAGAAAGGCTTAACTAGTTCTCCAAAGTCAGTTTTGCCTTATAATTTTCACAGAATAGCATGACAAGAGTTTTTAAAATAATAAATAATTTTGATTTATTAATCGTGATAACTTATTAATAAATTGGTATGTCTGCCTCTCAGTTGGCTCTTTTAGTTAAAACCTGGGTGATTGGGAACATATTAAACTTTTAGGGGTACCTAAAATAAATTTTAGTTTCTAAGTTTGGAACATTTAGGAGCAGCTAATAGATGAAAGAAAGACTTAGGAATTTTTTATTCAGTTTTAAACTTCACCTTATTGCTCAGCAAGTGTGACTGACTTTGATAATGTGTTGTCCCTCTACAAACATTATATTATTGACCCAGAGTCATGATACTGAGCTGCTTATTCAGACTTGTTGATAAATGCCTGCCACTCATTCACACACATTTGCATCCCACCTAATTGAGATTAGGGTAAAGTTTATGTCAGCACAAAAACATTTTTGATGTGAGGGGAAAACAAACCAGTGGCTGTAATAGGAACTGGACCTTTCTTTATTGCCATGGTCCTCCAACTGAACTAATTGATCCAGGGACAACATTCAGTGTTTCCTTCTAAACAATTCAGTTCAGGACAGTTCCTTCTAACACATTTTTATAACCACTGAACTTCAGATCTACATAATAACCACTTGTAAATAACCAAATAGAAAATCTGTAAGGAATAGAAGAAATGTCCCACCTTAATCAACATCAAAGAATACTTTTCAATGCCATGTGAGCAGTGTGAAAAGCTGAGAATGACTCCTGGACCCACCAAAACTCCAAAACTCACGTGTAGCTGCATCGCTGGAGCCAGTACCTACGACTCGCAGCTGTTGACACCATGCCCAAGAGAAAGGCCAAAGGATGGACCAAGGTTAAGAATAAACCACGGAAAAGATCCACAAGGTTGTCTGCTAGACCTCCTTCTCCAAAGCTAGAGCCCAAGCCAGAAAAGGCCCCTACAAATAAGGGAGAATGTTTATATAAAGAGAAAAAGAGAAAAACTTATGTTGGCAAGGATGGAAATAACTTTGCAATAAACAAAGATGTCACAATAGACCAGGCATAGAAAGCTAAAGGCGTTGTGATATGACAAGTGAAATGTGTGCATTTTTTGATAACTCTGGACTTCTGGTGAATGTACAATTTGAAATACTATTTTTTATCAAGTTTTATAAAAATGTAGAATTTAAGCCATGCTGTCAGCTCACAGAACGCTTTATTGTTTTGGGGGAAGGGTCATATGTCACTAACAGAATGTCATTGAAGCTGGATTGATGTGGGGAAAACACCTTTCCCTTCTAGTTTTGAGACTTCCTCTTGGCTCCCAGAAGAGATTCTCTGATGTTGACACACATGTCCAACTTGGCACAAATGCTCATGGTGTAGAAAAACAAATTCATTTTAACGTTTCTTCTCCCTTTCCACCTTCTGCATAGGCTTAACTCCCTTAAATCCAGTCACTTTTTGGGACCTGACCCTCAGTAATTGGTTACCAGTATGTCAAGCAATCTGGACTTTCCAGGGCCCCACAAAAGAGCAGCAATTCCATTTCTAGACTGTAGGTCTTCAGATAAATTCTGCCATTTTCATTTCACTTCCCAAAAGTGAGGGTCAGCTTGGGAAAAGTTGTTAAACAACAGCTAAATGGGAAATGTCAACCTTCACTCTAAACTTTTCCTGTTTAGAGCATCAAATAAAGACTTCAATGCATTTTATAGTGGCTTTCTGATTTTGGTAACCCATTGAAGAAGGGAGTTTGAAAGTTGTTGCATACTGTTAATGATCGTCTGCCCTAATGATTGCCCATGAAATGGGCATGAAATGCCATGAAATGCCATGATTGTTTATGAAAAATACCTTTACTAAAGTTGGATACAGTTTGATTTGGAGTAAATAAATAATAAATGCTCTGTGTGTGTGTGCGCGCGCGCGCATATAAATCCTGCCCTCAAGGAACTTGAATTTTGCCTAGCAGGCAAGAAGATTCAGAGAAAGAGGTAAGCCAGGAAATATAGCAATTCGAGTAGGTGTTATGTCTAGAGTTAAATCTTAAGATGCTTCATCTCAGTGTCATAAAAATTATAATGAGCCAGTACCTTTCCTGGATGAGCAAACACAATAAGATGAGAGAGCTGTCAAATCTCAGCTGGATTTCCCAGATAAATTAAATTCCTCTGCATGGTTGATCTTGATGCTAATCCCAACACGTAGGTGATCCTTGCAGTCTGCTTTTTTAACTTTCTACTCTAATTAACATACTTAGTTCTACTCAGATTTCTTCATTCGTTTTTTTTTTTTCATCTTTTCTCTAGCCATTAAAAAAGTTAACTTTCCAACCTGCTAATGCATCTCAACCTCAAGTATTTGCATGGATGAGCTTCAAAAGGCCTATATGTTTCCTTAAAAAGGTTTTTATGAGAGAAAATTCTTTGAATTTAAGGTGTTGTTCTAATTTTAATAAGAAGAGGGCACTAATCAAATCCTTTGTGGTAAAAATCAATGTCCTTCTTGTCTTATTTAAAAGTGTCTGTCAAAGACCTTGAAGGAATTAAATTATTGCAAAATTTTCAGATGAATTTCTTAAAAGATGTATTCTTATATTTACCTATGCTCTGCATACATTTTTATCCCATTGTTTACACCAATATCTTTTTCCATTTTTTATTTTTTTCACTGGAACAGTACTATCACATTGTTGAACCTGGTCAAGCAAAGATTAAGTTAATGACTTAACTCTATAGACATTGATTAACACCTTCTCTGAGCAAAGTAAAATGGTAGCCACTCAGGTAAATACAAAGATAAATTATCAAATATCCAATTCTCCTAAAGTTCACCATCAAGTGGGAGAGGTGGTGATAACACACATAATTCAATGCCTGCATAAGATGTTGAGAAAATATAGAGGAGGAGAGTAAAATCAAGATGCCAGAATTTCTGGTAATAAACAAAAGCATCAAAGAAGTCTTCGTAACACCTGTAAATCTCAGAATTTCTCTGGTAGATTTTGTTAGAAATGACAGTATTCAAAACAGTTTTCATCCTCCCAGCTGGGAATAGCTATCAAATCCTAAGTCCAAGTTTTCTCATAGTTCACTAAATTGTCTTGGGTCTTGAAGAAGATAACTAAAAAGCTATCAATTAATATTTACAATATTTTGATGGTATGTAGAATATTTCATAAACTTTACATGGTAAAATATTTAGCTCCTTTTAATGATGGCAAAATGTAGTTAGATATAAAAATGTTCACCAAAAATGTAGACGTCAGTTATACCCACTTTATTATGGCCATAAGTTAATAATTGATTTGTATGAAATAAAAAATAGAAAGATAATTAATAAGAGAAATTGATTCTTTTTATAAAAAGGAGACTTGCTGCTCATAGAAAAATCATATGGGAAAAAAATATTCAATTTTTTGCCCAAATGATCAAGTATTGAATAAAGAATTTGTGAAGGTGCAAGCACTCAAAATCCCATGTGTACAGGTTCAAGAAGTCACTATAAGATATGCCCTAGCAAAATGTGGTAGAAAAACAAGAAAGGGGTAGATTGGTATCCAGAACATACAGGACCAAACACAGAGAGCTACAAAGTGGAGTTTTACCAGGACAGCCATGACTTAGGCTAGAAAGTAACCAGTATCGGTCAAAGCAGGAAGAACAAGGACTCCAGGGATATCTTAGTTTATTTGGGCTGCTATAACAAAAATGTCATAGACTAGGTGGCTTGCAAACAAGATAAATTTATTTCTCATGGTTCTAGAGGCTGGAAAGTTTAAGGTCAACGCTGTGGCAGATCCAGTGTCTGGTTAAGGCTCTCTTCCTGGTTCATCAGTGATAATCTCACTTGGTGGAAAGGGAAGAAATCACTGGGGTCTCTTTTATATGAGCACTAATCCCATTTAGGAGGGTTGCCTCTGCCCAGATGAACTATTCATCTCTCAAAGATCTTACCTCCAAATAGCCTCACATTGACGATTAGGTTTCAATATAAGTATTTTGGGAGGACACAAACATTTTGTTTATAGCAAGAGGTAAGCTTTCCAAATTACTATATTTATTTGTACATTTGAGGAAATAATAGTGGTGAGTTTGGTTGATCTGACACAGGATTTGTAAAGGTATGTGGAAATTCAGACAAAACAAGAAAGAGAATAAGGCAGTTATGAATTCCGAGAGTAACAAAAGGCTGAAAAAAAGTAAAATACAATAATGGTATACTACTTAACTCATTAATAAACAATATCTACATAGTAAATACTGACATTAACCTAAGCAAATGTTTTATAAGATATTGAGAAGATAGAGGAAAAGAAGAGAGGTTAGTGCAAAAGAGAGAAATTTGTAAGTCATTAAGTAATATTTAAATGTGATAAATCAAGAAAAAGTGATGTATAATTCAGATATGGAAGAGGCAGAAATGCCAGAAGACTCAACTAAACTTGTTATGTCTCTGGCTAATGGCACTGGAAATGAAGAAGTGGGAATGTATCTGATGTTTGTTATAGTCTTTTATTTTTAGAAAGCTATATGTAAATTATTTTGATTAAAAATCTTTGGCCAGTCACAGTGGCTCATGTCTGCAATCCCAGCACTTTGGGGTGCTGAGTCGGGTGGATCACTTGAGCTCATGAGTTAGAGACCAGACTGGGCAACATGGTAAAACTGTCTCTTCAAAAAATACAAAAATTAGCCAGGTGTGGTAGCATGTACGTGTAGTCTCAGCTACTTGGGAGCCTGAGGAGGGAGGATGGTTTGAGCCTGGAAGGCAGAGGTTGTAGTGAGCCGAGACAGGGCCACTACAGTCAGTCTAGCCTAGGAACTAGAGTCAAACTTTGTCTCAAAAAAAAAAAAAAAAAAAAAAAAAGAAAAGAAAGAAAGAAAAAAAGAAAAGAAAAAAAAAGGAAATCCTCAATTTTTTTTATTACTTTGGAAACCAAAAAGTACATCCTGCCTAATCTAAGTAGGAAGGAATTTGATGGGGCTAAGGAAACAGAACTGAACATCCTAGAGCACACAGAGATTTGGTCCAACAAAGAAATTTCTACCACCAAAAGTTTCATATCCCAGCTACCACATTTTCTGGAAAAATGGATGCTATACTTTAAGGTTGCTTACTTTTGAATCAGTCTTCTAGAGTGTGAATGCTGTGTCCTCGCCGAGAAGCAAAGGAGTCTAGAAAAGTGAGTTTTCTGGATCCTCCTTTGAAAAAGCAAAACTTTAACTGTGGAGAATTATCAGAATATAGACAAGGAGTTCAATAAATACTGGGCATCCAGAAATGATACAGTTTAGGACATACAGATGCATAATTCCTTTTCTAGAATGTATGTTTCTCACAATGATATCTGACAATTTAAATAAAAGCTTCATTAATAATTCTAAAAAAGTACTGAGAAAATGTTGTAATTCTGGATTGGCTACTTCTGGGAACTCGTGTGTTGTGATGGGCTAGATATATCTGAGCATAATCTAGTGAGTATAGATTCCGGGCTGGAATTTAAGAAAGCAAGTTTGAACAACAGCTGAAACATTTTTTTTTTTTATAAGGAAAGGTACAGAAGACCAGATTTAAAAATTAACATCTTCAGAAAATAGTTATGAATGGCTTTGTACTGCTAACTTTATCTCTTCTACACACTACACATTAAATATTCTTTTGACTTTAGCTGTAAATTGGCCATCTTAAGTACAAGCCTTGGTGATTGTATTTTTCTTTAGCTAAAATTACCAAAAAATTACTTTACTTATTAGCAGTGATTGTGTGATTGTCACCTATGTTAAGAAGTAAACATATCAATTTATCTTCAGGATAATTATCTCTGCATAATTAAAGGCAGGTGAAGACACAAAGAACACAAGAAAATTGAGTCCAAATCCATTCTATAATATAGAACAAAAATTGGAATAGTTACTTGATGAAATGGGTCCCAGTTTCATTTGCTAATCTGAGTCAACATAACATTAGGAAACTAGGCTAGCCCAACAATTTAAATATCATTTATACATCCATAAAACAACTCCTAGGAATATAATCACTCCAAAATTCTTCAGACACTGAGTCCTTCAAGGCAGAATCACAGATAGTAGATATTGCATGATAGTGTCCCATCAATTATGTTCTGCCTCTGGGAAGATGATAATAGTCATTGATTCACAAAATGTATGTGGTGGGAATAAATTTAGAGTTGATCTGACATATATCAGGCTCATTTTACAGATTATCAAATCCACAATGTTGGAATTAAAAATAATCACATCTTCATTTTGTATGTGAAAAGAAAAACTCAGAAAGTAAAAGCATTAACATATGTGGCAGAAAATGTTTGGAACACAGATTTCTTGATATCAAAGAAGTAAGGAGCTAAGAAATCATGTCAGACAGTGTACACACTCTTAACTGCTACACTATACCGCCCCTTAAAAAAAGGGAAAAAGAGTTCATAAGCATGGAAAGTCCAATTTTAACAATAATAAAGATATGCAACTTAAAACAAGAAGAAATCACATTTCACATATAATTGATCTCATTATTCACAGTAATTATGTCCTATAAAGTTTCTGAGAATACTAAAGTAGTAAACACCAAGTCATTGCTTTTAAAGGAAATATGGGATAAGACTCCTGTAAGATTTCAGTGACAACATTTTTGTCAAATGATTAATATATTAATATAATTTAATTTTACTATATACTGTAACTGAGAAGGGTTTAACATTTTCCTAACCCTGGGTGACATGAACATAAATTTCTTTGGCATTTAGCCTCACAACAAGACTATCTACTATTCGTTTTTTACCTGTCATCTTACAAATCTACAAAGTTAGCTGCTTTTCCATCTTTTCCATGTCATCAGCCTGGACTATAGATGTTACCTGAGCATTTTTCCAGAGCTGCCTCACATGCAGATGAACAAATTTTCACTTGCTTTTTCCAGATATAGCATAGTGTTGATTTATTAACATTAACCTCATGTTCAACAGCACCATAACTCAGCCCTGAATGAAGCTTATTGGACATATGTATTTTCTCCAGAAGACACATTACAGCTTTCTTACACATAGGAACACTAGACAGCACTTTAGCACTGGGGTTGGGCACCATTTAAAAGAGCAAAGCCATCAGCAAAAACACAAAAATGCAAAATTTTGGCACTAAATTGGCCTGAAAATGATGCTTGGTTGCAATAAGAAAGTTGAAACAAGAAGGCAGAATATTGCCTTGTTCAGTTTTAGTTGGAAATGTACCAAATGTTTTGCCACTCTGAATGTTCATGAATGGCCAGGAAAGTGCTTCATCTTAATGAGTAGGCAAATTCAAGAATACAGAATTTATGAATAATGAGAACTGGTTATATATTGACAAAGAATTAGATAAGATTAGTGTTGGCAAGGATGAGGGACAGTGGGCACACTCTGCTGCTGGTGTGTGCCTTTCGATTTAGTACAGAATTTCCAGAAGCCAACTTGGAAATACGAATCAGAAACCTTAAAATTGTTCACATGCTGTAATGGTTCATTTCATGTGTCAATTTGACTAGGTCACAGGTTGCTCAGATGTTTGAACAAACATTATTCTAGATGTTTCAGTGAGGGTGATTTTGGAGAATTAACATTTATATTGCTAAACTGAGTAAAGCAGATTGCCATCCTCTATGGTTGTGGGCCTCATCCAATCAGTGGAAGGTCTAACTAGAACAAGAAATCTGATCTTCCTCTGAAAAGGAAAGAACTCCTTTGGCCTGATCACCTTCAAACTGGAACATAAGATTTTTCTGCCTTTGGACTCAAACTGAAGCATCTACTCTTAATGGATCTTGAGCCTGCCAGCCTTCAGATGGAATACATTGGCTCTCCTGGTTCTCAGGCCCTCAAACTCAGCCTAGCACCTACACTATTGGCTCTCCTGGATCTCCAACATGCTGAATCATCATGAAGATTTTGGGACTCATCAGCTTCCATAATTGCATAAGCCAATTATTTATAATAAATCTTTACAAACATATGTAAACACATGATGTATATGCATTCTATGTACACACACAAATTGTGTGTATATATGCATGTGTACGTGTGCGTATATACATCATATTGGTTGTTTCTCTAGAGAGTCCTGAGAAATATACATGCTTTATTCCTGGAATTGTACATCTAGGAATATATCCTGAGAAATTAATTGGACAGTATTCAAATTATTCAAATAGAAAGAGAGCTGTATATGTACAGTATATGAGATTGCATATAATATATACAATACAGTATATCATAGCTGTGTATCTTGTACATAATGAGAGGTTTGTGGGAAGAATATTTATAATAGCAACAAATTAGGAAGAAAATAAACATCCACAACAAAGTTTTTCATATATCCTACTATGCTATTATATCAAAAATTATGATCTAGATACTTATTTATGTGAAACGGTACTTAGAAAATATTGAGTAAAAATTTGCTAATGGCCAAAAAAATTGTTAATGACCATAGGTAGTAGAATCACATTTTTAAAATGTGTGTGAGATGTATCATACAGAGCAAGATGGCCAAATAGAACCCTCCAGTGATCACTCCCCCTACAGAAACGCCACATTGACCAGCTATCCACACAAGAAAGCCTCTCCGTAAGAACCAAAAATCAGATGAGCAATCACAGAACCTGGTTGTAACATCATACCAACGGAAGAGACAGTGAAGTGGTAGGAAAGACAGTCTTGAATTGCTGACACTGCCCCTCTCCCATTCTCCAGCAGCAGACACCTGGTGTGGAGAGAGAATCTGTGCACTTGGGGTAGGGCGAGCACAGTGATTGTAGGACTATGCATTGAACTTAGCATTGCCTGTCACAGTGGAAAGCAACACAGGGCAGAATTCAGCCGGCACCTATGCAGGGAGCATTTAGACCATCGCTACCAGAGAGGAATCATCCATCTCAGCAGTGAGAACCTGAGTTCCAACTAGCCGAACCTCTGCAGACTAAAGTGCTATGGGGTTCTAAATGCACATGAAAGGCAGTGTAGGCCACAGGGATTGCAAGTCTTGGTGCTTGCAAGTCTTGGAGCCAGTGGACCTGGGGTGCACATGACCTAGTGATACATAACCTGGGGTGGAAAATAGAGTGCTTGTGTCACCCCTCCCCCAACCAAGGCAGTGCAGCTTGCAGTTCTGGAAGAGACTCCTCTCTGTTTGAAGAGAGGAGAAGGAAGAGTAAAAAGGACTTTCTCTTAAAACTTGGATACCAGCTCAGTCACAGCTGGACAGGGCACCAGGCAGAGTCCTGAGGCCCGTATTCCAGGCACTAACTCCCAGATGACATGTCTAAACATATGTTGGGCCAAAAGGGAACCCATCACCTTTTGGGGTTTCCTTCTGGCCCAGGGAAGGAACCAGTTCTCATAGGATCCATCAACTGCTGACTAAAGAGTAGCTGGGCTTTGAATAAACATCAACAGTAGCCAGGTAGTAATTGCTGCAGGCCTTGGGTGAGATCCAGTACCATTCTGGCTTCAGTTGTGACCCAGAACTTCCTCAGTTGTGGTGGTCATGGGGAGAGACTTTATGCTTGAGGAAGAAAAGGGATGGGTAAAGGGGACATTGTCTTGTTGCTTGGGTATCAGCTGGGCCACAGTGGGTTAAGCAAGAAGTGGGTTCCTGAGTCTCTTATTCTAGGCTTTGGCTCCTGGACGGCATTTCTGGACCCACCCTGGGCCAGAGGGGAGCTGACTTCCCTGAAAGTAGAGACCTAGGCCTGGCAGCATTTACCACAGGCTTACTGAAGAGGCCTTGAGCCTTGAGTAAACATCAGCAGTAGCTAAGCAGGACTCACTGTGAGCCTGGGGTAGTAGTGGCCATGAGGAGAGACTCCTGCTTGAGGAAAGGTGAGGTAAGAGTGGGAAGAACTGTGTCTTGTGGCTTGGGTGCCAGCTCAGCCACAGTAGAAAAGAGCACAAAGTAGACTCCTTAGGTTCCTGAAACTAAGTTTATAACTTAAAAGATGAAAAACCTCAAAAAATAAAAGAAAAGAAACAATATAATGATGCATCTTAAACAACTAGTAAAGCAAGAGCAAACCAAACCCCAAATTAGGAGAAGAAATAATAAAGATCGGAGCAGAAACAAATGGATTGGAATGAGGAAACAACACAAACATTGGAGCTTTGAAAAGAGGAATAAAATCCACAAAACTACAGCCAGACTAAGAAAAAAGAGAGAAGATTCAAATAAATAATATCAGAGATTGTTTTTCTTAAAAAAAGGACACATCACAAATGATAGTAGAGAAATTCAAAGGATCATTAGAGGCTACTATGAGTAACTAAATATCAGTAAATTGGAAATTTAGTTACTTTAGTTACTAGGATAAACTCCTAGACACATGCAACCTAACAAGGTTGAACCATGAAGAAACCCAAAATCTGAATAGACCAATAATAAGTGGTGACAGCTGTTTTAATAAAAAAAGTCTCCCAACAAAGAAAAGCCTGTGACCCAATTGCTTCACTGCTGAATTTTATTAATCATTTAAAAAAGAAATAATATTAATCCCACTTCAACTATTCTGAAGTATAGAAGATGGAGGAATACTTCCAGACTCATTCTGTGATCCCAGTATTACCCTGATACCAAAAAGCTTAGTATAGAAGGAGCATACCTCAATACAACAAAAGCCATACATGAGAGATCCACAACTAGCATAATACTGAATGAGGAAAAACTGAAAGTCTTTCCTCTAATATCTGAAA
Organism: Chlorocebus sabaeus; assembly: GCF_047675955.1. Lineage (NCBI taxonomy): Eukaryota > Metazoa > Chordata > Mammalia > Primates > Cercopithecidae > Chlorocebus > Chlorocebus sabaeus. The sequence goes on along the minus strand of NC_132918.1, from coordinate 21,888,879 downwards.
CACAACGAGGATGCCCACTTTCACCAATGTTATTCAACTTATTACTGGAAGTCCTAACTAAAGCAATCAGAAAAGAGAAAGAAAGAAAGGGCATCCAAAATGAAAAGGAAGAATTTAAATTATCCTTGTTTGCAGGTTATATGATCCTATATCTGAAAACACCTAAAGACTCCCCCAGAAACTATTAGAACTCATAAATAAATTCAGTAAAGTTGCAGGATACAAAATTAACATACAAAAATAAGTAGTATTTCTATATGCCAACAGCAAACAATCTGACAAAGAAATCAATAAAGTAATTCCATTCATAATGGCTACAAATAAAATACTTAGGAATAAACCCAACCAAAGAAATTTTAAAAATCTCTACAGTGAAAGCTATAAAACATTGGTGCAATAAATTAAAGAGGACACCAAAAATGGAAATATATTTTATGTTCATGAATTCCAAAAAGTAATATTGTTAAAAGTCTATACTACCTAAAGCAATCTACAGATTCAATGCAATCTCTATAAAAAATTCCAGTAACATTCTTCACAGAAATAGAGAAAATAATCCTAAAATTTATATGGAACCACAAAAGACCCAGAATAGCCAGAGCTATCCTGAGCAAAAAGATCAAAACTGGAGTAATCACATTACTTGACTTCAAATTATATTACAGAGCTATAATAACAAAAACAACATGGCCCTGGCATAAAAACAGACACATAAACCAGTGGAACAGAGTAGAGAACACAGAAATAAATCCATACACCTACAATGAACTTATTTTAGACAATGGTGCCAAGAACACACATTGGGGAAAGGAAAATCTCTTCAATAAATGGTGTTTTAAAAACTGATATCCATATGCAGAAGAATGACACTAGACCCCTATCTCTCATCAAATACAAAAATCAAATAAAAATAGATTAATGACTTAAATACAAGACCTTAAACTATGAAACTACCAAAAGAAAACACTGGAGAAGTTTCCCAGAAATTGGTCTGGACAAAGGTTTATTGTGTAATACCCCACAAGAACAGGCAACCAAAGCAAAAATAGACAAATGGGATCACATCAACTTCATAAGTTTCTGCACAGCAAAGGAAACAATACGAAAGTGAAGATATAATCCACAGAATTGGAGAAAATATTTCCAAACTATCCATCTAGCAAGGAATTAACAACCAGAATATACAAGGAGCTCAAAAAACTCTATAGGAAAAAATCTACTAATCTAATTTAAGAATGTGCAAAAATCTGAACAGACACTTCTCAAAAGAAGACCTACAAATGACAAACAGATACATGAAAACATGCTAAACATCACTGATCACTGGAAAAATGCAAATGAAAGCTACAATGAGATAGCACCTCACCACAGTTAAAACTTGTTTTAATCAAAAGACAGGCAATATTAAATGCTGATGAGGATGCAGAGAAAAGGGGCTCCTCCCACTATTGGTGAAATGTAAATTAGTATAGCCACTATAGACAATAGTATGGAGGTTTCTCAAAAAACTAAAAATAGAACTACCATATGATCCAGCAATCCCACTGCTAGGTATACACCCAAAATAAAGGACACTAATATATCAAAGAGATATATGCATTCCTGTGTTTATTGCAGCACTATTCACAATAGCCAAGATTTGCAAGCAACCTAAGTATTCATCAACAGATGAATGGATAAAGAAAATGTGGTACACATACATACTCCCATGTAGTATTTTTCTGCCATTTTAAAAATGAGATCCAGTCATTTGCAACAACATGGATGGAACTGGAGGATATTATGTTAAATAAAATAAGCCAGACCCAGAAACACATGCTTTCTGTGTTCTCACTTACTGTGGGAGCTAAAATTTAAAACACTGAACTCATGGAGATAAAGTAGAACGATGGTTACCAGAGGCTAGGAAGGATGTGTGGGCAGGAAATGGGGATTGTTAAGGGGTACAAAAATATAGTTAGATAGAATAAAGAAGAACTAATATTTGATCGCACAACAGGTTGAGCAAAAATAATTTATTGTACATTTTAAAATAATTTTAAAAATAGAATTGGAATGTTTGCAACAGAGATAAATGATAAATGCTTGAGGTGATGGATACCCCATTTACTCTGAAGCGATTATTATACAAGGCATGCCTGTATTAAATTATTTCATGTACCCCATAAATGTATACACTACGTACCCATAAAATTAAAAAGAAAAATGTATATGAATATATGTGGATAGAAAGACATTTAGCAGAAGGCTTAAGAGAAGTTTCTATAATGACATATATTGTTGTATTGCTTAATTAAGAAAAAGGCACATGATGGAAAAAAGGCTTTGTGACATAGTAGAAAGAACTCTAGATTTGGTGTCAGGTGACCTGGGTTCTAAAGCAGCTCCTCATTAATTTGATATGGTGACTAAACTACTCTGGTCGTTCTTTCCTTATCTATAATATGGAATTAAACTAACTAATCTCTAAGGTCTCTCCCAGTACCAGTGTTTCTCGGGACCATATTTCTTTGGACTTCTTGGTGAAGTTTTTAAGGGTTTTTAAGCCTCATGATCTCAACTTGGTAATCTAAGGAAACACACCATGAATGATTTCTGTGCACATCAGCTGGTGGGACATTCCCCATCGATGGCCCTAATGCTCACTCTAACTTGGCTTGATCCTGTTTTCGTGATACAGAAATGGAGGGACACAGATGAGATGTGGGCTTTGCATTGTCTGGTTGCATTGTCCTAATGTCCTAGAGAGAGGAGATAGCATATAGTAAAAAGAACATGGATGGCAGGGTTTGGATTCCTACCCTAACACTTACTAATTCCGAGGAATGTTTTACACATCAGAAAAGAAAAAAAAGAAAAAGAAGACCGTTTTATCTACTCGACAGAGTTTTTGTGAGCTCCAAATTCATTAAGGCAGGTAAACTGCGTAGCACACAATAAGCACTAGAAAAAAAAAGTACTGTAATTTTTTTTTCTTCTTCTTCCTTTCACAAATGACATATTGTAGAATCAGGTTGATTCTGTGAGAAATGGGGAAAGACAGATAAGTTTTCTTCATAATTGTCCTAGGAGCTAAAGGTAATCTTGTTCTACTCAATGGTTATCTTATAGACAGCTGATAAATTGTAACTTACGATGAACATGTTGTCATAGCAGTTAAAAAAACAACAACAACAAAAAGCAAGCAAGTTAAGCAGTAAGAGACAGGAAACCAGGATTTAATTTTGAAATCAATTTGAAACACAATTAAGGTGATGTAGGAACCTAATATTTCATTTGTCTAATAAAATATCTAGGCTTGCTAGTGATTATATGCAGAGTCATCTCCTGTCCCCTCTAATAGATAATAGCTCTGACACTGTGTCCTTTAAGAAAGTGTCAAAGAAACAGTTCAATATACTCCAAGAGGAAAACAAATCACACCCTGTCAGACCTACATTATTTTGAGATTCTGCCCACTGAAGTAGTAACATAGCCTAACCTTTCTTTTTTTTTTTTTTTTTTTTTCACTCAAGAAATCTGATGGTATCTTGGGAAAAAATGTTATAGCTTTATCCTGAAAACTAATTCCATTATTTAGAAAGGACATCATGCAAATGCATGCTGATGCATAACTGGGAACAAATGATAAGGCCTCTTAAAACCTCAATGAAACTTAGGTTTTTATAGTGAGGAATTCACATGGTTAGTCAAAGAGATAATCTCCTAAATGTCTGTCTGTTCCCTGATCCCATTTTGATTTCTGATTACCCTCAAACTCTGTAAAGCTGCAGTTTCCCAACTATGTGCCAAAGCACCTCAAGGTAAGGCAGAAAATCCATAGAGAGGACTGTGAGATGCTTTATATTTTTTAAGGGAAACACAGTGGTCTTTAGCACCTGTCAGATGTTCCATGAATTAATTACAATCTGAAGGTAATTCGCAGATTGTATACCATTCCCCTGCATGCCATCATATCTTTTAGAAGCTGGGTTTTTCACAGATGATGTAATAAAAAGCAAAGACTGCACAAAAAGCAATGTGGAACAGGAAGTGAGGGTAGTGGTGTCCCAACTGAGTCCAAGGTTTGAGAAGCTGTGCAGTGCCCAATGAGTGCATGCTTCTCATTAGGAAGTAATTGTGGTTATTCAAGAATGATATAAAATATTTTCTCTTTAAATTTATGTGTATTACTTTAAGCAGCTACTATTAATAATTTGCTAGTACATAAACACTTATTAAGTTGTTTGGAACTAACTATTTACTATACTGAAGTGTCAGATATTTCTTTTGGTCTGGGATGCTGTGGAATAATAAACACCAAGGGCCACCTGAACAGACAAAGTTTGGTAACTCTGCCTGGCAGCCCTCTTTCACCTTGTCAAGATAGCACAGGTCAATATTTTGTCTTCAAAGACATAGCTATAACAATAAACTGCCTGAGGAGGCTGGAAAGTTTGTATTCCCTTTCACTGAAGCAGAGAAAGTGAAAATAAATTTTCAGTCATTAAGATCTTCTCAACCTACTGAGAAATGTCTGTATGCCTCATGTTAAAGATTTGTCGCCTGAGGACTGCCATCTGTTCTTTACAATTTTCATTTGGCCCTAACCTCCTCTCTCTTGCGAAAAGTATTAGAAGGTTGATGGCTTGCTATACAAAATCAGGATGCTTTGGAAGTGCCTATTGGATGTGCTTACTTGTAGCAATATTTATTTTATTTGACCTACTTTGTGCATATCTCAAAAGATTCACATCTCATAAATATACTATTTAATTTCTAATCGTATTTCAAACTGTAAGCACCCTAAAACAATTATTTTACTCTTCTGCTTAAATTGCAAAGCTGGAAAGTAAGTATTCAGACATTATCACTTACTCACACAAGAAATGGCACAGAAACCCCAACCTACAATTGCTTACAAAAGAGTCCGAAGAATGTGTTTGAAGACTTCTCTCTTTTTTCTCTCTATTCTCTCTCTTTTGTGGAACTTACTTCACCTCATTGCCAGCACAGGACAATATCTATCAAGTAGCTCCCAAATTTCTGTCTTCTCCTTCTGAATTATAGCCACACATTTCAAATTGCCCGGACATTTCACAGGCCCCACAAACATCATGTGCCCCCAAATGTACTTATACTGCTTCTCCTCCTGCCTTTGTTTTTATGGCCATCTCATGCTCTAAATCTCAGTTGCCTTTTACTACCCTCCTTCCTTGTCCACAGCAACGAATGGGTTGCCCAGACTTGGCGATGTATCTCTTCCATCCATCCTCCATTCTCACCGCGACTTGCCTGACTCAGGCCATTATCTCTTCTTACTCTAGTTCATTCTTTGCAAAACAGCTAGAATGATCTTTACAAGATTCAAATAGGCACGTGTAAGCGCCAGACTTTGGTTTTGTATAATTTGACTCCTGCTTGTTTTACAAGTTTCATCTCAAACTTCTTATCATCTCCGCTAAGAGCTGTGGCCTTCTTTTGGCTTCTCAACTGTTTGTAGCTCCTCCCCAGCTCAGAGCCAATATAATGCTATTCCCTCTAACTAAAAATTCCTACTTTGGCCTCCCTCCCCTTCTTAAAATTTGGGATCATTTTAGGTTCAAATTGATCTTCACCTAAATTCTATTCTTTTCTGGAGGAGTTTTGATATGAGGAACCATATCTGCTGCCAGCCACTACTGCTCCCATTCCACCTCCAGGACAAAAAAATTTAAAAAGCTGTCAATTTAAGTTGTGCACAAGCTGGCTCCAAATTTGGAGGACACAACAGCCTAAATAAACGTAAAACTAAGGTGGTGCAATGACCTATGTTAGTCACAGTAGTGAAAAACTCAAGTGTGTATTGATCATAAGAAAAAAAGTCTTAAAAAGTAGTTGAAGAATCCATGAGCAAAATCCTTTATTAGTTTTGAGTGGGAAAGTCTTTTTTCACCATGATTTACAACTTAGAAACCAAAAAAGAAAATATTAATATCTTTTCAGAAAATATTTGCTTTGTATGTACCATAATGTATATTCAAGTGTTTACCTATTTATTCAATCATTCAATATGTATTTATTGAATCTCTATTATGTTCTAGGCTGTATGCCAGCTGCAGAATTGGCCCATGTTGAGGCAAGGGGGCTGTTCTTCCTCATTCTAATATCAGCCAATGATTCGCTATGGGTTTTTCCCAGGTTGAAAGGTGCAAGTGTTAGGGCTGGGCGCGGCGGCTCATGCCTGTAATCCCAGGATTTTGGGAGGCCGAGGCAGGTGGATCACGAGGCCAGCAGATCGAGACCATCCTGGTTAACATGGTGAAACCCCGTCTCTACTAAAAAATCCAAAAAAAAAATTAACTGGGTGCAGTGGCGGACACCTGTAGTCCCAGCTACTCGGGAGGCTGAGGCAGGAGAATGGCGTGAACCTGGGAGGCGGGGCATGTAGTGAGCAGAAATCATGCCCTTGCACTTCAGCCTGGGAGACAGAGTGAGACTCCACATTAAACAAACAAACAAAAAAAAAGGTGCAAGATGGTGCAAGTGTAACTTCCCAAACAAGAAGCTCCTGTCTTCCCAAAGTCAATACTTAAAGAAGACTAAGACCGTGAGTTCTTAGCAGTCAGTACTCACACTAGCTGTGGGGCAGGCACACCAGCCTTGTAAAAGATATATAGGATACCGACAGCTTTTACTTCAAAGTAAAAATAAAATAATTTTAATTTTGGAAGCCCAAAATGGTACAATTCTCTCTAAGCATGGGTCTGATTAACACAAGCATTGTTGTAGGAGTCGACAAGGATGTATCACGTTGCAGATAACTAGTTTTAACAGTGACATAGTGTGGCAACACCAGAAGTAATGGTATCCTCAAATTGGGGCCAACTATTTAATGGATTGATCAGTTTCTACCATTGCTTTTCCTTGAGGCATTTGGAAGCAAGACTGGCTTTCTTGAATTGAGTAAGCCAGGTCTTGATGGATTTGAGGAACAGAAAGGGATAGTGAACCTTTTGGAAATCTATTTTATGAGGAGTACAAATGATTGCATTTTTAAAAATTAGATATGTGACCGTATGTGTGCACTTAAGCTAGCAAAGAGCACTTACAAAGTGTAGGTTGGAAAGGAGAAGGTTATGGGTAGGTGCAGGAGATGCACCCTAAATCTGTTTCTCCCCTGTAAGTGGGGCTGAGAGTTAATAACTTTGGAAATATATAATTATGCAGTGTATGAAGTAAACATTTATACTTAAATGCATAACCTTTTTATCAAACAGTCAATATAAAGTGCCCTTATGTGTTAGAGAGAAATAATGTTTTCTATTATTCCTCAATAAATACAAGATGGATACAGGATGTCATTGTTTCTTTAAGTGAAAAATCTTCTTCAACTAAAAATCTCTTCTACAACTTCTTTATTCTCAGTAGGAGTGACTTGTGCAAAATGGCTTTACTGAAAACTCTTAGGGAAAAAAAATCATAAAATTTGACACAAGAGAAATCTTTTTTATATTCACTTCTTCAAACTCCCTTTCTATCTCATTATTGCCACACACACAAAAAGCCTGAAATGATGTGGAGAACTTAAGTAGTCAGCGATTTATCAGAAAGTTCAGGAGCATGCATTTAAAATGCTCGTCTTCAAGAAAAAGAAGGAACAATTTTTTTTTAAAAAATGACTTTATGTCTAACAAAAGAATCAATATCTGGCTTTTGAAGGAGCAACTCCTAGTGAAAATAAAATCATTCAACCTGTAGCTTTAAACAACAAATTTTTATGCATAAGGAGAAAGGGACATTTTCTAGAGAACTTAAAAAAAAAAAAAGTGGAAATTATTCATGGTCTGTTCTTTTAAAAGACTTGTTTCATGAAAATGAAACAATATCCCATTCCTAATGCCCCAAAGTCTTAAATAATTTCTCAGAATTTACTAAATAGACAAAACAGAAGCTCATTTTAGCCAACAAAACTTTTAAAAGGGAGTGTGTCTGTGTTTCATAAAGCATTATTTCACTTGAAGATCTCATACAGGCAAAAATGCCAATGGAGTTGTTTAAATAAGCTTTCAAAAACTACAGGCAATAAGAAAAGATACGAACTCTTTTCTTTAAAGGAAATAAAGTGAAATATAAAGAAGGAAAAGTCAACTGTTTATAATCACCACTACTAGCCTTTACTTTGTGTCCCCTAAACCTCTGATTTAGCCTTATTTGGTGTTTTGTAAGACTGCCGTCTCTTTTTTTTTTTTTAATTTATTATTATACTTTAAGTTCTAGGGTACATGTGCATAATGTGCAGGTTTGTTACATATGTATACATGTGCCATGTTGGTGTGCTGCACTCATCAACTTGTCAGCACCCATCAACTCGTCATTTAAATCAGGTATAACTCCCAATGCAATCCCTCCCCCCTCCTCCCTCCCCATGATAGGCCCCAGTGTTTGATGTTCCCCTTCCCAAGTCCAAGTGATCTCATTGTTCAGTTCCCACCTATGAGTGAGAACATGCGGTGTTTGGCTTTCTGTTCTTGCGATAGTTTGCTGAGAATGATGGTTTCCAGCTGCATCCATGTCCCCACAAAGGACACAAACTCATCCTTTTTTATGGTTGCATAATATTCCATGGTGTATATGTGCCACATTTTCTTAATCCAGTCTGTCACTGATGGACATCTGGGTTGATTCCAAGTCTTTGCTATTGTGAATAGTGCCGCAATAAACATACGTGTGCATGTGTCTTTATAGCAGCATGATTTATAATCCTTTGGGTATATACCCAGTAATGGGATGGCTGGGTCATATGGTACTTCTAGTTCTAGATCCTTGAGGAATCGCCATACTGTTTTCCATAATGGTTGAACTAGTTTACAGTCCCACCAACAGTGTAAACGTGTTCCCATTTCTCCACATCCTCTCCAGCACTTGTTGTTTCCTGACTTTTGAATGATTGGCATTCTAACTGGTGTGAGATGGTATCTCATTGTGGTTTTGATTTGCATTTCTCTGATGGCCAGTGATGATGAGCATTTTTTCATGTATCTGTTGGCTGTATGAATGTCTTCTTTTGAGAACTGTCTGTTCATATCCTTTGCCCACTTTTTGATGGGGTGGTTTGTTCTTTTCTTGTACTCATATCATTCGCTAACACAAGCTGTTGCATTTCTTGCATCTAAAAGCATTTCCATATATGCTCAGATGAAAACCCTACCTGTTGGTTCTCTGAATCATGTTATTGGGCACACTGACTCTGGGAATCTATAGTTTAGCCCTCAGGACAAGAGCAAAGCTCACATTTACTCACCAATTACACAAGATTCCTTTTACTGCAGTATGTGTTCACTTCCTTCCTTTTGTGCATAAAAACGTGTTTGTAAAAATTAATTTGGAGCAACTGAACCACTGAATGAAGTTCAGAAGCAGGAAGCTGAAAACACAGATCTGAGGCTCAGGTACATATAAATGAGTAATTCTACTATCTAAAGTTCACCGTTAAAATGTAGGGTGAGGCAGATAATGTTGTTTGTACCAGATAAGACAGCAGAACAGTAAACGATGGATAGAAGGAAAGTTTGTACACTTATGAATGAAAAGAGTGAGGAAACAGAACAAGAAGCAAAGTTACATGGTAAACCAAGAAAGGACTTATAGAACAGGACTGTGAACAGGGTATTCTAGAAAAGTGATCTGATCAGGTGACAGTCGCTGCTGTATGTGTTGTCAAAAGACTTCCAAGTTGTGTATCTACCTAGACAGAAAAAACATGACAAGAAATACATCTGTGTTTAGTGGGAAGGAGAGCATTGCATGGTCAATCATCTTGTGTTTAGCACGGTGGTTCGGAATCAAAATGTCTTTTAAAAATTGTTTATTCTTTCACTAATTTGCAGCTGAAGCACAATAATCATGTCACTGGTATTCAGTAGAAAGACTGGGAGACCTGTTCAAAATAACAACTCAGAAGACAGGGTGGCGAGAACATGTATCTACGGACCTCAGTTAAGGGTGTTAAATATAGAGGACAAGGTTCGTTTAGGAAAAATAATCCCTTTAAAAAAAAAAGAAAAAAATTTATGTTAACTTAAAAGAAGTGTTGCTTCCACACTGTGAGCAGGTCATTTTCTCTGTCTAGCAGGAAGTTGAAAATATACAGATCGGAGGCTCAGCACACATATATGTGGCACTCTTCAATGTAAAGGACACAGATTGAAACATGGGGTGAAGCAGATACTCTCATTTGGTTCATGCAACATTCATTCTGACACATATTATGTTAGTCCTCTTGTACCGTAGATGAAAACCCTAACAAAGTCATTTTCCAGGCACGTTTCCAAGTGAGCTCTACATGTGGCCTGGTCCCATCAAGTCTTGTGCAAGTTGACTGTGAAAGTGAGCAACAAAGGCAGTTGGCAGTCACAAGGACAAGTATTTCCAGATGGGCACGTATGACTCTTCTGGAATAGCTGTGGCAGAGTTTCTAGCCTCCCTTGCCCAGCATCTGGAATCCACTGATGAGCCATGGTGACTGTGGTTTCCACTGGACTTTTCTGCTGGCTGCATTGCTGCTGGTTTTATATCTCGGCCTAGTTCCCTGGAACTAGGACTGGGAATCAAAATGTCTTTTAAAAATTGTGTGTGTGGTTTTTTTTTATTTCTTTTGATTTATTCTTTTTATTTCTTTTAAAAGACTTATTTTATGAAAATGAAATAATGCCCCATTCCTAATGCCCCAAACCCTTAAATAATTTCTCAGAGTTTACTAAAAAGACGTTTTGATTCTGAACCAGTTCCCTGGAACTGGAATTGAGTTTCTCCATGTTATGAGTCTCTTTATGTTTACATTAGTTTACATTATGTTTACATAAGATGTTGTGCTTTGCAACTAGGAGTAAATTACCTAAGGCAACAGAAAAATAGATCCAAGGTAAAGGCATTGGACAAATTGGGGAAAAAAAACTTATCCAAGTGGAGGTGGTGAAGTAAGAGAGCACAGGGTCCTTGTTCTACCCCCAGGTGTGATACAAGTTTATATACTCTTCTGACATTAGGGAGGAGAAGAATGTCAGTCCTAGTTGGTCTCTGGCCAGGGTGTCTCATCCTGCTACAGCCTCTCTCTCTCTCCCTTGCTTGGCTCGGGAAAAGACATTCTACACAGCTATCTGTAAGGTCACATCTGGTATTGTGGGTATAATTTACTACTGATAATATCTGATTTGGCTACCCCTGTTGATTACGAGGTCTCTGCCTTCTGTGACCTCCTGGTCCTAAACCTAGTTTTCTTCTTTTCCACTGCCCCTCTCAGCGTTTCCAAGCCTTGTGTGGGCCCAGAAATTCTCAGGTGCTTCTTCCACCCTTCAAAGCCACCCTGAAACCCACAGCCCGGGAACCTCTCACTGCCCCTGCCCCCATGCCATGTGGAATGCAGACAGCCATGTCAGATTGGGAACTGTCTGGAGACTTGTCATCTCAGCAGAAAATGGCCAGTAGTGAGCACCAGACCTGATATTCTGTCTGAGTGATAGTGATAATTCCACTGTTCTCACCCCTCCCCTTTCCAGAATTTTAACAGACTAAAAACTCTGGGTTGAAGAATTCTGATATATTTCCAGCTAGGAGTGTATATTACTGCCACCCCTATGGAGGGTAATCTGGCAATATTTAACAAATTTTAAATACACATGGCCTTAAACAACAAGCCCAACTTTAGGAATTTATACTACAAATAAAATCATACTCTCACAAAATGGCCTTTTTATGAGGTTATTCATTGAGGTACTGTTTGTAATAGTGAAAGACTGGATAAACCAAATGTCCATCAATATGAGGTTAAATAAAAATTATAGTGAATTCATACAACAGAATATTATGAAGGCATAAAAAAACAGTGAAGTGGCTCTTTATGCACTGATTTGTACAATTTCTGAGATATGTCTGGAGCGTTAAACCAAAACCAATAACATTGGTTGTCTGTGCAGAAAAGTAGGTGAATAAGGTTCAGAAGAGGAAAGGAAAATTTTCACCAGATATTCTTTTATACATCTTTAATTTTGAACCATGTGAATGTAAAACCTATAAACACTTATACATGCATTTTTAATCTTAAAAAATACATTTAATTTTTTAAAATCTACCCTTTTCCTTAAATCTTATATAAAAATTATATAATTATATTCAAAAATTACTTTATACTCTAAAAAGCAATTGCTTTTTTATTCTTTGGATTTTCTATATTCTTCCTAAAGCTAAGATTGCTTCAGCTTTAATGAGAGAAGGGCTTTATGTCAAAGAGAAGCAATCTTAGTTCTCCAGAGTAAGCAATAACTGTTGACTAGAATTGAAATATATCTGTATAATGTTTTCAAAAAATGCCATCTCTCTAAACATAGTCATAGTTGGAATTTTCATCATTCCTCACTCAGATTTTTGTGTGTTGACTTTTTTTCCTCTTTTCATCTCAATGTTTACATTGAAACATTCTAAACATGTCATTCTATAGTTTTGTGTAGATTCTGTAAAATTATATCACTTGCATATAAAATAACAACCACGGGCCAGGTGCGATGGCTCACGCCTGTAATCCAAGCACTTTGGGAGGCCAAGGCGGGTGGATCACGAGGTCAAGAGTTCGAGATCAGCCAACATGGTGAAACCCTGTCTCTACTAAAGTAAATGGAAAAATTAGGGCGTGGTGGCAGGCACCTGTAATCCCAGCTACTCGGGAGGCTGAGGCAGGAGAATCACTTAAACTTGGGAGGCGGAGGCTGCAGTGAACCGAGACCATGTCATTGCACTCCAGCCTGGGCAACAGAGTGAGACTCTGTGTCTCTAAATAAATAAATAAATAAATAAATAAATAAACCACGAACCAATCTTTTTGGTCATTCTCATATAATGAAAAACAGCTAGCTGAGTTAAAGAGTGCACAGTATGTATCAAACATGTCCTAGGTTCTTTCTTTCTTTGTCACAATAACCCTATTAAGCTGGTATTTTTTAATTGCATTTTATAGATGAAGAAACTGAGGCACAGAGAAGTTTGCCAAGGACACATAGATAAGATGTGATGGAAGGAGGATTCAAAACCGTAGATCCTGCTCCATTCTTAATGATGGTTCTACTAACAGGTGTCTAGGAAGCAGTAACTGTGTGTCAGTCACTGCCCTAAACACTTCCATGGATTAACAGTTTTTTAAGGGCTTATTCAATTTAATCCTTACAACAAGGCTGTGAATAGGCACTTATTATCTTCCAATTAGGTATGAGGGTATCAAGACAGAATGTTTAAGACATTTATCATGTTCTTAACCACTATACTATAGTATTTTGTCATCCAAACAAACCCATGAGGCAATTAAATGTATCTCTGGCTACAACTTAGTTCACATAGTAATGAGAGATGGAAACAGGGTTTAAATGTAGCCCTGTCTGCCTTCCACAATCTGGGCTCTGCCTCGCCCTAAGGAAAGATTCCTGGACTACATGGCAGGCAGCCAGGGTAGGGGTTCAGCTACGGCACTAACTAACTGTTCGTTTTGTTCATGTTTTCTAAGCTCTCAGGATTCTAATGGGCACATTGTAATGGGAGAGGGGAGAACCAGATGGTCACTAAAGTCATTACAACTATGGAAGTCTCTTCTGCTCAACTTTTCTACTCTATCTCTTTAGAAATTCTATACAAAGAAATCCCTATTTACCTTTCATGTCCTGATTCTACAGGATGCAGGAAAAATGTCTTATGGCTAAATTTTGAGCATTTAAGCACCAAGTTTGGAGTTCCAAAAAGAATTCACATTGGTCTGATAGACTCAAGTTTGAATCCAGGCCTGGTTTTAAGTTATGGCTCTCCTGTGTATGAGCTGCTCCCAATTTAAACCCTTAGGGTTCTGTGCCCTTTGTTTCTGTTGTCCCTTCTCCTTTTCTTTTTACTTTGAGGGTCCAAATCCAAAATATTCTTTAAGCTCCATTTTAATTGCCTTCTCCTCTAAATCCTCCTTTGTTCTTTCTTCTCCCTACATTTGAGGAATGGTTAAATACTTGCATCTGGCTAAATCATTTGAACAATGAATGTCAAAAGGACAGACAACAATGAAAGTTTGTTTTGTGCTTTCATATAACAATTTTTTTGGTCAAGAAATTTTTTATTGTCCCAAGTTAATTTTGCCTACACTAGAAGCCTATCATCTTCTCCTCCTCTTCCTCCTCCTTCTCCTCCTTCTTTTTCTCCTCCTCCTCCTCCTCCTTCTTCTTCTTCTTCTCCTTCTTCTTCTTCTTCTTCTTCTTCTTCTTCTTCTTCTTCTTCTTCTTCTTCTTCTTCTTCTTCTTCTTCTTCTTCTTCTTCTTCTTCCTTCTTCCTCCTTCTTCCTTCTCCCTTCTTCCTGCTTCCTTCTCCTTTTCCTTCTTCCTTCTCCTTTTCCTTCTTCCTTCTCCTTTTCCTTCTTCCTTCTCCTTTTCCTTCTTCTTCTTCTTGTTTTTACAGGTGAATCCTATGACATGGAAATTTATTGAATAAGCAAAATGATCCAGGTCCTTTGATCTTTTCTAAAAGGGCATTTCCTTCCCTGTTAAATACCCCAGTTTCTTTTCTGTGTCTCTCTCCATCCTCTCTCTCTGTCTTTCTTCTTACTCCTCATTTCTTCCTTTTTAATGTGTAAATTCAATTCAATTTAATAAGATTAAAGTTCAGCTATGTACAAGACTCTATCATTAGCATTATAAAGGTTAGAAAATTTGTAAATACTTTCTCCCCTCAAAGATTTAAAACATATTCAGAAAAAATGCAACTACTAATTATGACACAATACACTTTAAGAAATGCTTGGAAAACAGAAGATTTATCTTCGTTTAAAACAAATAATGCAATACACACACGTAAAACTAATTTGAAAGCAAACTAAAGAAACATAAACATTTTTTAAATGTTGTTATTAATTTTACTAAAAGAAAGCTCAAGACGCAGATTATGTGTAATTTGAAATTTCTTCCAACTTTAATAAAACCAAAAACAAAGTACATTGTTATTATTGGTGTGAAAACTAATGAGATAAATTTATATCTAAAAGATCAAAGCAAGGAGGGGAGGAGCAAGATGGCAAAATAGATGGCTCCACTGATCACCCCCTGCCAATAAGAACACTAATTTAACAGCTATCTATACAGAAGAAAGCACCTTTGTAATAACCAAAATGCAGGTGAGCACTCACAGTACCTGGTTTTGACTTCATATTGCTGAAAGAGGCACTGAAGAGGTTAAAAAAAAACAGTTTCAGATCACCAACACAATCCCTGCCACACTCCCCAGCAACAGTGGTATCTGGAGAGCGTTCCTGTATGCTAGAGAGGGGGAGAGCACAGCAATGCTGAGACACTGAACTCAGTGCTGCCTTGTTATAGCAGAAAACAAAATTGGACCAAACTCAGCTGATGCCTGCCCATGGAAGGAATATTTAAACTAGCCCTAGCCAGAGGGAAATCAGTGATCCTAGTGGTCCAAACCTGAGCTCTCACAAGCCTTATTACTGCAGACTGAAGTACACTGGGACCATAAATAAACTTGAAAGGCAGTCTATGCCACAAGGACTACAACTCCTAGGTTAGTCCTAGTGCTGAACGTGGCCCATAGCCACTGGGCAGGGAACACATGACCTACTGAGGCACCAGCCAGGGCAACTAAAGGAGTGCTGGCCTCTCCCCTCCATCAACCCCAGGCTACACTGCTCATGGCTCCAAAAGAGACCACTTCCCTCCACTTGAGGAGAGGAGACAGCAGAACAGGGAACAGTTTGTTTTGCATGTTGGATACCAGCTCAGTTGCAGCAGGATAGGACATTGGTCAGAGTTGTGGGGTCCCCTTTCCATGCCCTGGCTCCCAGACGACATTTCTAGACACACCCTGGGCCAGAAGTGAACCTCCTGCCTTTAAGGAAACAGCCCAGTCCTGGCAGCATTCACCTGCTAACTGAAAAGTCCTTGGGTCCTGAATAGCCAGCAACGATAACCAGATATTATGTTGAGGGTCTTGGGTGAGCCTCTGAGACTTGCTGACTGCGGGTATCATCTGGTCTACAGTGGAGTAGAGTACCAAGCAGGCACCTGGGGTCCCAAATTAGATGATTTGGCTCTTAGACAGGCTCTGGACCTGCCCTGGGCCAGATAGGAGCCCAGTGTACTGAAGTGTGAGTGCTAGGCCAGGCAAAATTCACCACAAGCTTACTGAAGAACCCTTAAGCCTTAAGGGAACATCACCAGTAGTCATCAGTACTCCCTATGGTATTGTAGTGGTGGTGCCATGAGGTGAGGCTCCTCTACCTTTGGAAAGGAGAAGAAAGAGTGGGAAGGACAGCATCTTGTAATTTGAGTGCCAGCTCAGCTGCAGTACCATAGAATATCAGGCAGACTTGTAAGGATTTTGACCTCAGTGGCTCTTGGGTGAACTCTCTGGACTCACCTGGGACCTCGAGGAACTTCCCACCCAGGAAAAAAGGAAACGGGGGCCTGACTGGCTTTGCCATCTGCTGATTGTAGAGCCCCATGGCCTTGAGTAAACATAGGTCCTAGCCAGGGAGTGGTTTTAGCAGACCTTGAAGCCAAAAAATATACAATAGATACACACCACACGAAATAAAAAGCAAGAAACAAAATCATATCAACAGAGAAAATAACCTTCACTAGAAGGGAGACAGGAAGGAAAGAAGAAGGAAGAGATGCTCACAAAACAACTAGAAAACAAAATGACAAAATGCCGGAATAAGTCCCTATTTATCAATCATATTGAATGTAAATGAACTAAACTCTCCAACCAAAGGATGTAGAGTGGCAGAATGTATACAATAATAAGACTCAATGATCTGTTGCCTAGAAGAAATTCACTTCACCTACAAAAACACACATAGACTGAAAATAAAGGAATGAAAAAAGATATTCCACACCACAGAAAACCAAAAAAGGGAAGGAGAAGCTATACTTATATCAGACAAAATAGATTTCAAGACAAAAATGATAGGAAGAGACAAAGAAGGTTCACTATATAATGATAATGGTGTCAATTCAGCAAGAGGATGTGACCACTGTAAATATATACACACCCAACACTGGAGCACCCAGAAATATAATAATATTTATTAGAGCTAAAGAGATAGATAAACCTCGATACAATAATAACTGGAGACTTCAACACCCTACTTCTGGCATTGGATGGATCTTTCAGACAGAAAAAACAAAGAAACATTGGACTTAATCTGCACTATAGGCCAAATGAACCTAATAGATATTAGCAGAACATTTCATCCAATGGCTGCAGAATATGCATTCTTTTCCTCAGCATGTGGATCATTCTCAAGGATAGATTATATGTTAGGTTACAAAACAAATCTTAAAACATTTGAAAAAAAATGAAATATCACCAAGCATCTTTTCTAACCACAATGGACTAAAACTAGAAATCAATAAGAGGAATTATGGAAATTATACAAATACATGGAAATTAAACAAGATGCTCCTGAATGACAAGTGGGTAAATGAAGAAATTGAGAAGGAGATTGAAAAATTTCTTAAATCAAATGATAGAAGAAACACAACATACCAAAACTTATGGGATACAGCAAAAGCAGTACTAAGAGGGGAGTTTATAGCTATAAGTGCCTACAGCAAAAAAGAAGAAAGATTTTAAGTAAACAACCTAATGATGCCTCTTAAAAAATTAGAAAAGCAAGAGCAAACCAAATCCAAAATCAGTAGAAGAAAATGAATAATAAAGATTAGAGCAGAAATAAATGAAATTGAAATGAAGAAGATAATACAGTCAATGAAATAAAAATTTGCTTTTTAAAAAACTAAACAAAATTGACAAACCTTTAGCCAGACTAAGAAAAAAAGAGAGAAGGCCCAAAGAAATAAATTTATAGATGAAAAGGGACATTATAACTGACAGCACATAAACTCAAAGGATCATTATTTGCCACCATGAGCAACTATATAACAATAAATTGGAAAATCTAGATAGGATGGACAAATTCCTAGACATGTACAATCTACCAAGGTTTAAATTCGAAACCTGAACAGATCAATAACAAGTAGTGAGATAGAAGCCCTAATAAAGTCTTCCAGTAAATAAAAGCCTGGGACCCAATGCCTTCACTGCTGAATTCTACCAAATATTTAAAGTGGAAACAATACCAATCCCACTTAAACTATTTCAAAAAATAGAGTTCCAAACTCATTCTATGAAGCCAATATTTCCCTACTACAAAAATGAGACAAAGACACATAAAAACACAAAACAAAACAAAACAAAAACACAACTACAAGCCAATATCTCTAATGAATATTGACATAAACATCCTCAAAAAATAATAGCAAATCAAATTCAACAACATATTAAAATGATCATTCGCCAAGTGGGATTTATCCCTGGGATGCAAGGATGGTTCTACATAAGCAAATCAATCAACGCAATACATATATCAGTAGGATGAAGAACAAAAATCATTTTAACTGATGCTGAAATAACATTTGATAAAATTCAACATCCCTTCATGATTAAAAAAAAAAAAAACTCAAAAAATTGGTATTGAAGGAACATACCTCAACATTTAAAAAGCCGTATACTACAGACCCACAGCTAGTATCATACCAAATGGGGAAAAACCGAAAGCCTTACCTCTAATATCTGGAACATGACAAGGATGCCCACTTTCACTACTGTCATTCAACATAGTACTGAAAGTCCTAGTTAGAGCAATCAGACAAGAGAAAGAAATAAAGGGAATTCAAATTAAGAAGAAAGAAGTCAAATTATCCTTGTTTGCAGATGATATAATATTGTATTTGGAAAAACCTAAGGACTCCACAAAACCTATTAGAACTGTTAAATTCGTTAGTTACAGGATACAAAATCAGCATACAAAAAGCCATAGAATTTATATATGCCAACAGTGAACAATCTGAAAATGAAATCAGAAAAATCCTATTTACAATAGCCACACATAAAATTAAATACCTAGGAATTAACTTAACCAAAGAAGTGGAAGATCTCTGTAATGAAAACTGTAAAACACTGATGAAAGGAATTGAGGAGGACACTGAAAATGGAAAGATATTTCAGATTCAAGGATTGAAAGAATCAATATTGTTAAAATGTCCACACTACCCAAAGCACACTACAGACTCAATGCAATCTCTGTCAAAATACCAATGGCATTCTTCACAGGAATAGAAAAAAAGAATCCTAAAAGCTATCTTAGGTCAAAAGAACAAAACTGAAGAATTCACATTACCTAACTTCAAATTGTACTACAGAGCTATAGTAACCAAAACAGCATGGTCCTGGTATAAAGACAAACACTTAGAGCAGTACAACAAAATAGATAACCCAGAAGCAAATCTACATATTACAGTGAACTCATTTTCAAGAAAAGTGCCAAGAATATATACTGGGGAAAAGACAATCTCTTCAGTAAATGGTGCTGGGAACATTGGATATTTATATACAGAACAATAAAACTAGACCTCTATCTCTCACCATATACAAAAGTTATATTGAAATGAATGACTTAAATCTAAGACTTATGCTATGAAACTACTACAAGAAAACATTGGGGAAATTCTCCAGGACTTTGATCTGGGAAAAACAATTATTGAGTAATACCCCACAAGCCCAGGCAACCCAAGCAAAAATGGACAAATGGGATCACATCAGGTTAAAAAGCTACTAATTAAAGGAAATAATCAACAAAGTGAAGAGACAATCCACAGATGGGAAAAAAATATTTATCAACTACCATCTGACAGAGGAATAACTAGAATATGTAAGGAGTTCAAACAACTGTATAGGAAAAAAATCTAATGATCTGATTTTAAAATGGGCAAAAGGTCTGAACAAACATTCTCAAAAGACATACAAATAGGAAATAAGCAAATGAAAAGGTGCTTGACATCACTGATCATCAGATAAATGCAAATCAAAACTACAATGAGATATCATCTCACCCCAGTTAAAATGGCTTTTATCCAAAAGACAGGCAATAATGCTGGTGAGGATGTGGAGAAAAGGGAACCTTTGTACACTCTTGGTAGCAATGTAAATTAGTACAACCACTATGGAGAACCGTTTGAAGCCTCCTCAAAAACCTAAAAATAGAGCTACCATATGATCCAGCAATCCTACTGCTGGGTATATTCCCAAAAGAAAGGAAATCAGTATATTGAAGAGATATCTGCACTCCCACGTTTGTTGCAGCACTATTCTCAATAGTCAAGATTTGGAAACAGCCTAAGGTGTTCATCAACACGAGTGGATTAAAAAAAAAAAAAATTGTACTTACACACAATGGAGTACTATTCAGCCATAAAAAGAATGAGATCTAGTCATTTGCAATAACTTGGATGGAACTGGAGGCCCTTATGCTAAGTGAAAGAGCTGGGCACAGAAAGACAAATATCATATGTTTTCACTTATTAGTGGTCTCTAAAAATCAAAACAATTGAACGCTTGAAGATAGATAGTGAAAGGGTGGTTACCAGAGGCTAGGAAGGGTAGCGGGGGGTTGGGGGTGGGGTGGGAATGGTCAGCGGGTACAAAATATAATTGAAAGAATGAATAAGACCTAGTGTTTGATAGCACGACAGGGTGACTATAGCCAATAATAATTTAATTGTACATTTTGAAATCACTAAGAGTATAACTGGATTGTTTGCAGCACAAAAGATAAATGCTTAAGGGGATGGATACCCACATTTTACATGACGTGATCACCATGCACTGCATGACTGTATCAAAATATCTCATGTGCCTCATAGTTACACTTACTACATACCTACAAAAATTAAAATTAAAAATTAAAAAAAGATCGTGACTTTTTTTTCTTTTTCTTCTTTTTTTTGGGGGGGCGGGGGGACGTGTCTCACTCTGTCGCCCA
The DNA here is from genome assembly GCF_047675955.1 of Chlorocebus sabaeus. NCBI lineage: Eukaryota > Metazoa > Chordata > Mammalia > Primates > Cercopithecidae > Chlorocebus > Chlorocebus sabaeus. The sequence goes on along the minus strand of NC_132918.1, from coordinate 21,868,010 downwards.
GGCTGGAGTGCAGTGGCGTGATCTCGGCTCACTGCAAGCTCCGTCTCCTGGGTTCACGCCATTCTCCTTCCTCAGCCTCCGGAGTAGCTGAGACTACAGGCTCCCGCCACCATGCCCGGCTAATTTTTGTATTTTTAGTAGAGACAGGGTTTCACCATGTTAGCCAGGATGGTCTCGATCTCCTGACCTCATGATCTGCCTGCCTCAGCTTCCCAAAGCACTGGGATTACAGGCGTGAGCCACCGCGCCCAGCCCAAGTGACTTTTTTCTATAATTATTTAAGCAAAAATTGGCCAAATTTCAATATAATACAAAAACTTACACCATAAAATAAAATTTTCTGTTTGTTTTTACCTTGGAAAAGTATTAAGGTAACCTTTTAATGGACTCTATGTGTTCTATGACAATATTTATAAGATAATGTTTGCTTTATATGGAAGAGTTTCAAAACAGGATGCTATATTTAAGTGATGAAAAGCTGTTTAGAATCCTAGGCAGTCCAGGACACATTTTTCACTTAGACCAAAGACTGCCTCTTCCCTGTCTTGTATCTCTATGTTCTAGAACAGGTGGCTTAAAAAAATCTCTGGAATCTAACCTCTGGTGGAGAACAGTGCTCCATCTTAGCCAGACCTCCCCTCTTCATCAGTCACTAGCAACGCCACTGAGGATAGTCTCTTTGCTTGACAGTGCTCAAAGAAATTTTATCCATTTCTCTGTCAGCTTTAAATGAGCTGGTCCAGTGCCCCCTACACCCCACCACACACACACAAGTCTTCATACATTTGTTAATATGTTAGGTCAACAACATAGCAATGTATTGTTTTACTTTTGTATTGAAGAAATACAAATAATCCAGATGACACTGCCTGAATAGTACAATGCAATTCTAGCAATTGGCATGATAACATTTTTAGTTTTATTTTTTGTTACCAAGATCAGAATATGTCTCAAAGTTTAGGCATTATACTTATTGAAATAAATAAAAATGATCAAAAATATTACTTAAACATAAAAATTATACACATATGTAAGTGTAGATAGAAGAATCAGAGAGGCAAAGAGTTTGTGATCCTGCCACCTCTTACTTTACAAAAAAATCCTTCTATTAAATTGGCTTACTTTTTTCTTAGCACCACCAAAAACCAACATTCTAAAATATCTTACACATTGAAAAGTGACTTAATGCAAAACTCAATGAACAATTGCTCTAATGAAAACAATTTTGGGAAAAGAGTATCACTATACTAAAAATGTTCATCCACAGTGTCAGCCATATAGGTATTTATCATATTCCAATTCATCAGCTTAAAAAACTCAGACAGTATACAAGTAAAGCATACTAGAGCTCTCCTATTACTAACAAGGAAACATAAATATAACCTCCTTTTTCATCTGGGATATGCTTAGCAAGGCTTGCAATGCATTTTATTATTATATTCACATAAACTATGCAAAGGGCAAGTTAAAGTAGAACATAAAAGTTTGATATATTTCTATTCCTTTTCAACATTTCTTCTGATGTGACTTTGAAATAATGGTAACACTTTATTTCAGTCAATAAAACCAATATTCTGTTGTTACAAAATAGATTATAGAAAGTTTTAAAATATGCATAATAGGAAAATAATGCATTGGCTGAGATTCTTTGTATGTCAAAACTTCTGAATCAACAGCATAAATGTATTTGAGGGATATGACACATGATGAATTTTGTTTGGCCTATGAAGGTATATTTATCTCTACATATCCTATTTTGAGGAACATTCAGAGAACAGTTTGCTTCAGCCAGAAATGTTTAAAAAAGAAATCAAATAACATTTTGGAGTTTTTTTCTTTATAAATGTATACATGCTAGATAGAGAACTTTTGAATAATACAGAAAAGTAGGAAGAAAAACAGTTGCTCATAATCCCACAGACGATAAGTAATTTCTATTTTATGTTTTTCTTAATGCACAATGTTTGCTTAGGCGGTTTATTTTGTCTCCCATGGTTAAAATAATACATTTTGGTATCTTCTTTTTCTTTCACCTGCTTTAAGTGCATGGAAAGGGATATTAGAATAATACTCAGATTTCCATTCCAGTTCTGTCTCTGTCTTTATCACATTGATAAATTATTTATTTCTCTAAGCCTTAGATTTCTCATCTATAAAATGGGGATAACAATGGCATTTATCAATCCCTGTTGGACCTAAGCGAATACTGGTCTTCACAATTACCAGGTTTTTTTGGTGAATAGTGGTGACCTGCAATAATTAGGACTCCTCCGCTGCTACTTCTCTGTCAGGGGACCCATAGCAATGAAAGCAAGGCTCAGACTGACTTCTGCCAAACATACAAGCATTCCGTGGCAATCAGGGATGCCAGTTCTTTATCTTTACATAATCCCACAGAAGTTTTCTTGGAAGTGTTACTTAGAGACTACGACGTTAATGATATTCCAAGGTGAGGATCAGCTATCATAGTTGGAACAGATAATAAAATCTAAAGTATTGATCCAAAGACATTAGGTTATTGGGCTTTCTAGATTCAAATATACCATTCAAGCAAGTTTGTAGGTATGTATAAAATAATTCCTAGTCAACATATTTGGGATATCACTCATTTCAACAGTAAGAAATCTCCACTAAATGTCCCTGTGATAATTATTGAACTCAATAATAAGAAATCATACAGTGATACCTGAAACACTGGTATAGACATCTCTGAAATCTAGATTCCTAATCAATGCCTTTCAATATGAACTAATCACCCCGACTGAGAATTTCTGATTAGAATACTTGAATTGTTGACTAAATGTCTTTGGGTTATATATAAAAACTAATATACACACATTTATATCTCATTGTCTATGATAAAGCTTTTTAAAGAAAATTTGGGACATTTAAAAACTATCTCATATGCTGTCATAAAGACTCAATGAAATAACTTAATAAATATTTATTGAGATCCTAAAAATAAGTCAGGCACTATTTAAGGTTTTGGGAATATGGAAAAGAGTAAGAAAAAGCTCTGCTCTCATGGACATTGTATTGACAGTGTCTAGACACTGTGTTCTCAATACATTATTTACCAAATTAATAAATGTTTAATGTATTTCCTGCTATCATGAATATGATGATAATGATTTATGTTCCTACTGTATACATAGAGTGTTACACACACACACCTGAGCATTTTTTCCTGAACATCATTGTTCCTTCTATATAGTATTTCAGAGTCTGAATATAAAGTAATTTGCTTAACCATTCTTTTCCTTCGCATTTAAGCTGTTTTAACTTTTTTTGTAATAAAAATAATACTGTGAGAAACATCTAAGTATTAGAAACTCTTCCTCTTCTTTTTTTGTTTGCATACCTCTCTTCCTCCTAGTACTCATTTTTTAAAGATAATTTTTTCCTAAGATTTCCAGAAACGCATGCATCTTTGCCCATAGATGATATGTCTAATACTAAAGAGGCTTCTGGGTGATGTAGCTCAAGCAGCCAAGTTCCTTGTACTATGGATTGGTCTGCTATAGAAACCTTCCTTATGCCATTTCTCAATCAATGCTGGCAGCCTTTTTTTATCACCAGGTAAATCAGTTAGAACCATTTTTCCAGCCCGGGAATATACTGTTTTGATAACCTGAAGTAGCCTATCAGTCCTTGTAATGTCTTCTAAATGGTGTGAGGTACAACATGCCATAACTTATTCTCTGTTTCTGAGAGGATAGCCCAACATGCTTCAGACTACTGGAGTATTATAGCCTATACTGACGAGGACAAGCCTCTGAATCATCATAGGGTTTATTTCTTCCCTTTCTGGAATGCAACACCTTAACAAAGCCTTTAATGTCCTTGTCAGTTGTTGCTCAGCTGGTCCAATTGAAATATCATTGATTGAATGGACTAATGTAATGTTCTGCTGTTCATCTCAATAGCGCAGGTTCCTTTAACTATATTATGACAGAAGGGAAAGGTAAGATGGCTTTGGAGTAAGATGAAAAAATATATGCTCTTCCCCATCCCAAGTGAATGCAAACAATTTTGATTGTCTTCCAAATAGGGCTGGAAAACAATGTATCGCCAGGTCACTGGCAGCATACTACACACCTCAGACCAGTAATTCTGCTTTGGCAAAGATAACACATTTAGCACAGTCCACGCTCATCCTTCGGGATTTGTCTGGTTGAAAGAGAATATGGTGGGAATCACCAATTCTGCATTCTTTAGTTATTTAAGGGCAACTCTAATACCTGCTAGTCCTGATGGGACATAAAATTGTAGTAATTTACTGTTTGGGGATGGGTAGGGGAGCAGTTTTAACTCTTATTCCACAGACCAAGGAATCACTGTGGAGGATTTGCCAACTACTCTGTATGTCTATTATAATTATTCATTTAGGAATGGGAAACGACCACTTGTGGTTCTCTGGATCACTACAAGGCAGGACCTGGGCCAAGAGTTTATTTATTACCCGACCCTTCAGCCATATCCACTATAATAGAGGCATTATGTTGCTACTTTTTAGTTAGTTCCCGAAGCCCCAGTTCCCAAAGGGCAGTGTGAAAAGCATTAGATAGTACCTGAACATGCAGCAGAGTTCAGCAAACATGAGTATTTTTAAAAATTTCAACTTTTATTTTAGATACAGAGGGTACATGTGCAGATTTGTTACATGGGAATATTGCCTGATGGACCTGAGTCTTTTACAATGGGCAATAAGCATGCCCGCCCTTTGCTCTGGGGGAGAATACTATCTCAGTCTTCCAAGACTGTTGGTTACACAAACATCCTTGAATAGACAGTTGATACAAAGGGCAGTCAGTTCTCAAAATGTGGAGAAGTATAACAGACTCATGGAGAATTGTGTCCAAAAACTGGTAACATACACTTTAAAGATGCATGGTATTTGTTCAATTAAATATGTAGGATCTGTAGAAAAGTTACAGTGTTGGTCCAGGGAAGTAAAACACTGATGAAGGGACACAGTGTTTATTGAGGGTGGTAATTTGTTAACGATTGCTTTGTTAATTGAGATTTGTAACTTATGGATGATGTGATTTGAAGCCTTACTATGGAGAGGTTAATTTCCTTGATTCTATCTGAAATTATATTTCATTGAATCTAAGATCTCATAGATATAATGTGTACCATTATTCTATCTACCACTAAGAAAAAATTGTCTAATAACTAAATGTTGCAATACTTTATCACATTCACTGTAAAATGTATACTTTGCAGACATTAAATTACAAAATATATGTCTTCAAATCAATTAAATATAAAAGAAGACATTCATATGGCCAATGGGAATATCAAAAATACTCAACATCACTAAACATCAGGGAAATGCAAATTAAAACCACAATGAGATATCACCTCACATCTGTTAGAATGGTTGTCCAAAAGATAAAAGGTAACTGTTGTTGAGGATGCAGAGATAAGGAAACTCTTATACATTGTTAGTGAAAATGTAAATTAGTACAGCCATATAGAAAACAGCATAGAGATTTCTATAAAACTAAAAATAGAACTACCATATGATCTAGCATTTCTACTTCTAGATATATATTCAAAGGAAGTGAAGTCAGCATGTCAAAGAGATATCTGCACATATGAACACTCCCATGTTCACTACAGCATTATTTACAATAGCCAAAATAGGGAGTCAACCTAAATGTCCATCAATGTATGAATGGATAAAGAAAATGTGCTCTATATATACAGTGGAATACTACTCAGCTATTAAACAATAAGGAAATCCTACCATTTGAACGACATGAATGAACTTGGAGGACATTATGCTCAGTGAAATAAGCCAGGCACAGAAAGAGAAACACTGCATGATTTCACTTATATATGGAATCAAAAAAGTTGAACTTTAGCAGAGAGTGAAATGGCGAGTGCCCAGGGTCTGTGCTGGGAGAAAGGGGGTGATGTGGATATGTTGATCAAAGTTACAAAGTTTCAGTCAGACAAGAGGAGTAAGTTCTGGAGATCTATTGTATAGCATGGTAACTAGCATTAATAATAATGTACACTTGAAAACTGCTAAGACAGTAGACCTTAAATGTTCTCACCACAAAAAATAATAAGTATGTGAGGTGAAGTATCTGTTAATTAGCTTAATTCAATTATTGTACAATGTATACACATATCAAAACATCACATTGTACACTGTTTATATAAAATGTGTATTTGTCAATTAAATCTTAATAAAGCTGGAAAAAATCAATAAAATACATATTTGTTTATTGCCTTTTTCAACTAGAATGTAAGGTCAAGGAAAGTAGGAATTTTATTGACATTAATCATTAATATATGCCTGGTGCCTAGCACAGTGTCTGGCACATAAAGAATATTCATGAAATATTTACTAAAGAGATATAGGAAAAATTGTAGGCTCTGTCTCCCTCCCACTTTCCTTTCTCCTCTTTCCTTTCTCCTCATCCCCAACTTTGGTCTATAATAGTAGTTCTCAATTCCACCAACATATAGAATCATCTGGGGAGCTTTAAAAACATACCAATTCCTAAGCCTCATCCAGACTAATTAAATCAGAATTTCTTGGAGCAAGGCACAGACACAGGTGTGCTGTAAAAGCTGCCCAGGTGAATCTAAAGCACATTAAGACATTCAGAATCACTGATCCATGCTGTTTCATTAGTAGTATATACGCATGCAGCAGCCAGGTATCTCCACATTACATCTTCTCCTCCGTATGTAGATACATGCTCACTTGTTCGGTAAGGAAAAGCTTTCTAAAGGAAATTATTGATATTCCCTCAAAGGATAATAATCCAGTATGATTGCATAAGACATCCATATTAACTATATCCTCAAACAGTCAAGTGAGGAGGGTAGAGTAAATATTATAAACTAAAATTAGAATCTGAATCTCAATGATTTGCTCAAGGGAAAAGGAAGAGTATCTACACTTTTCTCCTCTTTTCGTTTTACGATTTAAAAAAAATAGAAAAAAAGTGTTCTAAATTCTCGTTTTATCTCTATATTGGAACAGCATTTCAGATCTGATTACTGTGAGCCATTGATTCATTTAACAACTACTCACTGAATAGTGACTGGTTTGTTGAGTTCCTACAATGTTCCAGCTGTTATTCTAAGGTAAATTGAGCTTGCCTTTTAACATTTACTCCGCTCGAGCAACCTGTACCTTTTCTCACCCTCCTATCTCTCACCACCTCAACCTTTTTTAACCTACCCTGATTTACGCCAGTGCTTTAGATCAGCAAATAACACAAGTCTATTAACGACTGTTAACTTATGGTGTCCTGCCATCTTCACACTTTATTTCACGATTCTCATCTCTTTTCTTTCCCTTGCTAGATTTTCATCAGTGAGTTTGGGGCCTCTTGAAAACAGATTAAAGAATGCTAATAATAATATCCTATTAACCATTGGATGATTGAAGCTTGAAAACTGGGGTCAATTTTGGTTTTTGTCTTTCCAGAGAAAGTGAAGTCTCTATATCTCAAATGTGCTGGAAACCATTTTTCCTTGGGGGTGAAGTGAACCATTAAACTCTCATTTTCATTTTACGAAGTAGGAAACATTCCCCAGCAACAGGGGAATCTGTACTTAAATGATCTTATGTCCATAAATGAATAAGACTTACAATAAAGCATTTTCCTGAAACAACCATTAAAGACTCTTAAAATCAAAAGTCCCCATGATGAAGATGTAGGCAAAATAGGCAGACTGTTCTAATGATATTTAGGGGCAGACCTAATTTTCTCCTGGGGTATTATAACATTATTAAAAAGTTAATGAGATATCAGCCATCCTTAAAAACCTTTAATCCCAAGGATGTATATTACACAATTAAGGTCCTCATTAAAGAATTTAACATCATCCATAGACATTTGAATTTATATGGAAATGATAATGCCTTCTTTTGATTTTTATGTGGTTTCCTTTAAAATTTGAAATGAGGGAGAGTGTATGAAATCTATGATTTCTAAGTCCAAACCAACATTTCACAAACACTTTTAAACACAGACCTTCGACGTATTTCACATATATTTTGGGGAGATGCTATATACTATTTCCTTCCCAAGCAAATGTTTATTATCATTTTAAAGATTCTAACATGACACACAAAGATATCAATAGCGCTCCCTTTTTCTTTCTCTCAATTATTCTAGTGTGGGCAATAAATCATGTGGTTACCCTACCAATTTTAGTTTAGCACAGTGTAACTTAACACTTCCCGGCCTTACTTTTCTGTGGAAGCCGTTTCTCCCGTAGTACTTATCAACTTCCCAGGGAAACACTGTTTTACAGATTTCCTACTTAATACTTAATATCTGACATTAGTTTAAATTTACAAAAATTTATTCTTCTCCCTTTTTGGGTAGCAACTGTAAAAGTAACTTACAGGAAGCAGATGGGGGTAGAAGAAAATGAAGACACATTGAGGTATGTGGGAAAAAGAATGCAGGGTGCGCTCTACTTTTTCAGGTTGAGGACATTGTTAAATTGTAGCTATGGAACAGTGAGTGGTGGAACCAGGCATATTACAGGTTTCCCAACTCAGCTGAACCACATAACAAATACACTGGGTAGAATACAGCTGCAGGTTTCTTCATGTCCCCAACTTAATTACCCAAATGTATTTTTTCCTCCCACTACCTACAACCTATTAGCCCCCTTAAAATATCATTCATCTGTGCCGGAAAAAAAAAAAAAAGTGCCGCCTAATAGCCAGTGGTGAAGTTGTACTCACAGAAGCTTTGTGATTATCCAGCCTCCATTCAATTGCCACACTAACCTTGGTTGGCTTGGGGAAAGAAAACATCAGAATCAGAGTAATTCAACTGCTTCCCGTGGTATGGTTTTGTCTGTGGCGGTAGATATCCAAGGAAGTGTGATTGAACTGAGAAGTCAACAGCGGCAGAGGACTCCTTTTTGGAGACAGGAATGAATGTGTGACCAAGGTGTGTTCAAGGTGATTATTCCATCTCTTCTATATATCTTTTCTTACGAGGTGCAAGAGAGAGATTTTCATAACCATTGTCACAGGACCTCACAGGGGAACCGTTCAAACCCACATAGGTCAAAAACACACGAATAGCATTCATGTTCTTCAAATATCTTAAGTTTTTCCACCTGATTTACATTTAACAGCAAACTCAACACCAGAATAAATCATTACACTCTCCAAGTAAAAACCAATTGTTACACTGAAATAGACAAATGATTTCTGCCAATTAAAAAAAGCAATTGCTATCTCAAATAACTCGTTTATAACTACCCAGTTATAAAGTTACCCAGTGTTTATTGGAAACCATTTTCTGGAGATTACTTAAATTTTAAAAGATTTTTAATATTGTCACACACCATTATTAAATATCTATATGCATTCATTTCCCTCATAGAAACAGCTATCACACAAAGGTTTATGCATCTAGGTACCGTTCTAAACACACTTCATGCATATACTCATTTAATCCTCCTAGCAACGTTCTGCAATAAGTACAAATATTACTGACTCCACTTACAGATGAGGAAACCAAGATGCAGAGAAATTTACTAACCTGCCCATGGTTATCTGGCTAATAAGTAGCAGTTTGTCTTTTCCTCACCAACTGCCTCTTTCTCTTTATATTTTACAAAAATGTAGTATATTTTTATTTTAAAGCTTTTGAGGAAAAGTACTATTTCTTGTTTGTGTTTCTATTTTCAATATCTCGTGCCCTTCTTTGGGTATGGCAAGCAATCAAAAATGGATATGATAAATATTTCTATCAATAGTAATCTTGTTTTAGATAAACAAAAGACCAATATTCTATGAAGTGCCTTGGGCATAGCAAATGTTCAATAAATATTTGTTGATTCTTTCTGCTCAGGTATATGAAGACTATGCAAACATTTTTTAAAATAGCAATTATTATTATTCCCCACTTCTTTAGTTTGATAAAATTTAACAAAAATTAAACAACATACTTCCCAAATGTAATTGCTTAACTGCCAGTTCACAGTATGACCACCAAAAATGTATTTTGGGCAGTTTTTTAAACAGTCAATTTTTCTTTGCAAAAGATAAAACATTGTGCTGTGTTGAATAGTGTCCCCCAAAATTTGTGTTCACCCAGACACTCAAACTACAATCTTATTTGGAAATAGGGTATCTGCAGATGTAATTAGTTAAGATGACATCATACCGGATTCAACTGGACCCTAAACTCCATGACTGCTGTGCTAATTAGAAGGCTCAGCTGGGTACGGTGGCTCACGCCTGTAATCCCAGCACTTTGGGAGGCTGAGGCGGGTGGATCACAAGGTCAGGAGTTCAAGACCAGCCTGGCAACATGGTGAAACCCCCGTCCCCACTAAAAATACAAAAATTTGTCGGGTGTGGTGGCAGGTGCCTGTAATCCCAGCTACTCGGGAGGCTGAGGTAGAGAATTGCTTGAACCCAGGAGGTAGAAGTTGCAGTGAGCCAAGATCACGCCACTGCACTCCAGCCTGGGTGACTGAGCGAGAGACTTCGTCTTAAAAAAAAAAAAAAAGGAGGCTCTGTGCCAACACAGAGACACAGAGGCATACAGAGAGAACACCACACCACGTGATAATAGAGACAGAGATTAAAGTGATTCAGATGCAAGTCAAGGAACATTAAGTGTTGTCAGCAACTACCAGTGCCAGCGGAGAGGCATGGGACACACTCTCCGTTCAGTCCTCCAAAAGGAATCAATCTTGCTCACACATTGATTTCAGCCTTCTAGTCCCCAGAACTGTAAGAATATAAATTCTTATTGTTTTAAGTTACCAAGTTTGTGGTAAGTTGTTATGGCAGCCCTGGGAAACTAATGTAGCCACTAATGTAAAATTCTAATGTTTGCTCGTTGTTAGATAGAAATTTGCTGATACTTCAATTGCCTAGACATCAGCAAGAAAACATATTCTATAAATATTATTCTTTATTTTTATTTTAAGTATATATTTTTTAATTTGTCTAAAACAATCACTTTTCAAAGCAGTGTTTAAATATCTTCCTTAAGCTTTTAAATAAGCTTAATCTCCACCAGTTAATGATTATTGCTATTTAGTGATATGAAACTAGAGTTTTATTTTCTCCATTAACATCTATTATGGTTTATTTTATTGCTACCTCATAGGTAATGTTTTAAGATTCTCATATTGTACAGTTAATTTCATGGAGACCTTGGTAAAGGGCAATTCAAACCTACTCCCATTGTCTTTTCAAAACAGATAACCTTCCTTGCCTTCTTGGTTATTCATGAAGATAATACCATAGCTTCGGAAATAATTTCAAAAACTATGTCTAAAATAGTCGTTAATTAACTGTGAATAATAAATTTGTCAACTATTTTTTAAGTTGACAAAAACATTACTAAAGTCAATTCTAATCATATTAAGCTGTTTTTGCAATTATACAAAATTTGTTTTGTATAACAAATAATTTGTTTTATTTGCTCACAGCAACCCTTCCTTTTTTATCACCCTGAGAATGTTTACTTTGAAACAAGGACAAAAAATATTATTCATACTTAGGTTTTGCTTTTGATGCCACTCGTCAACTGCATTAAATTCTGAAAATATAACTCAAAGATACTTTAAATAACGACAATGTTAATTGGAATCTAGAGCTATAAGTAATGTTTTAATTATAGCAATTTCTCGGTTTTCTAAGAAATACCACTTAAGAGGCTAAGTGTATTTCCAAGTGACAGGAAGAAATATGGGATTTTCAGTTGGTACAAAAGTAATATTTATCTTTGGAATTTTTTTCCAAATTTTGCATTTGGGACCTAAGTGTGTTTGAATCACTGGAAAACTTCTGGCTCTTTGGTATCACTTACAGATTTAAAGATACACCAGAACTGTATCCTTAGTGAAATAACAGAGAAAAAGAAATGAGAGGAGAATGTGAGTTGAAGGTGCTGATGAGTTCTTTATTCTAGTCATCAAAACATAAATGACAGTTTATTAATTTTTCATATGTAAGGTAAAGATACGATCATAGTTTCTTACCCAAAAAAAAAAAAAAAAATGTGCTTAAAGAGGCAGTATAGCCGGGCGTGGTGGCTCACGCCTATAATCCCAGAACTTTGGGAGGCCAAGGCGGGCGGATCACGAGGTCAGGAGACCATCCTGGCCAACACGGTGAAAACCCGCCTCTACTACAAATACAAAAAAAAAAAAAAAAAAAAAAAATTAGCCGGGCTTGGTGGTGGGTGCCTATAGTCCCAGCTGCTCAGGAGACTGAGGCAGGAGAATGGCGTGAACCCGGCAGGCTGAGGTTGTAGTGAGCGGAGATCGCGCCACTGTACTCCAGCCTGGGTGACAGAGCGAGACTCTATCTCAAAAATAATAAATAAAATAAAAAAATAAAATAAAACAAAATAAAAAAGGCAGTGTAAAATCTCATGATTCCTTTTCAAATGTCGGGCTGGGAAACATGTACAAGTAAATGTTGTAGTCCCTCTTAATTAATCAGTTCCATATATGGATGAGGCTACTCAGCTCAGTTACTTCATTAAAACTGACCATACGTTCATATCAGAGTCTCAGCTACACATCAAATTTGTACTATACCATTCAGTTTCCATTGGTAATGCCTATGACATTCTTTAATGGCTATTGAACACTCTATGCTAAATGAGAAAATTCTATCATAGATATATAAAATCAGTAGTAATATCAAGCCATAGAATGTTTGCTTTTCTAAGCTATCAAGAAACCTAAATTATAGCATCAAGATTCCTCCAAGAAGTCAATCCCTAGTGTAATGTAGAGTTTGTCTTGTTATCCTTATGACATCAAATATTTTAAAAATAAATAAGGTCAGGAAACCATGAAACATTTACTGGTGGCTAGTTGATCCTCCACACTGAACCTTGGCTTACAGCATCTTGATGTCACCAGCCTGATAGTGCAAGGAGAATGAATGGTAGAGTGAGGAGGAAGGGGGTAAAGCCAAGCTTATCTATCCATAGGTAGCACACATCAATTCAAGACCTGAGCACAGGCCACAGGGAAACACCAAAAGGATTAAAGTGCATATATTCCTCTGTTCTATGTGCATACAAACAGGTATTTATTAATTCAACTGTTCTGTCCTCAAAAACCAGGAGTATTTCCAGGTGTGGGGCTAAAAGAGGAAAAAGTGGAGGAGAAGGATGGGAATCACAGTCTCCATTCTATTAACCTCTACTGTGCCTATGTGCCTTCTAATGGCTCTGAGGAAATGGAAGCCAAGATGCTAGGAAGAGGGAGGATAGCAGAAACTCCCAGGCGCTGTTAACACCCACTCCAAAGTAGGGATGCAGAATAAAGTTTCGAAAGCATTTGAAAAATCAGGGTCAACAATCTGTTGGGATGAAAGTAAAAGAGTTTGCAAAGAACCATAATCTTTAAACTGTAATGCGAAATATTTGTATTACTTTACTCATAGGCAACGGCAAACAGGGTTAGCAGCTTTAGGCACATGAGTCTTCACTCCTCTGTCTTCATTCTCCCACTTCTTGGAAGCCAGGATTCTCTGGCCCTTTACCCAGAGGCACCCTAGCTCCAAGTTACAGTGGTTCAATGATAGGCATTTTAGTTACCTAAGTTTCTGTGGAGATGAATAACCTGCCTCATCCAGACAACACACTATGTCAACATGTTCATCCCTGATTGAAGACTTCAAGTCTTCGAGTCTTAGCGTTCAGTTAAGAAAATTTCAAATATTGGTGGGCCAGTTAGCAAACGTTTGTTTAAATAAAAACAAGAAAAACTAAACAGGAAATAAAAAGTGGGGAGGGAGAACAACTAGGGAACACTTGCTATGGTTCATTTATTTTTATAACAAGCCTGTGAAATATTGCACTGGTAAGGCTTAGAGAGGATGAGGAGGTGGTTTCCAGGACTTTCCAGACAAAGATGCTTCCAACCCTGGCTATGGTATGGCCTAACCAACTCTCCGTAGAGACTGCATAACTGTTTTCTTAGCTAGCATAGTCATCTTATTTTCCTAATGTATTATTAATTTTTTGCTAATTAAATCCATAAAAGTGAAACTTTCCTGCTTAAAGTAAGGCTGTGGATGGTCAGGTTAGTTTGGATTATTACTCAACCTTCTTTGGCCAGAGCAACTGCTTAATGTGTTATTCTGTCTCCAGCCAGAGTGTCCAAATCACTGAAGATTAAAGAATGTTTACTGTGGCTGAGATCACTAAATATTTCATATATTGAAAGTTCTGATATGTCCTAGCTACCATATGACATCATTAAACAAGAAAAGATGATAAATCCTGATTTAGTGTCTGGCCTCCAACGTAAGAAATAGTACAGAGCTTCCATTTCCATCCTCTTTCTCATTGGGTCTTAACTTAAATGTAAAGGAAGAAAAGAAGAGGAACTTAGAGTTGATGGAGTCAGATGATCCAGTGATTCCAAAAACAACCTGAACATTGCTGCAATTATTCTTATTTGCAGGTGAGAAAGTGGAGACACAGAAAGATCAAGAAGCTCATCTAACTTCCGGAAGTGAGTGAATGGCATAGCCGTGGGTCAAATTCCTATCTGTCTCCTTATGTCACAGCAGGGAGAAGCATAAATGCCTGGGTCTATTGTTCCATAGTAGAACCTGGTTCTACTGTCCAGTCAACTGTAATTGGCTCACCATCAGGGCATCATGATATCATGATCAACACTCCATTGAAATATAATAAAATAGGAAAGGCCTGCCTATGTTTCTTGAAACTTTTATTTTATTTGTACAATATATACACATATATTCATACACATTGTTTCATGATACATTTATATCTTCCTGGTCTCAGTTAGAAATGAAACTAATTAAACTGCCAAACAGCTCTCCTATTGGGATTCTTGGTTATTCTATAAAAGCCAGAGTTAATAGGTTTGAGAAACATTGTTTTGAGGGAGAGCAACTACACTAGTGGTTTTTTCTCCAAGAGCAGAGATCAATAAAACTACTGACTCATGCAATTTCCCTTGCCATACTCTAAAATTCCTCAGTGCGAATCTGTTAAAGACAGCTATATCTCACTTTTATATAATATTTGTAATTATTAAAAAACTACTTCACCATAGACAATGTGGTGTGCCTACAAACAAGGGTATGAGCATGTGTGTGGTTAGTGGTTAGAGGATAGTCAACTTAGGAGGTTAATACTGGCGGTGCCTAATTATGAATACATACCCCAGCAATGGTTGACCAGCTCTTAAAATAATCTAATACAGTGACTCAATCCTGGCTCCACATTAAGATCATCAGAGGGCTTTCAAAAATATTTTAGCAGTTATACTATTTCATTTTTAAATTTTCATACAATAAAATCAATATTTTATTTGCTGTACAATTGAATATTTTATTTTGTTGTACAGTATATTTCTTTTGTTGTACAGTTCAATGAGTTTTAAGACATGTATAGATTCATACAACCACCCCCACAACCCAAACACAGTTTTACTACCCCAAAAAATTCCCGTGTGTTCTAGCCCTTCAGAGTCCCAATCTTCTCATGACTATTATCCCTATCAATCATAATTTGTTGAGAAGCTTTTAAAAAATATTAATGTCAAGCTCTGCTCTCAGAGCTTCTGATTTAATTAGACTGGGGTGGGGTCTGGAAGTCTTTTTTAAAAATGTAATACACAGCCAGGGTTGGGAAACTGGTGCTGTCATCGAAGTCCACATTCTGAAGGCTGCTACCGTAAATGCTTCCACTATCTTTATCGCAATTCAGCATTAAGTGTTTTGCTGGCCAACACTATGGATATTAAAGACTTCTTTTCACTGAGAAAATAGTGTTCAAAATATGTGAATGAGTTGTAGGAAGTATGGTACAGGCACCTCTACCCTCTGACCAAGAGGTATGAGGATGTGATAACTCCAACAGCCATTGCAGAAGAACATATGCCTCTTTAGGGAAGGCTTGGGCACAGGATATAACTAGAGGTTTAACAGAATTCTGTTCCTGAAATATTATAGGATTTGTCCTGAGCTAATCCTTCATGGCTGATGCCTGTCTAGAATGCCTGAAAGGATTGGGAACTATAATTTCATTGGGCCTTCAGAAAAGTTTAGATGTCTGTTTTGACTTGCCTGTAAATATTTGCTTTGCAGATTTGGTCTGAGACTTGCTTTCATTGTAATTTGCCATCTGGTAGAGAAATGTTGAGGCGGGAAGGTTATTCTTTCCAACTCCTAACTTACAAAGCAGTAGTTCTCAATCTTGGCTGCGCATTAGAATCACCTAGGGAAATTTAAAAATCCTGATGCTCAGACTTCAACACAGAGCAATTAATTCGGTGTCTCTGGGAATGGGATCCAGGCATCATTATTTTAAAACTCTCCAGGTTTGTAGCCAAGGTTGAAAGGTTACTAATATCTGCCAAAATATTATCTAATAATTTTGAACATATAAATTGGCTTAAATATATTCAGCTCATTAAGCTGAATTCCATCTTCCCTCACCAACACATCGAAACCTGTCTTCCAGCAGAGCAGCTGGCTAGCTGCCCAGTAACACCGTGCAGCTGCAGATCATCTTTACCCCTGACCTCTCCCTTTTGAGTCATAAACTCTGCCTAGAAGATGTATTAGTTATCTATTGTTGTGTAACCAATTAGTCCCAAACCTAAAAGAATAAACATTCATTTTCACATAGTTTGTGTGAGCCAGAAGTCTAGGATAACTTATCTGGGTGGTTCTGGCTCAGGGTTTCTAAAGTGATTGCAGTCCTGTTGTAGTCATCTGAAGGCTTGACTGGGGTTGGAGGATCTGCTCCACGCTCACTCATGGCTGTTGGCAGGAAGCCTCAGCTCCTCACAGGCTGTTGGCCAAAGGCCTCAATTCCTTGCCACATGAATGAAGGTCACATTACAAGGCTGTTTGAATAGCCTTACGACATGGTAGCTGGCTTCCTTCAGAGCCAGTGATCCAAGAGAGATAACATGGAGGAAACCAAATTGGCTTTTATGACTGAATCTCTGCGTCATACATGGTCACTTTCCTTCAATTTTATTTGTTTGAAGCCAGAAACTAAGTCTAGCCTACACTCAAGGGAAAGGGAACTAGGCTCTGTGTCTTGAAGGGAAGACTATCAAAGATTTTGTGAACAAATTTTAAAACCATTACAGAAGATAATTGACCAGGTTTCACGGAACACAAAATGTATTTTGACTCTCTTTATGAAATAGAGTCTAATTCTACTAGGGTATATAAACTTAACAGGAATTAGATATCCACAGAACCCAAAACACTAGGAGCTAAGAACACAAATTTGAATTTAATGTATTAATTATAATTTGTATCCATATTTTAAACTGTGAAAGAAGAAAGGACACACCAGATCAAAAGATGTCATCTCATCTAGTACAAGCCCATGTTCCAATGAACCAGTTCTTTAAAAGATACATACTTTATGAGACATGCTATGTATGTGTTAATAACAGATAAACAGAAATGACACTTAATTTCAAGCTCCATTAGTAACATACAGGGAATGGGGTGAACAAGGTCAGCCAAGATGGTAAAGGACAAAAGGATTTCGTTTCCAATTACTTAAAATAGTGTACAAATGTAGCAACAAAAACGATGTTGCGTGCTTGCCAATTTAAAATAGAAGGAATTATAACAAAGAACCAGAAAGCCTTAACAGCTGATGATCTCAAAATCTTCTATTATCTATAGAAATAATTGTTTTTACAACAAATATTTGGACCATATAGACCAGGTGTTTACAGCCTGAAGACCAAATCTGACCTGCTTTCTGTTTATGTAAATAAAGTTTTACTGGAACACAGCCATGCTCATTCCTTTATGTATTGTTTCTGACTGCTTTCACAGTACAAAGGCAGAACCAAGTAATTTCAAAAAAGGCTTTATGGCCTGAAAAAACTAAGATATTCACTGTTTGCCTTTTACAGAAAAAGTTTGCCACTTTTTGATGTAGACGAAAACAATGGGGATACAAGAGTACTCATAACTTCATTACGATAATCCTTAAGCTTTTATCACAGATCCTCTGTGCCTCAAAGACAGATCCAAGAAGAAAAAAGATTGGTTTAAAAAAAAAAAACAACCATGTCTTTATTTATTAAAACTTACTACCCTGAGGGCCAAAGGACTAGACGTTAATTAAATATTTCCTTTGTCACACTAATATTGTTCTGCTTCATAAAATATATAATGCTGTAGTCAGTCAGTTTTCTTTAGTTTGACCAGTTTAAGATCCTCTAACTAGTTAAGATATAAAGGGGAGGGAGATTTGTTGGCAAATAAAATCAAAGGAAGGTGGAACATGGGAATTTGAACACCCTTTACTTTCTTTGCACCTTTCTCTGACTCCTTTTCCTGCCTTCTGCCGTCTCCTCCTCCCCTCCATTGCTACTCCTTTTTAATGTATTGGCATCATTCTTTTTTTTACTGAAACTTGGTTTTCTCCACGTGATGAGGACTATGACTCCTGCAATCTCCTTGTGTATGTGTTTCACTCCATCTCCAAAGCATCTAGACAGCATTTCTCTTATTCAGCCTCAGTACAGAAATCTCAGACTGAGAAATTGAAGGGCTACTTTGGAACATGCTTGCTTTCCTCCATCAATCACTATGGCCTAGAAGATGGGGTACAAAGATTGATCCACCTCAGGTTTTGGTCCACTCCTGTGGTTGCAGGACCTGCTACAAATGAGGGGCAGAAGTGATAGTGTGGAGACAAAAGGCCGACCAGTGGATGAGCACATATCCTATTCCACCATAACAACTGGCCCTCCCATCACAGTCACGAGACCCACGGAATGTGTCACAGAATATAGCACCTATTCCTCAGCTTAGGCAGGCCTCTTAGCGATCATAATTAATTATTAAATATATTCTAATCTGAAAACCTCTCTAGATTTCACAGATTCATTCACCTATTTCTCAAGAAATTCTTTATGCTACAGTTGATGCTTCAATGAAGACAGACATACAATGTTATTTCTTCCTCTATCGCTTTCTTAGATCAAGTAATTCCAGTTTCTTGGTTCTTCCTCCAGAGCCTGTGGCTGAGACTTCATTCATTTTTCGACCCTCTTAGTACTTGTTATTGCAGAATTTAACATACAAAACTCAGAATGTGACAATGGACAATGATCTAAACAATCCTTGATATATTTGAAATTAACAGTGGAATCAGATTGAGTTGGGAAGAATTCCTAGCTCTGCCATTTATTAATATGTGTCATACAGTCTTGAAATAATATTTCCTTTTTACAGATGAGGACTCTATCAATTTAAAAAATATTCGTTGAAAATTTACTATATGCCAGTGCTTGGGATGCAATAATGACAAGAGAAATATGGTCTCTACTCTCAGAACATACATGTCAAAGAGAGTATAGACAAATGTATAGACCGCTTCCATGCAATGTGATATGATATGGATAACATGGGTGCTATAGAACAGAAGGGTATGTATCCCAGACTTAGGAGTCAGATGAGTGGGAGGTAGACTCTTCCCAGAGGAATTGGTATCTAAGATGAGACCCAAAGCAACCAGTCAGGCAAAGGAGAGGAGAGCCAATAAGGGTTGAACAGTGTTTCTGGGGAGGATAGGTGGCAAATATACCATGATATAAGAGAACATGATGATTTAAAGGAATTCAATGTAATTGAGGTAATTAGTCAAAAATCTTCCGGTGGCAAGTGACAGAAATGCAACTAGGTCAAGTGAAAAAGTAGATTTTATTAGATCATTAACTAACCTGTAGAGAGACTTGGTTGGCATCAAGGATGGCAAGATACAGGGACTGGAAAAAATGCCACAACCATCTCTTCAACTCTGCCTCTGACTTTTGCATCTCTTTATAGGTTAAATTTTTTCTCTACTTTTATAAACTATTTTTTCCACACAACAAAGTAAATGAACACGAGAAGCCCTGAATTCATTACACAGTAGTAAAACTACTATGAGATTTCATCTACCTTACAACTAACAAGTTTGCCTGCTACAGTTTCATGGATGTTGGCAGAAGGAACTACACTGCTGGGTCAGAGATAAAGGACTCCATTTCTCATGATCCAGCAGCAGTCGTGAGCTTCATGTTCACGTCAGTTCCCCTGAGTCTCCAGGTGTCATGAGGTCAATGTGGAGCAGCCCAAGTGGATGTTGCACACACAGTGGGCTTCTGTCAGAGCTGAGGATCCCTGATCTTAGAAAACCCTCATTTTACAAAGAAGCTGTTGTCAAACCTGTCTAAACTTTTTCCTAAAGGAAGACATCATCTTTATTACTCAAGTCAAGAAACAAATCTGCCCTCTGACCTGGAAGAAGATACTGTCTCTAGCTTCCAAGGCTTTTTGCTGTGCATGTATCATTGAAAACACAGTCTAGGATAAAAGCTGTCACAAGCTGCATAGAAACGCCATGGAGGGATGGCCTTCCAACAAAAAATTCCAGGGAAGGAATCGAATTGATGTATTTTAGGTCAAGAGCCTGTCCTCTATCAAGCACTTTGTCCAAGGAGACGGGATAGTATTACCAGCTCTGCAAAAGTCAAGTTTCCATCCACACATGGGTTAAGGTCAGACACCAAGACATTAGGAGAGGAATGTGCTTGACAAAGATGAATCCCATTTATTATGATTCAGTATTAGAAGGGATAAGATGGGGCCAGATCATAAAGAATTATGTAGGTTATGTTAATTAGTTTGGATTTTTTCCTATAAGCAATAGCAATTTGTTGAATTTTATAATGGGGTAGGTGTGATATCCTTAGAAAAATCACACTGGTACAGATTTTAGGGATTGGCAATAGAGAGTATATGAAGAAATGAGTTAGGGAACAGTTATATCAGTCCATGTAAAAGATAACAGGGGTCTGAACCAAAATAGTGAGTATGGAGGTGGGCAAATCTGAGGATATCTTGATAGCGGTCAAAAGGAGAGGAGACAGAATCAAGGACAAACTTCATGTTTTTGTTTAGGGAAACATCATGAGTTGAGACAGAAAGCCTAGAAAGAAGCAGGTTTTAACAAGGCAAATTCAGTTTTGAAACTTACAAATTTTACATAGGATGGGACACAGAAAGCTAGGCTAAGGAAATAGATTCAAGACATTTGTATAACAATGGATGGGAATAGGATTAAACAGAAAAAACACCTCTAGTACAAAACCTGAGGAGCAGTAATATTGAAAGAGCAGGCATAAGAAGAGGAACCTATAAAAAAAGATGGAGAATGTAGTCAGTATGCTAGGAAAAAAACTAGGAAAAGACAGTAAAACGGAAGCCACAGAAGGTGATTCAGAAATAGAATTAACTCACTCTTTTTAATGGCTGTGTAAGATGCCATAGTATAGATGTACCACAACATAATAGAACTAAAAACAAAACTAAGCATTAAAAGAAGTTAAATGTTAAGTGCTTTGGAAGACAAGGTTCTTCAGTTGTGAGAAGGGGATCCCATTAAACTGACAGAATACTGTGGGGATTAAAGTGGATCCTATTCACATACTTCTTAGACTATGAAGATAATCAATACACATCAATAGTTTTCCTTTGTAAAAGTCAGTCACTGGCACATGTGGCTAAGATTATGCTCTTACTCCTAGATCTCTTCCAAATCACTCCTGCAAATAACCAGTTATTGCATGTGTACTACTTTTGTTGTGCCCAGTTATACTCATTGCTAATAAACGTGCCTTCCCCCAACAACCCCCACCCCCAACCCCGACTATATTCCTGGTACCAAATCCTTTGATTTACTGGTTGTACCAAAGTCACAGACTAATTGGCAGGATAAATACAGGTGATGTTTTATTTCTTGTCACTTCATTAACGTAGATCGGCTCAGGCTGATTAGTTCTCCTCTAGACATTCGTTAGAATGGTCCTATAATTTGGTGTCATACAGAGTAGAAGGGTTTGTGATTGTTGCTTTCCTAGGGGGATTTAATAGTTTTTTGTTTATTTTGTGTGTGTGCATGCACATGACACTCTCATGCTTTCTGCCCCTCTTTTTTCTTCCCTCAGAATTAGCTCAAATAAAATAAACATCTTTAGCTCTTTCTTTAGAGAAAGGGGGAAAAATCACATGCCAATCAAAGTAGAGAAAGAAACAGAAAACAGAAGCAGGTGGGAAAAGGTACTTTATAATTCATTAATTTATATTGGCATCTCTTAAAATTTTTATTTTTATGAAAAAGAACTGAAGAATGCTAGAAGGTCATAAACTAGTAAGAAACCACATAGTTTAAAAGATTTGCCACCTTTTTTTTAGCTTTATTGACTATTACCAACTTTCAGTATGGTTCAAATAATTAAATACTGCAACTGAGACATTAAAAATACAACCTAATTTACCAAAATAATTGTATTCTGAATATTATGTACAATATTATACATTTTACATTACATAATGGGTTTTTATACATAAAGGTAAGATTTCTGATTATTGGAAATACAAAGTACATCTGAACAAAACATTCCTATGCATACATACACAATCACTCAACTGGAACAATCAAAACCATCTATGAGTGTGGTTATTAAAAAATAAAATTACATTCATACAATAATGGTAGAAAATGAAATTTATTTTTATTAATTTTGAGTATTAATACAAAACCACACACATATGAATTATATAACTTAGTGCTATATATTTAAAAATCTTTATACTTGCACCTGAAATGTCTCTACTCCAAGGGAAGTTTCTGATTTTTAATTTTCTTATTTTAAGGAATCTATTATATTCACAATCATTAAAATGCCTTACACATAGGCAAAAAGCAGACCCAATCCCAGCAAACAGAAAAATCATAAGAGTCTATCATATCACCATATGTTTCACCATATAGTTTTCAAAAATAATCCTATTTGCAGTTTGGTATGTCTTCATATTCATATTTATTATCAAAGTGATTGCATATTGAGGCACAGAGCTTAAAGAGGAAATATATTTTACTTGTAGGGAACCAGATACTGAAACAAGAATATCAATCAAAGGCTTCAGAAAAAAAAAAAAAAATTGAGAATGGGTGCTCACATAGAAAACACCACACACACTCACTCACTAGTTTTTAAACAAGTCACTAGTCCTTCAAAAAGGTGAGTATGTTGATGTGTCCATACCTCGTTTGAACACTGCAATATCTGATTAAGACCAGGATACTGCCACGTGAGTTTTAATACTCTCTCATTTTTAAATTCAATTCCTCTTAAGCAGAACAGCTATGATTTTAAAGCAATGACAAACATTCTTCTAACTGATCGGAAAAGTCGGAAAAACAATGTCTTTACAACAAAAATGGCTTTCCAATTGTATGTCACTTTGTACACAGATCTCACTCCAGAGATACACAGACTGGTGAAAATTCTATCAGAACTATACATAAAGACATCAGAAGGGCAGCAATTAGTAAACGGGCCATTCTCTTTAAAGTTTGCATGGCATTTTGCAGTACTCTCTGTTCTTAAATCTGGTATTTTATCAAAGGCAATGAACACCTGGAAACTGGAAGCCACAAAGGTAACACGCTGAAACATATACAAAATCAATGACCTTTCCAACATCACATAATCTATTAAAAAAATTGGGACATGGGGGCTCAGGTTTACTTTATTGTTTTTCTTCTTTTTCATGTTTAGCTTGAATATAAAAGAAGCTCTAGACCTAGGTTACCAAAATATATTCATATAAATGTATGCGTATTTCTAATACAAAAGTTTTAAAAAAGTCTAAGTTCTTAATTTTTGTAATTAAATATCCTAGAGTTCAGTAGGCAGATTTATGTTTGAGCAGCTTGAAAAGAATCCGTTGGCTGAGCATTGTCTAGAAACTGGGCACAGCTACATTTCAGCTCTTCGATGCGATTTCTCAGCAACTGCAGCCCCGTCTTCCTCCTCCTCTTCTTCCTCCTCGTAGTGTTCCTCTCGGCCCTTGGGGTGGTTGCCATCTTGAACTTCTTGCTCTTCTCCATCATTTTTATCATCAGCCTTAAAATTAAAAGAAAAAAGAAAAACTAAGAGATAGTATAGAGTTAGTGATAGATAATTCTCTCTAAAAACAGGATGAAAAGGTACTCATTTTTGGAGGAAAAAAACAAGGAAGAAAAAATGGTATGTAAGCAACAGGGCTGCTGTCTCTCCTACTTTTCATGTTGTCACAACTTTTCCTAATTTCAGGTGGGCCTGTTAAATTCAGTGGTAACTCAGAGGCACCATTACCCACTGATACCTATCCCAAATACATGTATCTCTCCTATACACATGCACACCCACAAACACTCAAGTGCTCAATAGAAATATGTATCCAAGACACACATTTTCATCATTTTCACCATAGGTCTCTTCAGCATTATGCTCCAGTTCCCTTTTTTTCTCTTCAGTCAAATCTTCTTGAACCTAAAACAAACCACAGGTATCATTTAAACACTTTAGTCTTTTAAGCACTTGCAATAATATATTTTGACACTGTTATCACTTAAACACTTGCAGTAATATATTTCGATTTCCAAAAAGTTCATTCAAAATAGCAGAAGCAAAACTAAACTAAATATACAATTGAAAAAATATGTCAAGGATTTATTTACCAGGTGTGAAGAAATGTATAATACACCTATTACAAAAATCAATGTGATTGATCCTGAATGTAGGACTTTTGTGTTTGAATTTTTGATTTATTTGAATAATGGTTAAAATTCCAAATATAAAACACCTGAAGAAATTTAACTTTTAAAACAAAAAATTCTGGCCAGGCGTGGTGGCTCACACCTGTAATCCCAGCACTTTGTGGGACTGAGGCAAGAGATCACCTGAGCCCAGGAATTTGAGTCCTGGAAAACAAAGTGAGACCCTGTCTCTACAAAAAAAAAAAAAAAAATATATATATATATATATATATATATATATATATATAAAATTAGCTGGGCATAGTGGTGCACGCCTGTAGTCTCAGCTATGCAGGAGGCTGAGGCAGAGGATGATTTGAGCTCTGGAGGTCAAAGCTGCAGTAAGCTATGTTTGCGCCACTGCACAACAGCCTCGGTGACAGGGCAAGACCCTGTCTTCCCAAAAATAAAATAATAAAATTAAAATTCCCATTTCTCCATATGGGAGAACTGTAGAAATCTGAGAGCTGTGACACAATGTAAGTTCTATGGAGGCAGGAACTGCCTGTCTTATTCAAGTCACTATCTAGATCAAGCTTGTCCAACCCACAGCCTCTGTAAATCCTCTGTAAAGGCACAAAAAGTAGACACCACTGCCTACTAGCAGAAATTTTATGTATCTATTCTATACTTAAGAATATATTTCTCTGGCTAAAATATCTAGAAAATAAAATACAATCATTTCAATTTCTTTATGACATCATCTATTGACCTGCCTCAAAAATTCCTCTCTCTTTAGTTCTAATACAACCTTTTTGTTTTAAGTAGTTTTCCTTTATGTG
Source organism: Chlorocebus sabaeus (assembly GCF_047675955.1). Classification (NCBI taxonomy): domain Eukaryota; kingdom Metazoa; phylum Chordata; class Mammalia; order Primates; family Cercopithecidae; genus Chlorocebus; species Chlorocebus sabaeus. The sequence goes on along the minus strand of NC_132918.1, from coordinate 21,842,587 downwards.
CACCTATTATCACTGTGTACATGATGCCAGTATTTATCTCAAAACGTAAACTAAAGCAAGCATCCAAATATTTGTGCTAAATAGTCTCTATTTAATGATCATATCTCACAGAAAAAGAGGGTAGGGCATTTTCTAACTTGTTAACTATTTTGCAAACTATACATATGCCAAAATGTTTAAGTCACTTGAATACATTTCAAAAACACTGCTGAACATCGGTTAAGTATAATGCAGTCTCCTAATACCAAAGAAAGTCCGATCTCTTCTAGGATCAGAGCATAAGATCCTTGAATAACACAAAAATCACATATTTTGGTGGGGGGAGTGGAGGAGGCTGTTGAAAAATCTAAGAAATGAACAAAGGAAGAAAAGTATACAGATGCTATAATTCAAGAGAAACAAATTATGTGCTGCCTGAATGTGTGCAGCTCAGGTGAGACAAGAATGAACTGCAGCAGAAGAGCTTTGGACAAAACTTGGCCTGTCGAGAGCCTACAAAGGTGACTCTTTAAAGATATCCTGGGCAGAGCCAAACATTTGTGAATCTCTTCTAACCAGTCCAGCGCCAGTTTAACTCACACCCCCTAAACTAACCTGGTACCAAAGAAATACATTTTGAGGACAAAGGCACTGAGTATCTATTGTATTCATATTTCCTGGTGGAATGAGCTAGACACCTATCTTGTCTCACCCTACGTTTCTATTAGTGGTCCATAACATCGCCTGTGCCCATAGTCATAGAACCTCATAGTAACATTCCACAAGACATTGGGATGAAAACAATGAAGCACTTACTTCAGGCTGTCTTAAGGTTTAACTGAAACGTCATTAAATTGCTGAAGTGTCCCTGTTAATTTTGATTAACAAAGACATGTCTTCTACAGCCTTAATAATGAAAATGTATTATTTATAAACATTAAAACGTTGCAGTTGAGAGTGGGGGAAAAAACAGCCTTGAGTCTATGCCGTATGGTAGGAAGAATATCTAAATCAGGGATCAGCAAACTTTTTGTGTGAAGGGCCAGACAGTAAATATTTAGGCTTTCTGGGCCATAAGATCTCTCTCACAACAATACAACTTGACCACTCTATTATAGCGCGCACACACACACACACACAAAAACAAAAAACTATAGACAATATGTAAACAAACAGACATGTTTGTGTTCCAATAAAACTTCACTTGCGAACTAGGCTGCAGCCTGTAGTTTGCCAACTCCTAACATATACTATGGAGTGAGAAAGACCTCGACTAAAGCCTTGGCTTTGCAGCATTTCTAACTGTATAAATCATAAGGTCAATCGTTTTGGTTATGAAAATCTTCAGGCACATGCAAACAAAGAAAATTATTCAATAAACCCCTTACAGCCACCACCAATGTTCAAAAGGTATCTCAATATTGCTACACCTGCATCATCTATCACTTTTCTATTTTTTACAGTGAATTATTCTTAAAAATTCTAGATGTCATGTAATTTCACTCTCACATATCACAGTATATATATATATATATATATCTAAAAACAATAAACTTACATAATCATAATGTGATTATCACACCTGATAAAATAATTCCATAGACGCATCTGATGTCTCATCCACACTTACATTTTTATGATTGTCTTAATGTCTGTTTACAGTTGGTTTGTTCTAATCATGATTTAAAGGAACAGCACAATAACACGGGATTCACTCCCCTCTTTTTTCCCTACTGCTATGGATTTGCAGTCCTGTAAAATGACCCACATTCTGAATTTATCTGCTTCTTTATATCACTTAACTCATTTCTCTAGTCCCAACATTTCCTATAAATGGATGTTAGCATAAAAGTTTGAAGGAACTCAGGTTCGATTTTAAAAACAAGGGTATTTCCGAGGTGATGGTGCACATTTCCTATTTTTTTTAATCACATCAGGAGACACGCACATTTATTTGTCCCACTTTTAGTAATGCTAAGGTTGGCCAGTGAGCTCAGTTGGTAACAGCCTGATCCCTTCATGGTGAAGTTCCCTGACCTCTGTTCATCTAGTGACATCATTCACTGATGACTGTTGCTTAGATCATTTGCTTCAATTAGGGGTTACAAAAAAATGGTCACTTTCTATTTCCATCATTCTGTCTATATTCACTAATTTCTATAAAGAACTTCCCCATATCAACTATATAGTTACTGTGCATGGTATACTTAATTATGGTAGCCTTTAAAATCAGACCTAGGTGAGCTCTAATCATGTTTCCAGCAATAAATAAAAGCTATGCAACCTTCAAATTTTTAACTAACCCCTCTGAAGCCCAAGTTTCTTACATGTAAAATGAAAGCATTGGGTGAAAATTCAATGATCCTTAATTTCCTGTATGTATGTGTGGTTGGGGAGTCATGCACCCTTTTAAGAGTTTGGTTAGAAAGTCTTTAGCAAATGGGCATGTATACACAGATAAGGAGTTTAGACTTCCCAAATGCCATCCACAACTGTCTGCCCTAGGACTATTTCTCCAAACAGTATGATCCTGAGCCATCAGAATCAGCTGGTGGTGGGTGGGTGAAGGGGCACTTATGAAGAACTCTGCTTCCTAGGTTCCATAACAGATAAGATCAAAATCTCAAGGGTAAGGGCCTGGTCCAAAATCTGTATATGCCACAAACTCAAGGTGATCCTTATTCACAGCAAAGACAAAGAACCTTCTCCTTGAGTAACAACAGATGCTAGGTTATCTCATTAGTCTCTGGAGATAGGCTATAGAAAATTTAGCTTGTTTACCAGTTGTCAATATAATCTTATTTAGAGACCACTGATTTCAACCACTCTTTAGGGAACCCACAAATGAAAATGCTGTAACCTTCTAGACATATAGAGAACAGACTCTTAGTTAGACACACGTTATTATTGCAGTAATATATTACTGATATTTGGGGCAAAAGCAATGTAAACTCATCTTAAAGGCAGTAATGCAGTAATGCCTTTAAGTAAGGCTTCTCGGTAATGAAAAGGAACAAAATGATATGGAGGTTCTAACTGATCTTTAAAATATGCCTAGAATAATAAGCAGAAGCCAAATGTTATTCTTTTATAGTGTAGACATACAGATTATGTCTCCCACAACTGGCCCTCTTAGCATCCTGCTAAAGCTGTCACAATGCTTTGCCGTATTTCCCAAACAATGCTTCTTGTTACTCATTTTTATCTACTATGTTTTAGGCATTTTAGAAATGAGCCTTATCTGATGACACAAAGTTTAACAAACAGCCAAATCCAAAATAAAGCAGGCCCACTGAAAAGTGTCTGAAATGGGCTTTGGCTAGATACCCTCTCCTGGTGTCTATTAACACCTTTCTTTCACATATTGAAGATATTATGGGTGTGCAAGGCCAGAAAGCTGAGCCTCAAGTAGGTAAGAATAGTAGGATCCAAAGAAATAAACAGAATGTGATGAACAAAAGGCCTTCAGCAACATTAGCTATAGTGACGAACACCCTGCTTTAACAAGAGAGTTTTTTCCAATTGAAGAGCTTCTTAGCCGGGCATGGTGGCTCACGCCTGTAATCCCAGCATTTTGGGAGGCAGAGGTGGGAGGATCACCTGAGGTCAGGAGTTCAAGACCAGCCTGGCCAGCATGGCAAAATCCCATCTCTATTAAAAATACAAAAATTAGCCAGTGTGGGGGAAGATATCTGTAATCCCAGCTACTCGGGAGGCTGAGGCAGGAGAACTACTTGAACCCAGAAGGCAAAGGTTGCAGTGAGTCAAGATCACGTCATTGCACTCTAGCCTGGGAGACAGTGAGACTCTATCTCAAAAAACAAAAAATAACAAAAAAAGAAAAGCTTCTTGACATGGTGATTAACAGGCTGGCAGTCTCATGTAGGTGTATGCACATATTCATTCGGCCAGTGAAGGTGAACAAATGCCTTGTACTTGTTCTCTTCTGCATGTTTAGATTAATCAGTTTTCAGTTACATTGAGGGAAATTAAAGTATTCTGATTTTTTGTCATTTAATCTATACACTTTTGAACATGTAAATAATTTTAAAGCATACATAGCACTTTTTGACAATGCCATAAATTGTCTTGTCTGCTTACAAGGTGATAAAACATTTGAAATGTAAGCAATGTGAGGAAAGGATCATGCCTTCCACTCAAACAATCCCAAACAAGAAACAAGAAATGTTTGTAAGTAATAATAATTTTTATGTCTTAGAAAGATAATACTACTGCACTAAGATAAAAGAAGGCAGAGTAGTATAAATTTCCTAAAATCATACTTCTTTTGGGTCCTCTACTCTTAGAGGCCAAGTCTATAAGTTTGATGGGCTATACCTCTGAACAGGTGTGGCCCAGGCAAGATGTAATTCTTCCCCAGGAGGAAATGCTGACAGAAACAAGTCTGTATGCTAGAGGGGAAGGGAAGCGATGGCAGCCACAGGCCTTGCATTCTAGTGGTTAGCTGGGGCAGCTGCAAGACTCTAAGGTTTAATGGAGATTTAAAAAAACAAAAAAACAAAAAAAAATGCACAGTTCCATAACATTTCATGGTTTTCAGAGTGCTTCCACCAATGAGGTTTCATACACATATGCACTTATAAACAATGCACTTATAAAAACAATGCACTTATAAACAATATGTGTTTCCATATTCTATGTTCCGCTTTATTTTTCTCATTTTGCCATAGTCTGACAAGAACTTTGTCTCTATCACCAGTGCCTAAATGGTGTTTGGGAACCACTCTTCTCCTCTCTCAAGGGAAGACCTGGGAACCATGGACAGAGGTGGGAAGATGCAAACATTAATCATCTCATAACCACAAAAATACAACACAGCATGAACAAGGGACACTTGGGGGGTGGAGAGGAAAGTTACACTGGGAAGAAAAAAAGGCATGTGGGACTTCCGCTAGGAGCACATGGAGCAAAAGTTCTCAGTGACAGGGTGGCAACCTGGAGCACATGTCGGAGGAGGCCTGAACACTGCTTAAAGAATTTTTGGCAGAGAACCAGGGAAACAGAATTAGGACCTGGGGCCAGGTGCAAGAGAAAGAGTCCTGTCAGTCCAGTAGATCTGAAGGGGATGACTGGCAGGATGAGGAGCAGTTGCTGAGGTTAGGCAGCACTCAGCCAGAGCAACCTCATCTGTCTTAGCACCATTTCTCCTTCCCTCTTGCCTCTGTCTTTCTTCTCTTTCTACTCTTGATTCCTCTTGGATCTCAGGATTTCTCTCCTCTATCTTAACTGATCATAAAATAAAATTGAAAAGGAATCAGTAAACGCTGATTAAAATTTTATGTTTAACCTTCTGAATTTTTAAAAAGAAGCCAAGGTGAACCTTTTCTCTTTTAATCCCTCAAAGATTCCTAGTATTGGACATAATAAAACAAAGTGGTATTACTCTAGACATCCTGTTATATGAGAAGCCTGGATGAGTATCTTTTCCTTGCCTAATATCTTAATATTCAAGGTCACTATTTTCTCTGCTGCTCTCTTTCTGACAAGACAGCCAAGGGTATTGATTAGGATGATAAACCAAAGAACAAAAAGATCAAGCCAGAAAAGTGCATGTTATTAGAGATGCTGCCAGTGACCCTAAAGAGCAACATCCTTTTCTGTTTTCCTGGTATAAGCACAAATTTTCTCATCAGCTCTGAAAAGCTTAGAAAATCAGTAAGAATAAGAAAGCAGACCTATTCGAAGGAACTGTGTGTGTGAGAGCACAGCTCATGATGTCTGCACAGGATCTCCAGTGGTGGGGTGTGTCTGTTTAGCCTACCATATGTCCATCCTCCCATGGAGTTCCCCTTAGGGATAAAAACCACACATTTGCAAGATACCTGGCTGAGAAGCAGCTCTGAACCAGGGTTTTAATTTGGGAACTACTTACTGGTCCATAATGAGACTAAATACAGGGTCTTGGCCTAATTTGTATCAGACTCTAAAATATTGCAGTTGTTTATACAGCAGAATGCTGTGACAAAATGGCTACAACAAACAGCATTCACCAATTACACCACATGCAGCACCATAATAAATCAATTACACCGTAAGTAGCACCACAATAAATGCTACTTATATCTAATTAACAAGATGCCCGAAGTTTACAATGAAAAGCAAACTAAAATAAAATATTAAGAAACTCTATCTTTGCATTTTATTCAACTGAGCTCTTTACACCTTTTTCCTCCCTCTTTATTGTTAAATTTAATTAAGATACTGAATTCTTATAGGGAATAGGCCAGAAGGAGAGACTGTAAAATTTACAAAAATGTTTGGAGGGTGTTAAGTGGATTCCGATAGACACTCTGGGGTATTCCTGTGAGGTAGGCACCAGGGAGATGCCTGAAGAGAAAGTTCCAGGGGCCAGTTTGGATTCCCTGAATGTGCAGAGGGAGACAGGAGAAAATATTCTTACAAAAGATCACACAAATCTAAGTCCGCCATTCCTGAAAAGTCAAATACTTTCTTAATTCAAAATTTCAGGTGAGAACCAAAGAGATGGATTCTATTACCCTGCATTTTTTATCTTCTAACCAAACGTCTCCAGTGCCATGATCCAGTTTTGCTTTAAACAACCCTTTCTTATCCTGCTTAAATCTTTCTGAACATTTCTGTGGAAGGCATGTCAAAGTCAATAGTGCTGAGGTTTGTTTAAAGTTAGCGTATGTGATAGACCCATCTGATCAGTCTCTGGGATTCAATTCTTACTACCTCCTCTTCTGCCTCTTCCTGGTACTGTTCATCAACATTATCCTCCTGCTGGTCTGGATTTCCTGCCATCTGTTGAAACAAAAGGGGAGGTTCATGTTACTGTACATCAGAGATGCCTTTTACACAGTACTCTGGGACAAAGAACAAGCATGCCACCATGAAAAGGGCACTTTCAAAGCATCTGGGGCCAGGAAATGATGAGTAATCATTTCCAATACAAAGCCCAGGATGTCTGTTACCCTCTCTCTCAGAGTACAGGCATATCATGTGATAAAGTGGCCTAAAAACCACCAAAGTGGCAAACCTTCCGTCAATGTAGATTATGACTAACCTTTTACATAAACCAGATGTTTGTTAAAATACCCCAGTCAAATCCAGCCTTTCCTTGTGGCATCTGCTTACCACCAAATGTTCCTCCACTTCTGTATTCTCTTGCTTTTGATTACTTTGTTTTTGCTCTTCATTTTCATCTGGCAAATTTTCTTCTCTCACTTGTTCAGCTTCTTCAAATTCATCCTCACCTTGATTATTAGGGTCATCTGCTGGGTTTATATCCTCTACAGCTGCCCTCTGTAAAATTTTAATAAAAAGCAACTATCACTTCAAAACTGAGGATCAAGTTTAATTTCATTTGAAAGGCTACACACTGGCAGAAAATGAGATTGTCCTTCCCTGAATTGTTCAGATCTATCCTTGCCAAGACTCACAAGAATCAAGCATCGCACTGTCAAAAGAGAAAACTCCTGCTTTACTTGTCAGAGGCTTGATGAATCAGAATGAGGTACAAATAGCACTTCTTCCCTGCAAGTGATTTCAAAATAGTCCTCAAAACTCTACTGACATAAGTAATGTGAACAGAACTGAATAAACAAGAAAAAAATTAATAAAAGTCAGAGGACCAAGTAAGAAAAAAAATACTAATTTAGGTGGGGGGATTTAGATGGGCAATTAACTCTTTTCACTGCTATGTTGATTTTTATACTAACTTCCCTGTGCAAGCAATGTTTAACATGTCAGAGGTGAAAAGTGGTTGATGGGAAAAAAGGCCCATACCAGAAAGGATCTATAAAAAGGATGTGAAAAGGAGACAAGACAAGAAAAAGGCTAACTCAAAAGGAAATGGTCATTTTCTAGTATGGATCCAATGTCTTTATTAACAATCACTCCCATGAAATAGAGAGCTGTCGAACCGGCAAGAGATGGGAGTTAAAAAGGTCTGAGCTACCCAACTGCCCAATAGGGAAATATATTATGAAAAATGTCCTCCCTAACTCATCTCCCAAGTTATCATGCTCAACAAAGGCCCTTCATATTATCAACTTTAGAATTATTTCAATTTTCCACTTAAGCTCCCAAAGCACCTTCCAAATAATCCACATTCTCATAAAGATTTAGATTTTAGAGCCTGAGATGGGCAAGAACGGTGATGCTTGTCATGAGGTGCCCCAAACACTCCCAGGTCATCAACAGGACACTTACTAAAGCTGTAAATGCTTCTAAGAGACAGTAAAGCCACAGAGTAGGATTTGGTCTCTATCAGTCTTCTCCAGACAAGATTCTACTTCAATTCACTTCAGAGTCTTGAACATGTTTGAGAGTTCATTGCAGTCTCAGCTGATCTATTATCTGCACATCCCTGGCCATGTTATTCCAGTGCAAATGACACTATTCTTGGGAATGTAGAGACTAACAAATTGCCACCTTCACACTAAACTCTAATTACTCCACAATCTCTTGTCATATGGATTTTCTTTAGTGCACTATCAAAAAGTTGTATGGAAATACAGGAAAAATGTAACATTCATTTCAGAAGAAAGTACCAAATATCTTTTGCAAAAGTTCATAAAATTGACTAGCTCAACTCTGACCAAGTAACAGGTATGAATTAGCAGGCCCAGTTGTTATATTCAAATAAAATAGAAAAAGAGAGGAACAAGTGGGATTAACCATTTCTAATTAAAAGTAAGAATGGTACAAACGCCAATGTTTCCCAGCGTGTTCCCCAGAACAAATAAACAGATGATAGGAAAGTAAAGGATCATATAGTCAAGTAATCAAAGCCTACAGCAGTTCCCAAACAAGTGACTGAAATACCCTTCCTACCACCCCATGTACATTTGCAGGCCTTTGTACACTTGCTTTCTTGCTCTTTCATAGTCTCTTGCTCTCTCATATGTTTCTACTCTCAAGTATTTGCTCTTTCCTGAAAATATTTCAAGACTAGGTTCCCTTGAGCATATTTTCAGAAATCTTGATGCAAGGAATGCCAGGGAAAGGTGTTCTGCCACATCTCGGTGCAAGTTAAGTGGAAAAGCTGTTTCCATCAAGAGGCCTTCAAGGAGCTAGCAGGAAGACTTTCTCGATGATTATCAAGGACATGGGTTCTCCTCTTAATCCACTGGATCGATATAAACAGGGCCACGTGATAGCAAAGACTGACTGTTATAAACATGGTAGTTTATTAGCAAAAGATGACAGGGAAGCTAAAATAAGTTGTAAAAGTCATCTACACATACACACAGGAACAGGCTCACTAAACATTTTCTTGCTTCGCTTGTAGGCAGGGCCAAGGATCTAGCTCACCAGGCTGAACTGGAGGTCTCAGTCTTTTTTGGTAAACACAAATAACAATGCTGGTTATTAGATGTCTACCTACTTATATTATAAATTTTCTGTGCCATTGTGGTACCTGAACAACTCTTCATGTCTCAAACCACACATCCTCATCCATCTATTTATTAAAACGGTCACTAGACTGCTGAGAGGTTACACAGAGCCACACAACATACCTAACACCCTAGGAGACTGCTCGACATGCTCAGGAAGGGTTAGTTTCCTTTCTCTGGTCCCATCTCCAACCTCCACACTTGCCTTTTACTCCCTCTGTCTTTCAGAGTTACTACGCATTTCAGTGTCTCTCAATTTTGCTTTTCTAGGTTTTAGTTCAATTAATCTAAAAGTCATCAGAAAAAAAAAAAATTCTGTTTTTTTTTCCCCTAGAGCAATCTTTAAACCAGCTCATCACATACACGTCCACCATGGTTTACAGTTAAAAACACTGCCCATACATAATTATGCAAGCCACTTTTCTTCTGTGCTGAGGATATAACATAAATATCTGGGGCTGAAGGCTGGCATCAGGCAAATTTTCAACTCTGTTTCCCACCTTATGAGTTTCCATGTGTCAGGGGCAGAAGAGAGGATACTTACATCTGCCTCAGATTCTGGGTCCACTTCTCGGGGTCCTTGTTCACGAGGCTCATGTCTATTACCTGGGTCTCCTTCTGCTTCATCTTGGTGCTGGTTGTCTCTTTCATAGGCTAGCAAATCAAAGAAACTAAAATCAGCCCCAAATGAATCAAACAGGATTTCCCTTTCAACTCAAAGAAAAGCCACCAGTGGACTTTCCTACAGACCATATTACCTCCACCTCTGTTAACTCAACATAAGGCCTGTGTCTTGGCTTTTCCAAATAAAGTTATGTTCTTTTCACAGACTGTGCGTCTAAAGAGATGATATGGGTCAGACACTTTTCTTCTAAAATAAATACTTTTCACAGGGGCTGTAATTTTTCCCCCATATGCAAGAGAACAACAACAATCAAAACTTTCTCAATAAAAAAAGCCCAGTTGATTGGACACTGCTGTTGAAATCAACTAATTTTGATAGTATCCGAGGAAATAGCTGGGCTCCAAAAGAAGAAATTGATAGTTTCAGGAAATGCAAGGAAGAACAACCCCATCTGTGGAGCTCAGAAACAAATATAGCCCATCACATATTTTCTGATACAGTAATGACGACGACTGCCACAGCAAAGAACAGCACACATTCATACTCAGACATTTACTTGCTGCTTTTTGAAAAAATATTTAGATAAAGAGAATTGTATGAGCACAAAAAGAGAAGAACAAACAAAAGAAAAAGAAGAAAAAAAAAGAAAACTTCTTAAAACAAGATAAAAGAGGAAAGTTTAAGTATATGCAGTGTACTAAGCCTAGAGAAAATGATGATACAAGGTAACTTACCATCAGGCTTCAAGTGCACAAAGGGGTTTACTACTTAGAGAAGAGGACAAACCATTCTCTAGTCTTACTGATATTAGAACAAAAAAACTTAAAGTGCCACACAGGGGACACAAGGAAAACAATTTCTTGACTGTGTAAGAGCTGTAAAATATCACAACAGGCTATTAAGGGAGGTTGTATGTAATCACTTTCTTTTTGACTTTTTAGAAAAGGATACACATCTAAGTGTTAGTGGCGCCAAAGAGAAAGTTAGTTACATTCTGGTTCTACTATAACAGTAAGCAATATTTGATAAGTTACATATTAAGTGCTTACCATAAATGAAAGCTACTATTGACTGAATTTTAAAACATTTTAAGGCAATGACATAAGGACTTCCAAGGTAAGGAGAAAATGTAGATGTTTCCCAAAGCATAATAATCCTATAATAGTTTGTCAGAAATATTATATTTAGTATATAAAAAGCTTAAACTACAGGCAAAATGACAGAGAGGAAACAGATTATCTTGAGCATTTTTCACTACCAGTGTGCACTGCTTAAGAGGATTAAGAAAAAGACACATGATTCACAAATCTCCTTTGCACTTACTCAGGTATGCATATAGCTCATTGATGTTATATAACATTGGCTCGTTGGTAATACACAATGTTATCAAGTAATTTATTAAAACATTCATCATCTAAGAAGTCTCACCACCTCCTTCCTCTTCTTGGATTCCCTGGTCCTCTGCTCCCTGAACGATATCATTATCCATAGCATCATAATGAGCTTGCTGCCTACGAGAGACACAAACATGATAAATCCAGTGAGACAAATTCAGAGGCATAATTTGACATAGGTCATTTATCTTTAAAGACAGTAAAAAGCAAAATTTCTCAACGTTTTTAAGAAGCCATAAAAACTTTTAAAAAACCTCTTACGTATGCAATTAGGTAGAATAAAAATTCCAGATACACTTTCAAAAGGTATCTTAAAAAGATAAAATATCTTTTAATGATAAAATAAAATAAAGTTGGCACAAAGCCTGTAAGGCTATTTGGAGACCTAACCTACCACTTTTAAGCAGAAAAAATATTATTTTTAAAATTAAATATTTGGTATTTAATTTTCAAGTAGCTGTCCTGCCTTGGCTATTTGTGTAATATGAGCCCCTTAACTTCATGAATCACAAATGCACAAAACTGTTTTGAATCCGCGTATGCAAACTGGAGCAGGGGCTGTCTTCGCTCACTGAGGAAGGGGAAGGCTACCGGAGCTGCTCTTGGTGCTGCGGCCGGCCCTCCTCAAGCTCGGCCTGCCTCTGCAGGGCCATCTCTCTTGCCAGCTGCTGCTGCTGCTGCTGCTGCTGCTGCTGTTCCTGCTGCCGTAATAAGTGCCCCTGCAGCCTCTGCTGGTGCAAAGCTTCCTGGTGCTCCCGCAGCCGCTGGGCCTCCTCCGCCTGCTGCACTGCCAGTCTCTGCTGTTCCAACTGCTCCTCATAGGGTGATCGGAATTTGATCATTGGCTTGGCTGAAGGGTACACCTGGGATGAAAAGGAATTGGTGCAGAGCAAGAGGGGTTACTTCCTCTGGGTTTTCTCTTCATTTGTTTCTCCTGACAAACTCGGGAAGCAGGGCTGGTTTATTAACGCCTATTTGTCAGGTGAACTGTGATTATACATAAAGTCCAAAAACTCCTATTTCCCAACTTTCTCTGAATCACCCTTGGCTTCTTTAGCAGCAGATGTTTCCAACTGCTGGTATTAAGGCAGATTTTCAATGTGCTCCCTTCTCAAATGGAACAGAAGGCACAACAGAAGATACCAGTTTCAAACTGTAAAATTTATGTTCACAAGGCTCTGATACAAACAAGTAGTTGGTAACTTTGGTAACTTCACGTTAACTGGGCAATCTGTGACCTGATGCTATGCCTACGGCTTTTTCCATGAACAGTTTAAGACTGAGGGATGCTAATTAACTCTAGTAATGTATATACCAATCCCAGGCAAAGCATAGCCCAAAAAAAAAAAAAAAAAAAAAAAAAAGCCACATTCCAGATTATAGTGGAAAAGCAGATACTCAACTTTTTTTCCAAAGAAACTAAGAATGGCTGAGAAGATGGTGCCTTCTGATTAAAGGGAAATCTGATAGAGCAATTCTTAAAACTCTGCTTCCCTGAGATATTATCTCACCCCAGTTATAATGGCTTTTATCAAAAAGGCAACAATGAATGCTAGTGAGGATGTGGAGAAAGGGGAACCCTCGTACACTGTCGGTGAGAATGTAAATTAGTATAACCAATATGAAAAGCAGTATGGAGGTTCCTCAAAAAGCTAAAAATAGAACCACCATATGATCCAGCAATCCTATTACTGGGCACATATCCAAAAGAAAAGAAATTGCTATATTGAGATACCTGCACTCTCAGGTTTATTGCAGCATTACTCACAATGGCTAAAACATGAAATCAACCTAAGCGTACATCAACGGATGAATGGATAAAGAAAATGTGGTACATATACACAGTCATAAAAAAGAATGAAATCCTGTCATATGCAGCGACATGGATGGAACTGGAGGTCAGTATGTTAAGTGAAAAAATCCAAGCACAGAAAGACACATATTGCATGTTCTCATCCATGTGGGAGCTTAAAGAAAGGATCTTGATAGGACAGAGAGTGGACTGATGGTTACCAGAGTTGGGAAGGGGGATGAAGAGAGACTGATGAATGGTACAAATATAGTTAGAGAGAAGGAATAAGACCTAATGTTTGGTAGTTCAGTAGGGTGACTACGGTTAACAATAATCTATCTTATATTTCAAAATAGCTACAAAAGAAAATTTGAATGTTCCCAAAATAAAAAAGAGATAAATGTTTGATGTGGTGGATATCCCAATTATCTAGATTTGATCATTATACATTATATGAATGTTTCAAAATATTGTACATACTCTGAAAATATATACATATGTTATGCATCAATAAAAAATGTCTGTATTCCATTGAGCTACTCCCCATCCTCCTGCCATACTCCAACTAACAAAGCACACACAATTCTCACCAAAGCAAAGAAGGTTGAGGGCTGGAAAGCAAAGCTGGTGGGGAATTACTTCCCCTATTGGGGAAGGACACAAGACTGGAAGAAGCTTTCTGAGGTTAAGTTTGCAACTACCCAAGAGGGCAACTACAGAGGTCTTCACACCTGCTTAGCCTAAAGCCTCAAGCAGCTTGAAGTCTCAGAAAATCGGAGGCCAAATAAAACTTGAGTTATAAATAGAAGGTGATCAGCATCCATGTAAAGGCCAGGTAACCTACTATTGAGACTCAGTTTAGAGACAGTAAAAGAAAGGCATCTAGCTGCATTAAGTGTTGGTTTAAAAGAAGAAAGGGTAGAGTTTTCTTTTAAAGCATCATTTATAATAATCCTGGCCATTTTTTTTTTAAGAAAGGGAAAAGTCTTACGTGTAAGTGGTGCGCCCAGTAAGGGACCCTGAGCAGAGGCTGTTTAGATATGCTCACCCAGTAGAATATCTCCAAGTAGTAAAATCAGGTTTTTGATAATTAAATAACCACCTTGAAGGTGAATGCAAAAGGCAACATACTGACAATAAATGAACAGAAAGAGGAGGATGCCTGATCATAGAAAATGAGACTTTTCTAAGATGCTCAAGACAAAATTTGGGTACAAACTGGGAAGGTGCTCCATTGGGTGCTCACCTGTTCTACTCTATTAAGGTGCTGTGAGAATGAATCTCTGACTGTATACAACTGACAAAAAGAAGAATGCACATGTACAACAGTTGTGCTCTCTGATCACCAATCATCTTTCTGAGGCATACAAATAGCTCTGCTATTAACATTACAAGAGAAAACTTAAATATGAGCACATAATGTTTAGTAGAATCACTCACATTTTTATTTTACAGATTGTGATATATTACCTTAACATGTAAAAATAACACCAGGTTTTCCATCCCAGTATACCATATCAGAAGCGGGTGACCTCATACCTCAGCACGCGCGTGCCCTTCCAGGAGGTTGGCTGCTTCTCGCTGCTCATGCTGCTCTTTCCACTCCCGATCCTGCTCCTCTGGTGATGGATCATGTTCCTCCTCAAGATGTTCTGCCTGCCCGACCTGCTCCATTTCTTCCTCCTCCAGGGCCTTTCTGTGCTCCTCTTCTACCTGATGCTCCTCAGGCTCTCTGCGTTCCACTTCTTGTTGGACTGGTTCTGGGGCAGCCTGAAATTCTGTCTCCTTATGGGTAGTAGCATAGAGTTTTGTGTCTTCTGCTCTTCCAGGAATTGCTTCATGGTTCTGCCACACATCACTATTTCGAGACACCTAGGCCAAGCACATCACTGGGAATGACACTCTTCCATTTCAAAAGTAATGATATAATTTCTTTATTTCCATGTCTATGGGGCATGCGGCTACAACAGAAGGTGTCTAGAAATATATACAGTCCTGGCTTTATGGCTGCAATGGAGTCACTTAATTTTCTTACTATGTAATCTCACTTATAAAATAGATAATATAAGCAAAGCTTCAACTGTGAAGAATACAGTAAATAACCTGGAAAATAAAACCTCCAAGTAACCAATATCTCAGAAGTAAACTAATTCCTATTTTCCCTTAGAATAAAAAGCTTCAAGTGATGAAATGTTTACATAATTTTCTTCAATGTAAATTTTGTTTTCAATAATTATTTGAAAAGAGAAGGGTAAGATAAAATTGAGGAGTTGGGTTTAGTTTTTATTAGTTTGGTTTACTAATTTAAAAAAGAATGCCATTACTAATGAACATCCATGTTAGTTCAACATAGTGCCTGTTAAACAAGACACAGTAAAATATTTTTAATATATTAAAGTAGTAATTCTTCTTTGCAAACCAGCAGGAGTCTTTTGTAAATATTTTTATTGCTAATATTGAAAACCCTGAGGAAAAATAAAAAAAGAAATGTCTTTTCAGAATATCCCTCCTCTAAAATTAGTTGACTCAAATCAGTTCTCCCTATAAGTTTCAGTGATCTCTATATGATTTGCACTACCTAGAAAGTGAGGAAGAAAGAGAATAAAGTATCAACAGAAACAAATGTCACTCTTTTTTTTCTCTTTAACCTTCAGTACCAGGGGAAAAAGAAAAAAAAAAAGAAAAGAAAAGAAAAAAAAAAAACAAAAAAAAAACCTTCTTTGGTCAGATTGCTCTCCCAAAATTGAAACAAATGGTGAAACCCTATTCTTAAATTATCAGAGATATAATTATCAAATGTGAGACATTGGACTGTATTAATAAACTGGGGAGAAAAGTCCTTTCTCAGACATTTGAGGACAACTGGAGTTGCACATTTTAGCGACATCCTCACATATCTGGCAAGTTTGACTTAATACTGCCCCAGCTTTACGGAAAAATATTTCTCTAAAGAGCTCTAAGTACTTTCAAATACTCGTCATTTATCTTCACAATATCCTAGCAAGGAAGGTTACTGCAGATAACTTCTATCTCCATCTCAGAGTTGGAAAAACTGAAGCTCTGAGTCACTGGAACATTAATCCAGTAAACTGGTAGTCTGACAAGAGCAGAGAATAGAACCAACTACCAGGCCAGTGATCTGGTCACGCTTTCTTTAGTCATTAACATAAGAGCCTGAGAAAGAACAAGAGTCTATGAGGATATTGAACCTGTCTGTTGAAGGAATACCATGAACATCAATTTAATTATTACCATAACTTGGTGGAAAGTTTTCTCAGTCTTCTCTTTAATGTTAGAAACCACTTTGTGAGCCAAGGACATGAACAGGCACTTTTCAAAAGAAGACACTGATACGGTTTGGCTGTGTCCCCACCCAAATCTCATCTTGAATTCCCACATGTTGTGGGAGGAACTCAGTTGGAGGTAACTCAGTCAATGGGGTCACGTCTTTCCCATGCTGCTCTTGCAATAGTGAATAAGTCTCACGAGATCTGACCATTTTAAAAAGAGGAGTTACCCTGTACAAGCTCGCGCTCTCTGCCTGCTGCCATCCATGTAAGATGGGACTTGCTCCTCCTTGCTTTCCACCATGATTGTGAGGCTTCCCCAGTCACATGAAACTGTAAGACCAATTAAACTTCTTTCTTTTTTAAATTACCCAGTCTCAGGTATGTCTTTATCAGCAGCATGAAAACGGACTAACACAAACATACATGTGGCCAATAATCATATGAAAAAAAAAAGTTCAACATCACTGATCATTAGAGAAATGCAAATCAAAACCACAATGAGATATTATCTCACACCAATCAGAAGAGCTATTATTAAAAAGTCAAAAAGAACAGATTCTGGCAAGGTTATGAAGAAAAAGGAGTGCTAATACACTGTTGGTGGGAGTGTAAATTAGTTCAACCATCATGAAAGACAATGTGGAGACTGCTCCAAGACCTAAAGATATAAATACCATTTGACTCAGCAATCCCATTACTGGGTATATGCCCAGAGGAATAGAAATCACTCTACTATAAAGACACATGCATGTGTATGTCCACTGCAACACTATTCACAGTAGTAAAGACATGGAATCAACCTAAATGCCCATCAATTATAGACTTCAATAAAGAAAAATGTGATACATATACATCATGGAATACTATCAGAGGTTGGAGGGTCTATCAGAGGGTGGAGGGAGAGGAGCAGGAATATAATTAATGGGTACTAGGCTAAATAGCTGGGTGATAAAATAATCTTTACAACAAACTCCCATGACAGTTTACCTACATAACAAACCTGCTCACACACCCCTGAACTTAAAAAATTTAAAACAACCACTTTGTCAGAAAGATAACCACATTGCCTATTTTTTAGTACAGATGATTGAAAAAAATTTTTGTAGAAATTAATGATAATGGTAACTACTTCTGATGTCTCACTTATGAGATATTTTTAAGTAAGGCTTAATTTTTATAAAGAACAAGAATATAAAAAAGTGACTAGCACTCATACTGGGGGAGTGTCAAACAGGTCATTTAATTCAAATTTTGACATCCTCTGTGTAGACCTAGCACTGCTCCAAGTTCAAATATATTACTAACTTGAATATTTGAGCAGGTTGACTATGTCATAAAATCCTCATGATCATTTAACCTTCTCACCTTAACCCCCTCAAAATCCCCAACCTTGAAAAACTCAGATACTACAGTTCCTTGAAGACAAATAAACCTACATGAATAAAGACAAAGACATTAAAGTCTTTCTCAGAAAATACTAGCAGCGGCCGGGCGCGGTGGCTCACACCTGTAATCCCAGCACTTTGGGAGGCCGAGGCAGGCGGATCACCTGAGGTCAGGAGTTCAAGACCAGCCTGGCCAACATGGCAAAACCCCATCTCTACTAAAAATACAAAAATTAGCCAGGTATGGTGGTGGGCACCTGTAATCCCAGCTACTCAGGAGGCTGA
Source organism: Chlorocebus sabaeus (assembly GCF_047675955.1). Lineage (NCBI taxonomy): Eukaryota > Metazoa > Chordata > Mammalia > Primates > Cercopithecidae > Chlorocebus > Chlorocebus sabaeus. Next base: position 21,824,454 of record NC_132918.1, on the reverse strand, counting down.
GGCAGGGAGAACTGCTTGAACCTGGGAGGCACAAGTTGCAGTGAGCCAAGATTGCACCACTGCACTCCTGCCTAGGCGACGCAGTAAGACTCCATCTCGGGGTAAAAAAAAAAAAAAAAAGAAAACAATAGCAGCAGTTCTCAAAGTGTGCTACTCAGACCAGCTGAATCAGTTAGAAATGTAAATCTTTAGGCCTCACTCCAAATTAACTAAATCAGAAACTCTGGGCCTGGGGCCCAGTAATCTGTGTTTTATCAAGCCCTACTGACGATTCTGGTATACACCAAAATTTGAGAACTACTGCTCTCTGAGAAAAGCTGGCAATATTAAGAGCAGGTCTCCTCTTGGCAGCTTGACAGAGAAAGTGACCTAACCATAGATTACCAGTTCATGCCTCTTACCTCCTGTACCTCTCGGGTCGGCTTCTCCCTTGCTGTGTTGTAACCTTGTGGAGAATGTGCCACCTGGGTCACATTTTGCTGTTCTGCTGGATCAGGTTTTCGAAGGCTTGGAATCCTATTCAGAGTATCTTTCAGTTGTTTATATTCTGCAACTTGAGTCTGCATATAAATTGCACAATTGGATACAAATTGCACAATTTGAGGAGGGACTCTATGAATGCCCATTCATAGATGGGCATTTGGGTACACTGTAAAACTAGACAAAAATATTGTACCTAAATACAAGTTAGAAAAATAGGCAGATTGTTTCCATGCATTAACTATTCTTACTTGGGCATGTTAATCATTTTTGAGCACATGCAAATTAGAAATAGAGCTGAAGGAAACAGAAAAAATGTCTAAGACAGATGTTAGTTTCCCATACTACATTGAAGTCAGAACTTTTGTAAATAACTTACTAATATAAATATCACTATTAAAAGTAAGACCGCCATGTGATGTTTTATCATATTAAAAAATCCATTAAAAACTCACACAATAATAAAATACAAGTGCAGATACTTTTTACCAATATGATCTGAGTAAAATCTTTCAGTAGAAAGGAGCCATAGGTTTAAAATAAATTTTAAATACAACCACGCACATACACACACTCACACACACGTATAAATTACTCAGGCCACCATTTTCCCCCTCAGTTAATTCGTGCTCAAATAGAATCCCTTATTTGCCAGAATGTTTCCTACACTGTGCTCAGTGGTTTCTGGAAAACAGTGGCACAGCTGTGATACAGACTGGATTTTTATCCTCGATTCTGAATGATCTTTTCTTCTAAAGTGACAAAGGTACTAACACAGGTATAGGACTAGAATCTGCTCATACAGCTGCATCTGTGTGTATATGGGGTGGGATGTGTGGATATCTGTGTAATATTTTTAATACACGGAGCTAGAAAATTAGAAAAAAATAAATTAATTAACAAAATCAAGAGACACTGTGTATACTTTGCTCATTTATACACCAATACTGTTATCCTGAAAACAAATATCACGTGTGTAAACAGACATATAAACACACGCAGAGAACACAGAAGTCTTTCTCAACAAGCTTCCCAGACAGGGCCACCTCCTCAGTGTGCGGGGCACAGCAGGTGAGTGGGGCCAGAAGCCACCAGCATTCCTGCTGCCATAGCTATGCACCATGGCACACTGCTCTTCCACCCTGAGAGAGGTGCTTTTTTCGCTTTTTTCTAAAGTACACTAGGGTAATGAAGTCTGCTTGCTAAATAATTCCCAGGGCACTGCCTTTTAATAATTTTGTACAAAAGTGCACCATATGACTAGCAATGGCTTTTATCTGAGAAATCTAAATATTTGCAAACCAACTTTGGCAGTAAAAAATAAATGACATCCACATAGCAATGCTTTTAATATTTTAAGATAAATACGGAGCAATACACAAAACTTAATTCTACTCCTTCTTTCTCCTAGATACATAATCTTTGAAGGCAGTAATTGTGTGTTGCACAATTAGGGACCATATTAAAAATGTAGGCTCCTGGTCCCCTACTCTTGAAATTATAATTCAACAGGTCTAGGGCAAGGCCCAGGTACCTGTGATGCAGGAAGTCTCAAAAAATACCACTTAAGAATTGAGCATGATTTCAAAGTCAGGATAACCTGAACTTCAGCCTCGGTTCTGGTCATTGATTTTGGGCCGCTACTTTACTTCCCTTTTCATCTCAGTTTATTTAGTTACAAAAGGGTACAATATTATATAACTCACAAGGTTGTGAGGATTAAATAAAATGCTCAACTACATTTAAAAATCAGGTTGTCAAGGCAGAATCTCCTAAGATGATTTACATGAGAAATGCAGGTGCCTGAAACAGCATTTGTTTTTTTAAGGAGATTTGGGGTAAGTCTTAATACGGTGTTACAGACTGAATGTTTGTGTCCTCTCAAAATTCATATGTTAAAATCCAAAGCTCCAATGTGATGGATCAGGAGGCAGGGCCTTTGGGAGGTAATGAGGTCACAAGGGTGAAGGCCTCCAGAATGGGATTAGAGCCCTTGTAAAGGGATCCAGGAGAGTTTTCTTGGTCTACTTTCTGCCATGTGAAGATAAGGAGAATTCAACAGTCTGCAACCTGGAAGAAGAGGGCCCTCACCAGAATCTGACCATGCTGGCACCCTGATCTAGGACTTCCAGCCTCCAGAACTGTGAGAAATACATTTCCATAGTTTATAAGCCACCCAAGTCTAGGGTGTTTTGTTATAGCAGTCCAAAGTGACTAACACATATGACTCTAATTAAGGATTGCACCTAGTTCTGACACCTTTTTTTAAGGCAGGACAAACCTTCAGCATTCTCCCAAAAACAGATATTTCAATAAATAGAATATTATAACCATAGGTTAAGTTAAAAAGAAATTTTTTTTTTTTTTTTTTTTTTTTGAGATGGAGTCTTGCTCTGTCACCCAGGCTGGAGCACAGTGGCGCAATCTCGGCTCACTGCAGCCTCTGCCCCGCTGGGTTCCAGTGACTCTGTCTCAGGCTCCTGGGTAGCTGAGATTACAAGCGCACACCACCACGCCTGACTAATTTTTGTATTTTTAGTAGAGACGGGGTTTCACCATGTTGGCCAGGCTGGTCTCAAACTCCTGACCTCAGGTGATCCACCCGCCTCAGCCTCCCAAAGTGCTGGGATTACAGGCATGAGCCACCGTGCCCGGCCAAATTTTTTTTTTTTCTATTATAAAACCCTGTTAGTAATATTGTCAGGGTGCTACTCCAGAATTTGGTTTTGGTCATCAAATAAATGATTTTACTTATCTTTTTATGAATTTTCAAATTGTTGCTCAGTCTAACATTTATGGCCATTACAGCACAAAGAGCACTCAAATCAGTTTGTCACATTTATAGTAAGAAGAACAGCCTATATAAAATAACACTTGACAAAATTTTTTATAAAAAAGATGTGAAATGAAATGATCCCTGATGTCAATTTCATTTATACACATGTAAAAAAATCACTACACAACTACAGGTTAGGAGGAGATACCTAATCAATGACTGTCTAGAAAAGGAATCTCACAAACACAGATGCTACAGACTCTGAGATGGGTCAGGGACAGAAAATTGTACCTTTTAATAATTTTATAAAGAAAAGAAAACCAACATGGGTTTCCTGATGAGCACAGATAGTTTACCTTTGCTCTTTTATCATAATTCCTCCAGTAGGAATAAAAGTGAATATCTAGTTTACAGCAGCAACTAAACTAGCCATTCCTGTTTCCTTGCTTCTACTAGAAAGCCGCATAACGCTTAGCATGAAATGGCTTTAATAAGCTCTCCAACACTTGTATTTGTTCCCCTGTTCATTCAGTAAATATATACTGAGGGCCTGCCTTGTGCCAGGGGCTGTTCTAGGTTTGAACAAATGGAGCTTATGACTCTTGTTTTTCCTTCTCTGTTGACTCTTCTTCTTTTCTGTAATTTGACCGACAACACATAAGCCTCGTTCCAAAAGGAGGGTGTGCAGGCTAGAATGCTGGGAGCAAGGCAGACACAGAAGAAAAAGTCTGACAACAGTTTATTTCAGTAGCTAGCAGCATAAAATCCTACATATACAACACCAAGAGTCAACACAGATCAGATAGTTGCAAAAGACCATATATGTGAGATCATTTCTGTGATTTAAACAAGTATGAGACTACTGCACGTAGGGACTGGAGTGAAAAGAAATGATCATAAATGTACTGCACAACCAGTGCAAAAAATAATCAAAAGTTTATTTAATGTTTTATTAACTGAACTTTGAAAGCATGCATGGTTCTCAGGATTAGGATAGCTCTGTCCTAAGGAACTCACTGAAGATTGGCTTGTAAGAGACTACATGCATAAAGGAATTGAGAAATGTTAAGCAGACTTGTAAAAAGAACCCACAGAGGCTGCTACCCTTCTAACCTGTGCAGCAGCTAGTGCACTCTTGTGGTCTTCCAAAGTCACTACAAGTTGTTCATGCTCCGAGAGTAAATTCTTATGTTGTTGCTACACAAAACAGAATTTTACATGTTGAGCTTTAACATTCTTTAAAGCTTTAACATTGAGCTTTAACAGAATTTTACATGTTGATCGTGATATGGCTACCCAAACGTTACTTGCTTATTTATTTGTTGTTGTAGCAGCATGTGTTAAGTTTAAAAATCATTGTAGAGAGAACACCACACTTTATGTAGTATTCCAAAATCTAAAATGTGCTACCCAAATGCCATAATCATTTATTTATAATTAAATCAAAACCAAAGAAACAAACCTCTCATTATTAGTAAACTTTTATAAATAAAAAGCTTATTAAAATGTAACTATTTAGCATGATAATAATTTCAGTATTAATGAGAACATTTAGATTTTCAGAACATCTTTTAGCTTACAATGCTGAAGTGGTAAAAATATTAGGTACACTCTAGTTAATGCAAAGCCCACAATAACAACGTGGATTTGTAAGCAGGCCAATTAGGGAATGACTTTTAAAGTCATTCTACCAAGTACAGCAGACAAACACTAAATACTGAAACGTTTGGCTTTTACCTTGACATCTTGAAGCTGTGTATGTATGTCTTGGTGTGCTTTCCTTAGTTGTCTATTCTCTTCTCTCAAATTGTATACAGTTTCTATTTTAGAAAAAGAAGGATCACACACAAAGTCTTGAAACTTCCAGGATTCTGTTTCTATTATTTTCATATCTAAAGCCACCTATAACTTATTTTAGAATTTACTTTGAATTCAGACAACATAATATTCAAAATCAACAAAAATTGTATTGGGATGTAGCATGTTTTTAGCTGGACATCTCAATCCATTCTGGTTCAGTACTTTAAATGCTTTTAAGTAACTTTTGCATTATAGACAAAAGATAAGGAATTTTCGTTACCTAGGAATTAAATATGAGATGTTTATGTTAATAAGCAAACCGTTAGGAATAAAATGTAATGGGTAGGTGTATTCAGATTTGAATCTCTTCACAAATTAAAAACAAACCTTCAGCATTTCAGTCAAATTTTTTAAAGTAATTTAAAACTTTAAAGATACATAAAAATAATCAGAAAGCATAGACCCTTAACCCTTTGTAGTATTGCCTCAAGACTAACTCCTGCATGTCTTTTTGTTGTAACTTACTTCTTTTGAAATGCTTATAGAGAAACGTTGCAAAAAACGTATAGAGTGGTCCTAAGGACCCAACACCCAGCTTCCCATCATGATGACATCTTATATAAATATAGTACATTACCAAAACCAGGAAACTGGGTCACTACAATGAACTAAACTACAAACATCATTTGGACTTGACCACTGTTTTTGCATGCACCATACGCCTCTGAAAACCAATTACCTCACTTTAAACTCATTTAGCACCTTTTTTTTTTTTTTTTTTGACAGTCTCTCTCTGTCGCCCAGGTCAGAGTGCAGTGCAATGCCCCAGCAATGCATTTAATTTTAGTGCAATCTTGGCTCACTGAAAGAACCTCCATCTCCTGGGTTCAAGCGATTCTCCTGCCTTGGCCTCCCAAATAGCTGAGATTACAGGCATGCGCCACCATGCCCGGCTAATTTTTGTATTTTTAGTAGAGATGGAGTTTTGTCATGTTGGCCAGGCTGGTCTTTAACTCCTGACCTCAAGTGATCTGCCCGCCTAAGTGCTAGGATTACAGGTGTGAGCCACTGTGCCCAGTAGAAAGTGGGGAAGATGACGTGTGTCTTGTGATTAATCTGGAGTTCACCTAAATATTTCATTGTAGAATGCACTGGTTTCTTTCTCCAGGACTCACATGCACTCAGAAAAGTGATATATTTTGTTCCATATTACTATGAAAATACCTGACACAGATGTTGATGGGTAGCAAATTTATGAGCAACGATTCTAGATGCTTTATGTAAATTATTTCTCACACCAGTTCCACAAGGTTGATATTTTTATGATTATCCCAATTTTACAGGTAAGACAATGAAGCCCACAGTTGTCACACAACCTAACCCATGGTCACACAGCTAGTAAAGAAGCCAAGATTCACCTGTGCAGTCTGACTGTAGAACTTGAGCTTTTTTCAGTTACTATTGGCAATCAACAGCAAGTCTCTGCTCCCTTGGAGATTTTTAGAAATATATGGAGCAAGTTTTGATTGTGGCAGTAACTGAGAAACATTATAGCACTTAGTGGGTAAGGATCAGAGATGCTATATGTCTCACAACTCAGTTAAGAGAAAAACTGTCTTACTCAACAGGGCCGCGTGCCCCACTGAGATACAACAGAATAATCTACGATATAACAGAATACACTACATAGTCTATTCTGTTTCCCTAAACAAACCCAAATAGATGAAGACACATGTGAAATGTTACAAAGAAAAAGTGGTTGGTAAAGGACCACATGATAAATGTATATCAATCACCACTCAAAACAACAGTCTATAGTTGTACTGAAACATTAATACCAGTACTTATGTAGAGATAAACTAGCTAATTAGATTTCCAAATACCTTTTAGCTTAGAAAGTTCTTGTTCTTTTTCTTGCTGCAGCTGCAAGTATTTTTGCTTATGGTCATTAAATGTTCTACTGAAGTCTTCCCCTTGTTTGCGATGTTCCTCTTCCAAGTCACTGTGCTGTTTCTTTAGCTCCTCGTGTTGGCTCTGCAAAGATGAAAACTTGAGTAGAAATATACATCTCTGAAGTATATGAGAGTTTATTTCTTGACAGCATAGTAAACAAAAACAAATGAAAGCAAGAAAGCATGAACAAATGAAGAAATAGGCTTCGTTTTTCTCAAGTTGCTTTAATTTGTGCAGCCTCCCTCCATTTACCCTGGATTTCAAATGAACAGTTGGGATCACAGCCAAAGATAATTTTCCTCTTAATTTTTAAGAAGTTAGCATGAGAGATGGAAAGGGAAAAATGTGGGAAAATTCCCAGGGACACAAATTACTGTGGAAGCAAGGTAAGGCTAATGGCAAAATTATCCCTCCCTGGGTATTATGGATTTCCTCTTTTGATCTGATGTTTTCCCAGCAATGCCTTTAATTTTTCTTTTTTGGTATTTCAGCCTTTCTGGTAACTCAGTTTAAAAGAGAGAGAGAGTAAATGAGACTTTTCCCTTTGGAAATAGTAATCAACTGTTTAGAGAATTGACTTTTATTTACCTTATTTCTGATTATAATCCTACAATGTAATCATGATCTAGATAAACGCTACAGTCTCCAAGTGCTTAATGTGAAAGCATGCTTTGCTTTAATTCATTTACTGCTCTCTTGATAATAAGAAAAGATTCCGGTTTCAATAAAAAGTGCATGCCCTACCGATATTAGAGGGAAAGACAAGAGCAAACAGAAAGTGAGGGGGAGGCATGGTGGGGTGGAGATGCTGGCATGATCTGCATGCTATGAAGGGCATAACTGCACGCTGCCTGTCTCTTCCAGCTTGACAGAAACAATGATTCTCTTCCTGACACACAATAATGAGTTTTACTCAAGGACCAAGGAAGGAGAATCTTTAAATAATAAATTATGTTCCCGTGGTAAGTAAAAGGACATTTATTAAATATTAGTAACAAGAAGGAAGCATTTTAATAGTTCTACAGCCTCCAGTCTGTGTAAGATAAAAGAAAATGTCTAAGGAAAACCTCTGTGAGAAAGTAAATGAACATAAAACCCTAATGGATAGAGAGAAGAAGAAAATTAAAAATGAGGTAACCGAGAGCCTGATTTATAAGAAAATATGTAATAATTTTAAAAAGTTCTATGTAATCGAGTGATAAATATGATGAGCCATTACAACTATATATATATTTTTAGCCAAATATGATTTTAATATGCCACATTACGATACAAATCAACTTCTGAAAACTTTATCTTTAATCACTTTAAAGGCCAATAGTCAGTTCAAGTATTAGTTAATCCTTTCTTTTATTCATAAATAACAACTTTAGATTACTCACTTTCAACATCTGATGTTGGACATTCAGTGCACTGTATCTGCTATTGGAATCTTGCTGTAAATAAAAAAAAAGAAAGCACAAAGATAAATATGGCTCTCTTGTTAAACACAGCTTAAAGTACTTTAAAATATAACTTCATTTATTTAAATGAATTCTACACTTGAACCAAGATGTCACTGGAGCCATCGATTTAACAGAGAAATGAAGTTTTAACATTCCCCTTAGTTTGCTAGATTTTAGAATAAAAAAGCAGGATATGAAATCATAAAACGGTAGCTTGACAGAGCCCTTAGAGATGATTTCCTTCCACTTTCATATTCAGAAGAACTGGAGCCCAGACACACGAACTTGTCCTGAGACACAGTCACCGAATCACCGCGCAGGGCTACTATATGTGCTGGGTGCTTGAGGTAAGAGGGAAGAAGAAATAAACCAATGAGGAGCGGGCCTCACAAGCTGAGCATGCCTTAAAGGGGGAAGAGAAAAGGCACTGTCTTACCCTGAACTTCACGGGTAAGAAATTCTACATACATGATTTTACCCCAGTCAGGCTCTATTTTGCAGAGTGAGAAACTGAGTAAAGATTAGGAACCCGCCAAGAGCAAACATTTCATTAAGTAGCAGACCCAGGATTGAAACTTGAGCCTAAGTCTCTGGCTTAACTACATGTCCTGAGCTCCAGGTTCCAGGAGTATATCTTTGTGTTCCTGAGGGGCATCTTCACACATGGACCCAATAGTCCCGGGTAGCCATAACCAGTCAGTATGCAAAAGACACCTGATTGTTTTCCCTCCCTATGCTATGTTGTTTATGTTTAGGTACCATATCCCTCACTTTACCCTGCCAGCACAAGTATACACTCATGCCTTTTTTTCATATTTTTATAACTTCTAAAATGAACTGCATTTTTGCTACCTCACTTTACTGCTTTAATTTGTAAGGAAATTACAAGTGCACACAGTTTTGGTTAGTGCTTTTAAAAGCAAGTAAGAGTTGAAAGCTGATGGCCTCCTGGGCTACCAAAGGAAGTGACTCTTCTCAGTTTTTTAATTTTGAGATAGGGTCTGGCCTGTTACCCAGGCTGGAGTACAGTGGTGGCATCGTAGCTCATTGAAGTTTTAAACTCCTAAGCTCAAGTGATCTTCTGCCTCAGCTCTCAAGTAGCTGGGAATAGAGGCATGTGTACCATCACGTCCAACTAATATTTTGTACTTTGAAGTCTTGCTATTTTGCACAGGCTGGTCTCAGACTCCTGATCTCAGGCAATCCCCCTGCCTCAGCCTCCCAAAGTTTCGGGATTACAGAAGTGAGCCAACTCGCTTGGCTTCTTCTTAGTTTTAATACCCAAAATATCAATGTTTTTCAATTAATGCTTATATACTTTTCTCAGAGTAAGAAAAAGACTAGCTTTTACCCAGTTAATTTGGACTTTAAAATATTTTTAAATGCCAATATCATTCATCCCTTCACCCATTCCACAAATGTTCTTAAATGCAAACTCTAGGCTAGGTCCTGTGTTGGATGCTACACATGTGAAGGCAAACTGAAATAAATCTTATATTCTATAAAAAAGAGAGACTGCAAACAAATAAATGAAATAATCTTCTTTTTATAGTTGAACATTAAGGTTATTCCCAGTTTATCCCTATTATCAATAATGTGATAAGTAAAGGTAAGTTTTAAAACAATTTTTAAAGTCTTCCTCTTAGAATGTTCTGGCAGCCAAAAAATACAAATAAATAAAAAGTATGTCAGTCCGATAACCCCAAGGATCAACAAAGTAAAAGAGTTTGCAACTATATTTCTCTCTCTTTCAAGTTTTATGAAAACAAATTAAGGAAAACAACAAAAAAACCCCAAAACTTACCCTTCCTTTATTTAATGTTTCTTGTGCTTCTAACTTATAAACAAGAAAATCTAGAAAATACAAGATGGAAAAAAACAGTGATAATTCACTATACAGATTCTAAACATCTAAAGAAATAAAGGCAAATTTTACTCAGGCTTGCAAAAGTGTTTTAGGTTTAAAACAATCTACTTGGTGATTTACATACTTTATTTTGGCTCTCACTGGTTTAGAAAGAATTGCAAAAAACATACATCTTCCTCTTTACCTTACGGCTGTAAATCTTGCATCCACAAAATCCAAATTATATCCAATAGATTAAAAGTGCTTTTAAAATATCTCTGTGATAACTCTCCTTGAAATTTAGAAGGGAAAAAATGGAGCACATCTGAAGACAGAGGTGATTTATCGCTATCCACTAGATGGCACACTAAAATCATTCAGTTCCTGAAAACAGACATCAAGCCAGCCAAGCCATCTTTAATGCTTTGAAAACTTTATTATCCACTAGATGGCTCTATAAAATCACTCTGCATTTGAAGACAAGGAGAATCCAAACCTTATCAAAACATTTTAATGATGTTGAATTTCTATTCTTCACACAGGCTCAATCCAAGTAAAAGGTCCTAACCAATATTGCCCCTTCTCTGCTATCCTCTTCCTTCCCACCAAGGTAGGCAGACAGAATACTTAACTTAAATTTCAAGACGTATCATAAAACATGAATAAATAAATATCAGAATGCAGATAACTTCAAATCATCAGCTGTATAAGGCCTGTGTTTTATGGAAAAATTCTGATTAAAAACTGACAGCATTGCCTAGTGGCTGACCCAAATGTTAACTTTCAAACTGAATCAAGTGATGTGTCAATAAAAACTTTCACAAGGTAAAAAACAGGTGCATAACTTAAAATATAATGGACAATGGGATCAATTCATTACGGTATACATACATGCGTGTGTGTATAAAATTTGTCATATTCTGGACAATGCATGCTGTTAATTTCCCCCGCCCCCCGCCCCCTGGATATTTGTGGACAGAAGTTCCAGGTGTAAGTAATACACCTGTTTAATACTCAGATGAAAAATTATATGTTATTCCTGAAATAATAAGTATAACCAATATATAAGCCATCACATGGTGGCATAAACTGAATAGAATATTCTAAATCCAATCCTGTATAAGGATTATTGCACAATGCATAACATATTACTTGACATGTTTTTCTCTGTCCACCTATCTGACTTTGGGTTGATTTGAGAAATATCTTAGCCACAAACAAACAAAAAAAATAGTAAACCAAGTATATGATACGTCAAAGAAGAGTACTGGAAAAACAGAACACAAAGTATTTATTTACTTACCTTCTTTTGCTTTTTTATGTTCAAGTCTTTCCTTTTGCAAGGATTTCTCTAATCTTGATCTGTGTTCATAAACAACTGGAAAAAAAAGAGCTAAAGTTTTTGTCTTCAAAGAATTAGAAATTTAAAAGTAAAATTAACATCAATTTCTACAACAGGAAGAAAATGGTGTAGAGTCCTTACACAATTTAAATAAAAACATCTGTATTTTAAGTTCCCCTTTCCAGGTAAAGAACAGACATACTAATAGGCATAATTCTGGGCTGACTCCCATCCAGCCTGCCCTTTTCTAAAGCCAATACTCTGAATGATGCTTCCTCCTTCTTTGCCTGCTCCCTTTCCTTCTAGGCCTCTTAAATGCAAGTGTCTTTTTGAGATTTTTTTTTTTTCCTGTCTTCCTGGGCAACCCTGTTCAATCTCATGACTTTCAACCATCATCTGCACAGCAGTTACCCCTACATCTATACTTCCACCTCTGGCTTCTCTCTCAGACCCTAGAAGGGTATTTTCTCCTAAATATTCCCTAAGGACTACAAAGTCAACATGATCTGCATCTGAATTAAGGCTGTCTGGATCCATAAGGAGACCTCAGCAGCATACCACTGGGATGAAACAGGAGCTGTATCCCCTTCCTCCTCCCACGTCAAGGAAAACAGACTAGAGAAGCACAGAAATAGAGAAGGGAGGGACCCTCCAAAGAATTTATAAAAGGGTCCACAAAAGAACCAGTCAGGTTCACCATCAGCCACAGCCAGAAGAACCCAGCGCAAACTGACGTTCAGTTCTGTAAGACCTTTCTGCCCTTTATCCTTCCTCCCCACCCAGTCTACTCTGAAGAATCCAGAGTTGCCTGGTGAGTAGGGATGAAGAGTAGATGTGTTCGGGAGAGAACTGGGGAGAAGAGGCCTAACACAACTCTCCTTCCTACTGCAGGCTCCACACCTACAGCAAGCAGGAGCTGGACAGGAGGGAGAAGCCTTACCTTTGAATGAACAGTCCTGGACTAGACCAGGCAGAACAATTAATGAACCAAGACTGTGTGTTTACGAATACAAGTTTTGAACTATTTTTTGCTTTTAATCTGAGAGAAGTTAGTGAAGCAAACAAGTTTGTCTAAGATTTCATCCAGGAACAGAAAACTCAGCTCCACAGAATGGTTTGAATAGGCACCGAAGGAGAGGAGAACGGAGTAAATTAAAATTCTGATCTACCCTTTGAATCTTGTTTGTTCAGCATTATGGTCAAATATGATCTCATTCTTGGCAAGCTAAGCCAAACGTGTTACTCCATTCTTTGGCCAGTTACAAGTTCCCCATGACTACATACAATTTAAGCATCAATCACTGGTTGACCATATACAATTCACAGAACAGCCCCAACACTACCGGCTGCTGCCAAAGTCATCAGGGTCCCAGAACACTCCCTTTCCCCATCCCTGCAACAACCCCTTGCTGCTTAAGGGATTGCCTCTCTTCTTGCCCTTTCTCCATTGCTATGGTGGCCAACAACCAACTACCACTGTCCTCCTTCCAGGCTGGCCATTATCTCCTGAGTTCTACATCTTCTCCCCATACTGTGTCTTTCCTTGTCATCCCATATAAAACGTCCATTCTCAGGACTCCATCTATTATCATCATAGGCCCTACCTCTATTCACACCTCTGCTAACATCTCCGGCTCTAACTCCTAGAATGCCTGTGACCACTCAAATTGGTATGGTGTGGTCCTCTGATGACATGCCTACCTCAATCTCAACTTTCCCCTCATCCATAGGCTGTCATTGCAATAATCCTTGCCTCATCCCCTTCCTCTACCAGATAATCCTTTTCCCCTGCATTATTACTATAAAGGAATTCAATATAACTCTGTATTTATGGCATCTCTACTATGTACCTGGACAGAAGTGCAAAACTGGGCTAAAAGTAGTTGTGTTCCAAAAAGTTTGGTTGTGAGTCCACTGCTAAGTAGTAGTATTTTTTCAAACATATACATGTATGGAATATAAGCCCCTTGGACAATCATTAAAATCCTCTCAAAACTGAGAGGTTCCTTGGATTACAACTAATAGCCCTATCTTAAATTAAGTTTGGAATAAAAAAGGGAGAGCGTAAGATTAGCCCTATAGAACATCACGAAGCCAAGCCCTGGACTGCGCACTCACAGTCTTTGAGAATTTCCTTGAGGTGGGGGAGACATATAGGGAAAGAGCTAAATTACAATACTATCATGATAAAACAGAGGCAAGAATGGGATGCTTAGGAACACGTAAGCTCCCCAGCTGGAAGGAAAAACACTCCCTTTACCGCCAATCCACTGGCCAAAGTTCTCACAGTCTGGGTAGAAAGTTATAAGGGCATAAATATGCCAGTTAAAATACTGCACTAATGGACATATTATAGACTGAATTTCAGCAATCATGCAAAGTTTTCAAAGAAAGGAACAGGTGAACTATCCAAGATCCTAAAGCAGCAAGTCCCCAGTATAGGCGGAAATAATTCTAACCTAGCAACACCTGTAATAATAATAAAACCCAGCAGCATAGTCAAGAAAAACAGACAAGGCAGACTGTTCATTACCCACCCCAGTCACCTCAGACTAAATGCTAAACATTATTGTAGAAGGTTAAAGATAGAGGGGAAAAAAGCTGAATTTGCAAATTACAATCTGGTGGAATTGTCGTTTACTCTATAAAATGCAGCAGCAATCAAGGTAAACTCACTTTTACAAACTTAATATTGTGTGGTACCAGATAATCAGGTAATAATTATCTTTGGCTTAGGAAGGATAGAACTCATCAGCATGATTTCATCTTCAGTAAGAGAATGGAGGCTCTGCTAGATGAAACCAAGTAGAGAGGGAGTGTGGGGGATATGGGTGAAGAGTGCTGGGTGCAGGATGGTATTCCATTCTTTATTCTCTTACCTGGGATTCAGTTGGAAAGATAATGCCCTGACAGCTGGCCCAAAGTACCCATTTATCAAACTGAATCATACAACTGTCTTTGACAGTTCCACACTAAATGGAAATTTACACATTCAACATATTAACAGCAGTGTGTCTCAAGAGCCAGGAGATCCTAGGACACAGTTATAAACTTTCATAAATAACCTCAATAAATCCTATAAAATGTCCACAGAAAGGCAAGCGTGTTTATGAACTATCGTTAAAATTCAAAGGTCTTGGAAAAGCTGAGAAATATTCATGACTGCATAGCATGGCATCACTAATAGTAACTCTTAATGCAAGAAGAATGTATCTTTGCAAATACAGGAGAAAAAAGATGTGGCAAACAGGAATCGAGTATGTATATGTGTGTGTGTATATATATATGTACACACACACACACACACACACGTAGAAACTATGAGGTAATTGTGCTATTAATACTATCTTACTCAGAACTGGACAAGCCATCATTATAAAAGCAGCTTCTAATACTGATGTAATATAACTTAAGAATTCAGAAATGGTTTGAAGGCTGGAGAATATAACCAAGGAGGAGGAGGGTGAAAGAATGGAGCAGCAGTGACGGATGGAGATGTGGAGAAGGGTTGTTCTTCACCAGGTTCAAGAAAAGAATAAAGGAAAACAAACTGAAAAAGCCTTAAACTATAGGCTGAAGAAACCACATCAGGTAAAGGGAAGTCAGAGTGAAAACTGACCCTTTGAACTGAAAAGTCTAGAAAGAAGAGGAGGAGAGGGAGAGGGGCAGGTGCTAATATAAGGGCTGAAGGCACAGCCTTGATGCCTGGGTTAAAATCCCAGCTTCATTTCTCATGGAGTGAGCTGCTGAACTTCTGTGAACTTCAATTTCCTTGTACGGTGTGTGGGGATAATAATAGATGTATCTCTTTGGCTGAATGTCAGAGTTAAATGAGTTCATATATATCAAGTGCTTAGAACACTGCCTGGCACAGAGTAAACACTATTAAAATGCTTAAATAGCTTAAAAGTGCCAGAGAAAAAAAATCAGGTGATCTCCCCTGAGCCCTTCCAATCCTACAATTAAAGTCTAATAAAGTAATATGTGTGTATATGCATATACATGCATATATACATACATACATACACACACACTCTCTCTCACACACAGATGTATATACACACACATATATCTGACTTAAAAAGGCAATGACATTGGTCTCAGTTTTCTTTTACTTAAAAAGTTTCTTTAAATAAAAGAAAAAGCAAATAATAATTTCATAGGTTATTTAAACCCTTAAGTGTTTAAAAATAAAAACTGAAAGACAGTAGAACAGACCAGATAGAATTTTTGTGCTTGTACCTCTTTTAGAAAACTTCACTATTAAGCACATACACACATATACGCACTACCTTTATTTCTTTTACCATGCATTCTCCAGGCTTTTGAGCTGTGATTTATCTAGCTAGGTTTACTGTTTCACTTAGAATGAGGATAGCTAATCAATCCTTGTCACCTATCTCTAGTTTTCTATTTATACTCTGAAGTCAAGGGCATCAGTCAAGATGAACTAATGCTGCTAAAATCTCTGCAACAAAAAGCTATATATTGAATATTCTCATAGCACCAAACAAGTTTAAGGTAAAATAAGTAAGAAAATAATGGTTCAATCTCAGCAGTCAAGATCTTTAATGCAGAATAACACTGCAATAGGAATAGGACTTGAATCACAAGAACTCAGGAGAAAAAGATGAAAATCCGTAATACTCATCTCATCTCCCGCTTACTTAAAAGGAGTTTAATATTTTCCATGCAGCCCGGAATGGAAAGAGGTTTTATTCCCCCCAAAACCACTCAGGAATTTAAAAACGTGCCAGCTTCCTACAGCAATTTTCCATTTTAACTCTGACTTCCATCTGAAAGTCACACGAGAAATCAGCTGTATACATTCACTTATGGGCAAAATGCATATCTATGCAATTTCAGGGCAAACTGTTCCAATTCAGAATCAGAAAGCAACATTCCAAAATTAGGCAGAAAACATTGCTAAGTGTTTTGACATCTTAAACTAAGAGAGGGCAATGTTTCTTTGGCAGAAGAAATAGCCTGTGAAATTTTGGTTTTGGTCCTCGCTATAACATAATGTTTTATTTTTGAAAAACAACAAACAACAAAGGCTTGGTATGAAAGTCACACAATTCAACTTGTGAAAACATTTAGATTTGCAAGTACCTCTATCTTCTTATATATAAAACAAAAATTAAAATGAATAAAGTATGCTTTTGATAACTGTGACTGAAGAATGTTTAAGCATAATAATAAGAAAGATGATACGAAAAGGAGAATAAATTGAAATTAATATAGGTCTCAGACTGTAATACTCTTGAGGGTTTCTTTAGGGCTAACATCATAGAAATTAGAGTCTTTATATAACAGTTTTTGCTTGTAATTCTAAATCATAGAGGTGGGGTAGAAGTCAGCCACTTGCCCACCCCCTTCCTCCATAAAAGAATGAGTTGGTGGGTCAACACAAAGTCAACATCATACATTCTTCCAGTTACTTTTCCTTCCTTCTTCCATAATTTTACCTTACAAGAAGTCTACGAAATAATACTGGAGATCTCCTAGAAAACAACTCCATAAAAGAAAACAATAGAAAGAAAAAGGAAGTGGACCACTATTACCATTTTAAGGCTCACACAGGACTCTCCCTCCAGTGCCCAGGAGCAGGGAAGAGCATCGCTAGGGCACAGACTTTGGTTCCTCCTCTCGTTTCCTTCAAAAACGTCTCCTCAGAATTCTGCATCCATCTTCAAAATTTAACTACAACTTCTCACAGATGACTCCCAAACCATGAAGCCCAGATTTTACTTCTCACTCAATTCCAGTTTCATTCCTTCAATAAAATTGAATCTTTTGAGTCAGCTTCATCATTTATGGCTGAATTTAATTTTTAATTAACCATTTCCTACACATTCAAGATCCAGGCCTGGGGGGCAAAACCTCCCAGTGGCTTCTCACCACATTGGCAGTGAAACCCCACAAGGCCCTCACACGGCCTTACCCCATCGTTCAACCTGCCCATCCCCAGCAGCCTCCCTGTTAGGCCTGAACATGTCAGACACATTTTCCCCTCAGCCCCTCCTACTGCCTTTCCTTGAGCCTCACTGCTCTTTCTCCAGGTATCTGAACAACTAGCTTCCTTACTTCCTTCAGATCCTCATTAGAAAGATGAGTTCACGCCGAGAACATCCTGTCTAAAATTGCAACTAGCTTCCTGCCCTCAATAGTTCCAGTCTGCTTTCCTACGTTATTCTTCCCTTTAGTGCGGATCATCATGGACTACTTGATTTTTACTTATTAATTCCCTGTCTATCACAAAAGAACAGAACCTCGATTGGGGGTGAGAATTTCTGAATTACTTTATTTCATTATTGTATCGCTGTGATATGCTTTGGCTGTGTCCCCACCCAAATCTCATCTTGAATTCTCACATGTTGTGGGAGGGACCCGGTGGGAGATAATTGAATCATGGGGCAGGTCTTTCCTGTACTGTTCTTGTGAGAGTGAATAAGTTTCAAGGGATCTGATGGTTTTAAAAAGGGGAGTTTCCCTGCTCAAGTGCTCTTCCTTTGTCTGCTGCCATGTGAGACGTACCTTTCACCTTCTGCCATGATCGTAAGGCCTCCCCAGCCATGTGAAACTGTAAGTCCAATAAACAGCTTTCTTTTGTAAATTGCCCAGTCTGGAGTATGTTTTTTTCAGCAGCATGAAAACAAACTAACACAGTAAACTGGTACCAGTAGAGTGGGGTGCTGCTGAAAAGATACCCAAAAATGTAGAAATGACTTTGGAACTGGGTAACAAGCAGAGGTTGGAACAGTTTGGAGGTTCAGAAGAAGACAGAAAGATGTGGGACAGTTTGGAACTCCCTAGAGACTTGTTAATGGCTTTGAGCAAAATGCTCATAATGATATGGACAGTGAAATCCAGTCTGAGCTGGTCTCAAATGGAGATGAGAAACTTGTTGGGAACTGGAGCAAAGGTGGCTTTTGTTATGTTTTAGCAAAAAAGAGATTGACAGCATTTTGCTTCTGACCTAGAGGTTTGTGGAACTTTGAACGTGAGAAAGATGATTTAGGGTATCTGGTGGAAGAAATTTCTAAGTAGCAAAGCATTCAAGAGGTGACTTGGCTGCTGTTAAAGGCATTCAGTATTAACAAGGAAGCAGAGCATAAAAGTTCACAAAATTTGCAGCCTGACAATGTGACAGAAAAGAAAATTCCATTTTCTGAGGAGAAATCCAAGCTGGCTGCAGAAATTGGCAAAAATAACTAGGAGCTGAATGTTAGTCCCCAAGACAATTAGGAAAATGTCTTCAGGGCATGTCAGAGGTCTTCACAGCAGCCCCTCCTATCACAGGCCCAGAGGCCTAGGAGGAAAAAGTGGTTTCATGGGCCAGGCCCAGGGTCCCCGTGCTGTGTGCATCCTAGGGACTTGGTGCCCTGTGTCCCAGCTGCTCCAGCCATGGCTGAAAGGCACCAACATAGAGCCTGGGCTGTGGCTTCACAGAGTGCAATTCCCAAGCCTTGGCAGCTTCCACAGGGTGCTGAGCCTGCGGGTGCACAGAAGTCAAGAATTGAGGTTTGAGAACCTCCACCTAGATTTCAGAAGATGTATGGAAATGCCTGGATGCCCAGGCAGAAGTTTGCTGCAGGGGCAGGGTTCTCATGGAGAACTTCTGCTAGGGCAGTGTGGAAGGGAAATGTGGAGTTGGCGCTCCCATACAGAGTCCCTACTGGGGCACTGCCTAGTGGAGCTAAGAGAAGAGAACCACTGTCCTCCAGACCCTAGAACGGTAGATCCACCAACAGCTTGTACCATGCACCTGGAAAAGCCACAGACACTTAACACGAGCCCATGAAAGCAGCCAGAAGGGAGGCTGTACCCTGCAAAGCCAAAGGGGCGGAGCTGCCCAAGACCATGTGAACCCACCTCTTGCCTCAGCATGACCTAGATGTGAGACATGGAATCAAAGGAGATAGTTTTGGAGCTTTAAGGTTTGACTGCCCTGTTGGATTTTGGACTTGGGTGGGACTCACAACCCTTTTGTTTTGGCCAATTTCTCCTATTTGGAATGACTGTATTTACTCAATGCTTGTACTCTCATTGTATCTAGGAAGTAATTAACTTGCTTTTGATTTTACAACTTCATAAACAGAAAGGACTTGCCTTGTCTCAGATAAGACTTTGGACTGTGGACTTTTGAGTCAATGCTGAAATGAGATAAGACTTTGGGGGACTGTTGGGAAGACATAATTCGTTTTGAAATGTGAGGGCATGAGATGTAGAAGGGGTCAGGGGTGGAATGATATGGTTTGGTTGTGTCCCCCACCCAAATCTCATCTTGAATTCCCGTATGTTGTGGGAGGGACCCAGTGGGAGGTAACTGAATCATGTGGCAGGTCTTTCCTGTGCTGTTCTCATGACAGTGAATAAGTCTAACAAGAGCTGATGGTTTTTAAAAGGGGAGTTTCCCTGCACAAGTTCTCCTGTCTGCTGCCATGTGAGATGTGCCTTTCACCTTCAACCATGATTGTGAGGCCTCCCCAGCCATGAGGAACTATAAGTCCAATAAACCTCTTTCTTTTGTAAATTGCCCAGTCTTGGGTATGTCTTTATCAACAGCATGAAAATGAAATAATACACCCTGGTACACTGAATTGTAGACATGTATTAGTCCATTCTCATACTGCTATACAGATTCTACCTGAGACTGGGTAACTTATGAACAAAAGAGGTTTAATTGACTCACAGTTCCACATGGCTAGGGAGGCCTCAGGAAATTTACAATCATGGTGCTTCCATGAAGAGGAAGCAAGGCACCTCTTACAAGGGGCAAGTGCCACTTTTAAACCATCGGATCTTGTAAGAACTCCTTCACTATTATGAGAACAGCACGGGGAAACCATCCCCATGATCCAATCACCTCCCACCAGGGCCCTCCCTCGACACATGGGGGTTACAATTCTAGATGAGATTTGGGTGGGGACACAGAGCCAAACCATATCAAGGTATTCAATAGATACTGCATGAATAAATTAATGAGTGAGTGAGTGAGTGACGAACAACTAAGTACCTTGAAGACTGGGACTAGCCACCTTTTTCCTTTTCATCTATATCCCAGCCCCTCAGTACCACTTCAGTCTCAATTCCTCAGTTCCTAATATCTAGTGATTTTCAACAGCACTTGTTCAATGATTGAATGCATTTGGAAGATATTTCATTCTTTTCCTCCTTTGCCTGCCATCTTTTATGCCCTAGCACTTTTTAAACTAAATTCCCAAATATGTAGGCTCATTAGCACCACATGTCCCAGAAAACAGACAGATAACAGAATAGAGATTAAATTTATCTGTTGATGTGTAGGCTCACACTATTATCATTAGTTAAATAATAGTACTGAAATACAGACACTTTCAGAATGCTGAGAGAAAAAAGAACAGTCAGATTATTTTTCTACTGCCTGGCTATTGCTGTATTTTTTAACTATACAATAAAGTTCCTGTAACAGTTCACAAAAGTGTCTACTTTTGAGTTTGCTAATGCACACAGTTAGTAAAGTAGTTTATATGGAAATTTTAACCATGACTTGAATTGGTGCTTAACTGCCTTTTCTTTTGTGGATAAAACTATATCTAGGCTTTTCCTCATGCCACTAATTGAGATTTGGCTTTTTCAAATAAGTATTGTATGAGCTGACTTAAGATACATTTCTTCATGCTGTTCTTTTTGGCATTCTTTCAAGTGCTAAGCTACTAATAATCATTCTCATTATTAGATGAAGTCTATTCACTTCTCATGAAAGGATTCTTCTCTTAGCTGCTCTGAGCTATTATGCTATATAACCCAGCAGTGGTCTAGGCACCTTGGGAAACACCAAAGTATAGGAGTTACTCTTATACAAAAGCTTACAATGAATAAATACAGGTTGTGAGAAGAGGCTAAGACAGGTAAAACATAAGACAATTAGAGATCACCAAAGGTCAGTCAGGCTAGGATGACACAATGAACTGCTGAGCCAGCAGATTTTCAAACAGAATCTCTTTGAAAGCTGAGAGGAATAATATCCTCCTCTTCCATAAAAACACTGCACTCTACAAAGCAAATATTATACTCTCAGAGACATGTATAAGTGTATATACATACATACTGGAAACGTAAGGACTCACAGTAATAGAAATAAAAGTTATTCTAAAATTAGATGTCTATAAATAGAACCTGAACAGTACTATTCCTCTTATCCAGCTGTCAGATTGCAGCTGGACAGCATCATAGTATTTCAGAAAATTATGCACAAGAGAAAAAGACATGGAGGGGAAGCGAGAGAAGAGGAGGTTGTTTCTTGCTCCCAAATTTGATGTAAACATGTGTAAGAATGCCCTTAAGATGGATAAAATATGCAAAAGCACACTGCTTTTAAAATGGAACTATGAATAGTTTTCAAAATCGATGTGCTTGAAACAAACCTAAAAGACATCTAATTTCCATAAGTTGTCTGATTTTTTAATAGGAACTTGCCTTAATGGACACTGCAAGTAATGCTAGCAAAAAGGAAACAACCTAAAATCCAGTACTCAAGTATCAACCCCTAAACGTTTTACGTCATATTGCAGAGAATACCCTCAACTAGGTTGGAATGAGCCTAACTACCACTGTCTTCTCCTTCAAATCAATGTAGCAGCACACACAAGTTAATCCACCTTCATTCAAACTTCCAATTTCTACTTCAAAATTAAAATATGTGACATATCTTGGAAAAGATTTCATAAAAGTAAGGCTTGTCAAAAGATGCTATTTAATATCTCTTAGTCTTATTTAAGGTTACTACTGCATCTCAAATATTTCATTCAACAAATCAAACAAATATTAATTGGGCCCCTACTATATGCCAAACACTGTTCAGATATTTGGGGACATTCTGTAAGTAAAACAGCAAAAAAATAATTTGCCTTTGGAGGATTTTATTCTGACAGAGAGATCAAGATGATAAATAATAAATAGAATAAATAATATACTAGCAGGTAATTATTGCCACAAAACAAAAAAGTAGAGTAAAAGAGATCGAAAGAGACTGGAGGTGTGGGGAGAACGGGCCAGGCTTCATTTTAAAATAGAGTGATGAGGGTAGGCCTCCCTGAGGATATTTCAGTGGGGACATGTGAGCCAAGACTTGAAAGACTGAAGGGGTCAGTCAGTACTACAGATATCTAGGGGGAGACTGCTCCAAGATAGAGGGAGTAGCCCACAGGAAAGCTGTACAGTGCAAGCACACTGGGATGTCCTAAGAGAAGCAGGCAGGCTAGAGTGACTGAGGTAGGGTGAGCCTGGAAGGTCAAAGCATAAGGTAAGGGGAGGGGGCAGAGTGCAGTGGGTCTCATAGGGCCCACTGAGAACTTGGGGTTTTACTCTCAGAGAAATTGGGAACCATGAGAGAGGTGTTTTTTTTTTTTTTTCTTTTAGAGATGGGGTCTCACTATGTTGCCTAGGCTGGACTTGAATTCTGAGGCTTCAGCAATCCTCCTGCCTCAGCCTCCCAAGTAGCTGGGACTACAGGTGCATACCACCATGCCAGCTCCAGTGCAGAGATCTGAGTAGAAATGATGTTGACTTAGGTTTTGAAATATTGATCCCTCTAGTCAGACTGCATGGGTACAAGATGCAAGCAGGGAAACTAGTTCTGCAATAATTGAGGCATGAGGGTAATGGAAGAAGAGGACCAGTGTACATGCTGTGGAGGTCATATAATATTCAGATTCCACATTTATACTGAAGATCAAACTACTGCATGTTATCAGTTGTGATGGGGAAGGCCAATGACGTAATAGTTTTGTGAGGAAGATCAGAAGTAAGATCTGATTATAGAGTGATGTGCTCAGCCTGGAAGAGTCAAGTTAGACTCCCAGAGGTTACATGTGGATGGCTATTGACAGATGACAACGGAGGAAGGACAGAAAAACATCCAGACAGTGGAGAGGGAATGTGTGGGAACACTGAAACAAAATCAAAAATAATCCATGTTATTCTTCAAACTTTCCTAAAATAACAATGTGGAGTGCTTGTTACTAGCACAGATTCCCAGGACCCAACTCAAATCTACTGAATCCGAATTTACTGGCAATCTGAAAGTTTAGTAAGAGTGCCTCACCCACTCCCCATGGGCTTTTATAGGGGAGTTTTGTCAATACTATGTTTAGTATAGGATTGATGGAAAGGTGGATAATCACAGCAGGGAAGAATGAATGAGACAGGGCTAAAAAGAACTTAATCACATCTGCATGATTGTAAAATTAACTTTGTATGTGTAGAAGATAGCATCTCAGAGAGAGTAGAGGTTAATGGACTCATTAGCAGGTCATCACAGCAACCTAAAAAACAGCATGATGGAGGTTAAACTTACATATTGTTTGAATATAAGATGATCTTCAGTTTTGCCAATAAAGCAAGCATAATAAAGAGTTGATTTTTTTTTTTTTTTTTTTGGCCAAATATACAAGATTTTAGAGAAGCAAGCAAACAAACAAACAAAAAATGGGGCAAAGAATAGAACAGCCACTTATATATATCCTACTGGCCATGAAGTATATGAAAAAGTGCTCAACTAAATTAGTTATCAGGGAAATGCAAATTATAATCATAGTGCAATATACTATTCTCCCATCAAAACAGCTAATATAGAAAAAGACACAAAATACCAACAGTTGGCAAGAATGTGGAGGAAGGAACTCTTCTACTTTGCTAATGGATGTGAAAAAGGTACAGCCATTTTAGAAAACTGTTTGATAGTGTTAACTAAAGCTGACGAAGGCATATCTTAAGACCTATAAATCCCACTCCTAGGTATGTACCCAACCCAGTACTTGACATTTATTCACCAAAAGTCATACAGGAGAGTTTTAATTGCAGCATTACTCATAACAGCCCCAAACTGAAATCACCACAAATATTTATCATAGTAGAATGGATAAGTTGTGGTTGTTCAAAATGTAAAATATCATTCATCAATGTGAACAAACTAAATAATTCATAGATGAATTTCACAAACATAATATTGAGGAAAGGAGCCAGACAGCAAAGCGGTACTTACTGAATGATTACATTTATAAAAAGTTCAAAAACAAGCACAAGCGAAACTAATCTCTGACGATAGAAGACAAGATACTATTTACACTGTACATGTGGGGGCAGCGGTCAGGCAATAACTGGAAGAGAGTAAGAGGGAGCATTTTTGAGTGTCAGTGATGCTCTGATTCTCATGCTGGTGGTATTCTGATTCTTGGTCTAAGAGCTGGCTACACTGTTTGCTTTGCGAAAATTCATTGAGTTGTTTACTTATGATTCGTGTACTTCTGTGAATGTATAATTCAATAACATTTACCAAAAGTTACAGACTGTATGAAAGAGCCACCTGTTTATATCATGTCATGCATTTGTTATTTTTAGTGATATAAATAAAATAAATAGTGAAATATACAAGAAATTTAGATATGTCACTTTTTTCTATATCCACATCTCTCAAAAACACTTTGGTCCAAACTCTGCACATGCATGGCTGACATCTGTGTCTGTGTCAACTCAAGTTAGGTTTTTAGCCTCTGACAGTTTTCTGAAGCATATCCATCTTCACCAGAGGTAAAGCATTAGTGGAATCTCTGTCTGGTGCCATCACTGGAAATTTTGTCCTAAGCCTGAGATAGGATTTGGTAAAAATCAGGATGGTTGCCATTTCCATTTGTAATGTAGGAACAAGTTCATGCTTTCTATATCCCTAATTTGAGTGTATCGGGGCTTTTTTTTTTTTTCTTAGTGGAAAGGTTTGTTACAAAGATACTCTGTATTTACAACTGTGAGGACACATTCCTAAGAATAAATTCCCACACTATTTTCAAAGCTGCCATACCCTTTTTAAAAAAGATTTTGTCAGATGTCCTCCATAATACCTAACCGCATTAAACAGGGTCATGTGGGGCTAATGTGTCTTCCTCACAAATGCTCTATTTAAAATAAAGCCTTGCAGAAAGCACTCAGTAATAGCAGAGGCTTTGCACTGACTCCACCTCAAGACTCCCTCTTCTCTGAGGAGTAATTTTGCAGGAAAAGGGTAACCTCACCTCATACTCAAGCACACGTGGTAATCATTGACAGAGGGTGAGGAATGCACTGAAGCAAACTATATTTAGGAAACAGAATAAAAATGCCTGAGTGACTGATTCAAAGTGTACTATGGAAGTAGCTCTAAGGATGGTGCCGATATTTCTGGCTTAGCTACTGTGCGAAATGTGGATCCAGATCCAAGGCGGAGGGAGTGAATCCACTGTGCCTTCCATTTTAGACATATCTAATGTTTGACAGAGTTATCAAGATCGAAAAAGAACCATTTAATCTAAGAAACAGGTTGCTGGTGGCTACAGGTCACAGCTGGAAGGCCTGCTTTCACCACCACCTGCATGTCTAAGGTCTAACACAAGTTCTCCTCCAAAATAAACCCCTGCCCACCTACCACTGCCACCTCTAACTCTTCCTAGAATTTTATTTCCCACCACCACCAAACTACTTAACTCCTTACATTTGCCACTGAGGAAACTTAAAAAGATTTACTCCTAAAAGACCATGAAGACAAAGTCAACACTGGGGATAAGGTCAACACTAGACATCTAATCTCTGCTTCCCCAGTTTGATTAGAATTCTTAGTGATAGCCTACATTTTCTTTTCACTTTCAGATACTTCAAGCTCTCCTTTGGGATGAAAGTGAAAGTATACTTTTTTAAGAATTTTTTTTTTAAATAGCACTTTTAGGTTTACAGTAAAATTGAAAGAAAGGTACAGAGATTTGCTAATGGATATGAAAAAGGTACAGCCATTTTAGAAAACTGTTTGATAGTGTTAACTAAAGCTGACGAAGGCATATCTTAAGACCTATAAATCCCACTCCTAGGTATGTACTCAACCCAGTACTTGACATTTATTCACCAATAGTCATACAGGAGAGTTTTAATTGCAGCATTACTCATAACAGCCCCAAACTGAAATCACCACAAATATTTATCATAGTAGAATGGATAAGTTGTGGTTGTTCAGTATACTTGTGTGTATATGTGCCCATATACTTCCTTCCTTCATGCTGGTTACAGAAAATGAATACTTTCCTGGTGATTTGCTATGAAGAATACATGTGACTCTGAATAGGGTATCTTCCCCACTAAGATATTGGGCACTGCCTGATTTGGGAGAAGAGGGAACATTTTAATCACTATCACTGCATAGCATGTAAAAGCCTTCAAGAGTAGAAGGCTGAGATCACTGGGTAAGACCCTCAAAGGTCAAATATAAGACTTATCCTTTCTTTATCCTTTAAGAAAGTGCAGGGGAGTGGGGGAGGGGGTGAGAGAGCATCAGGAAGCATAGCTAATGGATGATGGACTTAATGCCCAGGTGATGAGTTGATCTGTACAGCAAACCACCATGGCACACGTTTACCTAGGTAACAAACCTACACATCCTGTACATGTACCCCCAAACCTAAAAGTTGAAGGAAAAAAAAGGGGGCACAGTATTTATGGAAGTGTGGGGTTTAGGGGGCGAGCAGGAGACTTCTGAGGATGATGTGACATAAAGAGGATTTGGAGGACTTTGTGAAAGTTTATTCTGGCGAGCAGGCTTTGAGATACTTCCATTATACTGCCCTGCATCATGTAAATAATATCACCCTAGATGGTAAAGGTGGGATTGGCATCTGCCTTCACCATGGTCCTGGGAGGCTTCCCCAGGCAGTGTGGATGTCCCTGGATGTCCCAGCTCGCCCTCCTGAATCGCTGGGACTACAGGCAAAAGCCATGCCTGGCTTCATGGGAAATTTTTAAAGCACAGTAAAATCAATAAACAGTCCAGATCTGTGGAAAGGTGCATGACTGGATGCTAAAGAAAAGAAAGAAAAAGAAATCTTTGATGAGACATGTAAGTATTCTAATTAGACTTCCAGATTTTTCTTTTCAACCCCATTTCATAGAATTTAGATTAAAGCTATTGAATACAACTTAAATAGGACTGACATGGTTTAGCCCAGAAGGAAAAAAAAAAAGAGAAAAAAAGACAAAGAGAAACAGATGGTGCCAAGAGATAATTTAATGAGGATTTTCAAGTAGTTTGGGGAAAATAACACAGGCCCAAGAATCCTGACCTCCTGGCTGCCTGACACTAACCAATTCAGTGTTCACAACTAAGAAACTTCACCATCTTTTTCATCAGTAATAAAATGAAGCTGTTGTAAAGTCACCAATGTCCTCCTGATGTTAAAATTCTATGATTTTAAATATTCATGTTTATAGTAAAGGAAAAGAGTAGTGGCATCAGCTATACATAATTCATTTTAAATTGGTTTTGAATACTCTCAGCGACTTAAGTTTAAGTAAAAGAGGAAAGATTCAGTTTAGCACAATGCTAAGAAAGGCTCCGATTTTTCAGGAAAAGCCTTTTGGCAGAAGAAGACTATTTTTTATTTATCTGTCACCTATGATTTTCAGTAACTTGAAAAATACTATACATAAACTAAGACCCTGTCCCATGCTTAAGGTGTCCTACAGTGAGGCTCTCTTTTTCTGTATGTATGACTGCGTAAAATGCGAACACATTATCCTTTTCTGACACTGAATAAATAATAAGACAGTAAATGCATACAACTGCCACTCTAATTGCAAATGGGCCTAATGAGATGCTTGCTTGGTTTTCCTTGTCTTGTATATGACTTTACATTCATTTTTCCCATAGTAACTCTTCCACATACTGGGAAATAAACAAGCATATTTGGTGGACAACCTAGGCACAGAGGTGGGAGAATCCAACCTTTAGGTCCCTCTGTGAACTAAGCAGAGCTCTGCATGTCTGCTTGCATATTTCTGTAAACAACAAGCCATAGAAAAACCGCTCAGAGGCTAGAGGTTCTGAGATTTGGTTTAATTTTTAATCTGAAAAGTATTTCATACCTAATATTTCATCATTAGTAAAATAAAAGAGCTTATCAACTGCTTTCTAAAGCCTCTTTCTGCTCTAACATCCTCTGATTCTCTGATCTGGTTTAGAAGACAAGGATACAGAATCGGAATTGTGAATGACCTGAATAAATGTTTAAGATCTTAGAACATAATAGTGATGTTCAGAAAGAGCACTGACCTGACTAGACAGAAGGACTCAGCAGGGATACAAAAGAAGACCAGAAGAGAAGGGGTAACATCTTTTTAGCTGAAGACTTATGGCCCTTGATTAGGGCCGAAGGGCTTAAGATCTTTTTTTTTTTCTGCAAAGTATCTGAAAATGATTAAAATTATTTTGACAGCTGCAAGTAATTGGGAAGTAGGTGAAAACAGGAAGTTCAGGCACAGAATAACCTCACTACTTCCAGATTCCACCAATATTTCAGTATTCATAGTACTTTGAACATGAGTAGCTGTTTATTATTATATTATGTATTCATTTTCAAGCAATAGAGAATAAAACTATAACTATCCTTTTCAAGTAAGACCCATTAGTATAGTAGACATTTTACCTTTATTTGCTGTTATTTTTTCATTGACAAAACGTAAATCAGAATTTCTCAGGGAGAATAATTATCCCACTAAAGATCTTGGTTCTATCTTTTGTCACCTTGCAGAAAAACCTATCACTATGAGGTAAAATATACTTGTAGATGAATGTTCATATATTCAGAAAAAAAGTGTTCTTTAATACCTACTTTAGTATCAATCATAACAAACTATGCTTTTATAGTCCTTTACAGTTTATACACAAATAACTTATACATCCAATTCACATGTACTTTGTGGGTGAACAAGTGAGGTGCTGATTAAAAATTTCTAGTATCTATTCATTAGAAGATCTAGTGACCTTTTTGTAGTTGTAGTTTACCTTACATGTACAGTGCTTAAAATGCATTAACTCACAAAACATTAAACTTTTTTGGTGATTTAGTATGGTCTTCTTTCAATGTTCTGAATTTCTGAAGAGTCACTTCATAAGAAAAATAAATCACTTAACATAGTAGTTTTTGTGAGTGTCACTTAAGACACTATGAGAAACACACTATTATCTTGAAATTTACTTTCAAATCCTTCATACAACATAACATCCCACCCTCCATAAAGCTGCATAAATATAAGTAACTAAGATAATTAAGACA
The DNA here is from genome assembly GCF_047675955.1 of Chlorocebus sabaeus. Classification (NCBI taxonomy): domain Eukaryota; kingdom Metazoa; phylum Chordata; class Mammalia; order Primates; family Cercopithecidae; genus Chlorocebus; species Chlorocebus sabaeus. The sequence goes on along the minus strand of NC_132918.1, from coordinate 21,794,702 downwards.
ATTTTTAGTCAGTATTCATGCTTAGTTCTTTCACTTCTGCTTGAGAATCTTGAAAACACACTGGATAAATTTTTTTGTTTAAAAATTTAAAGTGCCCACTATTAAATGCCACTCTTAATGAGCATAATTTTGTGACTACTTTATTAGTTATTCAATGATGGAATAAAAACTACCATACTTACAATTAGTCCATCTCTTCAATACCACAAATTTATGAATGAAGAATTCTAGCCCTTGACTCAAAGCAATACACTTAGGAATACACATTAAGCAGTTATCTAAATGGATACATAATTAGCAGTATATGCAGGGAAACAAAAAATAGGTTATTAGCTTTTCCTCAGAGGCCACCAAACACACACACACGCACGCGCGCACACACACACACACACACCCCACAACACAAAAAGAGCAAAAAACAACAAAATCTCTTCTGATCTAAAAGTAGTTGCCTTTAATTAAAAAAAAAAAAAAAAAAAAAAAACACGCACAAAAAACTATATTTTTCTAAAAAAAAAAAATTTCACGAGATAGAATGGAGTATTTTATTCTGTTTTTTGTTTTTCATTGTTTATTTAAAAATCAACATTTCTCCAAACTGAAACATACTAAATGTTAGAGTTAATAAAAGTAATTATAGAGAACACAAATGAATGAATAAACGAATGTAGCTGCCAAAGTTCTGACAGAACTCAGCAAATCATACCCATATTAAACGCATCAGAGAATACAACATAGCCATTTAAAAAACAAAAACAAGGCCAGGATTCATTAAAAATTCCCATAAGGCAGAAAGAACAACAATCCTATATTACTGATATGCAAAATATACAAGATATTTATTGTGTGGGGCAGAAAGTATTTCCATCATCTTTTCTTTCACAGTTTTTTTTTTTTAAATGAATCTGAACAGAAACAAAATATAACCAGAGTATATTAATATTTTCCGGGCTGGTGTTTCACTAGGAATACACAAAATAATTTTACACATTTTTAACTTCAGAACTGAAAAATTTAAAAAATGCTAGGAGCTTAACTTCTCATTCTAAATTTAAATTAATGGATACACTATCACTATATATTTGGTAAAAATATAAACGTGATACTACTGCACTACAGAATTAAAATAACTTTCACAATATTTAAACAAAACACAGATTAGTAAGTAATCTATGTAAGATAAAACAAATATTGAAAATTCATGGATGCATTTTTCTGTTAGGCTTGCATTCCTTACTGTGATAAAAATAACTGAAAGCAAACCAACACAAAAATCATTGTGACAAACACTGCTCATTCAACACTTTGTGTAAGAAAATAAAATTTTTTTTAAAATCCCTTAAAATGTGGCTTCTGAATAGTCACATTTTTTTAAAGCAATTTTTTTCTGAATTTAAAAAAACAGGTATGCAACTTATTATTTATATGTCAACTTAATGCAGGATAAAAATATGTTTAAAAACAACCTGTTCTCTTTTTCTGCATATCCACTAAGATACCGCAATGTTAACTTAAGGATAGTTTTTTTTTTAATACTAAAAAGGGAAGTTTCATATCTGTTCATCTATTTTTTTCTTATTTCTCTAAAATTTAAAATAGAAATAAGTACATAAAAAGCAAAACAAAACAACTTAGATTTTAAAAAAGAGTTGCATATCCATTTGCCATTGATTCTGTAAAGAACACTAAAATTTTATAGAGATTTCTTTGTTTACCAAAATTATGAATGCCTTATTTTACCTCCTAAAAATTTTCTGCATTTTAAACTTTTTTTTTTTTTTTTTTTTTTGAGACGGAGTTTCACTCTTGTTGCCCAGGCTGAAGTTCAATGGCACGATCTCGGCTCACCACAACCTCCACCTCCCAGGTTCAAGTGATTCTCCTGCCTCAGCCTCCTGAGTAGCTGGGATTACAGGAGAATGCCACTACGTCCGACTAACTTTTGTATTATTAGTAGAGATAGGGTTTCACCATGTTGGCCAGGCTGGTCTTGAAATCCTGATATCAGGTGATCCACCCAGCTCGGCCTCTCAAACTGCTGGGATTACAGGCCTGAGCCATGATGCACGGCCTGCACTTTTTAAAATTGCTACACAAACCATTTGTTTAAGTTTATATCATATCAACTAATATGCTGATTTTCTTTTCACTAAATGATGCTCATTTCAAATAAGTGGAGTTTTATTTCATACTCAATTTTTGGAAGAAAGCGAAAGATAAAAATGTATATAGAACATTGCTAGGTCCAAGGGACAACACATTTAGCTGAATCTTCCTATCTGATCCATATTACCAGTACTGGAAGAGAATTGATGTGTCCAATGATGAACATTTTTACCAGTGATGTCAACCAATTGATATAGTTTGAAATGCTTTTCAGTAATATAATTCAAAACAAGAATTTTCTTTAATTGATTTTCCTTCATTTTTCTAGGACAAAAATTAGCAGAGCTTTCAATAAAAACTCAAATTCAGTGGAATAATTTAAATCCAGAGACCAGAAGCCATATGGGTAGAGAAGGTAATAAGTTTTCTATTTAACATTGCCACCTAAATTCACCAGAATATTTCATTTCCTGACTATTCCACTTAATTGAGTTTTGCTGCTTTGATGTTCTGTCTTTGAATAAAATGAATTAACTATGGAAACAGCAGCCTTTCAAAGAGCATTCAAAATACACTGCATAAGAGAAATAAAAGTGCCTGTTAAAAAATATCTTGTAATATGCTAAACTTTCCTTAAAGGAAATCTTAAAAGGGGATCATTAGTGATATATGTCACTTCTATTTTTATTTCCTTAGTGTTACATAAAAATCATTAATATAGTTAATTTTCAACTATGAAGTCTGTGTATAGAAAGATGGTGTTACTAATTCACCATTAGTAAGGTAAATACTTTAGAAGTTGTAACATATCATTACATACATAACTCCAGAAAACATAATCCTTATTTTACCAGGCAATGACAAAGGCCAAGTAGCTAGGTAGTAACTTACCAAAGGTCATCCAGGTATTTAACCATAAAATCCAGGCCGGGCGCGGTGGCTCCTGCCTGTAATCCCAGCACTTTGGGAGGCCTAGGTGGGTGGATCACAAGGTCAGGAGATCAAGACCACACTAGCTAACATGGTGCCCTGTCTCTACTAAAAATACAAACAATCAGACTGGCATGGTGGCATGCACCTGTAGTCCCAGGTACTCAGCAGGCTGGGACAGGAGAATCGCTTGAACCCAGGAGGTGGAGCTTGCAGTGAGCCGAGATTGTTGCACCACTGCACTCCAGCCTGGGCAACATAGCGAGACTCCGTCTCAAAAAAAAGAAAAAGAAAAAATACCCCAAATTTTATAGACCTGAACTCAGGTCTACACCATTCCAAATTGGGAAAATACATAGCTTCTTCAGCTTCCTGAGCTGGGTGTTCACATTGTGGCATCTTTAAAGTCTCTAAAGTAATCTTCTATCTGGTGAAACAGAGACTCAAAGGTAAAGTAAAATTATACATTATAAAACCCAAATGAATTGTTTTTACTATTCTCTTCCAATAATACAATTAATCAATCATTGCCAATGGTTTCAATCCATGAAAGCTGCCTTAATTTTCGTTAAGGTTATTAAAGAAATTCAAACTAAAAAGAAAGAAATATTAAATTCCGTGCACTTTCTAGAAGATGGTTGTTGCTTTTTAGCCTGACAGGGAAAGGTTATTTATTCAATGTAACGCCTTTCTGATTAAAGATCAAATCCATATCTTAACAAATCAGAGGTGAGTTCCTCAACTTCTATACATTTAATAGTAAGTTCACTCTTCTTTGTTAGTGGGGGTTTTCTATTCTAAATTGCTAAATCTATTCTAAGACCAGTCCTTTTTAATTCAAAGGTGATAGCTTTTTTTTTCCATTCTACAAGCCAGGGGCTGGAAATTCAGAGTCAAAATGGACCCAGAGAATAGTACTTGGGGCACACTGATTACAGCAGTCACCTAAGCCTAGGAGGGAGGATATCAGTGGCACAGGCTCAAGCATGACTTAATAAAGGCTTCCAGCTCACATCCCATCATCAGTGATTTTTAACCTCTTGGCATGCGTGGAGGAAAGGGGAGTCATGCTAAAGCAGAGAGAAAACTGAATTTTGAGCCAACAGATTTGCATTGAAATTCCTTCTATCTTTTACTACCTTTGTCATTTTGGACACATAATCTTTCTTAGCCTCATTTTTTTAAATCCATAATGTTAAATATAAGGGCCTAATTCAGGGCATGGCACATAATAGATACTCAACGAATTTCAGCTGAATTTAAAAGAAGACAAGGGCAGAATCTTAGCACTGCTCTCAAGGCAGGGATGATAAATGAATACAATAAATACAACATTAAGAAGAGAGCCACCTGGAGTGAAGAAGCTGGCTGTCACGGCAAGTTCTTGATGGTAGGTGGAAACTGTCCCCCACTTTCGCCAGCACCCCGCTACCTCCAGGAAAAGCAAGGCAACATGGCAACAGAAAGAGGGCCAAAGTGAAAAGAGATTGTCTGGGACAGACCAGACAATCATAGTAGGCCAGGGAGATGACCCCATTTTTGCTTGATGACTAAAAGAGAATGCCGACTTCACTGATTTTGCTACTGAATGAGTCACAAGGGTGGGTAACTTGAGAAAATATGTGAGGGAGTGGAAAAATGTAGGTAATTAATGGATGCTGTAGAACTTACTTTAATTAAAAAATTCCTTACTCTGAATGTTTTGTTAACTTTAAGTGTCTACCGTAACTGATACATCCCCCTATGAAACTCCCATCACCTTACTCTTTTCAAAGGCTGAAATGCCTGTGACGGAGTTCTCCTGTTATTAACTCCATGCAGGGAGTGAAATACAACATAGCACTTAAACCTGCTTCTGGGCATCAAATCTCTGAAGGATACCTAGAGAAAACGTTTAATTTTATGGCCAATCTTGGACTCTGGACTTCCCATACGGCCAAATTCTGGCACCACTCTGTGGTGAAACTCAACTTGGATCATGCCCCAAATTGCACTGATGATCTTAGGAAACAAAAGTGCCTGCAGGAGTGGTCTTGGGCCAGCCCTACATTGCAGGAGATATACCGTTGACATTTCTGTGAAACTGGTATCCATTACGGATGCTGCTCACCAAGGCATTTGTCACTGGTCACTCAGTGATGGGGTGGGAAGCAAATTCAACCTGGTGGAGAATGGGGAAAGAAACAGACTGCCAAGTAACATTCTAGCCTTTAACATATTCACTGCCTTTGTATACCAACTTTGTAAGGAAGATGTGATTAAAAACAAAAAACAAAAAACAAACAAAAAAAAACGTTTCTGAAAGATTCAACAACTTGCTTGAAGACATAAAATTAAAACTTGGCAGAGCTATGAGGCATTCTGACTCCAAAGCCAACTACAATATATTGAACAGAGGCAAAAAGTTCAATAGAAAACTTAAGTAGAATAACACTCTGTTAAGAAAAGTTGTTAAAAGCATAGGGGAATATCAGACAGATGTAAAAATGGGCCATAAATAGCTAAACTAGAAATAAAACCTCCCTAAAACTTAATTGAAAAGAAAACTTTTTGGAGGGGGTGTCATATATTCTTATTATATATAATTTTATACAGGTTGCTTATTTGGCTTTCAAGTTCACAGAAAAATTAGATGAAGCAACTTTAAAGAGAGGAAGGCAGAGTTAATATGATAGAAGCTAACAACAGCAAATAATACTATAAAAAACAATCACTACTCCGAGAACTTATTCTAAAGACACACTGATCTAGAGCTACTTAGTGTATGAGCAAACTGCTCTATATATGATCACATATAATGAAACACAGTTTCATGGATTTTTAGTCATTTCAGTGAGGTGACTGTTAAAAAGTTTCACACTTCCCCAGCCTTGCAATTTTACTTGTTCTCATATGATGCATATCATAGTCTGCCATTCCTTACCAACAGGACTTCTTGAGGGTAGGGACCATGTCTTCTTTGTGTTTGTAACTTCAGAGTATCTAGCATAGTGCCTTCTGTATAAGGTAAACCAGTAAATACAGTTAAACTAATAACATTTATGTTTAGTAAACTCAGAATATAGGAATGCATGTGGAAACACATCCATATAAAATGTCTAAAATAAAACTTCTGGGGCTTGAAAAGGCCAATTATTTTATCCATTTATCAAATAATTGATTACCTACTGCATTTCAGGCATTGTTTTCAGTTCAAAGATTAGGATAGTGGGCACGGACATGAAGTACCAGTTTTTGTATTAAAGGTCCTTACAATCTCATGGTGGAAGATAAATAAGATATATAATAAACAAGGAAATACAAAATGAGATTTCAGCTAATAAGTGCAAATAAGAAAATGATGTAGGATAATGGGATAGACAGTACTTGGGTCGATGGACTATTACCATTTTTCTGCTTAATAATTTTCTTATACACAAAGGAAGAAGTATAACTTGTATAGACTGTTCAAAGGTGAAAATAGAGAAGGCATAGGCTTCCTAAAAGCAGCTGTGAGATCTCCAGGGATGGCAGGGCTGCCATAGAAGCTAACCTTCCAGATTGTCCCAACCAAATGACGTCTAGCACCCGGTACTCACACCCTGTGTACTCCCCTCCTACACTCTACCATAGTGGGGCTGGTTGACCAACAGCATATGTCCCAAGTGCTGTTACATCACTACCAAGATGAGGTTATAAAAAAGTCTGTGGCTTCCATGTTGGGCTCCTCCTGTCGGGATTCCTCATTCTGTGGGAAACCAGCTGCCATGTTACGAGGACATGTATGCAACCCAAGGAGGGACACACACGGGAAGAAACGGGTATCTGGCCAATAGTGAGGAACAGCCATGTGAATGAGCTTGGAAGTGGATCCTCCCTGGAGACTGCAGCATGATTATAACTTCCTGAAAAACCCAGGACTAGAACCATCCAGATAAGCTGCTTCTGGATTCATGACTCTCAGGAAACTGTGTGGAATACGAAGTGTTTATGTGTTGATTAAAGGCGCTAGGTTTTTGGAGTTATTTGTTATACAACAAATAACTAGTCAACTTTTCAGGAAAGAGCCTTTCTAAATAGCTGAAATCTGAGCAGAGGCCTGAATAAAGAGGAACCAGTGATGAACAGACATCAGGGAAGAACATTCCAGACAAAAAGAAGGGCGGTTATAAAGATCATGAGAAAGGCATGAGCTTGAGAACAGCTAAAAAGCCCACATCACTGCAATCTGGTTACTGAAGTATAACAAAGTAGTAAGAGAAGAGTTAAAATTTCCTTCAAAGAGAGATGGGAAGTAACATTACTTAATTTATATGTTACAAAAAATCATCTTTGCAACCTACTGGGCTACTATGTGGAAGGTTGGGGTGAAAGCAGGAAAACCAAGAGACAGCCAACTACATTAGTCCAGCCAAGAGATAACAGCTGTCATCTCTAGTAATGCAGACAAAGATGTTAGAAATATTACAACTTGAGATGATCCTAGATATGTATTTGGAAAAGAGTGAACACGATTATATGAAAAACTTATCCATGTGGCCCACATCATGCCAATAGGTTCTGGTTTTTGAGTGACCCAGTTACCACTGGAATAGTCCAACACAGAGGGGAAATTAGATGTGATCTATTGAGACATAAATCAAAATTCAATAAATAATTTGTAGGTGTTGCAGTTAAAAACTATAACCTCTTGTCATTAAAATGCTGTGGAGCCTAGAAAGGAAGACTTTTCCTTTTATGAAAGAATTAAGTAGTCAGTAGAAATGTTCCTTTTGTTCTGATTGGTGCCAACCAGACTGTTAAAGTAAGTGCTTAAACAATCAACTAGTGAAGTTTAAAAAAAAAAGTAATAAAACAGAGATGAGAAAAAACAAAAATAAAGCTAATTTTCTTTCCACATAAACGTATTTCTAAAGGTACAAAGTTAATGACAAGAAGTATTTCTTTAAGTTAGAAAACAAATACACTAGTAATTGGTGTATTCCAATTGGAATACACCAAGTGTATTCCAATTGGTGTATAAAACTATTCACTAGTTTTATAGAGCCTTTAGAGCTTCATTTATTAGGCCTTAACAAGAATCTACATGTTCCTACTCTGGAAATTTTCCGAGCAAGCACTGTTCACAAAAAGATCATGTCAAAACACACCTGCTTTTCTGATTGCTTCTTCTATCATATGCACAAAAAGCATGTCAAGATGACTCACGGTAAATAGCCACTGAGAAATCAAGTCTATGTTTATGAACCTAAAGACCAGTTTTCAGTTTCTGACATTCTTAAGGGGACATGGATAATCAAGTTTTAAAAGACAAAATATAAACAAATTGCTATTCAGTGATCTTCTAAAGGTGGTCAATATAATAAGTGACTAGTCACTTACTGTTACATATACACAAACATACATATATAATCATATACACATACATATATATATACACACACAAACCTCACATTAAATGGAAGAAATTAATGAATGTGCAACTTGAAAGGAGTGTTTGAAAGAAATGCTTACAATCAGATACCTTCTTAAAAAGAGAGAGAGGACATCTGCCTTTATAAATTTTCCACAAGCTTTTCACAAAGCCTTGGGTACGAACATTTATAGTTGCCATAATAGGTGCTAAATCTTTAAATATTACTGACATATTTTTCACTTAACTTTTAAATAAAAGAATCTAAGTGAATATGCTAATTTTTTAAAAGCAAAGCATTACATATGCTCACCAGAAGTTTACATAAAATTTAAAATGCTCAAGCCTATCTGTCGGGTCAAGCTCTAACTTGTTCTGGTTTTTATGTTTTGTTTTAAATCACATAAATTAGTATCTAAAAAATCCTGGCCAGGTGCGGTGGCTCATGCCTGTAATCCCAGCACTTTGGGAGGCAGAGGCGGGAGGATCACGAGGTCAAGAAATTGAGACCATCCTGGCCAACATGGTGAAACCCTGTCTCTACTAAAAATACAAAAATTAGCCGGATGTGGTGGCGCACACCTGTAGTCCTGGCTACTCAGGAGGCTGAGGCAGAAGAATCGCTTGAACCCAGGAGGCAGAGGTTGCAGTGAGCTGAGATTGCGCCACTGCACTCTAGCCTGGGTGACAGAGTGAGACTCTGTCTCAATTAATCAGTCAATCAATCAATCCTATGGTTAATCATATCATCTGCTGCAAAAATCAACACATTAAATGTCAAAATACTTAAGTAAAAATGTTCTACTTATTCTATGTCACTAAAAGAACAGTCATAAAAATTCAGTATGAAAGCTTTTAACAGATTATTTACATTCTATTACTTGATGGCAGCACTTGAATAACCAAATTTACATTATCCCAGAAAGCTATGGACACTAGGTGCTTCAGGAAGTTTGCTGAATTAAAGGACATATTTACTTATTGCCTTTTGTTTAGAATTTATGCTAAGTGCTTATTCATTAACTCATAGCCTCTGCCTAAAAGTACACAAATGTGACTAAAATTATGTTGATGTTAGTATTTTAAAAGTCTATAATCCTTATAAAATGATTCTTCAAATAAGGAAGTTTTCTTCTTTTATTTCACACTGTACCTATCTTGAAGTTGGCTGTGGTAGATGAACTCATCATGCCAAATTCTTCATCCCTCACTACTGTAATGATACATCCACATTCTGCCAAGCATTCTGCAGTGCTTACCACTTCTAGGGGCAGAGAATTCTTCACCATCCCATTAATGTTTGGCCAATGGAATGTGGACAGAAATAATGGTGTGCCCATTCCCAAGTGTTAACAGTTGCCCTTTTGTGTTCCTATGACCCACCATCTGAAGAGCATCTTCAGGTAATGCAATCCTTTCAGCCCAGGATGTAAAATGGAAGCATGTGGAGCTGACCTGAAACTGACCAAAGACCTGGTATCCAGGCCCAGACAAATCAGACCCAGCCAAGCCCTGCCCACCATCACCAAACCACAGCCAAACTGTAGGCCTGTGAACATGATTATATTCATTATTGCAAGTTTGTTACAGGCCACTAAGATTCTGAAATTGTCATACAACAAAAACGAATATATTGACTCCATACCTTTATATGGCTACTCATGTAACATGAGTTGCATCAAACTAAACCTTTTAAATTTATCTCTCCTCAACTAATAATAATTTTCTTTGGTTATACTATATTTCAGAAAACAGAATGAGAATTTTTTAAATAAAGATTTAGGTTATCACAGAAAGAAATTCATTCTATTGCTAAGGCCTAATTTCCAAAAATAAACTATAATATACAGAACAAGCTATACTTAAACCCAACTTATAACTTGGTATCCTTAAATGTTTCTACAATGTACAGTCTTTCAAATGAATTGAAAGTAACACACCTCCCTAAAATGTTTGATATACTCTAGATATATTTATTTATTTATTAGCAGTTTACCTCCAAACTTCGCTAGTATAACTACTATTGGGAGGTGAAACCAGTATGAATCTTGAATTTTAAAAATGTCACAAGGTATAACTTATCACTTTTGAATACCAATATTTTTAGGGTCTGTCTCAATTACTAGATAGGAATCCCCTGTTAATTATTTGCATATAATGAATAGATTTTTCCTTTTTATGTTATTAAGTAATTTAGAACACTGTTATTTTAATAAAAAATGAAATAGGACATATTTTTGTTTATACAAATATTTTGTTAGTTTTTTCTTTTTTTTTCTTGTTTTGTTTTGTTTTGTTTTTTAATTTATTTATTATTATTAAACTTCAAGTTGTAGGGTACATGTGCACAACGTGCAGGTTTGCTACATATGTATACTTGTGCCATGTTGGTGTGCTGCACCCATCAACTCGTCATTTACATCAGGTATAACTCCCAATGCAATCCCTCCCCCCTCCCCCCTCCCCATGATAGGCCCCGGTATGTGATGTTCCCCTTCCCGAGTCCAAGTGATCTCATTGTTCAGTTCCCACCTACGAGTGAGAACATGCGGTGTTCGGTTTTCTGTTCTTGTGATAGTTTGCTAAGAATGATGGTTTCCAGCTGCATCCATGTCCCTACAAAGGACACAAACTCATCCTTTTTTATGGCTGCATAGTATTCCATGGTGTATATGTGCCACATTTTCTTAATCCAATCTGTCACTGATGGACATTTGGGTTGATTCCAAGTCTTTGCTATTGTGAATAGTGCTGCAATAAACATACGTGTGCATGTGTCCTTATAGCAGCATAATTTATAATCCTTTGGGTATATACCCAGTAATGGGATGGCTGGGTCATATGGTACATCTAGTTCTAGATCCTTGAGGAATCGCCATACTGTTTTCCATAATGGTTGAACTAGTTTACAATCCCACCAACAGTGTAAAAGTGTTCCTATTTCTCCACATCCTCTCCAGCACCTGTTGTTTCCTGACTTTTGAATGATCGCCATTCTAACTGGTGTGAGATGGTATCTCATTGTGGTTTTGATTTGCATTTCTCTGATGACCAGTGATGATGAGCATTTTTTCATGTGTCTGTTGGCTGTATGAATGTCTTCTTTTGAGAAATGTCTGTTCATATCCTTTGCCCACTTTTGGATGGGGTTGTTTGTTTTTTTTCTTGTAAATTTGTTTGAGTTCTTTGTAGGTTCTGGATATTAGCCCTTTGTCAGATGAGTAGATTGCAAAAATTTTCTCCCATTCTGTAGGTTGCCTGTTCACTCTGATGGTAGTTTCTTCTGCTGTGCAGAAGCTCTTTAGTTTGATGAGATCCCATTTGTCAATTTTGGCTTTTGCTGCCGTTGCTTTTGGTGTTTTAGACATGAAGTCTTTGCCCATGCCTATGTCCTGAATGGTACTACCTAGGTTTCCCTCTAGGATTTTTATGGTATTAGGTCTAACATTTAAGTCTCTAATCCATCTTGAATTAATTTTCGTATAAGGAGTAAGGAAAGGATCCAGTTTCAGCTTTCTACTTATGGCTAGCCAGTTTTCCCAGCACCATTTATTAAATAGGGAATCCTTTCCCCATTTCTTGTTTCTCTCAGGTTTGTCAAAGATCAGATGGCTGTAGATGTGTGGTATTATTTCTGAGGACTCTGTTCTGTTCCATTGGTCTATATCTCTGTTTTGGTACCAGTACCATGCTGTTTTGGTTACTGTAGCCTTGTAGTATAGTTTGAAGTCAGGTAGCGTGATGCCTCCAGCTTTGTTCTTTTGACTTAGGATTGTCTTGGAGATGCGGGCTCTTTTTTGGTTCCATATGAACTTTAAAGCAGTTTTTTCCAATTCTGTGAAGAAGCTCATTGGTAGCTTGATGGGGATGGCATTGAATCTATAAATTACCTTGGGCAGTATGGCCATTTTCACGATATTGATTCTTCCTATCCATGAGCATGGTATGTTCTTCCATTTGTTTGTGTCCTCTTTGATTTCACTGAGCAGTGGTTTGTAGTTCTCCTTGAAGAGGTCCTTTACATCCCTTGGAAGTTGGATTCCTAGGTATTTTATTCTCTTTGAAGCAATTGTGAATGGAAGTTCATTCCTGATTTGGCTCTCTGTTTGACTGTCACTGGTGTATAAGAATGCTTGTGATTTTTGCACATTAATTTTGTATCCTGAGACTTTGCTGAAGTTGCTGATCAGCTTAAGGAGATTTTGGGCTGAGACAATGGGGTTTTCTAAATATACAATCATGTCGTCTGCAAACAGGGACAATTTGACGACTTCTTTTCCTAACTGAATCCCCTTGATTTCTTTCTCTTGCCTGATTGCCCTAGCCAGAACTTCCAACACTATGTTGAATAGGAGTGGTGAGAGAGGGCATCCCTGTCTTGTGCCAGTTTTCAAAGGGAATTTTTCCAGTTTTTGCCCATTCAGTATGATATTGGCTGTGGGTTTGTCATAAATAGCTCTTATGATTTTGAGGTACATTCCATCAATACCGAATTTATTGAGCGTTTTTAGCATGAAGGGCTGTTGAATTTTGTCAAAAGCCTTTTCTGCATCTATTGAGATAATGATGTGGTTCTTGTCTTTGGTTCTGTTTATATGCTGGATTATGTTTATTGATTTGCGAATGTTGAACCAGCCTTGCATCCCAGGGATGAAGCCCACTTGATCATGGTGGATAAGCTTTTTGATGTGCTGCTGAATCCGGTTTGCCAGTATTTTATTGAGGATTTTTGCATCGATGTTCATCAGGGATATTGGTCTAAAATTCTCTTTTTTTGTTGTGTCTCTGCCAGGCTTTGGTATCAGGATGATGTTGGCCTCATAAAATGAGTTAGGGAGGATTCCCTCTTTTTCTATTGATTGGAATAGTTTCAGAAGGAATGGTACCAGCTCCTCCTTGTACCTCTGGTAGAATTCAGCTGTGAATCCATCTGGTCCTGGACTTTTTTTGGTTGGTAGGCTATTAATTATTGCCTCAATTTCAGAGCCTACTATTGGTCTATTCAGGGATTCAACTTCTTCCTGGTTTAGTCTTGGAAGAGTGTAAGTGTCCAGGAAATTATCCATTTCTTCTAGATTTTCCAGTTTATTTGCGTAGAGGTGTTTATAGTATTCTCTGATGGTAGTTTGTATTTCTGTGGGGTCGGTGGTGATATCCCCTTTATCATTTTTAATTACGTCGATTTGATTCTTCTCTCTTTTCTTCTTTATTAGTCTTGCTAGTGGTCTGTCAATTTTGTTGATCTTTTCAAAAAACCAACTCCTGGATTCATTGATTTTTTGGAGGGTTTTTTGTGTCTCTATCTCCTTCAGTTCTGCTCTGATCTTAGTTATTTCTTGCCTTCTGCTAGCTTTCGAATGTGTTTGCTCTTGCTTCTCTAGTTCTTTTAATTGCTATGTTAGAGTGTCAATTTTAGATCTTTCCTGCTTTCTCTTGTGGGCATTTAGTGCTATAAATTTCCCTCTACACACTGCTTTAAATGTGTCCCAGAGATTCTGGTATGTTGTATCTTTGTTCTCATTGGTTTCAAAGAACATCTTTATTTCTGCCTTCATTTCGTTATGTACCCAGTAGTCATTCAGGAGCAGGTTGTTCAGTTTCCATGTAGTTGAGCAGTTTTGATTGAGTTTCTTAGTCCTGAGTTCTAATTTGATTGCACTGTGGTCTGAGAGACAGTTTGTTATAATTTCTGTTCTTGTACATTTGCTGAGGAGTGCTTTACTTCCAATTACGTGGTCAATTTTGGAGTAAGTACGATGTGGTGCTGAGAAGAATGTATATTCTGTTGATTTGGGGTGGAGAGTTCTATAGATGTCTATTAGGTCTGCTTGCTGCAGAGATGAGTTCAATTCCTGGATATCCTTGTTAACTTTCTGTCTCGTTGATCTGTCTAATGTTGACAGTGGAGTGTTGAAGTCTCCCATTATTATTGTATGGGAGTCTAAGTCTCTTTGTAAGTCTCTAAGGACTTGCTTTATGAATCTGGGTGCTCCTGTATTGGGTGCATATATATTTAGGATAGTTAGCTCTTCCTGTTGAATTGATCCCTTTACCATTATGTAATGGCCTTCTTTGTCTCTTTTGATCTTTGATGGTTTAAAGTCTGTTTTATCAGAGACTAGTATTGCAACCCCCGCTTTTTTGTGTTCTCCATTTGCTTGGTAAATCTTCCTCCATCCCTTTATTTTGAGCCTATGTATGTCTCTGCGTGTGAGATGGGTCTCCTGAATACAGCAGACTGATGGGTCTTGACTCTTTATCCAGTTTGCCAGTCTGTGTCTTTTAATTGGAGCATTTAGTCCATTTACATTTAAGGTTAAGATTGTTATGTGTGAACTTGATCCTGCCATGATGATATTAACTGGTTATTTTGCTCGTTAGTTGATGCAGTTTCTTCCTAGCCTTGATGGTCTTTACATTTTGGCATGTTTTTGCAATGGCTGGTACCGGTTGTTCCTTTCCATGTTTAGTGCTTCCTTCAGGGTCTCTTGTAAGGCAGGCCTAGTGGTGACAAAATCTCTAAGCATTTGCTTATCTGTAAAGGATTTTATTTCTCCTTCACTTATGAAACTTAGTTTGGCTGGATATAAAATTCTGGGTTTAAAATTCTTTTCTTTAAGAATGTTGAATATTGGCCCCCACTCTCTTCTGGCTTGAAGAGTTTCTGCCGTGAGATCTGCTGTTAGTCTGATGGGCTTCCCTTTGTGGGTAACCCGACCTTTCTCTCTGGCTGCCCTTAAGATTTTTTCCTTCATTTCAACTTTGGTGAATCTGGCAATTATGTGTCTTGGAGTTGCTCTTCTCGAGGAGTATCTTTGTGGCGTTCTCTGTATTTCCTGGATTTGAATGTTGGCCTGACCTACTAGGTTGGGGAAGTTCTCCTGGATGATATCCTGAAGAGTGTTTTCCAACTTGGTTCCATTTTCCCCCTCACTTTCAGGCACCCCAATCAGACGTAGATTTGGTCTTTTTACATAATCCCATACTTCTTGCAGGCTTTGTTCATTTCTTTTTCTTCTTTTTTCTTTTGGTTTCTCTTCTCGCTTCATTTCATTCATTTGATCCTCCATCGCTGACATTCTTTCTTCCAGTTGATCGAGACGGTTACTGAAGCTTGTGCATTTGTCACGTATTTCTCGTGCCATGGTTTTCGTCTCTTTCATTTCGTTTGTGAGCTTCTCTGCATTAATTACTCTAGCCATCAATTCTTCCACTTTTTTTTCAAGATTTTTAGTTTCTTTGTGCTGGGTACGTAATTCCTCCTTTAGCTCTGAGAAATTTGATGGACTGAAGCCTTCTTCTCTCATCTCATCGAAGTCATTCTCCGTCCAGCTTTGATCCGTTGCTGGCGATGAGCTGCGCTCCTTTGCCGGGGGAGATGCGCTCTTATTTTTTGAATTTCCAGCTTTTCTGCCCTGCTTTTTCCCCATCTTTGTGGTTTTATCTGCCTCTGGTCTTTGATGATGGTGATGTACTGATGGGGTTTTGGTGTAGGTGTCCTTCCTGTTTGATAGCTTTCCTTCTAACAGTCAGGATCCTCAGCTGTAGGTTGTAGCTGTAGGAGATTGCTTGAGGTCCACTCCAGACCCTGTTTGCCTGGGTATCAGCAGCAGAGGCTGCAGAAGATAGAATATTTCTGAACAGCGAGTGTACCTGTCTGATTCTTGCCTTGGAATCTTCCTCTCAGGGGTGTACTCCACCCTGTGAGGTGTGGGGTGTCAGACTGCCCCTAGTGGGGGATGTCTCCCAGTTAGGCTACTCAGGGGTCAGGGACCCACTTGAGCAGGGAGTCTGTCCCTTCTCAGATCTCAACCTCCGTGTTGGGAGATCCACTGCTCTCTTCAAAGCTGTCAGACAGAGTCGTTTGCGTCTGCAGAGCTGCTGCGTTTGTTATTATTTACTGTGCCCTGTCCCCAGAGGTGGAGTCTACAGAGACAGGCAGGTTTCCTTGAGCTGCTGTGAGCTCCACCCAGTTCGAGCTTCCCAGCAGCTTTGTTTACCTACTTAAGCCTCAGCAATGGCGGGCGACCCTCCCCCAGCCTCGCTGCTGCCTTGCTGGTAGATCACAGACGGCTGTGCTAGCAATGAGGGAGGCTCCGTGGGTGTGGGACACTCCCGGCCAGGTGTGGGATATGATCTCCTGGTGTGCCTGTCTGCTTAAAGCGCAGTATTGGGGTGGGAGTTACCCGATTTTCCAGGTGTTGTGTGTCTCAGTTCCCCTGGCTAGGAAAAGGGATTCCCTTCCCCCTTGCGCTTTCCAGGTGAGGCAATGCCTCGCCCTGCTTCAGCTCTCGCTGGTCGGGCTGCAGCAGCTGACCAGCACCGATCGTCTGGCACTCCCCAGTGAGATGAACCCAGTACCTCAGTTGAAAATGCAGAAATCGCCGGTCTTCTGTGTCGCTCGCGCTGGGAGTTGGAGACTGGAGCTGTTCCTATTCGGCCATCTTGCTCCAGGGGCTTTTGTTAGTTTTTTCTATCAATTTGTATGGTAGCAAACTTTAGCCTAATGCAAGTTAAATTATCACAACTAATAAAAGTAAAATTAGATTTTTATACATCAAAGATTACCATTGCCTTTTTGCCAATTATATGTAATAAAGCAAAACTACTGAGAAAACAATGTATGTAATAAATTGCTGAATATGAGTCACTACAAGTAATTCTTATTTTCATCACTATTCACTTCAGCTAGCACATCAGAATTTAAAAATCATAAAATTTTAACTTAGAAGCACTTTTTACAGCTAGTCTAACGACTCACTAGATATCTGTGTTAACTCTATAATATTCCTCTCAACTGCTCAGTTATATTCTGAATTTTTCCAGTGAGAGGTAGTATTTCTAAACCAGGGTTTTGTGAACTTGTTTCAGGAAACAGATCTAACAAAAGGCAATTGGTGGGTCTGCTGTTATTGTATTTTTATAAATAAATAATCATTTTTAAAATGACCCCTTTAGAATATAGAGAGAGAAAAAGCACGTGCCCAGTAAGCATAAATAATGGTTAACAAAGAACAGACAAGCCAGCTTATATGTCTAAGCAGTCCTCTGGGCAGCTTATCCCCTGGCTTAACAATGTTACAAATGCTTGTGTTTTGAACATTTAAGTTTTAGTTGTTTTTACTTTCGGTCATATTTAAAAATTTGCACTAACAGATCAGGACTTATAGTCGGGTTGTATGAGGATATTAAATAACACTACGAAAGGAGCAATATTAAATTTTGTAAATGCACTCAAAATAGTCATTATGTTGCATTATCTTAAAATAGTCATCAAGCATATCAAAAAGCTGCTAGTACCTTAAAAAAAAAAAAAAGGTAAAAGAACTAGAGCATTCATAGTGGCAGCAACCAATATCCAAATGTCCATCAGCAGTAAATTGGGTAAG
Organism: Chlorocebus sabaeus; assembly: GCF_047675955.1. Taxonomy (NCBI): domain Eukaryota; kingdom Metazoa; phylum Chordata; class Mammalia; order Primates; family Cercopithecidae; genus Chlorocebus; species Chlorocebus sabaeus. Next base: position 21,776,885 of record NC_132918.1, on the reverse strand, counting down.
TTTTGATAGGCTTACACAATGGTAACAATATAATAATAGAAATGAGCAATCTACAACTACACGTAACAGTTTGGATGGATCTCACAATGTTAAGCAAAAGAAGCCACACACAAAAGTATGTATTGTTTGATTTTATTTACACGAAGTACAAAAACAGGTGAAACAAATCCATGGTGCTTATTCTTTGAGGTTGGAAGACAATTTTTGAATGAGATGAGTGCAAGAGAGCTTCTGGAGTGCTGGTCTTGTCATGTGTTTTGATCTGATTGCTGGTTATACAGTTGCATTTGTGAAGTCTCATCACGCTGTTTGCTTACAATATGTGCACTTTTATATAGATAAGTTACAATTCAAAGTTGAATAAGTAAATTGTCAAAATAATTTTATCTAAATTGTTACATTTGGTTCAGCTATACACATGCCCAATACTTTGTTAAGGGTTTTAATCTTTTTATCTTATTTAGATAATTAAAAATATAAAATTTAAAAAAGGGAAAGCTTTCTTAGGTATAAAATATAATAACTCAATATATTAAATGTAATAGCAATTTCTGTCTCGTTTTAAAGCTACAATAAAATGTATCATTGATTTTACACTATATTTTAATATATACCTGTTCCAAAATCAAACACAATGCCATTTTGAACACGCTGAAATTGTTTTCTTAAATAAGTAGTTTAGAGAAAATTGTCAGTCACTTAAAGTAAAAAAAAGTCTTTGTCATGAATATTAAATTTAAAATTAATCTCTAAAATTATCTTTGTATCATTGTTGCTAATACATGATGCTAAATTTTCCTTTACATAACATCTCTTTTCTATCATATACTATGTAAAAATGAGGAAAAACAAATTTCTATAGGAGTATATAATAACAAAAAGTTTCAAGAATTAGAACAGTTGGGTAACATTTTAATAATGGAGAAAAAAATATGATTAGACCTGTGGAGATCTGCTGACAAATTCCAGACCTGCCATTAACAAGCTAGGAGACTTCTGTCAGGTCACTGCTGTCCAACAGAAATACAGTCTGAAATGTCTGTAACTCTTAAATACCCGGTAGCCCCATTTTGAGAAGTAGAAAGTAAATGTGTTCTGTAATATATCAGTCATATCTTGTAAGACACAACACAATTAAAATGAAAGTTGTGTTTAACAGAAAAACATTTCATATTCCATAGTTTTAAAATTGATATTTAAATTAATGAAAATTAACTAAAATTTAAGATTCATCTCCTCAGTCACGCTAGGAGTCACATTTCTACCCATGACCCTAGTGGCCACCATATTAGATAGCACAGTTGTCAAGTCATTCCATCTCTTCGAGGCATACTTTCTTCATTGATAAACTAAAAATGTTAGTCAAGATAAAGAATTTCAAACTTAGGTGCTTATATAGGCCAGAGCAGTAATATAAATGACCAAAGCAATGGCAGTGGGAATTTTGGCCAACTGAAGCCCACATGCCCCATTCCAAATAGTTAGCAAGTCATTCACCTGACACAGAAATGCAGCTCCAGTGCTGCAATAGGACTTTTCCCACAGTGTTGGAAATCTAGATGTTTATATAAAATATTTTTCTTTTTCCATGTAAACTACTGTGAAATTTTTCAAAGCACTGTGTGGGCCAAGCCAAAACATACCCATATGCTGGTATTTGCAACCTGGGCTCTAAGAACTTTCTTTCCTGCTTTAACCAATCTCTGATTTATTTATAAGTGATTTGACTTTGACACCTGGAATCTAAAGCACACAGCTGGAGACTCAGTTGAGTGGTGAGCATCAAACCACCCCACTGTGAAGTCATGACAAGCTAAAGATGCTACCAGGTAGCAGCCGGTGGTGAATGTTAGCAGGATTCCAGTATGAGATGAAGTCCTATTTACATTCCAGAATGCAGAAGACTGAAAAGAAATCATACTAAGGGAAGGGACAGTCTAATCCCCTAATTCTAGATCAAGGACAATGTGCCAGAGATATTAACAGAAAGAAAGGGTAGTGAAGCTGAACTCTCCCCAGTGACTATCACCCTCGTTACCCTGGGACCCAATCCTTATGGAGCCTGCCTGGATCCTCCAGGGCACGTGAGACTGACAGTGGAAAGCTGCAGAGGTGAAGCAGAAATTAGTAGCTTGAGCAGCCATCAGCATCTTCTATGGACATAGTAGGCAGGGTTGGGAAGGGTGTAACGGGTAGCAGATGGACTGGAATATTCTTAGCTGTTTGGTAGAATCTAAAAAAAGGTAGAGTGCCCTCAGAGGTGGCAAAGTCAGAAACTCACAGAAACTCAGTTCTGTAACTCCTGTTAAACCTATGTTTAGCTCCAGGGTGAGGAAGCCTTGGAAACTAAGGATTGTGTGAGTAAGAGCCCGGAATTAGGATCCAAGTAAATTAAGCATTAATCCCACCTATGTCACTGTCTTGCTGTATGACTTCTGTTTCCTTAAATTTAAAATGGCAATAATACAGTATATTGCTTTACTCTGTAACATATGGTTGTTTTCAGGATCAAATAATATCATGAATACAAGGCAATTAGAAAGTACACATTTCTCATGTAATTGCTAGACCTTTTCATTATTTACTAAGAAATTACTAATGTATTCTAGGAATGCAATTTATTAAAAGCCATTTAAGTCTCCAATCAGAATTATTCTTTAATTTGGGGATGGGAGGGTGAGGGGGTTAACGGTCAGGGCTTAAGGGGAACAGCAGCAAACACAATGACTACTCCATTACAAACTCTGCCACTTACAGTCATGTCTAGAGGGGGTTCATGGAGTGGGACTAAGGGAGGTCAAATTCCAAGATGGACTTGAAAAGACCTCAGGAGGAATTTGCCCTAAAGCAGTGGTTCTTAATCTTTTTCAGGTCACTGATGCTTTGAGGAAGTGATTAACACTATGGCTTCTGTCTTGGAAAAAGACACATATACAAAATTGACATATAGTTTCAGGATGTTCATGAACCACCACCCCAAGGATCACACATTGAAAATGCCACCCTTAGGGAAGACAGGATCACAGGAAAAATATTCAGTGCAGTCTTAGGCAATGAGCTGGTGCTGGATAGGAGGCAGTTCTGAGAAGAACTAGAAGCCAACAGTAAAGACAAAGCTGACTTTCTTTCAAGTTCAGCCCCTACTCAAAATATTGTTACTGTGAGACTCTCAGATGAAGACGTCTTAGAGTCTCTTTACATAGGGCCACATATGTACTCTCAAATACTACCATTATAGGTAACTAGTAGCTTCTGCTTCCCTGGACAGTTTCAACACAAGGGAGTATACTCTAGGCTCAGTCCACATGGACCCTACTCGAACTCAGAGCAAAAGGTATGAGAGAAAGAACAATATGTCTCTCTAAGAACGACATGGCACATTATCAATACATTACAGTACACACAGGAAGTTTTCCTCATTTTGGTTTTGGCAAATAGAGAAGAGAATACCTGTTAGGGAGAGGGTGATGGTGTCAATATGAGTACCACCAAGAGCAGGAGTTCACAGCAACTTAGAATGCCAGTGAATATCATGGCAGAAACCTGGCACCCATACACATAGCAATGAGGTAGGAAGAGAAACACTGGTTCTACAGAAATTCAACAACAACTTCTCACTGACAAGAGCAGAACAATCTTTAATTCTTGAATGAAATACAGCCTCAAACACATTTTGACAAAATATAATCTACCCACTTTCCAATCCAATCTCTCATAGAAATATGTTTTGGAAAGTACAATGGAAGTCAAATAAAAAGAATATTTTTCTCATGTATTTGTAATAACTAAACTATGTTTAGGTGAATGAAGACATACTATAACGTGGAATTATAACTTCAGAATACATTTAATGACCTTTCACAACATGTTCTTATATTCTACTTTTGACTTTATTAATAGCACAAAAGAATACTCATACATTGTAATTTTTTAAATGACTTTCAAAGTAGGAGTGAATGAACAAACTGAAATGACCAGTTACGATTAATGCTTTCTTTAAATCAAAAATATCTTGCTAAGACCAGTAAAAGTATCAAAAAAAAAATCTCCTGTCAAATAAAAGAAAACTTCACCAAGGACTGCATTCTATAAAGTCAAAAGGAACACGCTGCAGTGCATTCCTTCCTATCTACTTGCCAAAGAAATGGTCTGCGTATTATCAAAGGGTTTTGAAACTCCCTAAAGACATGATGTCTTCCACGTGGGTATTTTCCTTAATGAGCTACCAACTGGGTTTATACTTCAGAGAGTCACGTGGATTTTTAATGTTCCCAGGTCAGACGGTTTAAACACCAAGTAATTTCCCTGTGAAGCTATAATTTTAAATGCCACTTCTTGCTAATATATTTCCAATTTAATGGTAAGTCACATTTTAGAATGTAGTAAAACATTTTTACAAAAGTATTGAGTCAGATAATCCAAGAAAATGATTTAGAACAGTGGTTGGTACCCAGCAAGTGCTCAATGAATGTTAGCTTATAACAACTTTGGGAATAATGATGTTCCCAACAATGACAATAATAATATTCAGATAACTATACTTACCTTATGGTAGGCCGCTACTAAGGCATCCCAATGATCTCCACTATCTGTAATTCACAACCTCACTAAGGCCTTCCCTTGTGCTGAATTCAGCATGTGCTGAATGTAGAGATTCAAATCTAATGAAGATAATATGGTAGAAGTGATGGGATACCACTTCCAAGATTAGGTTATTAAAACACCTTTACTTTTATCTTCAGTGCTTACACTGTTTCTCAATCTCTTGGATTTCTTGCTGATATGGTTTGACTCTGAGTTGTAATTTCCAGTGTTGAGGGAGGGGCCTGGTGGGAGGTGACTGGATCATCAGGGTGGATTTCCCCCTTGCCGTTCTCGTGATAGTGAGTGAGTTCTCACAAGAACTGATGGTTTAAAGGTGTATGGCACCTCCCCCTTCACCCTCTCTCTCCTGCTCCATCAGAGTAAGACATGTTTGCTTCCCCTTTGCCCTCCGCCATTATTGTAAGTTTCCTGAAGCCTCCCAGCCATGCTTCCTATACAGCCTGTGGAATTGTGAGCCAATTAAGATTCTTTTCTTTATAAACTACCCAGTCTCAGGTAGTTCTTTCTAGCAATGTGAGAACACACTAATACACTTGCCCTGGGGGTAACCAGTTATGATATTGTGACATATTCCTGCGGTAGGCCCCAGATGAGTGTGATTGGAAATGGATTTTCTAAGGTCTATCAACAACCACCTGAGTGAATTTTGAAGCAGATCCTTCAATCCCAATCAAGTTTTAAAATGACTAAACACTGATCAGCAGCTTGACAGCAACCTTGTGAGTGACCATGGCAGAGTCGCCCAGTTAAGCCGATTCCTTTCCCACAGAAGTTGTGAGATAATCTTCATTGTTCTAAGACAGTTAAGTTTTGAGATAATTTGCTATGCAACATGATAACTAATATAGATTTTGAAGTGGGGTTCTGTCATAAAAATCTAAAGGCGCAAGTGGCTTTGGAACTGTGTAGTGGACCTTAAGAAAAGTATTAGTGAGAATGTGCCTCGAACACACCATACACAGAATTCTGGAATTCAAGAAGGTTGATGGAAGGGCTTAAATGAAAATGAGAAAATGTTTGTGGAAACTAAAAATTACGTAGTGGCTAAGGTTTAGCAATACCCACACTTAGATGTAGCTACGTGACCAGCAGTCACTTACAGTTATATGGGAATTAAAAAAATAAAATGTGCCAGATGAACTGAGTTATCCAGTTAAGGCCATTTACCAGCAAAGTGCTGAAGACATCACCTGGTTTCTTCTTACTGTCTTCATAGGAAACTATGACAAGAAAGAGATACATTGGGGGAAGGACCGCTAAACAAAAAGGAGGCAGGACTTGATTAGTTACAAAAATTCTTAGCTTCTCTAGACAGCAAATAATGCTGAAATTAAGAAACAGCTTTTAAGAAAAGATCAATTCCAGGACACAACCAGAAAACAATGGTCTAAAGACAAAAGCTGAGGATGTCTTATAAAATCGGTTTGTTAAAATCTTGGAAAGATCAAAAGTTGTATCTCAGAGTACTATTTAATCAGATCACAGGACCTCCTAAGGGTTCCTCAGATCCTCATAATGAGCCTTTGGGAAATTTAAGGGCATGCATTGTCTCTCCCTGATCTTGACACAAGCCCAAAGTAGAAAAGACTTATCTCCAGGAGATATACGAATGCGGCTTTTGTCTAATGGAGAAAATTCAAAGAAGTTTCACAGGAGACCCACAAACTTTTTGAGAAGATTATATCAGCAGGATCACTGCCTATTTGGACCAAAAGGGTTAGAAGCACTACTAAATTTAAAAAGGCCACAAGTCCTTAAAATTCTACTGGTAGGAAGCAGGCTGGAAAAACCACTCAGCTGCAAACATATGCTACCTTTCACGAAAAAGGAAAGATGACTCAGAGTGGAACCAAGAACCAAACGGTACAGTCAAGAACCATGGAGAACTATTCCCAGGCTTTGAGACCTACTACAGGAGCACTTGCCTCAACAGATTTCAAAATTCCTGTGGACAGGTGACTCCTATTTTTCTCACATTTCTGCCTTTTTTAAACAGGAATATCTAAGTATTTTATGCCTATCCTACCACAATATGTTGGCTGTGTTGAGGGCAGGTAATTTGACTCTGGTTTCACGGATCTACAGATAAAGAGGAAGCATACGTGAAGTATTATAGTTAAAGATTGTATGGATACCTAAGGGGCCTCACCCACACCTGGATCAAATTTGGATGGCATCTAGATTTTGAGCTGATGACCGTCTATACAGTAAAAAAAATTATTTTTCATATTTTAATAAAAGTGATGTTTGACATCAATACAATTTAACTTGTCTTATAGCATCCAAACCTCTAAATAAAATATAAAATACTTTAAAACATTTTCTGTTAAAAGATTGAGCTATTGATGCAGAAGGGCAAGGATCACAGATTTATAATATTAATATTATTTATTCATAATAAATCTCACTAACATAAAACTTGATAAACTTCTCTAAACCAAATTAATCAATTATCAACTGCCAAATTTTAATCTATATTTATAATATTTATTTTAGAGCATCATAGCTATTATCAAGAGAACACATAAGCAACGTCAAAGCTGTCCTAAATATCTTGATTTGCAGATTTTGTTTTCTGTTTATAACAAAGATTCCAATTAAAGGAGCCATTTTAAATGAGATGTGAACTGGAAAATGAAATGTTTGACTCTCCTAAAATGATAATTTTTTAAAATTCATGCACTCTCAAAGAAAAGTAAAAATATCATTTCAATGTTCTATAATGCCTATCCTTCAGAATGACAGCACATCTTAATTTTCTATTCACTATCATATTGTGACATTTTATATATGAAAAAGTTAAAGTAGTATTTTTTAAAATGTCATATGGCTATAGAGAGCAATTTATTTCATGCCCATATCCCTCCAGGCTATGAGCCTACATAGTAAAGCTTATCGGTGAAGGACAATGACTGACATGTCTTCTGCATATGCACTCACGGGCCAATAAAAACAAAGAACACAAATATACCATTCAGAAATACACAGCATTGTTTAAAAATAGCAATGCCCATTTCTTCTCACAGAGAAGAGGGTCCTAGTCTACAGAGACAGCACAGGGCAGTGAAGGGATATTATCTTGTACTGGGAGTCAGAATATGTGGGCTCTCAGTTTAGCTTAAGCCACCTGGTAAGTGACTTATCCACCTTACAATTCAGTTAACTAACTATAAAATTCAGTGTCTGTATCCAATTTGATCAGTCAATGCATTCCTAAACTTCAGACATGCAGGCACCCCTCAGGCAAGTTCTTACCAAACTCATGCAAAACCTGCACAGTTTTTTTGATTTTACCAAATATTCATTTAAATAAGTTTATTTTTCCTTAAAATAAACTTTAAACAGGAAACTTTTACACCACTACTTTATAAATGAAAAATCTGATTTACATAGCATTAATGATTGGTAATAGATTTAATTTAAAATTAAATACAATAATACAACAAAGCAATTATTAAATTCTAGCTAAGTCTTTGGCTGCTTAACGTCTATTCTCTTTGGAAAAACAGGGAAGCAACTCTCTTGGAGAGAGATTCTGGCATCAAACTGAGAATTTCTCTATTACTTGTTAAGAAAGCATTGAAAGGAAATAAGTTTTTCATTATGTGATTCACTGTTATTTCAGGCAACATCTACATGCCACATAAAATCAACTCCAGTATCAACAAAAATAATCTTTCATACCAGCAGCAAATTTCTTGTACCCTGGAAATGCTGCATCAAATAGTACACCTGTTATTTTTTATTCTAAATTTTATCAGGAATCCCCATATGACCCACCTAACCTACTTTCTTAAAACCATTAATACTGTCATGAGAGACACTAAAATAATTTTGAGGGCAATGATGCACTATGGAAAAAGTTACATTAGAGTTCTAAGCTTAGTTTCATTAGGCTAGATCTTGACACTGGGAAGTTAATTAGCCTCTCTAAGCCTCAGATTGCTCATTCAGATTAAAGTGCTAGTGTCACAGTTAAATGACATAATGCATGTAATAAGCTTAGCATTGAATATTGAGAACCCTAGGTACTCAATAAATGTTATGGATTAAAAATAACTTAATTTCTTCAAGTAAATTTTCAAAATTCTACCAAAATAAATTCACTCCAAAGGACACTCGCTAAAAAGAAAATATAGTTTATCATTTTTCTTTTATAATAAATCTATATGATACATAACTTTCACTTCAAAACAAAGCTATAAAACCCATAAACCATCTACTGGCAAAAGTAGCAAAACCATTTTGTCCTTAATGATAAAAGAAGAACCCCTGGCTGTCAAAATGAAAAACAACTCTTAGTTGCTATCATGTAAAGCATTTTCAGGGTTTTTTGGCCCCAAAAACGGCTCAAAAGGGTGCAAAAGACAGACTAAGAATATCTTAAATCAAAAAGTTTCAGCCAAGTAGGGTACACAGTGAAAGGAGCCACTTTTAGGCCAGCACTAATAACACTCTTACATACTGGATGTAGTAAAGGCTGGGCAAAAAAAAAAAAAAGGCCCAATGTTAATTCAGCAACAGTAGTTCTGGTCACCTAATAAATGGTAGTAGTAATATTCTCTAGGACTCACACTAGTCACTTTAGGTGCACTATTTCTAATCCATACAAGTTTGCAAGTTAGACATTGTTATCCCAAATTCAAATACAAAGAGGCTGAAGTTCAGAGAGGTTACTTGCCCGCTCAAGGTCACCCTGCTGGTAAACGCCTGACTTGCACTGAAACCACATCTAATGCCCCAGCCAGCTCTCCCATCACGATTTCCTGCTGCTTTTCTTTTAGGGCATAAAGGTGTGAACAAAACTCTTCCTCAGTACTTTGAAAAGTCACCAGGTGATATGTGTCCCCTTTTCTCTCCCTGCCCTCTCTTCTGGTTTCTCTCCAATCCTTTGCTCTTTGATTCACACCATATTTAGTCAGTATTCATTTCCCCAACTCCAATTCACTTATTCTTTCAGCCACCGTAATATGGTCTTGTACACCAGTCCTTTTGGAAACTGTCCTTCCTAAGATAAGAAAGAATAAAAATAAATCAAGGCAAGGCTTCCAATCTACTTGGAACTTAAACTAAAGCCTCCGAGATAACAAGCAATTCTCTTACACAGCAACCAATTATTTACCTGGACACCAGTACTCTTATTAGAGCTGGCATGTTACATATTACAGGGATGACTAAGGTGGGCACAATGTGTGAAATCAATTATAGATTCTGTGCAAATCATATATATTCAAAAGAATGCTTCACTGAATCAAAGTTTCAAAAGGTATTTGGAAGCTTTCATCTTTTTTATTCAGGGAATGAATTTACATACAAATAAAAACTACTGAACTTTAGAGTATTTTTGTTCCATATTCTACAGAATCAAGCAAAAATGATAGTCTCTTCATTTAACTCTAAGTTGCACTTCAGTGAAGATGTCCATTTAACAGACAATGCCTAGTTCATAAGTTCTAACGTTGCACTTGAAAATTAGTACACCTACCACACATTGCCCACACTTGTGGTCTAAATTGCTGAGGTCTATGAACCACTCTGTTGTATATATGCTTCCTCAATCATCCAAAATGCAAGCTACACCCTTCTAAGCATTGCACATCAGCTAACACTATTGACCCTCATAATAACCTTTTGTAAGTACTATTATCCTGATTATTACGTATGAAGAGACTGAGTCACCAAAAGGTTAAATAACTTGCCCATGACCACACAACTAGTAAAATAAGACAGCAGGAAATCAAATTCAAGTGCTCTGACGCCTCAGCCTGTATCCACTACATCTCACTGCCCACAATATCACCATTATACGCACATTAATAGGCCAAGAATAAGTACTACATAGGTATAAACTATTTATTGAGCACCTACTATACGCCAGGCACCATATGCTGGAGATGAAGGAATAAAAAAAGCCTGGTTCTGTACTGAAGGAGATGTTTCTCTCTCTCTCTCTCTCTCTCTTTTTTTTTTTTTTTTTTTTTGAAAGAGTCTTGCTCTGCTGCTCAGGCTAAAGTGCAGTGGTGTGACTGCTCAGGCTGGAGTGCAGTGGTGTGACTGGGCTCACTGCAACCTCTGTCTCCCAGGTTCAAGCAATTCTCATGCCTCAGCCTCCTGAGTAGCTGGGATTATAAGCATGTGCCACCACACCTGGCTAATTTTTGTATTTTTAGTAGAGATGAGGTTTAGCCATGTTGGCCAGGCTGGTCTCAAACTCCTGACCTCAAGTGATCCGCCCACCTCAGCCTCCCAAAGTGCTGGGATTACAGGCAAGAGCCAGGGTGCCTGGCCAACATTTTTTTTTTAAAAGTAGATTTAGGGAAGGTTGAAAGCAAAGAAGTAACCAATGACAAGATGTATTCATGCTTAGGCCAGTGGGCCATCCTAAGTGTTAGAGGAGCCCAACGCAAAAAACACTAACTTAAATAACAAATGTTTGCACACCAAAAGAAACAACAGAGTAAACAGACAGCCTACAAAATAGGAAAAAATATCTGCAAAGTATCCATCTGACAAAGGGCTAATATCGAGAATCTACAAGGAACACAAGCAGCTTGACAAGAAAAATAAAATTAAAAACTGGGCAGAGGGCATGAAAAGACATTTTTAATAGGAAGCTAGACAAGAAGACAACAAACAGAAAAAAATGCTCAACATCACTAAGTATGAGAGAAATGCAAATTAAAATCACAATGAGATACCATCTTACACTAGTCAGAATGGCTTTTATTAAAAAGTCAAAAAACAACAAATGTTGGCAAAGATGCAAAGAAACGGGAATGCTTATACACTGTTGGTGGGAATGTAAATTAGTACAACCTTTCTGGAAAACAGTATCAGGATTTCTCAAAGAACTAAAAATACAGCTACCATTCAGTCCAGCAATCCCAATACTAGGTATATACCCAAAGGGATATAAATAATTATACAAAAAAGATACCTGCACTTGTATGTTTATTGCAGCACTATTCACAATAGCAAAGATACGGCATCAACCTAAGCATCCATCAACAGAGAACTGGTAAAGAAAATGTGGTATATATACACCATGGAATACTACTCAGCCGTTAACAAGGAATAAGTCATATCTTTTGTAGCATGGATGGACCTGGAGGCCATTATCCTAAGGGAAATAACTCAGAAAAAGAAAAGTCAAAGACAGCATGTTTTCATTTACAAGTAGGAGCTATACAATGGGCATACATGGACATAGAGAATAGAACTGGAGACTACAAAAGGTGGGAGGCTAGCAGGGGGGTGAGAGTTGGAAATTTTCCTGTGGGGTAAACATGTTCATTCTTTGGGTGCACTGAAAGTCCAGACTTCACCACAACTCAATATACGCATGTAAGAAATCCACACTTGTAACTCTGCACTTCTACGGGTCCACATTTGTGACCTTTTTTTAAATTTTAAATAGTTGTAACATATTCATCTGGAATAGGAACATATAAACCTTACAAAAACTTTTTCTTGATGGTTTCTCCTTATCCCTGTAAGTCCAAAAGCATTGCAATACTGTGTTTTAGGAATGTCGGGCTCTTTGCCTCTATGCTAAAAGCCTTTTGTAAAAATTTAAATAGTTACATCTCTCTCCCAGATCTTACAGCTCATAATTATTACCTTAGCAGTCACACCCTCTCCTAATCTGATAAGATCCAGAACACAGTTAATCAGTAACCGTAGTCCAAATTTAAATTGTCAAGGAAGGTCCTTTCTTCTGAGTAAGGTACACTGGATGTTTGCATATTCCTTGATGTTCATTTAAGGTACAATAAAAGAAGGTGGTTAGCTACATAAACAAATTCGGCCAATTTCAAAATTTTTACTCATGACAAACCTGGCAAGAGAAGAAGGGATAAAACAGCTTACCTCAAAGAGGGATTCTGATAACAGTTAACTTTTAATGAGCAGTACCTACTATATGCCAAGTATGTTCTAAGAGCTCTACAGTCTATCACCTTCATTAATCCTCACAATACCTCTATCAAATAGGTTATTCTAATCTCCATTTTATAAATAAGAAAAACGTGGAGGTTCACACAAAAGGTTTTAGAAGTAGAATTTGAATTACAGTCTAGAAACCAATCTGCTTTAAATCACATGCTCAGATAAAAAAATTCAAGTGTCTCTGGGGTCAAACAAGTAAAGTAAATGCACGGAGTGGCTCAGTTTTAAGATTATAGAGGTGTGGCTCTCAACCTTGGCTGCACACAGGAATCACCAGGGGAGCTTTAAAGACTATTGAAGCCTGGGTTCCACCCCCCATAGACTGTTATTTAATTGGTCTGGGAGCCACCAGGTGATACTAATGGGCAGTCTAGACTGAGAAACACTGCTTATAGATACAGACAATGGAGCATGGCTCACTTGAAAGCAGTTTAAAAAAATTAAAGGTTATATAAACATTGTGCCGTCCAAAGACTGTTATTACCTTTGCCACCAGTATGTGACCTCTGCCCTACTCCTCAGTATAATTAAGGTACCCGTATGGGAGATAAATAGATGACTGATTGCTAACAGGGAGAGATAAACAGGCAGATATAGATATTTTTATAGTGGAAGAGGTTTGCCTAGTCTTTGACCTTTCTGCACGCCATCCCCGACATCTTCTATTTATGGGGCTCTTCTATAATAAAACTTGTAACTTGGGGTTACAAGTAACACACTTTCAAAGGAATCTATGAAGTATAATGTATTCTTAAATTGAAGGTGACCTAAATATACTCACTTAACAAACGCACATCACCAGGTTATAGGACCAAACTACTGAAATTTTGAGTCATTTCTAAAAAGACCACTCTTTGTAAAGTAATTAATTCTGATCTGAATCCAAAGCAGGTCATGCAATCCCACCTCACTAATCAAGTATTAAGACCGGAGAGCCTGACGTCCTAAAAGCCCATCTATGCAGGTGGCACACGGTGCTGTTGAGTAAAATGTCATTTGTCTTGGAAAAGGGAAGCAAAAGTTGCATACCATCAGAAAATGTTCATTGAATGGCCTACACATGGGAAATCCAAAATAAATGCTACAGAAGTCAAAAGTGAATCCACAAAAAACAAAAACAAAAAAACTGTAGCCTGCTTGCCAAAAAAATTCTTAATGCATAATCATACTGCAAGTTTTGTAACATCATAATTAAAGAGGAAATGACAAAAGAATAAATTAAGAAATGAACTTTGAAGCCACTTATTCAAATTAGGTAGAACATTTCCATCTGCTGCAAAACAAAAGGTGTACATTTTAATGATCCTGTATTACCATTTACCACCTCTTTTCCCCACTACCACCACCACCACCAAAAAAAGAAAGGGCAAATGAGAACAGAAATTTCTAAAATTTCAAAATGAAATACTGCAAATAAAGGCCATTATTCAGAAATCAGGGCCTCAGTCAACAATGTCCATTATAGGCCGTTGAGGCAAAGGAGCTACTTGAACAAAATATTTTCTTGTTGTTTTATTTGGCTTTCAAAAAGCAAAGACACAGAAGCAAAGTCTCAGAAAGACAAAAGTGCCTGGGATGAACTTACTCACCACAGTTTCGAATAATTTTTGTTTGTTGTTTGAATAAACATGCATTGATTCCCCTAATGAGTGTCAGGCACAGTGTGGTGCTGGGGAGGTAATGGCAAAAATGACAGTCTTTGCCCTCTTGGGACTCCTAAGAGACCAAGGCACACACAACCTCATATAATCCACCATACATGGCCCTTCCAGCCATGTTTACGAAAATCCAGTACTGTTGTACTATTAGACAGCAAATTTTTCCCTTGGTCTAACATCATGGAACTTCACAGGGAAGCTACTGGTATCTTCTAAATAAATAAGTAAACAAATATCCATATTCTCATACCAACAATAACTCATGGGTAAATTTCAATGAGTTTAAAGAAAATTTTTTGAACCTAAGAGTGTATCAAAACGGGTTTTACTTTTGAACCAAGCCCAGCCATGTATTTTCATTGCCTGTGGCTATGCAGCCTCAGTAAGCTAAAAATACTTTTCTTTCTTCTAAGCTGGGAAGAGCAAGTAAGTTCAAGCAATCAGATGCGTATCATTTTCTCTCATCTTAAATTTTTTACTAGAAAACACTCAGAATAACTGAAGCAAGGAAGAAGCATCTGTTTTATATCTGCACACATATACACAGAAACATCCCTCTAGCTTGCATCTATCTACCTAGCAATATTAAATAAGCTATATTTGCATCATCAGCAAAGGCTGCCAACATTTCACTACTTACAGCTATTCATTATTTTTTGGTTGGGGAGAAAGTTGCATAAGTATTGAAAATTAACCACAAGTAAAAGCTTCCAAAAAAAAGTATGTATAGGATACGTCCTTAACAAGACGACATGGTGCTGACTTTGAGGTAATGTTTCTGAATTTACATTAAAAGTAAATTATGTTTGTGAAAATTACATTAAATCAGATTCTAAAATAGAAGGACACAAACTTTAAGTTCTTCTACAGGTCTTGCTCAAGTTGGGTTTGCTGTGCATGGCAAAGTGAAAACCTGTGTTTCTCCTCTGACTTCCCGAGCTAACTGTAAAATACATACATGCAGCTCTGTGATAAAGTAAGCTACTGAGGAAGACAAGTAAATCTTTTTTGAGAGAAACTACTGCAGGATGGTGAATGGTATGTCGTGTGGACTTTTCCCACACATCCAGCATCTCTGAAAACATCCTATTAAATTAAAAGAATAAGAAATAAGAAACTAGCGGGTCCAGATCTAGGTTCCATTCGACTGGGCCATGACTTTAATTAAGCTGCTGGATCATGGCTTAATTTTCCCTTGAAAAACAAAACAGTGTGAGAAATCTCTGCCAAACTCTCCATGTTTTAAGCAACTGACAAAGTCAACAAGAAAGCAAATACCTAGAATCGACAGAACAATGCTCCTTAGAGCAGAGCTGGCAGAAGCGGCGGAGGGCTCCTAGTTTCGCTGGGCCTTTGACAAGCCCTCGGGTAAAGGAGACTCTGCACCCGCCCACCAAACGCCCAGCGGGACGATGGGCTGGTGCTACCAAGTTCAAACCCAACCGCTGGGAGGAAGAAGCGGAAGGTTGAGAATGTCATCTCCCCTGACATTCTGGGGCCGGCAGTCCTGAAAAGCTCTTCTCTGACGTCCGTGAAGGTCAGAGGTGGCAACCACAGTGCCAGAAGCTCCCCAAAGCCACTTTTCCTGCCCGGGTGGAGGCGCGGGGCAAAGTTGGCCACCGACTGCGCGCGTCCCGTTAGCCGTACCTTGTAACTGGGCGGAGAGGGACTCCTGGTGCTGCTGGTACTTGAGCGCCACCGCCTCGGCTTTCCGCAGCTGCGTCTGCAGCTCGTAGTAGAGCATCGCGCCGTAGAGAAAGCCGAACACCACGGTCAGCAGCAGCAGCGTCTGGAAAATCCGCTTCTGCTTTCGGGAGCACATCCCGTTTCCCATAGTCCCGCCTGGACCCAACGCCGCGGCCGCCCCCGCCGTCTCCTCCCCTTGGTCCGAGCGAGCGTCTCAGCAGCGGCCGCCGCAGGAGGTGGCCAGACGCAGCATGAGGAGGAGATGCCAGACACAAAAGCCGGCCCGGAGGGGAAGTGGCGCCCGCTCAGCCCCCGCGCGTCGCGGGGCGCGCAGCCATCGACGCCGCCCGGGCAGCTGCAGCCAAACTTCTGCGACGCTCGTTCTCCGCGAATGCCCGGGGCCGGGAGGGGGCCCTCCGCATACTTCAGAGCCGGCTGCCTTCGCGCCTGTCCCCAGATGCCTCCTGCCGTTTTTCCTCCTTCCCACTTTTTGGCCCCGCTGCCCCCGGGCAGCTCTTGGAGTCCCGCCCTGGCAGCTCCCCGCCCCCTCGCGGCGGCTTCCACTGCACGACTTTGTTGCCACCTAAGGGAGGGGGTGCGCGCCCAACAAAGGGACCAGGACTCCGGGCCGCGCCCCGGCGCGGCCTGCCCAATGGGTGGAAGGGTGGGGGCCAGCTGCCTCGGCTGGTTTTGGGGACGGCAGAGCGGTGTCACTGACGGGTCGGCTGGAGCCTCTGCCGCGCCGCCACCTCCCGCCCAACTTACGTGTCACCCACGGCCCCGCTATTCTGGCCAACGGGATTCCGGGAGGAAGTCCCACTCGGGCTCCTTGCTCATTGGGCCCGTCCGAGCTGCCGCTCCCTCCCTTCGGGAAGGCAGTGTCGGGTTCGATTGGACGCCCGCTTTGTCGGTCCGACCCCAGGGCCGCGCCTTCCCTCCCAGTGCCGGGGCAGGACAGGGGCTCTTTGGGCAGCGCTGCCGCCTGACGCCGGGGTGCGCCCACGTGGAGTCGGAGAGGGTGGGAAGAGGCAGGCGGAAGGGCGGGGAGCTTTGGGTGGGCGGGGGACTTGTCCGGGCCTGAGTCTGGGTGAGGTTCGGTGAACACGTGTGTGTGTGTGTGTGTGTGTGTGTGTGTGTGTGTGTATTTGAGTATGTGTGTTTGTGATCCAGTTCTCGGAACGCACGTGGAGAGCGTAGTAAAATGTTTGTATGAACGAAAGAATGGATGGCAGTAACTGTGTGCACTCTGCTGAGTACAGTTTCTTTCCCTGTCCAATAAACAGATGCGGCAGACACATGGGATAGCTACATAGCACAATCCCGGTAGTCAAACCAGAGATGCTGTGTCGACTGCCTTACCCCATCCAGTGTATTAGCCTAGATGTGTGTGTGCCCACAGATGGCCCGGCAGGAGTCGGGAGACTTGAAGCACGCTAGACTTAATGTCCAATTGTCCACGTGGTCTGGGGAAATCAGCTTGCCATTGGCAGAAAGGAAAGAAATGATCTCACATTTCTCCTCTAGCTGCAAATAGAATAATTTAAAAACAAATCGTACAGACTGAAATGAGTATCCATTCATTTTGTCATATATATTTGTTTTATTGGTGGCAAAACACATCAGTTACATTTCTAAATTACATTTTAAACGGCAACAAAGGTTCCCTATGTGAAAACTAGTACAGCACGGGAAAGGTAATAACCACAAACCTCTTCGAAGAAATGTATACTGCATTTATTTTTTCTGTGTACCTGAGGGGAAAAATTAAGGTTATGCAGAAATGATAATGTTTGTTTCTGCTGTTGATCTGAATTCTAAGAAAAGTAAATTTTATCTGTCTCAATAGTGTGGTGTAATTTATGATACACTGCATACTTTTTATATTATAACTGGACTTTAGTCGTTACCATTGCTAATGGGCGTGAGTGCTCAAAATGGGGGTAAATCTCTTTAGCTAAATTCAACAGAAAGACAGTTCCTGGTGTAAAAGTTTTTTTAGGTGGACTCTGAAATTATAGGTTGCTAAAGCCATAAAATACACTGAATTTATAACGATGCTAGTCTGTGGCATTTATACCACTGTAAAAATAAAGTATGTCTTGCATGTGCTTTTCCTTAATAAATAATAACTTGCATTATATTATTCAAAATACTTTCGTGTACAGATACACTGACTCACTGATCACCGCCAGGGTGTCAGACTTTCATGTTGGTAAAGAAGCCAAAGTTTATCAAAGTGACTATGATAGCTCTAGGACCTTTTAGGTCTTGCATAAAGTTAGTTACTCAGCAAGATTAGAATCCAGATCCAAATCCTGCTCTCTGTCTTTTTCTTCAATAGAAACAATGTTCTCATTCTATTAAACAAGTTACAGTATGAAACTGTATCTCCATTAACATGAGAATCTGATTGCAAAAGAAAACCATCTAAAGGAGTTTGGGAGTTTTGTTGTGTAAATACTACATAACCTTGCTTGTTATTAAAACTACCACTTTAAATTCCTCTTTTCTAGTTTGACTCTCAGAAATTAAGATTGGATAATTACTGAAATCCCTTTAAAATTCCTCATAACTAAACATTCCTTACTGTTGTCAGAGTACTTTGTTAAACAAACTCTTTCTCCAAAAACACTATCCAAATTTAGACCGGGCATGGTGGCTCACTCATAATTCCAGCACTTTTGGGAGGTTAAGGAGAACAGATGGCTTAAGTTTGAGAGTTCGAGACCAGCCTGGGCAACACAGCAAAACCCCGCCTGTACAAAAAAAAATATATATATATACATAAAAATGTAGCTGGGCATGGTGAAGTTCACCTATAGTCCCAGCTACTCCAGAAACCGAGTTGGGAGTATCCCTTGAGCCTGGGAGGTACAGGTTGCAGTGAGCCAAGATCACATCACTGCACTCCAGCCGGGGCGACAGAGGTGAGACTCTGTCTCAAAATAAATAAATATATAAATAAATAAAGTTTATGGTAACAATCTTGCCCCATATTTGAAAAGAAAATTATCCTAGCCACAAAAGAAAAAGAAGTTGTTGGAAAATTATTGCTCATATATTACACAATATGTATTTTAGAATCTTTGGAAAATTCTTATGTTTCCTGAATGTATGATTCATCTTAAACTTCTGATTCCTTTGCATGTGATTCCAGACTCCAACGATATTCTTTGCCAATGATATTCTTTGCCTATTCTTTGCCTGTAGAGTCAGCTGCTGGCTGACTCTACAGAACATAATAAATGCAGGCCATAAAACACAACTCAATATTTTAGTCATAAAATTTGAAAGAGCAAAAATTATTACCTGAACTTATCCATTATTTCAAATTCGAGAAGGGTATGTAGAAGTACATAAAATCACTAATGGTGGTATTTTTATAATATTACATTTCCAAGGTAAAGTATACTGCTAGTTTCCTGAAAATATCAGTATAGAACTTTTGAACAGCCAACATGAGGAAGCTATCCAAGGCCTATAAATTGAATTTACATAACATTGCCTTTGGGTAGCAATTGTAACATATGAGCTGTTTATACTGGTCTTGGAAGGTGTGTTGTTTATTCCAGTTTTGCTTCTTTGTTATTTTAAAAATAGTATATATAATTATATTTCTATATTCCATATATTTAACAATATATTAAATTTTAAATTGTAAACCCTGAAGAATTTTGCTGATTTAGTATTTTATTTCTAAGGCAGGAAGAAATTAACTGAAAGATACTCCAAGTCTTACATTTGAGAAGGGCAAAGATAACATTTGAGAATATTAATTCTCTCTAACTTAAGTGAATTTGTCATTTTAATCAAATTTGTTCATTTTCAAAATAAGGAAAGGAAAAAATATAAAGTTGAGAGAGACAGCTGATGTATAATTTCTAAAAGTAAGATTTTAAATTAATAATATTTAGGATCCTAGAGTAAATAATTTCTATTGCCTAAATCTTTTATTTAAATTTCTTTACTATAAATGGAACTCAATATTTTGTAATTTGTAGGAGAAATTACCACCTAAGAAAAGGTGATGAATATTAAACAAAATTTAAAATAGCTTTTCAGTATTAATAAACTAATTTTGACCTTTTCATCTGACAATTACAGAAGTTATTTATCCTGTAAAACAATCTTCACTCTATTATGTCTTCACCTTTTTACCAGTTCATCAGTTTGCTGTCCCCTAATGAATACACTTGCCTTGCTGCTTGCCACGTTTACCTGAGCTGTTTTGAGAGGTAAAGAAAGTTACATTCAAGGTATTATGTCTTTTTGAACATTTTGTGAGAGATGTTTTGAGACACCTTTTTCATAGGATTTTGATAATGCCCTAGTTGTAATTGTTAGAAGATTAACAAACTAAAAAATAGGTATGGCCAGGCGTGGTGGGTCACGCCTGTAATCCCAGCACTTTGGGAGGCTGAGGTGGGCAGGTCACGAGGTCAGGAGATCAAGACCATCCTGGCTAACACGGTGAAAACCATTCTCTACTAAAAATACAAAAAACTAGCTGGGCTCAGTGTCGGGCACCCGTAGTCCCAGCTACTCGGGAGACTGAGGCAGGAGAATGGGTGAACCCAGGAGGTGGAGCTTGCAGTGAGCTGAGACCTCACCACTGCACTCCAGCCTGGGCGACAGAACGAGACTCTGTCTCAAAAAAAAAAAAAAAAAAAAAAGTAGATCTGTGGCTAAATGCGTAACTGAGTAACTGAACCCCACTCAATGTATCTTTGTGCCTCGCTTTCGTCTGTCGCTAAGTTGCCACCTTTGTAATTTTCAACTATGTCCGAAGAGGAGGGCAGAGGAGAAAGCAGATGATTAGCTCTTATTTATAAAAATGCTTTTCAGTGAAAGAAACCTTACCATCAATATCACTAAGAAATACCTTTGGAGGCCAGGTGCGGTGGCTCACGCCTGTAATCCCAGCACTTTGGGAGGCTGAGGTGGGCAGATCACAAGGTCAAGAGATTGAGACTATCCTGGCCAACATGGTGAAACCCCATCTCTACTAAAAATACAAAAATTAGCTGGGCGTGGTGGCGTGTGCCTGTAGTCCCAAGCTGCTCAGGAGGCTGAGGCAGGAGAATCGCTTGAACCCGGGAGGCGGAGGTTGCAGTGAGTCGAGATTATGCCTCTGCACTCCAGCCTCGCCACAGAGTGAGACTCCGTTTCATAAAAATAAATAAATAAAATAAAAATAAATAAATCCCTTTTGAACACAGACTACTAATATGTACGTGATTTAGAAGTCCCTATTTGCCACAGGATGTGTAGCTAGTCTAAAGGAAGAGGAACTATCATTTCAAACCTCTAACAACATTCTAAAGCAGGATATCTAGCCAACCCTAAATTTTTCCAAATTCTAAGTCAGTACACGAAATCATTATGAATGTGTTGCTTAATGTTTGTTACAGCTAGCATATAATAAGCTAACTACCACATTGTTTTTTTTCAGTTTAATTTCATAGGATGTTAGAAAGAATGGAAAAGGAGCATATGTGAGCCTCAGAAGTGAACTTCCTAAATCTTCCAATGGCTCATCCAACTTCTCACCAACTCACTGCCTTTAATAGTCAAAGATTTTAGATAAGCAGAGAGACCACAGAAAAGATCAGTGGCCAGGAAAACGTGACATTTCTAATGTCCTCTCTCCCAAAATATTATAGTTTATTGGATTTATTTTTATGAAAGCTATACTTGGTTTACTCATGACCATTTTATAAAATTGGCATTACAATTTTAATATGATATGCCATATAGTAATTTTTTAATTGCGATGAGGATGGCTGGTCATATTTATAAAGTATCCAATGCCAAGTCCTGGGTCAGAAATTCAGCATTTAATTTTAGAATTATTCCTAAGGGAAATAATAATCTGCTTCATAACGTTATTTAAACTATACTTTTCAGGAATATTTTGAGTCAAAACAAAATGACTACCAATAGTGTTAGGTAGAAATAAAGTGGAACAAATTTTCAAACAAAATGTAAGAAGAATTGAGTTATCACAGCATTGAATTCTGCCCAAATTAAAATTGTGAAATAGAAACATTAGTCTTGGATCACTCTTGCTCTTTTTCATTCTGCTCTCTAGTTCAACTCTTGAACTCCTGGCATTCAATATTTTAGTTATCCCCCTTGGTTTTCCAGAATCTTAGACTATGACTATGACTATACCCTTCTCTCCGAATCTCCCATTCCTCACCCACTCACATACACACACTTGGACTTGCCTTCTTCAAGACAAAGTAGCCTAATCTAAAATGACTCTTCCTTTCCTTTAACTAGCTGCTTAATCAGAGGAAAGAAAACCCAATATGTTAACTAACAGGAAGATATTAAAACTGAATTACTAACTTAGTATTCTACCCAACAATTTTGAGAGAAACTGTTAAATGAAAAGACTGAACTCCAATGGCATAATTCTAGACTGCCTCCAGAGCAGATGAGTGACAATTGTGGCTTGACTTTTTGCTAGTTTGTCCCTGATTCTCCTGTCCAATTCTAACCAACCTTAGAAGAATTTAGATGACTCAAGATGTGTAGCGTCAAGGCACAAATCCCACTGAAGTTACAAACGATCTGGAAAGTCAAGAGTAAGTAACTGTTAGGACCATTAATTCTTGCATATGTAAAATGGAAAGGATAACTATAGTTCTTCTGCAAAATTCAGAGAAAATTGCTTAAGAAATTAACCCATAACACTTGAGAAGCAAAACTTCACACTTTACATAAAACTCAGTGCCATAGTGGTGCTTGTCATTGTCCACCTAAAATGAATTGGACCATTTGCTTACCTTCAGAAAGTTTCAAACCTTTCAGAAAAACTACCATTTACTTTTTAAAGTTAAGCTTCAGCTACCCAGTTTAAAATGATAATTTTCCAATTATACTTGTCAAGTGAGCTTCTTTAGTTGCTGAGAAGGGATAAATTATGATTGCAAAACAGAAATTTTCTTGTGACACATTCATTCAAGACTGGCTTCTAATTCTTGGGTTATAATTGATAACTAATTTTTAAATACACTTTAAATCTCAACATATTTTAAAATAGTTACTGTATGCAAGGCACAGTGCAAGGACAGAGTGCAAGATGGGTGATGTAGTGATGAATAAATGAGGGATCCTCATTTCAAAGAGCTTGCAGACTTTGTATTTATTTGTTTAAAGACTATATTGAAGCTCTGGTTGGAAATTTAATTGCTCAGGGAAAGAGCAGAACAGGAAAAGAATAGGCCTAAGGATGCAGTCAAGATATTCCTAGAGAAGACGGCCTCTTGAGGCAATTAAGACAAGTGGTTGGTTAATCAGTGAAGTCAGTTAAAGTCAAAAAGTATAAAAGTGATGCGAAGACACCTTGAAACATATAAATGGACCATATGCAGTGGCTAATGCCTGTAATCCCAGCACTTCGCGAAGCCAAAGCGGGCAGATTGCTTGAGCTCAGGAGCTGGAGACCAGCCTGAGCAACATTGCAAAACCCTGTATCTACAAAAAACTATAAAACTTAGCTAGGCATTGTGGTTCATGGTTGTAATCCCAGCGACTTAGAACAATGAGACAGGAGGATCACTTGAACCAGGGAGGTCCAGGCTGCAGTGAGCCATGATGGTGCCACTGCCCTTCAGCCTGGGTGACAGAGCGAGACCCTGTCTCAAAATAAATAAATCCGAATAAAAATAATAAAGAATAAAATAAGAAACATATTAATGTACTTTCACTGAATTCTCTTTTAATGTGGGACCAAGGCTTCCGCATTATGTGTGGACCTGTTGTTAGTTAGAGCTTAGGT
Organism: Chlorocebus sabaeus; assembly: GCF_047675955.1. Classification (NCBI taxonomy): domain Eukaryota; kingdom Metazoa; phylum Chordata; class Mammalia; order Primates; family Cercopithecidae; genus Chlorocebus; species Chlorocebus sabaeus. Next base: position 21,753,200 of record NC_132918.1, on the reverse strand, counting down.
TTGTCTTGTAGCCATAGAACACCACTCACAGTTTCCAGCTTCGGCTTCATTGAGTGGTGGATGGTAAGGTAATCTCAATGTAAAATACATCTAAATGTAAAGAATTTTTTTTTCCTTGGTCTTGGTGTTCACCTAATTTGACTGCAATTTTTCTTTAAGCTATTAGCCATCATGGAACTTTTCCAAATCATTCAGCTTAATTTTCATGGAAATAACTCATATTTTAGCCTCACATTTCTTAGTTTGCATAATATTTGATTAAACTGCATAATTAAAACAGCAAGAACAATTGCATGAACAGTCTTAGAATAAACCACTTGGCTCTGCTAAGCACACAGCTCAGTTGACATGTACATACCTATTCGAGATTAGCTTACGTGCCAGGAGCCTTCAGCCCTGAAATCTGGAGGGGAAGGACAGGGAGGCTTCTGATGATCTGATTGACAGAGAAGAGGAGAGCCTCCTCTAATCCAGTGAGTTGCATAAGTAACATTAATTGCTTCTACTATACATTCAAATGACTAGAAAGGTAAAAGGAGGAATTGCTGGTGAAGAACAGTTATGTGAGAAAAGTGACCAGGAAACCAACGGAATCCAGAAGAGATTTCTTCAAGAGAGGAGAATGTTACTGATAGGACTACTGAGAAGGTGAGTAAAATAAAGCCAAATAGGCCATAACAGAGTAGGGATGAGGTAGAAAATTGCAAGAGTATGGCAGATAATGGGTAAAAGTAAATATGAAAAGAGGTGTGGTAAGGGTGAACTTTGGTGTTAATATGTTTGGCTGAGAAGGGAGATAAAATTGAGTGTAGCTTCAGTAGAGGAAACCAGGTTAAAATAAAGTTTGCTTTTTGGTTTTGAGTCTTGGCTTCATTTGATTTTTGGTTTTTGGCTTGTTTGGATAGCATATACTTAGCAGTGTTTGGAAAGGAACCGGTGGAGAGGGATAGGTTAAAGATGTGAAGTGCTACATTTAAGAATAGATTCTAGGAGCAAAGAAGGGTCTGCCTCAGTCATTAGAATGTATGGACTATTATTTCCTATGGCAATATCCTATCATACAGTAGTTCATTTTCCATATTAAAGGCTCAATAAATTATTAAACAAATGATCTGAAGAGTTACTAAAAAGAAGGAATTTGAACAGATTGCCTAGATAAGTGAACAAGAAATTTGTTTGAGGGCCTAAGGTCTTGTGTGCTTGTATTAATTTACTTTGATTAAAATGGGGTACATTCAAAAATGGGCATGAGTTTATGATAATATCACCAATAAAGAATCTGCAAGGCAATACCTATGCATAATATTTAAGAAGAGAAACTATTTCTTCTTTGAAAAGAGTAATTGGTCCATTAAAATTCTTTTTATGCTAATTGTTAGATATGATGCTTACTAAGTAGTTTATGACATATGCAAATATTTCATAATGTTAAATGGATATAGAATGTAAAGTGGTATAAACAATATAACTACAAGAATGTTAAAATATTTATAGAAAAACTTTTATTATATCTTACTACTTTTAGGTAATTAGATGAAGAGAGGAAAAAAGGTATTTTTAATAACCCATGATAATCAATTTATTCTCTTCAGGATAATGATGCTTTTTACTCATTTGCAGTCTTTAACATTGTTGAGCATATCTATGATCATAAGATCTGTTTTCTAAGAGGAGTGAGTTGATATCACACCATATCAAAGGAGGGCAAGATTCCCAGCTCTGGAACTGCCATTGCACACATTTCTCCCATCCTCTTTCTCCTCCATCTTCAGTAATCAATTAAGTGCACTTTCTAGTTGATCTCAGATGTGACTAGCATGATGTGCTGTATTTGTATTTATTTTTGTTTGAGAAATTTAAAAAGCTTCACAAACAACATCTAATAAATCTCTTTAAAACACTTTAAAAAATAGGCATCTCAACATTTATTTTACTAATCATGTCTAGCTCTGTGCCTGGTACATAGTAAACACTGAATAAATTTTTACTGAGTAAGTGAATCAACTTGGCACACAAGATGGAATCTATTTTCCACTCCTGCCATATGTAAAAATAAAAAGCAGAGGAATTCATAAGATAAACGTTAGAAAGAGAGATAAGAAAAAAAGATCTAGAGGAAAATGTAGGATAACAGTTATCTGATTTAAAATGTAGTGCAACTTTCTAAGTAGAGAAGCATTAGAAAAAATGGCAACAGAAAACAAACAGATTAGACTACTTGAAAATTAAACTGTTGAATTTCAAACAATACTGAAAAATTTAAAAGCGAACACATAGGGAAACATTTATACGCATTAAATAGATTGCATAAATTACAACTTTAAATAAATTTGTGTACATTGTTGAAAACACTAAGATAATTAAAGAATTACAAAGTTCATAAACAGATAATTCATAAAGTAGAAACAACTGAAAACTATGTAAGAAAGTTTTCAGTCTCATTAGCAATTAAAGAAATGGAAACACTACTAATAATCTTTTATCACTAATAAAATTAGCAAAATGTTTAAAAGTTTATATTAAAAATAACTCAATATGGTAAAAAATTTTAAAAGATATGCAGAAAAGAGAACTATAGATTGATACACATTTTCTGGAAAGCAAATTGGCAATACGATCAAGAACCATAAAATATTCATTCAGTCTCTTATCTAGTAATTTTCCTTCTAGGAATCTATACATAGAAAGTAATCTGGATCTCAGAGAAACATTTTTCATGCAAAGATTATCATTACAAATCTAGTTATTGTAGGAAAAATAAATAGAAACAACCTAAAGGTTGAACTGTTGAAGAACAGTTATAAAGAGTAGAATATTAACTGGCAATTTCAACTGGTTATTCTAGTGTGGGATCCTCAGAAATGGACAAAAGAAATGATTAATGTGAAAGAGGATTATTAGGAGGAATTCCTATTTTAAAAAACAATAAGGTGGTGGGAGGGATGGCAAACAAACAAAATCCCTTAGATAGTAACTTTTGCTCAATCTCTTAGAAGAGCTATAGAGAAAGTATAGATCATACCTCAGAGTTGGTCCCATTAGGAGCAAGGAAGCTGCAGTATTTATGTTCTTGTTCCTTGAAGTCATTGATTAAGGGATAGGGCAAACGGAGTAAATTCCCAGAAACTTCCCTGCCGTTTATGTGGAAACAGACTGAGGGTAGTCCTCCAAAAAAGCCTGTTACTGGCTGTTGAGACTGAAAGCACACTGAAAGCCTGTGTGCAGGAAAATGGTAAAGGTGTTCAAGTGAATATGCATGGAGTGCTTACATTATCCACTAAAGCAATGCTTTCAATGAATACTAAATAATATGTTGAATGCTGAGAAAAAAAGTAGGTTCAAAATACTATATAGGGGGACCAGATTTACACTACAGCTTGGAACAACTAAAAAACTGTACCAAACATATGAAACAATGATTTCAAACATTAGACAAAAAGCAAAAGTAATCCTAGAGAGACAGGAAACAAAAGCAGCAGAGCTTATGTTTGTTTTCTACCTACTTCCTGGAGAGGAGGATGCAGCATTTAGATGCGGGAATCCAGGTGGAGCATGGCAATCTCTCTAATAGAGGATATAACCTGGGAGAACAAGGAGGCATTTTGCATTAGGGGAGGCTGGAGGAAGGGTATACAGAAACTCTACTATTTCTGCAATTTTTCTGGAAGTTTAACATTACTTTAAAAATTTTAAAGTTTTTTAAAGTTTCCCAAAGAAAAGGAAAAAAATGGCACATGATAACACAAATTCAAAGAAACATGGAGTGGCTATATTAATATCAAGGTAGATTGTAGAGAAAATAATATTATCAGGAATAAAGAAGGTCATTTCATAACAATAAATGGATCAATTTATCAAAAGGACATAATAATACTAAAAGTATATAAATCTAAGAGCAGAACTCCTGAATAAATGATGGAAAAACCAATAGAACTAAGAGTTGAAGCTTATAGTTGAATCCACAGTTACAGTTGAAGTTTATAACATTTTTCTCTCTATGTAGTAAAACACATAAGCCAGAAAATCAGTAAGGATATAAAAGACTGGACAACACTATCACTTAACATGACCTAATTCAGATTTGTAGAACATTCTTCTCAACAGCAGAATGCACATTCTTTTAAAATGCACATAGATCCTTTACCAAGATGGACCATATTATAGGCCATTAAATGAGTCCCAATATATTCAAACCATACCAAGTGCTAGTGAAGATGTGGAGCAACTGGAATTCTCATACACTGTTGGTGGGTATGTAACATGATGGCAACAAATTTGGAAAATAGCAGTTTCTGTTCTTTCCTTTATTTGTGACAGTCTCGCTCTGTTGCCCAGGCTAGAGTGCAGTGACACAATCTTGGCTCACTGCAACTTCCATCTCTCAGTCTCAAGCAATTCTCCTGCTTCAGCCTCCCAAGTAGCTGGGATTACAGGCGTGTGCCACCATGCCTGACTAATTTTTGTATTTTTAGTAGAGGCAGGGTTTTGCCATGTTGGCCAGGCTGGTCTTGAACTCCCATCCTCAAATGATACACCTGCCTCGGCCTCCCAAACTGCTAGGATTACAGGCATAAGCCACTGCACTCAGCCTAGTTTCTTAAGAAGTATACCTACCATGTGTCGTAGCCATTTCTCTTCTGGGTATTTACACAAAAAGCAAAGATTTATGCCCGTGAAAAGACTATATGCAAATATTTATAGCAACTTTATTTGTAATAGCCAAAAACTTAAAATAACCCAAAAGTCCTTCATCAGGTGAATCAATAAACAAAGTTTGGTATAGCTACACGTGGAATATTACTTAGCAATAAAAAGGGATGAACATATTCATACACAAAATAACATGAATGTATCTCAAAACAATTATGGCAAGTAAAGTAAGCCAGATAATAAAGAACATATAGTTTATGGAAGTCATCCTAAAAAGTTTATATTTTTTCTTTAAAGCATTGGGAAGTTATTGACAAATATTAAACAGGGAGGGACATAATGTCTTTAATTTAGAATCTTTCCCTTGAGAGTGGTGTGAACACCAGATCTGAGAGTGGCAAAACCGGGGGGGGGGGGGGGCGGTGGGTATTAGAATGTCATTAAACTTATACTGTCAATGACTAATAAGGATGGTGGCAGTGAGAATTGAGATGAAACGTGTGTATAGATTCCAGAAAAACTCCAGGTAGAATTGAATTGATGGTTCATTATGTGGAATGTATTGGTCTATGTTTTCCAGAGAAACAGAAAAAAATCTAAGGAATTGGCTGATGCAATTATGGAAGATGAGAAATCCAAGATCTGCAGTTGGAAGTTCGGAGACACAATAGAGATGATATTTTACTTCCAGTTCAAACCTAAAGGACTGAAAACTAGGATAGATGACGGTGTAAAATCCAGTCTGAGTCCAAGTCCAAGTGCTAGAGAAGACCCATGTCTGTCTGAAGATTGATGTCTGTTTGAAGAAGTCAGGCAGTAAGAAAGAATTCTTTCTCACTGGGTCTTTATTTCTATTCAGTTCTTCTACAACTTGGATGAGGCCCACAAACGTTAGGGAGGGCAGTCTGCTTTTGCCAATTCTATGTTTGCCAATTTGCCAATTCTAATGTTAATCTCATCTGGAAGTACCTTCCCTGACACACCCAGAAATATGTTTAACCAAATATCTGGGAAGCCTGTGACCTAGCCAAGTTGACACAAAAAATAAATCATCACAAGTTCACACCTTGTCAATGTGGCACCCATAGGGATCTCTTTAAACATAGTCTCCAAATATAGATAATAACAAGGTTATAATTCCATTTACATGATACAACTATCATGTAAACAACCAAAAGCGCACTAACCTCTTCCCCAGAAGAGGGGGTAAAGTCCTTGAGTGATGTTTATTTTTCTCCTGGTATTGCATAACTTAAATACATTAATATAAAATTAAAAATACTTAAATACTATGACATAAAGTCAATTCAACTTATGTTACATGATAAAAGAATAAGAGACAGAAGAAAATAAAAATGTTTAGTATATATTTTTGTGTGTGTATATATGTCATGTTTATGTACATATGCATATTCATACACACAAACATATTCATAACAAAAGAAGTAGAAACACTCATAAGGACAATTTCAGTCCCCATTTCTGTAACTGGTCATGTGGTCATTGCTTATATTTATGACTATTTCCATTATCCATTCTGTGTTTTTTATTTGCTTTCAGCAAACATCAAGGCTGATCATGGTCCTTTACCTGGTAGAGTGGTCCAAACCTTCATTTCTGAAAGGTCTGATTCATTAGAAGTCTTTCCTGGACTGGGTTATTGTAGTTTTCCATTAACCTTAATCACAAGTCATAGTAATTCTAAGAGACGCCCCAAGGGATCTCCAGTATTCCAGACATTCTCTTACTTTTAATTCCACAGTGAAGTAGTCTAATTCCCTTTGGTAGTCAAGATCAATCACCCCAGCCAGCCTAAAAACTCCCTTCTTATACTGTTGGTTCAGATGCATGAGGAGTTTAAACTGGCCGGATAGCAGTCCTAACTTCCAGTTCAATGCAATCATTGTTTTGTGTCCTGGTGGAAAATTTTCTCCCTTTGGAACCAAGACCTGTAGGCCAGCAGAGCATAAGTGTGGGAACGGGAAGCAAAAATTTTGCCAATAGCCCAATAGTGATAATGGTGAGTGGTGCCACTTCCTTTCCATGACTTGATTCCCGGACTTTGGAATCCTGGCTATGGGAGAAGCTGATTCAGATCATATACAACTTTCTGGAAAATCTCGCTGCATCCCTGCAAGTTATTGCCACCTAACTAGCACTATTACTAATTATTCAAAAGGCCATTCCACTGTTCTATCAAACAAACTGCTTCAGAATGGTGGGAAACATGATAAGACCAGTGAATTTCATGAACATGGGTCATTGTCACAGTTCATTTCCTGTGAACTGAGTTTCTTGATTATAAGAAATGCTGTGTGGAAGACCATTATGATGGATAAGGCATTCTTTAAGTTCATGAATTGCTGTTTTGGCAGAGGCATTACATGCAAGCAAGAAAAAACATGTATCCAGAATAAGTTTTTGTTCCACTAAGAACAAAATGCTGCCCATTCCATAATGAAAGCAGGCCGGTGTAATCAAACTGACACATTATCTGCTCTCTCCTACTCTGTATCTGTGGCATTCTAGAGAGTTCCCTATGATCAACTGACAGAGGAGAAGACTCAGATGAACCTGAGCTAAAAGTTTATTGATTACCTGACATCTATTGGCCTGTAATGTGACTGGTGGACCACAGCGATGTTTGAGTCTTCTAGAATTAGTGTCAGTTCAGAGCCAGTGTCCAGTAGTCCCCAAAGGTCTGATTATTTCCTTCTCCTCAATGAATAGTTACCCTAATAAAAGACATAGATCCCTTTGGTGAAGGCTGGGAGAAGATTAACAGTATAAATTTTTGGCAGTTTTCCTTTTATTAGTTACGTTAGATTCTTGTCCACCTGACCTAAAACTTTTTGGCTTATACAGATCAAATAATAATTTAGTATGTTTCCTATTTTATTTTTAGGAACGTCATGATTAACTATCCAATGTCATAGTCTGTGCAAGTCAGACTATTCTGATTGCTGCTTTGACTCTGCTGTTCATTACAGTAACCATATCCACTTTGCCTTTGGTTGTTGAGAGCTGTCACTTTGCTCCTGCCACCCTGGGATTCAATTATTCCCGTTGCATTTAGATTTTTCAATTTAGTGACCACAGTCCCCACTACAGTGTTCAGCCTACAGAGAAGAATGATTACAGAGCTCTTCCAGGATGTCAGGGCTCCTTTTATGAAATCATTTCTCAGAGTAGTGGTGAAAGGTTTGTCTTCTGGACCCTTCCGGGGGGAGAGTAGGTATTAAATGACAAATTCACTCTCCCGTTTCAATCTCCCTAAGCATTTGAATTCCTTCTAATACATTAAACTAAGGCAGGTCTGGCATTTCTATTTCACTCATGATGGGCCCCATTTTGGTCCATGTTTTAAACAACCAATGGGCCATACTGGTGGTAGAGCCTTTCCTCACTCCATGGGCTGCAATATTAAATGGAGAATCTCTGCTTAGTGAGACCAAAATAAGTTCATACTGATCCAACTTTATGTTTCTATTATCATTATCCCACTTCCTCAATATTCATTCCTACACATGTTCCCCAGATTTTTGTTGTATAAATATAAAATAGTTCTTTTGGAGTGTAGCATACTTCCTCATGAGATACAACTGGAATTTTCCTATTAGGGACTTACTAGAACTTGAATCTAGTCTAGAAACAAAGTGAGGTGTTGATGGGGTCCTGAGGAGAGTCAGTATTATCTTTCATGGTAGCTGCTGCAGCGGAGTTTCAGTTTCTTCAGGCAATGCAGGATTGATCCCTTCAGATTCAGGTGGAAAGACCAAAAACATGAGGGGTGGGAGTCACTACCCCCTGAGGGTGGGGAAGCCGCTTCTACTAGAGAAGCTGTTTCCACAGTCTTCTAAAGAGAAGATTTATCAGAATTTAGGGACTCAATGTCCCCAGCTTCATTAAGATCTTCTTTCCACATATGCACATTCCAACTGATAGAACCCCTGTTTTTCCTAATCAATGCCCTCACTTTAACAGTTGACACCCTTCAAGACTGGGAGTTCAACTTGTGTTGTAATTTAGCCAATCACAGCATGAAATTCTGCATTTGATTTTCAGCAATCTCAGCCCTGGAATTGAGATAAGAGTCTCCTTAGGGCACACATAGAAGCTTTTCAGATCATATAAATGCACCTGAGCTGAGCATTGGAATCCCTGAGCTCATCATTTTCTTTCACCACTTTGTCCAACTGCATTAGGAAAAAATCAGTTAGCCTTATTATATCTGTTAGATTTCCAAAATGTTTGTAAGCATCATAGACACAGTCACCTAGCTCCTTGCTTCTTATGAGTAGTTGACTAGGAGTATCCAATGGAGGTATGTTGCGTGTATCTGTTGCCAGATCATGTGAACTATCATCGATTACCTTACTACTGGATATGGTCATTAAAATATTTAAATCTAATAATATTAGAGAGTTGTTTTAGTTCATTCAGGCTGCTATAACAAAATACCTTAGACTGAGTAATTTATAAACAACAGAAATTTATTGCTCACAGTTCTGTAGACTGGGAAGTTCTAAACCAAAGCACCAACAGATTCAGTTTCTTGTGAGGGCTTTCTCTCTCCTTTAAAGATGGCATCTTCTTGCTGCATCTTCACATAACATAGGAGAAAACATGTGCCTTTCAGTTCGTATCATGAGGGCACTAATCCTATTGATAAGGGTGGAGCCCTCATGACTTAATCACTTTTTTCAAGTCCCTACCTCTTGATACTATTACACTGAGGATTAAGTTTCAACATTTGGGGTGATACATTTAGGCCATAGCAAGAGCCAACTCCAGAAAACCCAGAGCCAATTCAGAAAACTCATTCTTAAAATTCAGTGCCTCTACAATCACTCTTGATACCAAAATCTGTGTTAGTCTGGGTTTTCTGAAGAAACAGAAGAAATAGGATATATGTTATTCCTTATAGAAATACATTTACTAGAAAGAATTGGCTCATGGGACTGTGGAGGCAGAAATGCCCAAGATCTGCAGTCTGCAAGTCGGATACCCAAGAGAGCTGATGGTATAGTTCCAGTCTGAGCTCAAAGGCTTGAGAATCAGGAGGGCTAATGGTACAAGTTCCTGTCTAAGTCTAAGTCTGAAGGCAGAAGAGTGATGTCTTATGTGAACACTGATATTCTGGTTTGAAGAGAGTCAGGCAGAAACACACCCAGAGAAACGTTTAATCAAATATCTGGACACCCTGTGGCTCAGTCAAATTGATGCATAAAATTGACCATCACATGGAGGATAAAAATGAAAGAAAGCATCAAAGACAGCTTTCTGTTTTCTACTTTAGATCCTTGTATGAATGGTGGCTCCATACATTCTAAAAAGAATATGGAAAGAAGAACAGATTTGAGGCACATCTAAGAAGTTAGGTGCTAGGCATGTTTTATGAAGCCTGTACAGGGTATCCAATTATACATCTATGGCTTTAGGTCTGGATTAAAGATACAGAATTGAGAGCTCTTAGTATATAAGCTTCAGAGGAAGTGGATAAAATTTATCAGAAAAAGTATGCACAATAAGAAGAGTAGATGGTGAATAATGGAGCTATGGAAAACTGTTAACATGAAAAGACAAGAAAGTTAATGGCACAGAGGCGAATAAGACAGAATGAAACCAGGAAGCCAAGGTAGGAGTTTCAAAAATGAGACAAAGGAAAATTGTATCATTCACTGCAGAGAGGTTATACATGGTAAATATTCAAAAGTGTTCAACAGACATAGCAAAGAGAAGATTCATGTTATATTCAGGGAGAGCAATTGCAGAGGTAAAAAGGGCTGAGAAGTGACTTAGTGCAGAGGAGATAGAGACATGAAACATACACTACTCTGTCAGCAGCTTAGATTGATGGGAAGTAAAGAGATGACACAGGATGGAAATAGAGTCAAAGAAAGCTTTTCGAAAGTGCTGAGGGGGAAGATCAGTGATGGGAAGAGGAATGACAAGGAACAGCTCCCTGGAGTGTTATAAGGAATCAAATCCGGGGCTTATAAAAAGATGGGTTTTAGACATGCTGGGATCACTACCCATTCATTTTTTTTTTTTTTTTTTTGTCTAGATAAACATAGGTAAGTTTGTCATTACAATATTCTATTGTAGGTGATAACAATTATTTCTATTTTTTAGATACGTGACCCTTTTATATAAGCTTAGGAAATTGCTTTACTTCATGATTTCAAAAATTATCTATATCCAAATGGGATAATATTTTTGAAAATGCTGTAAAATGTAAAGAGTTATATAACTTCCAGCAGTATAGTCACTGAGAATGATTTGAAAAATTATGTAATTTTGTCCTTTACTCTCTACCTAAATAGTGATAATAGGTCCCAGGTTATGTGTTTCTTTTGTAAGACATTCACTCTTTTTGCCTTTCTTTCTCCTTCTATTTCTTCAAAATACCCTTCAAATCACTCTTGTGCTTTCTGTCCTATGGCCCACTTTTTTCTGCACTACTCTAACAATCTTTTAACAGTTCTCTACTTTGCCAATTTCTGTCCCTAGAATCTATCCTGAATACTGTAGCCTAAATTTAATTTTCTTGAAACACTAATTGTAACTTCACTATTCTATTTACAATTTCCCAGTGACTTTCCCAAACTCTGCCCTGCATTAAACACAAGATAAAGTTCATATTTCTCAGCCTAACATTCAAGGTATTCTATAATCTAGTCTTCACTTTTCTCTTCAGCCTTCTCTCCAACTTCTACATAACATCTACCTATCTTCCACATTGGTCAAATCGGTGTGTTCTTTTTTTCTTGAAAGTCATATGGATGGGCCATATATTGTTTAAAAAGTCGGGCACTGCACAATATTAGGAGAAACCATTAGACTGCAATGTGATTGCTGCCCAGTAGGGTTGTGCACTGCACAACCTGTAGAAATGTAAGTAGTGTCCCCTATTTCACGGCAGAAATATTATAGCTTCTGTCCTCCTTTGACATCATGACCTGCAGCTGAATTACCATTTCCATTTTTTTTAAAACCTGCATATAATAAAGTTGTAATAATGATATCAAATTTAAACTTATCAACCCAGGATTCAAAGCCTTCTTTAAGCTTACCTACTGCAACCATCTAACCCTATTCTCAACATATATTATCCATTATAAGTGAGCTTACAATCAAGTCTTTGCAGGTAGAATGCTTACCTCTAGACAACTTCATTCTCTTTCCTTCCTTCGATCATGTTTTCTTCCCAACATTTTCCAACAATTCAAAAACAATTCATTGTTCTTTAATCAAAACAGCTTTCACTGTCTCCACAAAATCTTCAATGATTATTATTCCACAATCATTCTTTCTTTCTTGAGTTATTATTAAGCTTATAATCTGTGCTGAAATATTTAACGCTTGGACAATATCATTTCTTATATTCATTCATTCGTTATGCCTTACATTTTGTCAACCACCAACTAGACCATGAGTCCTCAGTGGTTGAAATGTCAACTTTTCTATCAGTTGTATCCCTTGAACATAATACAAAGCCATACAATACATGTTCGTTGATTTGATATTTTCACTGAGATTTAAAAAATTGTAAAGGCAACTCTTACGTTAATCTGTGAAGGTCCTTAAAAAGTTAATTTAATCTGTAATTTATAGTGTAATTTTAGTTTTTTACTATAAAAACTATAAACTATTATCATTTGTATTTGTATTTCATGGGAAACTAGGCTCTCATTCTTTATCTGGTATGACTATATGAAATCCAAGCAAAGCCAATGATTGTCTTTCTTGGAATACGAGAGACGAGGCTGCTTTTGCCTTTCTTGACCACCATGTGAAAAATATCTACTTGAAAAATGAAGTGAAATGGATATAGAAAGAGTAGAGAGATGAAGAGAGAGGGAACTGTAAGGACATTCTTTGAGCTCCTCAATCTTTTTATACCTGAGATCAACTGCATCCCTAAACTATGCATTTATATGATCCAGTAAATTCCCCTTTTAGAGACTAAGCCAGCTTGGACTGCATTTCTGTTATTTTGCAACTAAAAGGGATCTGACTCATACATATATAGTATCATCCTTTTATCTTGCATTTTGTATGTAGAAGGCACTATGCTAGGTAACATGAATGATACTCATCCATGTGGGCAAATAGCCCATATTCTGCCCTCAAGTTATTTACAATCTAATGCGATAGGATGTGTGCAAATAATAACATAGCACAACACATGATGGATGCCACATGGGAAGTACAAAGGGTTATGGAAATTTGGATAAAGGACTAATCCCTTTTGCCTGGAGGGGTCACGGAGGCTCCATATAGAAGGTGACATTAGAAATGGTGCAAGGATGGTGCAAAGCTTTCTCAACAAATGATGAAAGGTCTAATAATATGGGAATTTTGGTTTTGTAAAGTGAGGATTAGAAATTAAGTTAGAAACATAAGTTAGGGCCAAAGAATGGATAAGGTTAACAACACTAAGATAAGGCATATGAGGTTCATTCATTAGGGAAAAAGGAGTCAAGATAGGAAAATGGTAAAAAATATTGTAAAATGCACATAATATTGAAAAAATAAAATTGAAACTAGTATGTAATTCCAGAACTTGGGAAAGGAAGATTTGATAGTGTGAATTGTAACATTTGTAAACGTTATGAACAAATCTCCTTTGTTTATGTTTTCTTATAAATATTTTCTTACTGATATTGATATCAGTATCAACATCTGTAACAAAATATATTTCTAGAGAATTATATCCACAAATATGAAGAAATTTAAATTAGTATCTGCCTTGTAAAGATTTTAATTATTTATAGTATCTGTATTCTTCAAAGATTAATCCTTTGCCCCAAACCATAAAGCAATCAGTGCTATGACTAAGTTTGGATCACTTTTTAGTACTTTAAAATATGTTTGTAACTTTACCCATTTAACTCAAGGGTGGGGTTTATTACATTGACTTGGAATTTCCACAGGCTTGAAGATAGAGCACATTCTTTGGGTTGTATTATTCAGGTATTTTTAGAAAATAGATTATCTTATTTCATTGTCCTTTATCCAGTCATACTTGGCACTCAGAAGACTTGGTTTTGCATTATATGCACACACTTAGAAAGGAGCCAGGAGAAGTCCTCTTTCACTGCATTGTGATTAGTAAATGACATACTGTGCAGCAGCAGCCAAGTAAAGAAGCAAACTTACCACAAAATCATGAGACAGCCCCATCTGTAATTCTGGGTGTAGCCGTGGTCACATGCCAAGCCTTTGCTCTGGAGGAGTTAAATAGGGCTCCTTCCCAAAACTTCTGAGAACAGCCATGTCAGGGCTCCACTTGTCCATCCTGATGCCAAGTAGTTGATGACTAGTGAATCAGAGACTCAGAAAGATCTCTTCTACCTCGCAGCTGCTTGTCTGGCCCCAATTCACTTATCAACAGCCATGCTGCTCTGTGACAAAGAAATGTCTCCATATGGAGAACCAGGACCTGCTTTAATAATCCTGAGAAGAGTGAAGAATTAAATTACATTTTGTTTTCCCTACTGGTAGAGTCATGGAAACTTATTATATGCACTTTAGAAAGACTTCCACTTAAAGAATGTTAAAATTAAAGAAAAGTTTTGTGTGGAAAGGGTAATTGTCAGGTATCTGAGATAGAAAAAAAAAAAGCAAAACAAACAAACAAACAAAACAGCTGCTGCTAATCTTCTCTCCTTAAAGACTGACTGAATAAAAATCACCAAATAGGAATTTTTATATTGAATTTGTAATGCAAGCCTGAAAAGCTGAACATGTTTCAAATTTGAGAATCTCCATAAAGCAATTATATCTGATGAGTTCAGTAAATAACATATATTATGTACATCTTATTCTAATCTTCTGTTGTGACTTAAGATTTTAGTTCACTTACGATTACACTGAGGCTGGGGGAAAAAAGCAAGAGAGGGTGTGAAATTTTAGGGACAAGGTACCTGAGAGAGAATGCTGTTTCTTAGGAGTGGTTCTTCAGGGAATAGTAGCTTTATTGTTGCTAGCAGGCCTAAAAGGCTTCTTCCTTTTGTTTATTTCTTTTAGTTCCTATGTAGTCATCTGTGTTAATATTAATGAATTACTGTTTGCTTAAGCACACCATGTAAGAGCCTATTTTCCCCATAGCCTGGAACATTGCCACCACTACCACAAGATGAAACAAGCACGAAAGATTGAGAAGTGCTGCGGTGAAGCAACATTCTCCTTTATTTTCTTTGCTCTTCACATAATAATGACTCTGGGGAAGGGAGAGAAACTCCAGAACTACTTTGTTCTCTTCAAAGCCCAAGCCTCGGGAGAAGTGAGACGACAAGACACCTATCAAGCCAGGGTCCTCAAAACACACCAGCCCTGTGCCTGTGCCCTTATTTTATCATATTGATGATGCTGAATTTAAAAATCCTTTACTTTTTTTTTTTTTTTAAATAGCTATGGGCAATAGATAGAAAATAAATAAATAAATAAACACTTAGAAAACAAACCCACCGTAATGGTGACAGTTAAATCAAATGAACCTAGTTCATTAAATTAAACCTCAGTTCATTTCATATACATTTTAAAGTATATTTCTTTTTGGACAATGCAGAATTTTAACTGTACAAGAAGAAAATAGTAACAAAAGGGAATTAAAAACCTCTGGATTCTGATTCTCATCAAGCAATCAAATACTGTAAACAAAGGAAGCGTATCTTTGCAATTGTTGGATGTACATAGATAAGTAAAGGTTTTCTAGGGTTTCCTGTTAGTTGGCCAACTGGTTTCTAGAAATCAAACAAATGTGGACCCTTTGGACTGTCAGTAAGAGCATATGGAGAGAACCTAAGGGCTGGTGATATGCAAGCTGACAAGTACCTAGCCCACAGGAAGAAGTCAGGAAATGGGGAAGGACTTTCTCCAGAAACGTAAGCTTACCCATGTCAAGGCTCTCGTCCTATTCACGGACTCATCAGGATCCGGCCTGCCTAACTCCAACCAACTCTGTACACTTGGTGGCCTTGAATGAGTAATCTCGCCTTTCCTGTCCTTGTTTACTCATCTGTGAAATGAGAAAAATGAATTAGATCATCTCTTGTGTGTTTTTCAACACTAACATTTTATAATTGAAGTTAGGGGTTTGAAATGAAAAATTTGTTTGTGATATTTATATCTTTTGTTTATGTTTTAGATTTTTTTAACTTTTTAAACTTTCTGTAACTTTCTTTTAACCATTTTTTAACTTTTATTTTAGGTTTGGGCATACCTGTGAAGGTTTGTTACATAGGTAAACATGTTTCATGGGGGTTTGTTGTACATGTTATTTCATCACTCTGGCATTAAGCCCAGCACTCAATAGTTATCTTTTCTGCTCCTCTCCCTCTTCCCACCCTCCCCACTAAGTAGACCCCAGTGTCTATTATTTCCTTCTTTGTATTGATAAGTCCTTATCATTTAACTCCCTCTTGTAAGTGAGAACATGCGGTATTTGGTTTTCTGTTCCTGCATTAGTTTGCTGAGGATAATAGCCTCCAGCTCCATCCATGTTTCTAAAAAAGACACGATCTTATTCTTTTTTATGTATCTCTTTTTAGCTGAATATCTATGTGTGCATGTGAATATACAAAATTTTCTTGATCCTTCTAGATCTAGGAATTCCTCATGTGTTTGTTTTTGTTTTTGTGATAGGTTCTCATTTTATCACCCAGGCTGGAGTGCAGTGGCATGATCTCAGCTCACTATAGCCTCCACCTCTTGGGTACAAGAGATCCTCATGACTTAGCCCCCAGGTAGCTGGGACTATAAGTGTGCACCCCCACACTTGGCTAATTTTTATAGTTTTTTGCAGGAATAAAGTTTCACCATGTTGCCCATGCTGGTATCAAACTCCTGAGCTCAAGGGATTCACTCACCTCGGCCCTCCAAAGTGCTGGGATTATGAGCCACAGTGGCTCAGGTTTTCTCTAACTGATTATATTCCCTTATGTACCTTTGTCATCTCTAAGTAGAACATACTAGCCCTTAAATTGTCTCTTACTGCTTGGTTCTATAATATCTTTCCCACGGTCAAACCATATTAACCCACTTCAGTTTTAGCTCAACCAGTCAACCCTATAAGAACTATCATGGAGGTGTTAAAGAGAAGGGTCTGGTGTTTAAGATATGATAGCAGAAAAGCTTAACAGCCATGGATGGTTTTAGGACAATTTATGAATACAATTGTGAGATGGTTCAGAATAGATAAGAGTTAAATATTATTCATGCCACTACATTTCCCTCACAATTTTTTGACGCTGATTAAACATATGAGCCTTGTTTGCCAGAATTCTCTCAGAGTCCATGAAACAAATCTCCTCTTGCTGATTAGGTAGTTTACTTTGAATTATTGCTGGCAAGGTTTGGAGGTATGATTACTCTTCTTTGAATCTTGAACAAATTATTGCCAAGTTGATTTAAAAAAAAAAAAAAGTTTATATCATGAAAAAATGTAGGTTGTGATATTAAAATCTTAATACACTAAGTTCTGTAATAGCTGGATGTCTTTTTATTATAAATAATATTTAAAAAGCAACCTTAAAGCTCTGTGTATTATTTACATGAATACATACTATCATGATTTTAGTATTTATTCTTGTGTCTTTTTTTTTTTTTTTTTTTAACTTTGGGAGAAAAAGTGAGAGGGGAATTTATTGACTCATGAGGCTGGAAGTCCAAGAGTTAAGCCAGTGGATCCAGCTGCTCAAGGTGTGTGTCCAGAGCTCTTCCTCTGTGACTCTTTCCACGCTATAGAAAAGTCTTTTTTAGAAGACCAGTAGTAATGTACCTTTGTTTGGGAAGTTTACTACTGAGTAGCTGCATAGCTGATTTCTGAAAAAACAGGCTCTATGCCACTTCATAAAGTTTTAATGGGACAGCACTTATTCTTGGCTACTCACTTTATGAGAGTTGGAAAGTCAAGCCTTCTGACTGCGGAGGGAGTAGTATTTCAAATGGCCGGGTGGTCTCAAGAGAAATCAGAAGATAACTCCTGACAGATTTCCTAAGGAGGGTTTTTTACACTTTTATTTGTGCACATGCAGGTACTGGTGACTTGAACTTTCAAATATTCAGCTGAATGACTTACAAGATATTTCATATAACTTTTTCTCTTCTGTTCTATTACATGTTTTGCCAATGTAACACCAGCAGCTACTTTACCTTCTCCTTGGTATTCCAAGATTATTATTATTTTTTTATTATACTTTAAGTTCTAGGGTACATGTGCACAACATGCAGGTTTGTTACATATGTATACATGTGCCATGTTGGTGTGCTGCACCCATTAACTCGCCATTTACATTAGGTATATCTCCTAATACTATATCTCCCCCATCTCCCCATCCCACGACAGGCCCTGGTGTGTCATGTTCCCCTTCCTGTGTCCAGGTGTTCTCATTGTTCAATTCCCACCTATGAGTGAGAACATGCAGTGTTTGGTTTTTTGTCCTTGCAATAGTTCGCTGAGAATGATGGTTTCCAGCTTCATCCATGTCCCTACAAAGGACATGAACTCATCCTTTTTTATGGCTGCATAGTATTCCATGGTGTATATGTGCCACATTTTCTTAATATAGTCTGTCACTGATGGACATTTGGGTTGGTTCCAAGTCTCTGTTGCTATTGTGAATAGTGCCTCAATAAACATCCGCGTGCATGTGTCTTTATAGCAGCATGATTTATAATCCTTTGGGTATATACCCAGTAATAGGATGGCTGGGTCCAGTGGTATTTCTAGTTCTAAATCCTTGATGAATTGCCACACTGTCTTCCACAATGGTTGAACTAGTTTACAGTCCCACCAACAGTGTAAAAGTGTTCCTATTGATCCACATCCTCTCCAGCACCTGTTTTTTCCTGACTTTTTAATGATTACCATTCTAACTGGTGTGAGATGGTATCTCATTGTGGTTTTGATTTGCATTTCTCTGATGGCCAGTGATGATGAGCATTTTTTCAAGTGTCTGTTGGCTGCATAAATATCTTCTTTTGAGAAGTGTCTGTTCATATCTTTTGCCGACTTTTTGATGGCTTGTTTTTTTCTTGTAAATTTGTTTGAGTTCTTTGTAGATTGTGGATATTAGCCCTTTGTCAGATGGGTAGATTGCAAAAATTTTCTCCCATTCTGTAGGTTGTCTGTTCACTCTGATGGTAGTTTCTTTTGCTGTGCAGAAGCTCTTTAGTTTACTTTGATCCCATTTGTCAATTTTGGCTTTTGTCGTCATTGCTTTTGGTGTTTTAGACATGAAGTCCTTGCCCATGCCTATGTCCTGAATGGTATTACCTAGGTTTTCTTCTAGGGTTTTTATGGTTTTTAGGTCTAGCATTTAAGTCTTTAATCTGTGTTGAATTAATTTTTGCTTAAGGTGTAAGGAAGGGATCCAGTTTCAGCTTTCTACATATGGCTAGCCAGTTTTCCCAGCACCATTTATTAAATAGGAAATCCTTTCCCCATTGCTTGTTTTTGTCAGGTTTGTCAAAGATCAGATGGTTATAGATGTGTGGTAGTACTTCTGAGGGCTCTGTTCTGTTCCATTGGTCTATATGTCTGTTTTGGTACCAGTACCATGCTGTTTTGGTTACTATAGCCTTGTAGTATAGTTTGAAGTCAGGTAGCGTGATGTCTCCAGCTTTGTTCTTTTGGCTTAGGATTGTCTTGGCAATGCGGGCTCTTTTTTGGATCCATATGAACTTTAAAGTAGTTTTTTCCAATTCTGTGAAGAAAGTCATTGGTAGCTTGATGAGGAGGGCATTGAATCTATAAATTACCTTGGGCAGTATGGCCATTTTCACGACATTGATTCTTCCTCTCCATGAGCATGGAATATTCTTTACCAGGGGAAATTCGCCCCTGATATTTCACGTAGGTTCTTTTCCATTTTCTTAAGTGTTGGCTGGTCTGAGAAATAAAGTGAAAGAGTACAAAAGAGAAATTTTAAAGCTGGGTGTCCGGGGGAGACATCGCACATTGGCAGGTTCCATGATGCCCGCTGAGCCATAAAACCAGCAAGTTTTAATTTGCAATTTTCAAAAGTGACGGCGTGTACTAATAGGGTGTGAGTCACAGAGATCACATGCTTCAAGGGTGACAAAAGATCACAAGACAGGAGGTCAGGGCAAGATCAGAAGGTCAGGGCAAAACTAGAATCACTAATGAACTTCCATGTCCAGCTGTGCACACATTGTCATTGATAAACAAGGTTCAAGAACAGAGAACCAGTCTGACTAGAATTTGCCAGGCTGGAATTTCCTAATCTTAGCAAGCCTGGGGGTGCTGCAGGAGACTAGGGTGCATTGCATCCTTATCTTTATCTGCATAAGGCAGACACTCCTAGGGTGGCCATTTTAGAGGCCCTGCCATGGAAATGCATTCTTTTGCCAGGTCTGTTAATTATTAAAATTCCTTACTGGGGAAATAGTTCAGCGATATTTATCTTACCTGTTCTCAGTAATAAGAGAAATATGGCTCTGTCCTGCCTGCCCACAGGCAGCCAGACTTTAAGGTTATCTCCATTGTTCCCTGAAAATCACTGCTATCCTGTTCTTAAGGTGCCAAATTTCATATTGTTCAAATACATATGCTCTACAAACAATCTGTGCAGTTAATGCAATCATCACAGGGTCTTGAGGTGACATTCATCTTCAGCTTACGAAGATGATGGGATTAAGAGATTAAAGACAGGGATAGGAAATCACAAGAGTATTGATTGGGAAGGGATAAATGTTCATGAAATCTTCACAGTTTATGTTCAGAGATTACAGTAAAGACAGGCATAAGAAATTATAAAAGCATTAATTTTGCTAACTAATAAATGTCCATGGAATCTTCACAATTTATGTTCTTCTGCTATGGCTTCAGCTGGTCTATCTGTTCAGGGTCCCTGACTTCCCGCAACAGTTCTTCCATTTGTTTGTGTCCTCTTTTATTTCGTTGAGCAGTGGTTGGTAGTTCTCCTTGAAGAGGTCCTTCACATCCCTTGTAAGTTGTATTCCTAGGTATTTTATTCTCTTTGAAGCAATTGTGAATGGGAGTTCACTCATGATTTGGCTCTCTGTTTGTCTGTTATTGGTGTATAAGAATGCTTGTGATTTTTGCATGTTGTTTTTGTATCCTGAGACTTTGCTGAAGTTGCTTATCAGCTTAAGGAGATTTTGGGCTGAGATATTGGGGTTTTCTAAATATACAATCATGTCATCTGCAAACAGGAACAATTTGACTTCCTCTTTTCCTAATTGAATAATTTTTATTTCTTTCTCCTGCCTGATTGCCCTGGAGAGAACTTCCAACACTATGTTGAATAGGAGTGGACTATTTATGACAAACTCACAGCCAATATCATACTGAATGGGCAAAAACTGGAAGCATTCCCTTCGAACAATGGTACAAGACAGGGGTACCCTTTCTCACCACAATTATTTTTTATATCTACTACTTAATGAGTAAAGATGACTGTTCATATTGTCTCTTTTTGGAGGAAATAAACACAATTATCAACCATCTCAATTACAATATATGATAGGTGGGCTTTGGCTAAACTCTGAGGAATATAACCAGGTCTGCTTTGTTGAATAAATTCATGAATTTCTCATATCCTATCCCCTCTTATGATCATCCAACGGTTTCTCCTTCCAGTCCTTTGAAATACCAGCAACCACTTTTTTTTAAGCAAATATTTACCAGTTTGACCAGAGAGAACAAGGACATTGATTCTCATCAATACATCTAATCCTACCTTGGTTTGTATTTTGAGGTACAAATGATAAAGTATATTCATATTCATCTCAGTTAATTCATTCATTTAATCCTCAAAAAAAAAAAAATCCCCAAGCCTCACACTGTGCTTGAAACACAGTTACTACTCAATCAATACTTGTCAGATGAATGGATGAATTAAAGAATGAATGAAAGTGTTTAATCTCTATTTTATAGTTGAGAAAATAGACTCAGACCATCTGAGTAACTGGCCTGAATTCAAAGAGTTAAAAACAGGCTGAGTCAGGGTTCAAATTCTTCTGAACTTCAAGCCATTCCTTTCCCATCCTGCAGCTGCTAGACTTGGAGAGAAAGTACCACGAAAAGTTTCAAGAACAAATAGAATTGAGAGAAGCCAAATAGGAAGTAGGATATTGTGTCAGTTTCTTAGGGCTGAGATAACAATGTACCACAAACTAAGTGGCCTAAAACAATAGAAATTTATTCCCACATAGCTTTGCAGACTGTAAGTCCAAATCAAGATGTCATCCAGGCTGGTTGCTTTCAGGAGGCTCAGGTAGAGAATCTGTTCTCTGGCTCTCTCCTGGTTTCTGGTTGTTGCCAGCAATCCTAGTGTTCTTTGGCTTGCAGCCACATCGCTCCAATCTCCACCTCTGTCATCACATGGCATTTTGCTCTGTGTGCCTCTGTGTCCTCTGTTCTAAGGACACTAGTGATTTTCTTATAAAAGCACCCATGATTGAATTTAGAACCCACTCTAGTCCAGTATGACCTCATCTTAGTTTATGTCTTAATTACATCTGTAAAGACCCTATTTCCAAATAAGGTTACGTTCAAGATATCGGGGGTTAAAACTTCAACATGTATTTTGGGGTTACACAATTCAACCCACAGCAGTGGGACTAATTTGTGAATAATTAAAAGATGACTGAATTATTTCCACAGATAACATTTGCCATAATACTGAAATTATAACTGCGTTAAATCCCTAAATAAAACATTTCCTCAAATATGTTTCTTTGAACAGTAAGAGGCCCTGCTTTAGGGGGAAAATGATTTTATTATTATATAGTTTGAAGAAACAGTAGGTTAAAAAAAGTTAAAAAGCCTTCTTCCTACAGGACACGTCAGAACCTTTAAGATATAGTAAATTTCCCAAACTTGTGTGATCATAGGCAAATTTAACTTAAGTGCTATCCCAGGGAGCACCCTTTACGAAACCCTGACTTCCCAGGTAGCATTATGTTGTAAGTATTTACAAATTTGTCTCATTAGCTTCCAAGTTCCTGAGAGGGAGAATCTATACTTCATTAATCTTTAAATCCCCAGGACACATGTAGTGTGTGGGAGCTACAGGCCCACAGGGTTGTACCAGACACAAGTAAATGATTTTTCCTGAGCTGGTGCAACACAAAGGCACTGGAAAAAGAACAGGTATTACTGTTGGCTGTTGAACAACATGAGGGTTAGGGTCACTGACGTTCCATGCACTGAAAATTTGCATATAATTTTGACTCCTAAGAAACTTAACTACTCAGAGCCTACTGTTGACCAGAAGCCTTACTGATAACATAAAAGTTGATTAACATGTTTTTTATATTATATGTATTATATACCATATTCTTACAATAAAGTAAGCTAGAGAAAGAAAATGTTGTTAAGGAAGTCATAAAGAAAAAATATTTTTACTATTTATTAAGTAGAAGTGGATCATCATCAAGGTCTTCGACCTCACCATCATCATGTTGAGTAGGCTGAGGAGGAGGATGAAAAGGAGGGATTGGTCTTGCTGTCTCAGGAGTAGCAGAGGCAGAAGAAAATCTGTATATAATTCAACTTGTGCAGTTCAAACTTGTGTTGTTCAAGGGTCAACTATATATCACTTGTATTTCTTTCAGTCACATGTCACGAATTCTGACCACTCTTCCTTGAACGTAAATGGGGTTCTTCTTCTTAAATAATAAGATATCTGCAAGGAGGACGTCCAGAACCCAGGCACAGCTGCTCAAAAGAATCGTCATTAAGGATGCAGATCATTCTATTTTTTGCTCCACCTCAATGTCGTAGAGTGGCTGTTTCACAGCCAGCCCCTACTTCTCAGTACCAGGCAGGAAAAAAAGATAAAGTCTTTTCTCTCTCTCTCTCTCTCTCTTTATCCTTCTCTCCATTTCTTTTCTTTTCTTTTTTTTAAACGTTCAGGAAAATAATAGTTTTCCTGGAGACCTCACTAAGAATTCAAACTGTCTTACTGCGTAAACACATGGTCACCCCCAGCTGCAAGGGAATCTTAAAGGGCATGTACTTTAAGGCTCATTGTCAAGTCAAAAAAATCGGCTCCTTGGTGGCAACGCAAAGAAAAGGCTTTTGAGTAGCTGTATCACCAATAGTGCTCAGTTTATGCTTTTATGTCATTATTGTTACTGTTAATTGTATTGGAGTTGTGGCTAGTGATAGTCTATTGTATTTATAGGAAAAAATGAGTTACTTATTTTTACTTTAAAGTTTGGTAGATTTTAAATTTCATGGAGAAAAATTTTGTTTCAATAATCACTTAGGCTGTTAGGTTACATAACATATTAGTAATAAACTATCTTGATGAAGGAGAAAACTGTTTTGGAGAGTATCCCAGGAGTCTGGACCCAGAATAGTAGGCTCATTGAGTGATTATGCAACCCTTGAATAAACTCACAATACAACTGAACAAGAATTAAATATATAACTTCAAAATACTCCATTGATTCATTGTGTTGGGAAACCAATATTAACTTACTGCATTTTGCTGATTCAGTGTGATAAACACAGCATTTTAATAGGGACTTTGATTCCATAATGATTCAGTTTCTTACATATCTGGAAATTTTAAATCAGCCAGGAGAACAACTGGCAAGCCTTGAGCCATGCTGGTATGATGTTTGCTTTACAAATGTGGTGCCCTTTCCCTCTGAGATACAGCCACACTCAATTAAAATCGTGCAATGTTGGCTAAGTAACAGGGCAGTAACGAGGATTTAAATTGTGGAGAAAAAATTCCAAAGTGCGTCTGAATAATGGGAAACAGAAACTCAAAAATAGAAACTGCTTTTTTTTTTTTTTTCTGTGATCACACCACTGTAGCCGTTAGATATTTTTCCATTGACTTTGGGAGTGTAGGAAATGCAAATTAGAAATAAATAATTTTAGCAACATGGCTATGACTTTTTTTCTGTTACATTTAATTAACTGGAAATTTGGAAAAGTTAGAACTTTCATACAGATGTTTTATTTGTCTGTAGCTCTATTCTTAGGCTTCCTGTTCATGTTTTAGTACATAGATTTCTGCAATATAGGGCTAGATCTTCAGCTATTTTCATTTAGTGCTTACTAGCAAGACAATTAATTGAGGAACTTCTTGTGATTAAATATGATACTGTAACACTTCTGACTTCTCAAATGTCAATCGAGTGTGACTAACTTCACTCTCCCTCAGATGTAATCTCATAAAACCCTATTTTGGGGAAGACAATGCAGAAGCTTTTAGCTCTATCATATCTCCCAAAGATTATGGAATTGGGAAGAGTGTAAAACCTGGAGAAAACTCATTAAGACAGGACCTTGATTCTTTTTAAAATCTTAGCCCCTAAATTTGTGACATGTCCATTCACAAGAGATTCCTGACAGGCACAAGCACATTTTCACTGCTTTTTTTAATTGTACACACTTATGATGTACAATATTTTATATGTATATGTTAAAATGATTGCTACAGGTAAGCTAATTAACATATCTATTACCATTCAGTTATGTTGCGGGTGTGTGTGAGCACGTGTGCACATGTGCATGTGTGGTAATAACAAACTTTCATTATGCAATACCATATTACTAACTACAGCCTTTTCTGCTGTACATTAGATCTCTAGGCTATTCCTCCTATGTAACTAAAACTTTGTACCCTTTTGACCCACATCTCCCCATTTCCTCATCCTCCTTTACCCCTGGTAAACACTATTCTACTCTCTGTTTCTATGTATTTAACTTTTAACTTACTTTTAGATTCCACATGTAAGTGTGGTCATGTAATAGTTGTCTGTCTGGGTTATTTCACTTAGCATAAAGTCCTCCATGTTCCTACATGTTGTTGCCTATCTCCTCCATTTTTAAGGCTGAATAATATTCGCTTGTATTTATAAATTACAATTTCTTTATCCATTCATCTGTTGATGAACACTTAGGTTGTTTCTATAACTTGGCTATTCTGAATAATGCTGTTATGAACATGGGAGTGTGGATATCACTACAAGGTGCTGATTTCATTTCCTTTGGGAATATACACAACAGAGGGATTGCTTGGTCATGTGATTCTATATTCAATTTTTTGAGGAACTTCTATATTGTTTTCTACAATGGCTGTACCAATTTACATTCACATCAACAGTGCACAGAAGTTCCCTTTTCCCACACCCTTTCCAATATTTATTACCTCTTGTCTTTTTGAGCATAGCTATGCTAACAGGTGTGAGGTGATATCTCATTGTGATTTTGATTGGCATTCCCTGATGATAAGAGATGTGAAGCACCTTTTTATATGTGTGTTGGCTGTTTTTGCATCTTTTTGGGGAAAATGTCTATTCAGATTCTTTGCCTATTTTTATTTATTTATTTATTTCATTTTATTTTATTTTTTGAGATGGAGTCTCACTTTGTTGCCCAGGCTGGAGTGCAGTGGCGCGATTTCGGCTCACTGCAAGCTCCGCCTCCCGGGTTCACACCATTCTCTTGCCTCAGCCTCCGAGTAGTTGGGACTACAGGCGCGCACCACCACGCCTGGCTAATTTTTTTTTTTTGTATTTTTAGTAGAGACGGGGTTTCACTGTGTTAGCCAGGATGGTCTCTATCTCCTGACCTCATGATCCCCCCACCTGGGCCTCCCAAAGTGCTGGGATTATAAGGATGAGCCACCGCGCCCGGGTATCTTTGCCTATTTTTAAATTCTATTATCTGTCTGTCTCTGTATGTATGTATGTGTGTGTGTGTGGGGGGGGGGGGAGAGAGAGAGAGAGAGAGAGAGAGAGAGAGAGAGAGAGAGAGATTGGGCTATGTGAATTCCCTGTATCTTTATTAATCTCTTATCAGATATACTGTTTGAAAATAGTTTCTCCTGATCTATAGGCTGACTTTTCCTTTTGTTGATTATTTCCTTTGCTGTACAGAAGCCTTTCAGTTTGATGTTGTTCAAAGAAGTTCAACGTTCTTTCATGTATAAACACTAAATAAAATATAGATAGAAATTTTTTCTTCAACTTAATAAAGGCCATTTATGAAAACCACACAGCCAATCTAATCAATAGGAAAAGCTGAAAGCTGTTCTTTTGAAATGTGGTATTAGGCAAGGAGGCAAGGGTGCCCATTCTTGCCACTTCTATTCAACAAAGGGCTAAAGTATTAGCAAGAAAAATAAGACAGGAGAAAAAAGACATCCAAATTGGAAAGGAAAAAGTAAAACTATCCCTCTTTGTAGATGACTCATGTAGAAAACCCTAAAAGTAGCAGGATGCAGAATCAACATACAAAAAAAATTTGAATTTATTTTCATTAATAACAATCTGTCCATAAAATAAATCAAGTAAATAATCTCACTTGCAATAGCATCAAAAAATTAAGATGCTTAGAAATAAATTTAACCAAGGAAGTGTAATATCCGCATGCTAAAAACTATAAAATTTTGATGAATGAAGTTTAAGAAGACATACAAAAATGGAAAGATACTCTATGCTCATAGACAGGAAGTATTAATATTGTTAAAATGACCATACTACCTAAAGCATTATACAGATTCAAAGCAACCTCTGTCAAAATTTCAAATGCATTTATCATAGAAATAAAAAAAAATTCTAAAATTTGTATGAAACCACAAAAGGCCCTGAAAACAATTTTCATAAAGAAAAACAAGGATGTAGGCATCATACTTTCTGATTTCAAATTATATTACATAACCTGACTTCAAATTATATTATAATTACAAGCTATAGTAACCAAAATAGTATGACAATGACATAAAAACAGACAGACCGACCAATGGAACAGAATAGAGAGCCCAGAAATAAACCCTAGCATAAATGGTCAACTAATTTTTGACAAGGTCTGCAAGAAGACACAATAGGGAAAGAATAGTTTTTTCAATAAATGCTGTTTTAGAAAATTGGATATTCACATGCAAAAGAAAGAAACTAGACCCTTACCTCACACCATACACAAAAATGAGCCCAAAACAAGTTAAGGACATAAATTTAAGCCCTGAAACCACAGAACTACTAGAAGAAATAATAGGAAAATCTCTGTGATATTGGCTTTGTCAACCATTTTTTGGATATTATATTAAAAGTTCAGGCAACAGAAGAAAAAATAAGCAAATGGACTACTTTTCACTGCTTTTGACTTTCTTCACATTTTAAATACAGACCTTTGTATTATGCCAACGACATGCTCAGACCTTAGGCTCTATGGAGCTTCTCAAGGTCCTTATCTGATTTTTTTCTACTTCATGCCCTTACACAGCTGATCTTTTTGCCTGGAACAATCTTTTCTTCTCCTATTTTCTTTTTTCTTACATTCCTTTCAGGTCTCATTTTAAATTTTATTTGCATACTGGGTGAGTTTACCTTAGTTCTGAGTTCTTTATACTCCTCTCATTTTTAGCACATATTGTATTTATATATATTAATAATTTTTAAAATTATTGGGCTAGTGCCTTACTTTTTTCCTTGGGTGTTGCCGACCTCAATTCCTGGAACAAGGATGATGAATGTGGGAGTAAAGATAAAGACAAATGAGTATATTTGGAAGAAGGGGCCAGGGGGCTCCTTGCTTCTAGTGAACAAAGGTCCTGAGCTATTTCAGTCCTCCATATTTATTAGATAAAAGAGATAACAAGAAGGGGGGATGATTGTCGGGTGATTGTCAGTCAGCAGTTTGATTTACAGCAGGCTTGTAAGATTGCATTCTTTGAACAATAGGCTCTAGATATCCCAGTAGATAACCTCAAGGAGCATGGCACCAGGGGCGATTGCTTTCAGCAAACCTTCTGGCAGCTGGAGCAGATGTGAGTTTGCCCACATCCTCCATTCATAATAAACAGTTTGCTGTTTGATCATATAGACTCCAGTGGAATGTTGAGTTGGTCACGATCCCTTTGCCACTCTTTACACTTGGGTTCAATTTAATGGAGGCATGTTTGAGAAACATGGGGGAGGACTAGAGAGCTGTGGAGCCACTTCTGCACTGTGCTCCCATCTCTATTGTCACTCTTATCACAGTATTATAATAGTCTTTTTAACATAATGCCTGTTTACTGTTAGATTGTTTGTGTCCAGCACTGAATACTTATATTCTGGCACCGGCTATTCCCATACTCTAGCAGCTTACAGTCATCTATTCACTAAAAGTCATTAACTTTTCAAACCAGCATATGTAAAATACCAAACCAATTAACAATTGCCATAGACATTACTGTCCGTTATACTGGCTAACTGAATCCAGCAGCACATCAAAAACCTTATCAACCAAGATCAGTTGGCTTCATCCCTGGAATGCAAGGCTGGTTCAACATACATATGCAAATCGATAAATGTAATCCATCACATAAACAGAACCAATGACAAAAGCCACATGAGTATCTCAATAGATGCAGAAAAGTCTTTGACAAAATTCAACAGCCCTTCATGCTAAAAACTCTCAATAAACTAGGTATTGATGGAATGCATCTCAAAATAATAAGAGCTATTTATGACACACCCACAGCCAATATCATACTGAATGGGCAAAAACTGGAAGCATTCCCTTCGAAAACTGGCACAAGAGAGGGATGCCCTCTCTAACCACTCCTATTCAACATAGTGTTGGAAGTTCTGGGTATTCAATTAGGAAAAGAGGAAGTCAAATTGTCCCTCTTTGCAGATGACATGATTGCATATTTAGAATACCCTATTGTTTCAGCCCAAAATCTCCTTAAGCTGATAAGCAACTTCAGCAAAGGCTCAGGATGCAAAATCAATATGCAAAAATCACAAGCATTCTTATACACCAATAACAGACAGAGAGCCAAATCATGAGTGAACTCCCATTCACAATTGCTCCAAAGAGAAGAATCTGGAGAAGAACCTAGAAATCTGACTTACAAGGGATGTGAAGGACCTCTTCAAGGAGAACTACCAACCACTGCTCAGTGAAATAAAAGAGGACACAAACAAATGGAAGAACATTCCACGCTCATGGATAGGAAGAATCAATATCGTAAAAATGGCCATACTGCCCAAGGTAATTTATAGATTCAATGCCCTCCTCAACAAGCTACCAATGACTTTCTTCACAGAATTGGGAAAAAACTACTTTAAAGTTCATATGGATCCAAAAAAGAGCACGCATTTCCAAGACAATCCTAAGCAAAAAGAACAAACCTGGAGGCATCATGCTACCTGGCTTCAAACTATACTACAAAGTTACAGTAACCAAAACAGCATGGTACTGGTACCAAAACAGAGATATAGACAAATGGAAGAGAACAGAGGCATCAAAAATAACACCACACACCTACATCTATATGATCTTTGACAAACCTGACAAAAGCAAGCAATGGGGAAAGGATTCCCTATTTAATAAATGGTGCTGGGAAAACTAGCTAGCCATATGTAGAAAGCTGAAACTGGATCCCTTCCTTGCACCTTATACAAAAATTAATTCAAGATGGATTAGGGACTTAAATGTTAGACCTAAAACCATAAAAACTCTAGAAGAAAACCTAGGCAATACCATTCAGGACATAGGCACAGGCAAGGACTTCATGACTAAAACACAAAAAGCAATGGCAACAAAAGCCAACATTGACAAATGGGATCTAATGAAATTAAACAGCTCATGCACGGCAAAAGAAATGGCCATCAGAGTGAACAGGCAACCTACAGAATGGGAGAAAATTTTTGCAATCTACCCATCTGGCAAAGGGCTAATATTCAGAATCTACAAAGAACTTAAACAAATTTACAGGAAAACATCAAACAACCCCATCAAAAAGTGGGCAAAGGATATAAACTGACACTTTTCAAAGGAGGACATTTATGCAGCCAACAGACACATGAAAAAATGGTCATCAGAGAAATGCAAATCTAAACCACGATGAGATACCATCTCACATTTAATGGTAATCATTAAAAAGTCAGGAAAAAACAGGTGCTAGAGAGGATGTGGAGAAATAGGAACATTTTTACACTGTTGGTGGGACTGTAAACTAGTTCAACCATTGTGGAAGACAGTGTGGTGATTCCTCAAGGATCTAGAACTAGAAATACCATTTGACCAAGCCATCCCATTACTGAGTATATACCCAAAGGATTATAAATCATTCTATTATAAAGACACTGCTCACGTATGTTTATTGCAACACTATTCACAATAGCAAAGATTTGGAACCAATCCAAATGTCTACCAATGATAGACTGGATTAAGAAAATGTGGCACATGTACACCATGGAATAGTATGCAGTCATAAAAAAGGATGAGTTCTTGTCCTTTGTAGTGACATGGATGAAGGTGGAAACCATCATTCTGAGCCAACTATCGCAAGGACAGAAAACCAAACACCACATGTTCTCACTCATAGGTGGGAATTGAACAATGAGAACACTTGGACACAGGAAAGGGAACATCACACACCGAGCCAGTCGTGGGGTGGGGGATTGGGGGAGGGATAGTATTAGGAGAAATACCTAATGTATAATGATGAGTTAATGGGTGCAGCAAACCAACACGATACATATATACACATGTAACAAACCTGCACATTGTGCATATGTACCCTAGAACTTGAAGTATAATAAAAAAAGTCCTTCAAAAAAAGATGTAAAAACATCTCATTAATGTTAACTTCACATTTAGATAATGATATTTTGGGTAAAATATAACCTAAAATTATCTTTATTTATTAAGTTTTACTTATATAATATGGCTTCTAAGAGTTTTAAATTAGATTCCTGTCCTACATTTGTGGCTTACATTTTATTTCTATTTAACAAGGATGCTACAGATTTTCAGAGGAAGTGTTTTTGTGGGCAATGCTTAGGTAATTTTAATGGGTACTGAAGTGAAGTTGAAATGCAGTCACCAAAGAAAGTTGGGAAAAACATTCTAGGCTTGTGTTAAGTAAAATCAAACAGAGAGATGTTTGAGCCTACAAAAGGAACATTGCATACTTATATGTTCAGGGATGAGGGGTCATGGCCAGAAGAAGTTGTCTAGAAAGTTTTTGAGTAAACAGAGAAAGTCTTAGAGTAGATAGTGGAGAAAAGAGTGTGGAAAGTCTGTGGCAAGTTTTAATGTGATATGGTTTGGCTGTGTCCTCACCCAAATCTCATCCTGAATTGTAGCTCCCATAATTTCCACGTGTCATGGAAGGTAATTGAATCATGGGGGTGGGTCTTTCCCATGCTGTTCTTGGGATAGTGAGTAAGTCTCATGAGATCTGATGGTTTTATAAAGAGGAGTTTCCCTGCACATGCTCTCTTTCCTGCCTTCTGCCATGATTGTGAGGCCTTCCAGCCATGTGGAACTGTGAGTCAAACCTCTTTCCTTTATAAATTCCCAGTCTTGGCTATGTCTTTATTAGCAACATGAGAATGGACTAATACATAATGTTTTATAATAAAGAAGAATATTTATTTTCCATAGTTAAAGATAGCAGTCAAGGAGAAAGGCATGAAGAGAAGCAGTTAAAGAGTTGAAGTGCAAATGAGTGACAAGTATCAAGTGTAAGGAGATTTAATTGCAAGGGTAAAGGGTGCCAGAATCAAAACAGTCCAGAATGAATAAATTGAGATGAGTCAGAGAAAGTGATTCAGGACTAAATCTGTAATAGGATCACTTTATTTAGTGTTAGTTGTGCGATGTTGATGGAAGATGAGACAATAGTGCGCTGTGTATGGCTTTCAATGTCAGACTAAAAACTTTGGATATAGAGTGAGCGAATTTGAAGGGTTTGAGTAGAAGAATGTCAAGGGATTTAAAATACTCTTTACAACGATTCATCTGAAGGTAATGTGAATGAGTCTATTGATCAAGGTGGAGTTAGGGGGCAAGAGACAAAATGTCAAGTGTTTATGTAATAACTCAAAATTAGAGAATATAGATAAGAGACAACTGAAGTAGGAGAAAGAAGAGGGGTATGAGGTAAATTTAAAAAGTTCATGAAGTTTCGGTATGGGATACGTGTTGTAAACAGACAAAGGATCGAAGAAGACTCCAATGTTTTGATCATAATTTATTGAGAGCACAACAACAGAAAAACAGGATTTAGGAGAGAGATCTTTTTTAGAAAAAAGAAATTCATTATTAGACAAGTTGAATTTGAGATACTTGCTCAGGGTGTTCGAATGGAGATTCTCCGTGGGCTGTTGGGAATATCACATACGATGAAAGTCAATAAAAGAGCAGATGAAAATTTTGAAAGCATCTACAGAGACCTAGTGAAAACGGATGGATCACAGTGAGAGAGGAGTTCAAGAGTGTAGCAGAAGGCCTTAGGTAAAAGCTATAATTATGGAAGCAGAGGAAGTGAGGCTAAAAAGAGACTCCAAAAGGATGGCCAAGACAAGGTGTCACAGAAGGCAGGGGATGGGGCTTGTCAGCTTTCAAAGACAGTCAATCTTGAGGTCAATTTATTGCATGTGGCCATCACTTTAGAGAGTTCGGTTTCAATAGAGTGGGGAGGGGATATCTGGGGGAAAATTTTGATAGTAGCTTCCAAACATTCCTAATTAAAAAATTATTCTGAGTATATCATCCATGAATGTTACTAATTCCTTCATAACCCTATTTATTTATTTATTCCCGTAAAGATTTGAGGGGATCCTCTACTCGTAATTTGAATATATACCATCATTGCAGGACATTCAAGGGCAATGTGCATCAATAGGGATGATGTTGGCAGCAAAATGAGATCAGAATTGTAGGTCCGGAGACTGTATCATAGTCTCAGATCTATCATTAATTAGATAGACAATCTTGAGGAAGCTGCTCAATTTCTCTGGGCCTAAATTTGTTTATCTAAAACAGTGTGGGTTTGGACAGTATGCCAGATTTAGCGTTTCTAAATTTATCTTTAATTTGTTTCCTCATGGTACGCTTTTTTCTTAAAAATTTTGAAAAGCAAATTTTTGTTGTTCTAAAAACCTTTAAACTAGGCATATTCTTTTCAGTATTATTACACATTTCTCAACAAACCCCTTGCTGTCTATTTTATATTACATTCCTTATCCCTATTCCCTGTAAGAGATGGGAAGCAACTTATTTATTTTATTTTTGAGACAGTTTCACTCTTGTCTCCCAGGCTGGAGTGCAGTGGCAAAATCTCAGATCACTGCAACTTCTGCCTCCTGGGTTCAAGCGATTCTCCTGCCTCAGCCACTCGAGTAGCTGGGATTACAGGTGCCTGCCACCATGCCTGGCTAACTTTTTTGTATTTTTAGTAGAGATGGAGTCTCACCATTTTGGCCAGACTAGTCTCAAACTCCAGACCTCAGGCGACCCACTTGCCTCGGTCTCCCAAAGTGCTGGGATTACAGGCATGAACCACCAGGCCCAGCTGGAAGCAACTTATTTTGATAATCATTTTGTTGGCCAGAAGAGGTAATGCATGTGAATAAAGGATGTCATACATCTATAAATATAAATTGAAATGCTCCCCTGTTTATAAATCGTGTCAGAATGAAATTCTGCTTATTGGTTCAAGCAATGCCTCAGAATGTTGAAGATGCATATACAGAGTTAAAACCAGAGAGTGGAAATGTTCTAACAGGATGTGGAAGAGGAGTAAGACATGTTATTAATAAAAATGCACTATTTTTAGAACTTGCTTAGGGCACAGTCATGTCTCCCAATAATATATAAAAGTTCCTAAAATATTATTAACTTCTGAATCTTGTAGTATGTGAATGAATTATCTACTTAAAAATACAATTAAGAACAGAAAATAAAAAGAAAAATGTAATATTAGTATGTTTTATTTTTAATTTTTGAATAGTAACTAATACAACTTTTCAAGCTGATGGTTATCCTCTTACAAGATAATTTTAAAAATTATAACCATATTTTAGTAAATACATATTTCAAAGTTGGGCTTTAGGAAACCAAGATAGAAATAGTAAGCTTATGCAACAATACAGATAATGGAACCATAGCTAGTGCACATATAAATTATATAGACATTGCAGAGAATACAGTTATATAACTACTTCTCAGATAACTGGTTTTAGGAAGTTCTGCCATGATTCTGTGGCAGTTCTGATTTTTGTCAACATTGTTTTATAATCAAGAAGCTGTAGTTTTTTTAAGAGTCTTTCCCTTTGATGCATTTTGTGTGCAGAATGTTCTTATTATTCCCTACCCTCAAATTAGTTTCCCATCCAATTATTTTTTAATCAAAAGCAAATTAACATTTTAGAAATTTCACTAGGACTAAAATGTTAGGAATGTGTCAGTTTTTATCATGAACCAAATGGATGCACATATTCCAGTCAGTATTTTTATTTCAATGCTTAGTTGGTGTTAATGCATTCAATGAATGCCACCAAGTACATTAGTAAGGTCAATTTATACAACAGCTATACTTTATAGTCAATAGATCAATATTAGTTCCTAGATAAATCTTCCAAGTCTTCAAAATGAAAAAGTTGTTTCCTCTTGTGATATTGCAAAAGCACATTTCTCTCGAGACTCAATGACTTTAAATAGTTTTAAAAGCTGTTGCTAGTTTATGTTTTAAAACTGGTTAATTTCTTAACAATTATAGGTTGAGTGGGAAGTTTTCTTTGCTCAAACAGATTGAGAATTGTTTTAAGAGAAGACATTAAGTCTCTTACATTTGCTTTTGCGTATTTGAAACATCGCTCTTAATTTGTTTGGCTCCTAACGTTATATGAGGATTTCAGAAAGGAATACGTTTGTTTGCCAAATCTCACTTTTGTAATGAAGACATACAGGGAGCAAAATAATCATATGCAATTGCACTTTGATTAGCTGTACAGTTGGAAGTTTATGTAAATATAAAAGACAGGGACATATATTTTTAAATGTTCTATGTTAGTTACACATAGTAAAATATTGTTTATTAGTTCCTCTTATTTTTTTTTCCTTTTTCTTTTTGAGACAGAATTTCACTCTTGTTGCCCAGGCTGGAGTGCAGCACCATGATCTCGGCTCACTGTAATCTCTGCCTCCCGGGTTCAAGCAATTCTCCTGCCTCAGCCTCCTGAGTAGCTGGGATTACAAGTGTGTGCCACCACTCCCAGCTAAATTTTTGTATTTTTAGTAGAGACAGGGTTTCATCATGTTGGCCAGGCTGGTCTTGAACTCCTGACCTCAGGTGATCCACCTGCCTTGGCCTCCCAAAGTGCAGGGATTACAGGCGTGAGCCACCGCGCCCAGCCTATTAGTTCCTCTTTAACCTGGCATTCCTCTGAATACAGATGTCTGTATGTTGGCAGTAATGAGATAACTCATGTTAAATAATATTTATTGTGCTGACCCCAGAAAACATTTAAGATTTTAAAATACCTTCTTAGTTATCAAAGAAAGATTACATTTTATTTTCCAAATCATTTCAGTACCCAGGAAATGATAATTTTTGATAATATTTAATCTATATACTATATCGATGATAATTATTTCTTTATTAAAATACCTTACTCCTAGGCCAAGTTAAAAGAAAACATAATTTGCAATCATTTTGCAACTTCAAGTCTTCTTCACAGCATATTTAAAATTTCTTCACATACTAAGACTAGTTATTATAAAATGTGACTTTTAGTTTCCTTTTACTTATATATTCCGTGAAAATATAAAGATAAAATTTAAAAAAAAATTTAGATAGCTTTCTGTTTAGGAAAGGTCACAATGTTAAAATGTTGCCAAGTTAACTGAACCCCTTAACAGTATCATTATTAAAGGCCTTCTCTCTTCTAATACAGGAACTTATAATTAAATAAGAAATAATTGGACATTTCTCACTATGAAAAATAGACTCTAAAAATTTGAATAGACCTATGTTTTTTTCCTTTATAGTCCAATAAGAGGAACATATTGGGTTCAGTATTAAAAGTAGGTGATATAATTAATGAATTTATATAAACTGGGATATAAAAAGAATCATATAGCATAGTGAGATGTAATTTAAACCAATAGGCTACATTTTCTATTCTGTTATGTTTAGAAATGAATAAGTAAATGGGTTGAACTTTAGGTTAACTAAATTTTGGGTATTAAATCAACCATCTTTCAAGACCCTGAATTAATTTTTCCCACTAACCTGCTTCACTTACCAAGGGCTCAGAGTCTCGATGGAATCATGAGTCAAAAGAGCAGTGGCAACTCAAGGATTAGAATTTTCAGTGAATATGTGCAGCATTTTCTTAATCCAGTCTGTGGCACATATACACCATGGAATACTATGCAGCCATAAAAAAGGATGAGTTTGTGTCCTTTGTAGGGACATGGATGCAGCTGGAAACCATCATTCTCAGCAAACTATCACAAGAACAGAAAACCAAACACCGCATGTTCTCACTCATAGGTGGGAATGAACAATGAGATCACTTGGACTCGGGAAGGGGAACATCACACACCGGGGCCTGTTGTGGGGAGCGGGGAGGGGGGGAGGGATTGCATTGGGAGTTATACCTGATGTAAATGACGAGTTGATGGGTGCAGCACACCAACATGGCACATGTATACATATGTAACAAACCTGCACATTGTGCACATGTACCCTAGAACTTAAAGTATTAAAAAAAAAAAAAAGTTGGGTGTTGGAGGACAGTTGTCTTCTTGGAGGGAAAGCAGAAATCACCATACTGTGGTTGCTGTTACAGAAATAAAGCAATGGGACATAAAAAAAAAAAAAAAAAAAAAAAAAAAAAAAAAAAAAAAAAAGAATTTTCAGTGAAGAAGCCAGGGGTGGATCTCAGGCTACTGTAGGTTTTGTACTTTGAACTATCTAATGGGGCAGACATTCTTCTCCAAATATACATTAAGGCAAAAGAAAAGAAAGTGCATACCATATTCCATCTGGCTGAGATCCATGGGAAATATAAACCAAGCCCACAGGCTAGTAACAAGCCTGACAAACTTGTCTGAGTTCCAGGATTTACTCTTTCAATGAAAACTATTAAACGATGGAATGTCTTTGGCACAATATATGCATTTCTACTTCATTTTGTTCTGGCTTATTATTTATTATATGACTTTAAGCTTGATTTAAACTTGAACAGGATCAAATCTGGAGGCTCATAACCCATACATACATTCACCTACTGTGTACTCGCAAAAATTAAAAATTAAAAAAAAATTAGTAAGAGTAAAATTATCTCAAAATAAAAAAAATCTGAAGGTTCTTTCAAAGTTTGAGGAGATGGGACTAACGAGAGTCATATATAATTACATAGTATCATATAGTCATACGGTATCCACTGACAGTGGATTCAAATCCCAGCTCTGTCAAAACTTGGTCTGGCAAGTATAACCTTCTCACTCTCAGGTTCTCATCTGTAAAATGAGATTTGTAACACCTTCCGCAGAGTGTCACTGGTTATTTAAGACTCAAATATATTCGAAACACTTGGCAGATAGTAGGAACTCAAAAAGGATTTTGGGGGACATCTTTCATCTTTTTCCCCTTTTTCCTTCTTAAAGTGACACAATACTCCTAATAATGTCAGATTTTCTGGTTTGGGGACTTTTTCTCTTGCTGATCCTTATCTTTTCCTTCTTTTCTGAAGCTGAGTCCTATACTTGCTATTATTTTAGGTTGGGGCTGTCTTTTCTGCATTCTAACAACTCCCTAGGAGTTTAACGTTTGTCATTAAAAAGCAATTGGCTTGCAGAAGAGCTGATATCTTAGCATCAGGAAAGGAGTGCTGCATCCTATTGTTAAAAGTATTTTTTGTATGTGCTAACATTTATGCTGCACTGAGTTTCAATTCATATATTCTAGCTGGAGTATCTTTTTATTATAAATTTTAATTCCAGTATTTTACCTTTTCTGAAATAGTACACATACTACCTATTTTCAATGTTATCACGGAGCAGTTGTGAGATGCAAAGGCAAAAAAAAAAAAAGATGTTACTGGACAAATAACAAGTTAATTTTTTTCTTTCTTCCAGTTTTGTCTCTTGGCTTATGAAACCTACATTTGCTTTCTCGATCTAAGGAAATATATCTCCTCTGTACAATTTTCAAGATTTTTTAAAAATTAGGGCTCTTGAACATATAGAACTGATAACCACTAAAACAAGTAGACTTATAAGGAGTGAAACTGTAGTATTTATACATATCGCTCTTACATGAGTGCAGCATCATAACAGGATTGCACATGAATTAACTTGCTCATTTCACAAAAGCCCTATCATCGATCTATTACAGATAAGAAATAAGGAAGTTCAGGGACAAATGTGTTAAAACGACTTGTCCAATATCTTAGAAAAGTGTCAGGACCAGGATCTGAACCAGGCAGTCTGATGCTCAGGTTTACATTATCTGCTGTATTAGTCTGTTTTCACACTTTATAAAGAACTACCTCGAGACTGGGTTATTTATGAAGAAAAGAGGTTTAATTGACTCACAGTTCTGCTGTAGCTTATAGGCTTCCTGTTAAGGTAGGAGACCTAGCTAGGAGGCCTCAAGAAACTTACCATCATGACAGAACGTGAAGGGGAATTGAGCATGTCTTTCCATGGCAGAGCAGGAGAGAGTGAAGGGGGAAGTGCCATGCTTTCAAACAACCACCAGATCTCGTGATAACTCACTCACTTTCACTATCGTGGGAACAGCAAGGGGGAAGTCTGCCCCCATGATTCAATCACCTCCCACCAGGCCCCTCTGTCAACATGTGGGAATTACAATCCAGGATAAAACTTGGGTGGGGATACTGAGCCAAATCATATCATCTGCCTTATAATGTGTGACATGAGGGCTAGGATCAGTCTCCATCTCCTAAAATTGTGCTGCTCGAAGTGCTGTCCTTGACCAGATGGTACCAGAATGACCTGGGAGCCTACTAAAAATGCAGAATCTCAGGCCTACTCCAAGAGCTACCTAATCATGGTTTGCATTTTAGCAAGATCCCCAGGTGAGAAGCATGCATGTTAATGTTTGGGAAGTACAGACCTAAGTATTATTTCTATCATCATATATATATAATTTTTATATAATACAGGGAGACAGAAATAACAAAATTTTAGATTTTAAAGGGATTAAGATTTAGAGACAATATAGTTCATTTTCTTCCTTTTATAAATATTCAAAACATCTACAAAGTGAGCCACATGGTCTGGTTAAATATATATTTAAGAATAAATATTTATAAATTCTTAATAATTTAATAAACATTTATTGAGGATTTGTCACCTGTCAGACTATATGCCAAGTGGAATGGGTATACAAAGACATACAAATCATGCCCTTTGGGACCCCAGTGGAGGAGAAAAATAAGTATATGAAAATTACCAGTGTTACAATAAAATTGTGTGCACAGAGTGCATAGTAGAGCCCACAGGAATGAGGATGGAATGGATATCATCAAGGACATAATATTAAAGCTGAGTCTTGGAAGATCAATAGGTGTTGCCCAAAGGTACTGGAATTTAGACCTTTTCCCTTACAACTGGGCCAATCAACATGATGAGTTGGGAGAACGAGCTATTCAGAGGAGTGAACTTCAATCTTGGATTCACACAGAATCACCTGGAGAACAACTAAGTTTGTTACAACTCCCTTCTGCCTTGTTTCCCTCTTACTTGTTTGTATCTCTGACCATTTTGTCTGGTTCCTGGCCTGTTTCTGCCCTGGACTCTTGTCATACATACTAACTTGTTACCTATTGGATCTTGAACTAAATCTGACAGTAAATGCCTCATTCTTACAACTTCCATGAGCACAGAGCACTCTTTTTGCAAATCCCAACTAGCTGTAATGACAGACAGCTCACAATCAGGTAAGTTAGCATTAGAACAACCTTAGGTTAGGACTTCCTGATCTCTAATCAGTCCGTTGTGCTTTCCAATTTCTTCTTCAAAGTAAATCAAACATCAGAAGATTTTGCTTTACAATTTTGGTGAGCGTGATTTTCAAACTATTTTTTTTCCTCTTAAAATTTACATATATTTGGGGGTACAAGTGTAGTTTAGTTACGTATGTACATACTGTTTAGTGGTGAAGTCTGGACTTTTAGTGTAGCCATCACCTGAATAGTGTACATTGTATTCATTAAGTAATTTCTTATCTCTCATCCCCTTCCCACCTTCCCAGCCTTCCCCAGCCTCAAATGTATATTATTCCACACTACATCCATATGTATACATTATCAGCTCCCACTTACAAGAGAGAACAAGCAGGATGTGACTTTGTTTCTCAGTTCTTTCACTTACGATAATGACCTCCAGTTTCATCCATGTTGCTGCAAAAGACACGATTTCATTCTTACTTATGCCTTGGTAGTATT
Organism: Chlorocebus sabaeus; assembly: GCF_047675955.1. Taxonomy (NCBI): domain Eukaryota; kingdom Metazoa; phylum Chordata; class Mammalia; order Primates; family Cercopithecidae; genus Chlorocebus; species Chlorocebus sabaeus. The sequence goes on along the minus strand of NC_132918.1, from coordinate 21,712,322 downwards.
CCATGTGTATTTGTCCATTCTCCTGCTGCTATAAAGAACTGCCTGAGACTGGATAATTTATAAAGGAAAAACGCTGGCCAGTCGCGGTGGCTCACGCCTGTTAATCCCAGCACTTTGGGAGGCTGAGTCGGGTGGATCATGAGGTCAGGAGATTGAGACCATCCTGGCTAACACGGTGAAAACCCATCTCTACTAAAAATACAAAAAATTAGCTGGGCGTGGTGGTGGGCACCTGTAGTCCCAACTACTCAGGAGGCTGAGGAGGGGGAATGGCGTGAACCTGGGAGGTGGAGCTTGCAGTGAGCCGAGGTCACACCACTGCACTCCAGTCAGGGCAACAGAACAAGACTCTGTCTCAATAAAAAATAAATAAATAAATAAATATAAAAAAAAAAAAAGGAAAGAGGCTTAATTGACTCAGTTCCAGAGGACTGGGGAGGCCTCAGGAAACTTACAATCATAGTAGAAGGGGAAGGAAAAAAATTGCCTTCTTCACATGATGGCAGGAAGGAGAAAAATGAGATCCAAGTGAAAAGGGAAGCCCCTTATAAAACCATCAGATCTTGTGAGAACTTACTCACTGTCACAACAATAGCATGGGGGAACCTGCCCCCATGATTCAGTTACCTCCTACCAGGTCTCTCCCATGACGTGTAGGGATTATGGGAACTAGAATTCAAGATGAGATTTGGGTGGGGACACAGCCAAACCATATCACCATGGTATAAATATATACCACATTTTCTTTATTCACTCATACACTGATGAACACTTAGGTTGAGACCATATCTTTGCCATTGTGAATAGTGCTGTGATAAATGTATGAGAGGAGGTGTCTTTTTTACATAATAACTTCTTTTCATTTGGATACACATCCAGTAGTGGGATTGCTGGATCCAATGGTAGTTCTACACTTAGGTTTTTGAGAAGTCTCCATCCTGTCTTCCATAGATATTATGCAGACTTACATTCCTACCAACAGTGTATAAGCATTTGCTTTACTCCACACCTTTTCCAACATCTTTTGTTTTTTGATTTTTTAATAGAAGCCATTTTGACTTATGTAAGATGGTATCTCATTGTGTTTTTATTTTTTTACTTTCATTCCATATACTTCATGTTACACTCTACATTGTTCACTAGTTTAGGTGAGACAATACATGAAATATAAAGGACTTATTTATAAAATACCAAAACCTTTCAAGTTTTTGCCCATTAATTTCACCAGATGCTCTGAAATAATTTGCATCCCTGGGCACAAATTTCATTTCTTCCTTCATAATACCCACAGTATTTAATGATTATTAGTAACTCATGTAAGTATGGCAAAAAATGCAAAACAAGAATACAAAAATGGAATGCAAAAGAAAAACAACACATTTATGTAGTTTATAAACAAACGAGGGCCCAAGAAATAAATTTTCACGACTGAATTCAATTTTTTCCATAAACCAAAGTTGGATTACCGTACCTACATGCTTTCTTAGAATAAACCCATTTTGAGTCACTCAGCACAATTAAAAACAAAATCTTTTGTAGAGAAAAGCCTTTTAAAAATCCAAGAGATGTCTTTCACAGACTCGACCCTGATTTTGCACAAAATGGGCAGTTGATTTGGCTTAATTTTATCACATACCAGACTTGCCACAATAGTTAAGGGAAGACAGAGGCAGGCTAACAACAAAAAAATCACAAATACAACAATATATTTCAATTTGAGAGCAGGTACTGTTTATTAACTGACCAGCTTAGAAAAATAATCATGGTAGACCCCTTAATTCATTCTTCGAATAAGCCTGTTGATCTGGTCCTCCCTGTTGCCAGCATCTTCACCCTCTACAAAATGGGTGGTCTTTTTCTTCATTCCACCTGGTGGAGAAGATAATTTGAGGGCCACAGGAAGTTATTTGCCTCTTTGAAGCGTTTTCCAACAGTATAGATCTCATAAATCAGATCCTCCATGCAGATGATGCCATATTTAGCAAGAGATCGAGCAATCAAAGCGTTATCTGTCAAAGCAGTTCACTTCTTATTGATTCTGCCATAACCACGCTCGAGATTAGCTCATTTACTGATTTCAGATTGGGGTACCCCCATGCAATATATGGCTCTACAATCCTCAGCATGTTAATCGAAGCCTTGTTGAGCTTCACAATGGTTCCACTGAAGATTTGAGGAAGGCGAAGAAGAAGCTGCAATACCTTTCGGACCTTTGGGCTCACGCCATTGATACCTCTGATCCTGATGACAAACGCCAATTTGGGTTCAGGAGGTACATAGAAGTTGCCAGCTTTTCTTGCCATCCTCGCCATTCGAATTTCAGTTCGGTACATCTGCCTATATTCCTTGTGATAGTGCTTCGCTTTTTCGTAGATAAGCTTCCTCCTTGCCTTTCGAAGCAACTTTTAGGCAAACTTCTTTCTCAGATGCTCTGCGAAATTCCTTTGCTTTTTCTTAAGGGTTTCTGGGCACAGCAGAAACCTTCTTCTTCTCTTCTACACCCTCCATGGTTCCAGCCAGAAAAAGAGCTCTCATTGTAGTTTTAATTTAAATTTCTGTCATGATTAGCAATGTTGAACCTTTTTTCATATGTTCATCGGCCAACTGTATGTCTTCTCTTGAGAAATGTCTGTTCATGCTCTTTGCCCACTTTTTAGTGGAGCTATTTTATTATTATTGTTATTTTCATTGTTGAGTTGTTTGGGTTTCTTGTAGATTCTGGATGTTAGTCCCTTATCCAGTGCATATCTTGCAAATATTTTCTGCCTTTTGCAGATCGCCTGTACATTCTGTTAATTGATTTTTAGATTTGTGGAAGCTTTTTAGTTTAGTTAAGTCCCACTTGAAGTTCCGGTACATGTTGAATAGGAGTGGAAAAAGTAGACCTTTTTGTCTTGTTCTTGTCTTGTTTCAGCTCTTAGGGAGAAACGCTTTCAACTTTTTCCCATTCAGTATGTTGTTGCCTGTGGATTGGTCAAACATAGGTTTTATTATATTGATGTATGTTCCTTCTGTTTCATTTATTGAGGGTTTTACCATGAAAAGATGTTGAATTTTATCAAATGCTTTTTTACATGCATTGAGATAATCATATTATTTTTGTTTTCAGTTTTGTTTATGTGGTGAATCACATTTATTGATTTGGGTACATTGAACCATCCTTGCATCTTGCAATAAAATCCACTGACTGGTGTTGTATTATCTTTTTAATGGATTTGGCTTGCTAGTATGTGTGTTTTTTTTGTTTTTTGTTTTTTGTTGTTTTTTTTTTTTTTTTTTTTTTGAGGATTTTTACATCTATGATCATCAGGGATATTGGTCTATTGTTTGATCGTTCTTGTGTTCTTGCCTAGCTTTGGTATCATGGTAATACTGGCTTCATAGAATGAGTTAGAAAACACTCCCTCATTTTCAATTCTTTTACAACAGCTTAAGTAGGATCAGTACCAGTTCCTCTTTGTACATGAATCCATCTGATTGTGAGTTGTTTTTTTTTTTTTGCTGTTTTGGGGGAGACTATTCTATTACTAATTCAATCTCACTACTAGTTATTGGTCTGTTCAGAATTTATATGTCTCGCTGATTCAAATTTGTGAGGTTGTATATTTCCAGGAATGTATTCATTTCTTTTAGGTTTTCTAGTTTGTGAGCACAGAGTTGTTCATGGTAATCTCTGATAATATTTTGTATTTCTGTGGAATCAGTTGTCACATCTTTTCTCATTTCTGATTGTGCTTATTTGAATCTTTTTTCTTCTTCATTAGTCTAGCTAGCACTCTATTGTTTTTGTTTATTTTCTCAAAAAGCAACTTTTCATATTATTAATTGTTTGTATTGTTATTTTGGTCACAATTTCATTATTTATTTTCTTCTGGTAATTTGGGGTTTGGTTTGTTCCTGTTTTTCCAGTTTATTGGGGTGTAATGTTACATTGTTAATTTGGGACCTTTTTAATGTATGTATTTAACACTATAAAATTCTCTCTTAGCACTGCTTTTGCTAAGAGAGAGGTTTTGCTGTATCCCGGAGACTTTGATATGTTGTGTCTCCATTTTCATTTATTTCAAAAAAATTTTAATTTTTACCTTAATTTCTTCATGGATCCAAAGATTTTTCAGAAACATGTTGTTTAATATCTATGTAGTTGTATACTTTTGAGAGTTCGTCTTGGAGTTGATTTCTAGTTTTATTCCACTGTGGTCTGAGAAGATATTTGATAACATTTTGATATTTTAAACTTTGTTGAAACTTGTTTTGTGGCCTGACATATGGCCTATCTTGAAGAATTCTCCATGTGCTGATGAGAATTATATTCTTTGGTCGTTGTGTAGAATGTACTGTAAATGTATGTTCAGTCCATTTGGTCTGAAGTCCAAGTCTAGCATAGTCAATTTGGTGTTGAAGTTCTTTACTATTATTTTATTGCTATCTCTTTTCTTAGGTCTAGTAGTATTTGTTTTATAAATTTGGATTCTCTGGTGTTGGGTGCATATATATTTAGAATTGTTACATCTTTTGTTGAATTGATCCCTTTATCATTATATAATATGTTTTTGACAGTTGTTGTTTTAAAGTCGGTTTTATCTGACGTAAGAATAGCTGCTTCTGCCAGGCTTTGGTCTCTGTTTGTGTGGAATATCTTTTCCCACCCCTTTATCTTCAGTCTACAAGTGTCTTTACCAGTAAAACGAGTTTTTGTAAGTGGCATATAGTTAGACCATGTTATTTTTAATTTTTAACTTTCATGGGTACTTAGCAGGTGTGTGTGTGTGTATAATTTGATACAGGCATATAATGTGTAATAATCATATTAGAGTAAATGGGGTATCCATCACCTCAAGCATTTATTATTTTATTGTGTTACAAACATTCCAATTATGTTCTTTTAGTTACTTTAAAAATATACAACAAATCATTGCTGACTATAGACCCCTTGCTGTGTTATCAAATACTAGATCATATTCATTGTATCTAACTATGTTTTTGTTAGCTACCTATTAACTATACCCACTTCCCCCGACGCCATCCTTCTCCATTACTATTCCTAGCCTCTAGCACCATTTTTGTATTCTCTATCTTCATGAGTTCAATTCTTTTAATTTTTAGCTCCTACAAATGAGTGAGAAGATGTAGTTTGTCTTTCTGTGCCTTTCTTATTTAACTGAACATAACATTCTCCAGTTCCAACCATGTTGTTGCAAATGACAGGGTCTCTTTTGTTTATGGCTGAATAGTAGTACTCTGTTATGCATATGTACTATTTTTTCTTTATCCATTTGCATGCTGATGGACATTTGGGTTGCCTCCAAATCTTGGCTATTGTGAATAGTGCTGGAGTAAACTTGGGAGTGTAGATATCTTTTTGATATACTGATATCCATTCTTTTGGGTATATACCTAGCAGTGGGATTGGTAGATTATACGGTAGGTAAATTTTTAGTTTTTTGAGGAATACTTATACTTTTCTCTATAGTGGTTGTGTTAAATTGCATTCCTACTAACAGTGTATGAGGGTTCCCTTTCTCCACATCCTCACCAGCATTCATTATTGCCTGTCTTTTGGATAAAACCAGTTTAACTGGGGTGAAGTGATATCTCATTGTGGTTCTTATTTATATTTCTCTGATGATCAATGATATTGAGCACATTTTCATATACCTGTTGGCCATTTGTATGTCTTCTTTTGAGAAGTCTATTCACATCTTTGTCTCATTTTAAAAACTGGATTATTGGATTTTTTTCCTCTTGAGTTGTTTGAGCTCCTTATGTATTCTAGTTATTAATCTCTTGTAAGTTTAATAGTTTGCAAGTGTTTTCTCCCATTCTGTGGGTTGTCTGTTCACTTTGTTGATATTTGCTCTTGTGTTTTAGAAGCTTTTTATTTATTTTATTTTATTTATTTATTTTTTGAGATGGAGTCTCACTTTTGTCTCCCAGACTGGAGTGCAATGATGTGATTTTGACTCACTGCAACCTCTGCCTCCTGGATTCAAGGGATTCTCCTGCCTCAGCCTCCCAAGTAGCTGGGATTACAGGCACTTACCACCGTGCCTGGCTAATTTTTGTATTTTTAGTAGAGATGGGGTTTCATCATGTTGGCCAGTCAGGTCACAAACTCTTGACCTCAGGTGATCCACCCACTTCAGCCTCCCAAACGGCTGAGATTACAGGTATGAACCACCATACCCGGCCAGCAGCTTTTTAAATTGATGTGATCTAATTTGTTAATTTTTGCTTTGGTTGCCTGTGCATATGAGGTATTACTCAAGAAATCTTTGACCAGACCAATATCGTGGAGAGTTTCCCCAGCGTTATTTTATTTTATTTTATTTTATTTTATTTTATTTTATTTTATTTTTTTGTAGTGGTTTCATGGTTTCAGGTCTTAGATTTAAGTCCTTAATCCATTTTGATTTGATTTTTGAATACAGCAAGAGATAGGGGTTTAGTTTCATTCTTCTGCATATATATATATCCAGTTTCCCCACCAGCATTTATTAAAGAGACTGTCTTTTCCCCAATGTATGTTCCTGGCACTTTTTTTTGAAAAAGAGTTCACTCTGAAGGTATGAATTTGTTTCTGGGTTATCTACTTTGTTCCATTGGTCTGTGTGTCTGTTTTTATGCCAGTAACATGCTGTTTTGGTTATTATAGTTCTGCAGTATAATTTGAAGTCAGGTAATGTGATTCTTTCAGGTTTTATCTTTTTGCTCAGGATGTCTTTGGCTATTTTGGGTCTTTTGTGGTTCCATATAAACTTTAAGATTATTTTTTCTGTTTCTGTGAAGAATCTAATTGCCATTTTCTTTGGAATTGCATTGAACCTGCAGATTGCTTTCAGTAGCATGGGCATTTTAACAATATATATATTTTTCAGTCTGTGAACATGAAATATCTTTCTTTTTTGCATCTTTTTCAATTTCTTGTACTGATGTTTTGTAGTTTTCATTGTAGGGATCTTTTACTTCTTTAGTTCAGTTAAGGTATTTAGGCATTTTATTTTATTTGTAGCTATTGCAAATGGGATTACTTTCTTGATTTCTTTTTAGATGGTTCACTCTTATAATATCAAAATGCTACTGATTTTTGCATGTTGATTTTGTATCCTAACACTTTCCTGAATTTGTTTATCAGTTTTAATAGTTTTTTTTGTGGAGTCCCAGATATAACATCTTATCACTCACAAACGAGAAAAATCTGACTTCTTCCTTTCCAGCTTGGATGCCCTTTATTTCCTTCTCTTGTCTGATTGCTCTAGCTACAACTTTCACTACTATGTTGAATATCAGTGGTCACAGTGGGCACTCTTGTCATATTCCAGATCTTAGAGGAAAGTCTTTCAGTTTTTTTCCTATTCAATATGATACTAGCTGCGGGTTTCCATATATGACTTTTATTATGTTGAGGTGTGTTCTTTCTATAACAGTTTTTTCAAATAGTTTTAATTGTGAAGCAATCTTGAATTTTATCAAATGCTTTTTCAGCATCAGTTGAAATGATGATATACTTTTTGTTCTTCTTTCTATTGATATTGATATGATGTATCCCATTGATTGATTTTTATGTGTTGAACCATCATTGCATCCCTGTGATAAATCTCACTTCGTCATGATGAATGATCTTTTTAATGTGTTATTGAACTTGAATTGCAAGTATTTTGATGAGAATTTTTGTATTAATGTTCATCAGGAATATTGGTCTGTAGTTTGGTTTGTTTTTTAACGTTTCTGTTTGGTTTGAGTATCAGGGTAATCCCAGCCGCAAAGAATGAGTTTGGAAGTATTCCCTCTGCCCCAATTTTTTGACTAGTTTGAGTAGGATTGGTATTAAGTCTTTTTTAAATTACTAGTTTGGTAAAATTCAGTAGTGAAGTCATCAGTTCTTGGGGTTTTTCTCTGCTGGGAGACTTTTTATTATGACTTCAATTGCATTACCTGTTACTGGTCTGTTCAGGTTTTTAAAATTTCTTCATGGTTCAATCTTGGTAGATTGTATGGGTCTAGGAATTCGTCTGTTTCTTCTCGGTTTTCTAATTTATTGGCATATAGTTGCTCATGATATCAATTATTTTTTACATTTTGTGTTGTCAGTTGTAATGTCTCTTTTTTATCTCTGACTTTATTTATTTGGGTCTTCTTTCTTTTTTCTTAAGTTAGTCTGTCTAAAGGCTTGACAATTTTGCTTATCTTTTCAGCAAACCAAGTTTTATTTTGTTGAACTTTCGTATTTTTTCTCAATTTTATGTCTTTAATATGTCCTTCCTACTGATCTTTAATATGTCCTTCCTACTGATCTTTAATATGTCTGATCTTTAATATGCCTTTCCTACTACTAATTTTGAGTTTAGTTTGTTCTTGCTTTTTTAATTCTTTAAGATACATCATTAGTCTGATTATTTGAATTGTTCTGCTTCTCTGAAGTAGGCTTGTATTAACTGTAAACTTTCTTGTTATCCCATAAGTTTTACTCTATTCCATAGGTTTTGGTATGTTGTATTTCCATTTGCATTTGTTTGAAGAAATTTTTTAATTTCCCTCTTAGTTTCTTCATTGAGCCCTGGTCATTCAGGAGCATACTGTTTAATTTCCATGTGTTTGTATAGTTTCCAAAATTCCTCTTGTTATTGATTTCTAGTTTTATTCCATTGTGATCAGAGAAGACACTTAATATAATCTCAATTTCTTTGAATTTTTAAAGACTTGTTTTGTGACCCAACATATGATCTATCCTTGAAAATGATCCATGTTCTAAGGAGAACAATGTATATTCTGCAGCAGTTGAAGAAAAGTTCTATAAATATGTTTTAGGCCCATTTGGTCTATTGTGTAAATTAAGTCCAATGTTTCCTTGTTGATTTTTTGTCTGGATTATCTGTTTAATGCTGAAAATGGGGTGTTTAAGTCTCCAGCACAGAGGATGATCACTGTAGGCTTCCATTCAGCTGTCTTGCTTTGCCTACTCTATAATCTAGATCATGTTACTTTATTCATTTCACCAATCTATATCTTTTAAATGTTACATTTAATTCACTTACATTTAATGTTAATATTGATATGTGAGGGTTTGTTTGTCATACCACTAATTTTTATTTAGTTCTTTGCCACTTCATTTTTGTAATTGTTTTATAAGACCTGTGGGTTTTATACTTTTGTGTGTTTTTATGATAGTGAGTATCGTCCTTTTGTTTCCATGTTTAGAACAACCTTGAGCATTTCTTGTAGGACCAGTCAAGTGAAGATGAATTCCCTGAGGATTTTCTTATCTGAGAAAGGCTGTATTTCTCTTTCATGTATAAAGCTTATTCTAGCAGAATGCAAAACTCAAGGTTGACAGTTTTGAATGTTCAAAGGTTGTTCACTTTGAACATATAATCCAATCTCTTCTGGCTTGTAAGATTTCTGATGAGAAGTGTTTTGTTAGTATAATGGGGTTTCCTTTATAGGTGACTAGATACTTTTGATGATTAAAAAAATTTTTTTTTTCATTTCAACCTTAGATAGTCTGATGACTATATGTCATGGTGAGGTCCTTTTGTAATGTATTTTTTCTGGAGTTTGTTGAGCCTCTTCTATCTGATGACTAAATATTTTGCTAGACTAGACAAGTTTTCCTCAATATTTCCTCAAGTAGCTTTTTCAAACATTTTGCCTTTTCTTGTCCCTTGGGAATACCTGTGATTTTTTAGGTTCAGATGTTTTACATAGTCCCATATCTCTTGAAGCTTTTTTCATTTTTTAGTTCTTTTTCTTTCTTTCTTTCTTTTTTTTTTTTTTTTGTCTCACTGGATTAACTCAAAAGAACTGTTTTCAATTTCTGAGATCATTTCTTCTTCTTGATCTAGTTTACTATTGAAGTTTTCAACTATAGTTTGTAATTCCTTCAATGAATGTGTCATTTCCAAAAGTTCTATTTGTTAGTTTTTAATAAAAATACCTGTCTTTTGGTAGATTTCTCATTCATATCAGAATTAATTTTCTGATGTTTTTGTATTGGTTTTCAAATTTGTCTTGGATGCCATTGAGCTTCCTTAAAAATCAGTATTTTGACTTCTTTATCTGGTATTTCAAAATTTTCATTTTGGTTAGGGTCCAATGCTAGAGTGTTAGTGTGATCCTTTTGGGGTGCTGTAACACCCCGTTTTCTTACACTTCCTCATATAGTTTGAATTTGTGTTCCCATCCAAATCTCATGTTTAACTGTAATCCTCAGTGTTGGTGGAGGGGCCTGGTGGAAGGTGATTGAATCATGAGGCCAGACATCTTCCTTGCTGAACACTTGTGAGTGAGTTCTCACAAGATCCTATTGTTTAAAAGCATGTAGCACTTCTATTGTTTCTCTCTCCTGCTTCAGCTATGTAAGATGTGCCTACTTCCTCTTCATCTTCCACCATGATTAAAAGTTTCCTGAGGCCACCTCAGCCATGGTTCCTATACAGCCTGTGGAGCTGTGAGCCAATTAAACCTCTTTTCTTTATTAATTACCCAATCTCAGGTATTTCTTTATAGCAGTGTAAGAATGGACTAATACAGAAAATTGGTATTGAGGAGTTGGGCATTGCTATAAAGATACCTGAAACTGTAGAAACAACTTTGGAACTGGGTAGTGGGCAGAGTTTGGAACAGTTTGAAAGGCTCAGAAGACAGAAAGATGAGGGAAAGTTTGGAACTTACTAGAGACTCGTTAAATTGATATGACCAAAATGCTAGTAGTGATATGAACGATGAGTCCAGGCTGAGATGGTCTCAGATATAGATGAGGAACTTTTTGGGAACTAGAACAAAGGTCACTTTTGTTATGCTTTAGTAAAGAGGTTGGAGGCATTGTTCCCCTGCCTTAAGGATCTATGAAACTTTGGTCTTGAGAGTGATGATTTAGCATATCTGGTAGAAAAAATTTCTAAGCAGCAAAGGATTCAAGAAGTGGCCTGGCTGTTTCTAACAGCATGTGCTCATATGTGTGAACAAACAGATCATCTGAAACTGAAACTTATATTTAAAAGGGAAACAGTGCATAAAAGTTTGGAAAATATGCAGCCTGGCCATGTGGTAGAAAAGAAAAACCAATTTTCAGGAAAGGAATTCAAGAAGGCTGCAGAAATTTGCATAAGTACAGAGGAGTCAAATGTTAAAAGCCAACGCAATGGGGAAAATGCCTCTAAGGCATTTCAGAAATCTTCATGGCAGCCCCTCCCATTACAGGCCCAGAGACCTAGGAGGAAAATGGTTTTGTGGGCCAGGCCCAGGGCCCCGCTGACCTGCACAATCTTGAGACACTTCTCCCTGCATCCCCACTGCTCCAGCTCTATCCATGGCTAAAAGGGCCCCAGATACATCTCAGGCCTCTGCTCCAGAGGGTGCAAGCCATAAGCTTTGGCAGCTTCCATGTGGTGTTAAGCCTGTGGATGTGCAGAGTACAAGAGTTGAGGCTTGGGAGCCTCTGCCTAGATTTCAGAGAATGTATGAAAACACCTGGGTGTCCAGGCAGAAGTCTGCTGCAGGAGCAGAGCCCTCATGGAGAACCTCTATTAGGGCAATGCAGAGGGGAAATGTGGGATTGGAACCTGTACACAGAATCCCCCTCTAGGGTACTGCCTATTGAAAGTGTGATAAGAGGGCCATTCTCCTCTAGACCCCAGAATGGTAGATCCATTGACAGCTTGCACTGTGTGTGTGGAAAAGCTATAGGCACTCAATACCATCCTGTGAGAGCAGCCATGTGAGCTGAGCCCTGGAGAGCCACAGGGCAGGAGCTGCCCAATGTTTTGGGGGCCCACCCCTTGCATCAGTGTGGCCTAGATGTGAGACATGGAGTCAAAGGAGATTATTTTAGAGCTTTAAGATTTAATGACTGCCCTGCTGGGTTTCAGACTTGCATGGGGCCTGTAACCCCTGTGTTTCTGCAGATTTCTCCCTTTTGGAACAGGGGTATTTAGCCAATACCTATACCCCCAAATTTTATCTTGGAAGTAACTAACTTCTTTTTGATTTTACAGGCTAGGTGGAAAGGACTTGCCTTGTCTCAGATGATACTTTGGACTATGAACTTATCAGTTAATGGTGAAATGAGTTAAGACTTTGGGGGACAGTTAGGAAGGGATGATTGTATTTTGAAATATGAGAAGGGCATGAGATTTTGGAGGGGCCAGGGGCTGGATGATATGGTTGGATTTGTGTCCCTGCTCAAATCTCATGTCAAATTGTCATTCCCAATGTCAGAGGAGGGACCTGGTAGTTTGTGATTAGATCATGGAAGCAGACTTCCCCCTTGCTGTTCTCATGATAGTGAGTACTCTCAAGATCTGGTTGTTTGAAAGTGTGTAGCATCTCCCCCTCTTCTTTCTTCCTTCCACTCTGACCATGTAAGATGTGCCTGCTTTACCTTTGCTTTCTGCTATGGTTGTAAGTTTCCTGAGGCCTCCTCAGCCATGCTTCCTCTACAGTCTGCAGAACCATGAGCTAATTAAACCTCTTTTCTTTATAAATCACCCAGTCTCAGGTATTTCTTTAGAGCACTGTAAGAATGGACTAATACACTTCCAGAATTTTTACACTGTTTCTTCTCATCTGGAGAAATTATCACTTCTTATCTTTGAATTTACTTCCATTTAGATGGAACTGTTTTCCCCTTTGAGCAGTATTACTATAATGAATTGACTAATTAACTAAGGTCATTTGGCTTTGTTTCTGGGTGCTCTCGGTGGCAAAATCTCTGTACAAATTCCTGGTTATGGACAACTTTAATGTTGTGGCTTTCTCAAATGCTGGTTGTAGTAGTAGTGTATTGGACATATGAGTAGGCTCACAGCCTCCTGCAGAAGTGGGGTGGCAGAGATCTCAAGAATCTTATCTTATTCCCAAGCACTGTGCAATTTATGTCAGAAGATTTTGTATTGAGTTGTGCAATTTGATTTTCAGGCCAACAGTCAGGGCTTGCCAGTAAGTGCTAGCTGTTGTGGTAGCAATAGCATGTATGCTTGATATTTGTTTAGCAGGAGAAACTCTCTTGTGCCTCAGGCAATTGGCTGGCCTGTGGAACACACAGTGGCTTGGGTGCCATGCTCAGCTCTGGGTTGGGAGGCAGCAAAGCATAGTAGGGCTGGACCAAGTAAATCTGCCATTGCATCCTCCAGTGGTAGGCACAAGCATCAGCCATGACAGGGGTCATGGGGGAGTGGCATAGACTATATGATCTCTTTGGTTATAAATAGCCTTAGTGTGGTGGCCTTCCCAAATGTCAGTTGTAGTAGTAATGTACTGGGCAGGTGAGTGGACATCCTAAGTAACTCAGGCAGTGTGGATGATGATGGTAGCATAGGTTGTGCAAAGTTTGTCTCTTTCCTGAGCACTTGTCTACAGCAGTCTATGGCAGATGTCGTGTAGACTGACCTCCTAGCAAGTAGGTATCTTTTGCAGGTGGGAGCCAACTATAATTGTGGCAGCAATGTTTATTATGTTTGACTTTTGTTAACCAGGAGAGGTACTCAGATGTTCCAGGGTACATGCTGGGACGTGACACTCCCAGGGGTCCTAGTCTCATGCTCTGCCTTCTAGGTGGATGAGGGAGAAAATAAATGCCACATGCCAGTTGGGGCTGGGTTGGACAAGTCTGTCCTCATGCTCCCAAAAGCTGAGCACAAGCACTGGGCCCTGAGGCAGTTGGAGTCAGAAGGCAGTTCTCAGGCCACTGAGGCAATGCTTCACTGAGAAATGGAACAACTTCTTCCACTCCAAGAGCCAGTGGGAGAAAGAGGGGTGGCTAGGTTTCCCAGACAAGCAGCAGTAGTGGGACCCATACCCCTCCTATGCTCTGAACCGGGTGGGGCTCCCTCCCATGGCCTACTAAAAGCAGCAAGCTGAAACACTCAGCCAAGACTCCTCCCATCTCAGCTTCCCAAGTAGCAAGGACTATAGGCATGGGTCACCACACCTGGCTTTTTTTTTTTTTTTGAATAGAGATAGTGTGTTGTTATATTGCCCAGGCTGATCTCAAACTCCTGGCCTCAAGTGATCCTTCTGTCTCCCAAAGCAAATGGGAGATTACTGAAGACTTTGGAGAGCCTCTCTGAGAATGGTGAAAATGAGCTTGCAGTGCTATCATTTATCAGTTTTTCCTCAGTGTTTAGCAGCTTGTACTTCAAAATGCAGAAAGCAAGCAGCTAAATTAATTCAGTGTTGAGGTCATTTCCAAAAGAAAGTTGAGGGACAAGTTCACAGTAAGAGAACCCTAAAGAATTCCCAGGCCGGGCGCAGTGGCTCACACCTGTAATCTCATTGCTTTGGGAGGCCAAGGCAGGCATATCACAAGGTCAGGAGTTCGAGACCAGCCTGGCAAATATGGTGAAACTCGCTTGAACCCAGGAGGTGGAGGTTGCAATGAGCCAAGATCACGCCACTGCACTCCAGGCTGGGTGACACAGTGAGACTCTGTCTTAAAAAAAAAAAAAAAAAAAGAATTCCCAGAAAGATCTGGTGCAGGGAGGGTAACTAGAAGTCCCATGCATTGAATGGGAGAACACGTGTGGTTTAAGAAGCAGAAAGCCCCTGTTTCTAAAGGTTATTATGGCTGGTGTGGCCTGGGGGAAATCTTTGTTACACTTCTAGTAAGGCAGCCTAAAATCGCATTAGCATTTTTGGCAACTGCATCACACTGTTGGCTTATATTGCGCTTACAGTCAAACAAAATCCCTAAATCTTTCACACTTGCTGTTCTTAAGCCACGTTCCCACTATCTTGAACTTGTGAAATTAATTACTGTTTGGGGTCTAAGTAGTGCTATTAAATTTTATCTTGCTAGATTTAGGCCATTGTGTCAGCTTTCAGAAAATATTTTGTATACTGATTCAACACACTTTTCCCCCGTAACCTTCGGTAATACAGATCCCAGAGACATTCTTTATCCACAATCAAAAGTGACAGATTCACTCTACTGTTCTGTTTTTGAGCCCACATCTTCATTTTGTTTAGGAGACTTTGTCCTGTTTCTTCCTAACATCCTGATTTACCAAAGTGCATTAGTTAGGATGGTTTTCCTTGCAAGCATGGAATGCTAAATCAACCTGGAGTAAACAACAAGGACATTTATGAGTGCATAGAGGTAGGAAGGGCTCCAAGTATGATACAACCACAGCCATGACTCTGTTTTGCTGTTTGTAATTTGGCTTTACCTTCTCCCATGTGTTGTCCTCAGGTCAACTTCCTTTGTGGTTGTGAGATGGCTGCCAATAGCAGGGAGGATAACATGGTTTCTTGTTTTTGTCCAGAGGGAGGGTGAGAAGGAGAGAAAGTGTAAATGAAAGACTATTCTTTCAACCGTATTAGGACCACCCTCTAGAGTGGACCAACAATCCTGATTTGCTTAGGAGTGAGAGGTTTCTTGGGATGTGGGACATTGAGTGCTAAAACCAAGAAAGTCCTGGGCAAACCCAGATGGTTGGTCACCCAAGCACCTATGCCTGGACCAGTAATCATTACCAGGATAACACCTGAACTAATTGGCTTAAACCAAGATTCCTGGCAAACAGAAGGGTGCTTGTGATTGGTTTGGACACACGTTTCTGGTCTGTCTGTATCAGAGGCAACTGGGGGCAGATTCCTAGGCCACCAGATCTATGGATTCAGACTTTCTGGGCATGAAAATTGGAAGTCCATTGTTATCAAACAGTACAGATGGTAGTCCTACATACTTGTGCTTGGAGAAACACTGATTTAGACCTCAGCTCTGAAGCTGGGGTCAACACCCAAAATGTCATGACTAATACACAGTTGGGCAAGGCTAAGAAGGATATTAGACAATCACACACCTATACTCAGCTATTTTATTTCCCTGGTTTTCCAGTCAAGTCATCCTGCCTCTCAGAAGGGAAGGAAAGTGTTCTTAGAGAAACAGACCATTTTGCATCCTAGTAATGCCCAGTGGTACTTGACTCCTCTTACTAAGTACTCACAAACCATGTCTGAGGTTCACTCTTACTTTTTCCTCCTGGAATCAGCATCAAACTCACAAGCGGTAAGTTTGTAGAAGTCATGATGTTCTTTAAAACTTCTTTTTTTTCTGAAAGTCAGAGCAGTATTTCATTGTGTTCAGTCTTTGAAGAAGCAGTATAGATATCTGAGGTTAAGAAATTGAACTCTGGTCAGGCAAACTAAGTGATGAAGCTAAGCCCCTAATTTGCATATAGTAATTTTGCATATATTTGATAACTTCTTAAAATATATCATCTGCAAAATAGAATAATGATAGAACTTACTTCATTGGACGGTTGAGAGAATTAAATGAGATAATATTTATAAAGCTTTTAGCACAGTGCTCATCTCATTAGATCATCAGTAAATTTTGATAATCAATATTCTGCCTCTTCATTCATTCATTGTTTGAGATATTCTGAGTACTGAGTCCCAGAGCTAGGGAGAGTGCCTGGCACTAAAGAATGCAAACATAAGGAGTAGTCCCTGCTATTAGAAAGCTAACAGTATCGGCATTAAACTATAATGCCACTAATAGTAGATTTACATATAATGTACCAGGAGGAAGGAATGATTAATTTGGGGGATGATCTGGGTCCTGAAAAATAAGAAGTTTTCTAGATTTCCAGATGAATGTGGGAGAAGAGGGAGACAGAAGGACATTCCAGAGAAAGGGTGCAACCTGAGCGTTAATAAAGGCATGGGGACACACAAGGGTAGGACCCCTTTGTGGATGTAAGTAGGTTTGATGGGTGGAATGCAGGGTTCAGGTCAGTAGCAGTGGTGGAAGACAGAGAAGTACTCAGGGGCTGACTCAGGGCTTTCTGGAAGAGTTTGGACTTTTATTCTAGAGATAGAATAGAGTTTTAAGCAGATAGATGCCTGGTCACATTTTGTTTTGGAAAGACCAACCTAGGGATCATGAGGTGATGACTTGGAGGGTGGTGAGGCAATTAAATTTGTTAAGATCCTGAAGCAATTCAAGTGAGAGCTGATGAGGTCTTAAACCAAGAGAGGGATACAGGTTGTGCATCCCTAATCTGAAAACCCAAAATCTGAAATGCTCCAAAATTTGAAATGTTTTGAGTGCCAACCTGACACAAGTGAAACAGTTTACACTTGATCTCATGTAACAGATTGTGGTCACAATGCAGGTGCACAACGCACAGGGTCTCTCAGTCCCTTTCAGCTGTGATATATCCTTTCCACCATGCCCTGAGTACCCCCCACCACATGTCCACAGAGGGTAATAAAATGCTACTCGGGAGGCTGAGGCAGGAGAATGGCGTAAACCCGGGAGGCGGAGCTTGCAGTGAGCTGAGATCTGGCCACTGCACTCCAGCCCGGGCGACAGAGCAAGACTCCGTCTCAAAAAAAAAAAAAAAAAAAAAAAAAAAAGTCACATGTGAAGGCCCAATGTGCCAAAGGCAGTTTCTCCATAAAGCCCCACAATTAAAAAATATTGTATGAAATTACTTTCAGGTTATGTGTATAAAGTGTATATAAGATGCAGGTGATTTCATGTGTAGACGTGGCTTCCATCCCCAAGATATCTCATCATGTATATGCAAACATTCCAAAATCTGAAAAAATCCCAAATTTGAAACACGTCTAGTCCCAAGCATTTGAATAAGGGATACTCAACCTGCATTGGAAATACAGCAGAAGGGATAGAGACAAGAGATGTAGAGTAGATACAAATGACAGGACTGGGTGATGGATTAAGTGTGGGGTGAGGAAAAAGGAAGATTTGGGGAGAATTCCCAGGTTTCTGTCCTGAGTGGATGGTGATATCATTGTTCCAGATAAGGGACCTACAGTGGGTGGTGGTGAAGTCAGGCTTTGGACCTCTTGAATTTGAGTTTTCTGGGAGACATCCAGATGGAAATGCATAGTAAGTCACTGGCTCCACAAATCTATACCTGAGGAGTGAGTGAGGCCAGAGCCTCCTGAAACGATAGGCTGGGAAATCAGCAGGAAAAAGCTTTCCAGTATTAAGACTGGTGCATGACAAAAACTGCCTGAGATGATGCCTCAGGAGAGTGTGTAAACTAGAATGAGGAGTAGAAACCCCAGAAAAAAACAAAATTCCACAAAGCTCATTGACAGTGATTCAGTGGTGTCCTCTGCATGTTTTCTCAGGGCTCAGGTCAGAAGAGTGAAACACATTTAAACTTTTCTTTTTTTACTCCCCTCTTTACATTAGTTTTTACTAATTTTTCTGGACCCTTCGCTATTCACTTTCAAGTAACTGAGTTTTTCTTTAAATTTGGTTTTTCAGAGGGTAAGTATATGACAATGTTCTAATTTTAAAATTATGTCTTGAGAAGCTTGTTTTCTAAGTAAGCTTTTCTAGTTGTTTTCTTATGTTCAGGCAATTAGAAAAGTTTAAAAAATAAATTAAAATGGATTAATACTTCTGATAGATAAATGGGCGTGGGGAACATGGAGGAGAGACAGATCTGAGAAATGGTTGCAGAGGGGAGGAAAATCCTGCACAGTCTATGTCCAAAGAGCATTTTTAAGAGAGGGAAATGGACGTGTTTACTGTGGTTGCTCTGGTATTTAAATGAACTGCAGCAAGATTCTTCCGTCTTTCTTCCCCAGCAGTTACAGAGGCAGCCTGGGAAAGATTAGAGACAAAAATCCCAGTTTCACATGTGAAGAAATCTAAAAGATTCCGATAAAATAGTCTGAAAGACCTCTGCCAACTTACAAACTAGAATCCATGGGTCACTGGGGAAAATAATCCTGGAACGACACAGGAAGTAAAGAACTCCAGCCAATGTCGCCACCTAGTGGGAAACGACAGGATTTTAGGACTTGGAGATGGCTTAAAGTAATTATTAGGAGTTTTGTTCATTCTTTCAATAAACATTCTTTGGGAACATGCTATGTATCAGATACATTAATAAGTACTGGGAAATATTTAGTAATTGTTTGTAGTTGGGTCTATGAACTCAGACCTCCATTTCATTTGGTGGCAAAAACTCAATCTCAGTCACTTTAGTACCCCTTTTCCCCCTGACCTGAGTAGGTCTGAGTTACAGGGTTTAGTTGTGGCGAGGAATCTGCAGAAGAACGGGTTCATCTAGCCCTCTGCATTATTGTCTTCAGCTGAGATGTTTTTGCTTCTTTGAACATTGGCCCCCACAGGTCACTGCTGAATCAGCTCTTGTTTTTAAGCAAAGGGTTTTTTGAGTCTGCCTCTCTCTTAGATATTTCCAATACCTTCTCAAACATTCTGTTTTTGTATGGCTGACTACTGCCCCATCTGCTTAGACACATTGAACATCCATTTTTATGTTTCAGTGTTGATGCTTCCCTTAGCTTCATCTCGGAACTGGGTCACAGTTCTCTTTGACCTCGAATTCTCGAGATCTGTTTTGGGCTTCTTTTGCCCCATTTTCTACAGGTACAAAAGAGCTGATGTTCAGATAGCCCCATGTAGCTAGATTACAGGCTGTATGCCAGATAGCAAAGGTAGATGAGGCAAATAAGGTAAGCTGAGGATAGATAGCTGAAGATGTTGTATGTTATGCTAAAGTGTTTTGTACGTATTCATTGCAATTAGAAGGTAATTGCAATGGTTCAGGTAAGGGATAAAATGATATTGATTTGAGTATCAGATAAGAATTATAAATTTAAAAGACAAATGGGTGGTAGAACTATCTATACTTAGAAACCCCAACCTCCCCAGCTCAAATAGCACCTCTGTGTAAATTTGTCATAAGCAGTTCCTACAGGAGAGGCAATCCATGGGTATATAGCTTGGGGAGTAGAGTGTGGTGTGGATTTTATCCCACCCTCTGGCTGAGTGCCTTGGTGCCATGAACAATCTGCCCAACCAAATGGGGTGACCCTAAATGTAGAAATGGAGAGTGGGAGGAATGATTAAGTCAGTGTCCTTAAAAGTATGTCTGGAAATAGATTTCTATTCACCAGCTTCTTTCTCTTAGGTATTTTAGAGAATGACTATGTAGGGTGAAAAGACACAGTCTGATGAGCCATGTGAGTTTCTTACTTCATTTTTTAACCTCATTAGAATTATGATACCGTCAGCAAAGATAAAAGGGCTTAAGAAAGTACCTATCCCAGATAATTCTCAAGAAAAAAACTTAAAATTTCTAAAAAGGTTTTATTGGGAAAGTCTAAAAAATTGTCACAGCAAAGAAGAAACTAAAAAGACATGACTGGTAAATGTAACGTGATATACTGCATGGGACCCACGTACAGGGAAAGGACGGTAAGTAAAAAATAAAGAACTCTGAAAAAACAATGGACTCTTAGTTAATAATAATGTGTCAGTATTGGTTCATCAACGGTAACAAGTGTACCATACTAATGTAAACTGTTAATAATAGAGGAAACTGGGTAGTGTGGATATGAAAACTATCTGTATGATTATCTCAGTTCTTCTGTAAATATAAAACTTTGAAAGAATTGTCTATCGTAAAAAAAGAAATAGAGGGAAGATAAATAAATATGGAAAAAAAGAAAAAAATTCCTTGGTTTAGAATAACCAGATTGTACCTTGAACATTAAACAGATGAATTCACTCTGATAGGCATTATGGGGGCATATTAGGCATACAGCCTCACTGAGGAGATGTGACATACACATGTGCATGAATGGATCATAAACGAGTAGTGTGCATTCAATACCAAATGAGTGCAGCACAGCAGAGAATCTTGGAATTTAGAAGACCAGGAAATATCGTTAGTGGAAAGAAGAAGGGTTGGTTACTGGAAGGGGAAGAGATCAGCAATGTTTTGAGTTTTGCAAATATTTTCTCACATTCTGTGACTTGCTTTTCCATATTTTGCACAATTACCTTCTCTTTTAAACCTATGAAAAGGCGGCTGGGCGCGGTGGCTCATGTCTGTAATCCCAGCACTTTGGAAGTCCAGGGCCGGCGGATCACTCGAGGTCAGGCGTTGGAAGCTAGCCTGGCCAACATAGCAAAACTCTATCTCTACTGAAAATACAATAAATTAGGCGGGCATGGTGGCCACGCCTGTAATCCCAGCTACTTGGGCGGCTGAGGCAGGAGAGTAGCTTGAACCCGGGAGGCGGAGGTTGCAGTGAGCTGAGATCCGGCCATTGCACTCCAGCCTAGGCAACATAGCGAGACTCCGTCTGAAACAACAACAAAAAACCTATGAAAAGACTTTATTCCCAAAATTTTAAAACTTCATCGTTTTTTCTCTTTAAAAAAACATGTACTCATTTGTGTGTGTGTTTAGTTCTATAACATTATAATACATGTGTAGATTCAGGTAGCCTCAGGTATCCCCCATCAGAGTCAAGATACAGAGCACTTTCATCACCACTAGGATTCCTAGTATTACCCTTTTGTAACCACCTACATTTGACTCCCCCGTCTGATACCTAACACATGAAAACCACTTAAAATTTGTCATTTAAAAATGGCATACAGATAGAATTACATAATATGTAATCTTTTGAGATGAACTCAGCGTAATTATCTAAACATTATCTAACTATCTACAGTTCTTTCCCTTTTATCGCTGAGTAGTATTCTGTGATACATGTACGACAGTTCCTTTAACCATTCACCCATTGAAGGACACCGCGGTTGCTTCCAGTTTTTGGCTATTAGGAATATAGCTGCTGTGAACATTCATACAAATATTGTACAGGTTTTTGTATGAACATAAGTTTTTATTTCTCTGGAATAAATGCCCTAGAGTGCAATTTCTGTAATTATATGTTTAGTTTCATAAGAGACAGCCAAATTGCCTTTCAGAATGGTTGCACCATTTTATATTCCCACCTGCAATGCAGGAGTGATACAGTTTCTTTGGAGTCTTGCTGCATTTAGTGTTGTCACTATGTTATATTTTAATCACTCTGATAGGCCCACAGTGATATCGCACTGTGGTTTGTGATTTTAATGTTTAGTTTCCTAATGGCTAATGATGTTGAACATCTTTTCATGTTTGTATTTGTCATCTATATGTTGTCTTTAGTAAATGTCTGATCACGTCATTTGTTCATTTCTAATTGGATTAGTGGTTTACCATTGAGTTTTTATATATATAATTTATATATATTTATACATATAATAAATATAAATATGTATATAAATATATAAATATAAATGAGAAGTATATATTATATATAAGAAATATATATTTTATATAATATATAATAAATATATATATTTATTTGAGAGACTAGCCCTTTGCAGGCTATATAATTTGCGAATACTTTTTTCTTACATTTTTCTTGCTTTTTTCTTACATTGTAGCTTGTCTTTTCATTCTCTTCACATAGTCTTTTCCAGAGCAAAAATTTTTAATTTTCTTGAAGTCCAACTTGTGGATTTTTCCTTTTGGGATTTATTCCTTTGTTGTCAAGTTTAAGAACTTTTTGCTAGTGCTAGATCCCCAAGATTTTCTTCTGTTTATTTTGTAAAACATAGTTTCTATTAACATATGTGATATATTTTTGAATTACAGTTTTATGTTTTACATTTAAATCAATGCTCCATTGTGAGTTAGTTTTTTTTTTTTTTTTTTTTTTTGAGACGGAGTCTCGCTCTGTCGCCCAGGCTGGAGTGCAGTGGCCGATCTCAGCTCACTGCAAGCTCCGCCTCCCGGGTTCCCGCCATTCTCCTGCCTCAGCCTCCCGAGTAGCTGGGACTACAGGCGCCCGCCACCTCGCCCGGCTAGTTTTTTGTATTTTTTAGTAGAGACGGGGTTTCACCGTGTCAGCCAGGATGGTCTCGATCTCCTGACCTTGTGATCCGCCCGCCTCGGCCTCCCAAAGTGCTGGGATTACAGGCGTGAGCCACCGCGCCCGGCCGTGAGTTAGTTTTTATATGAGCTGTGAGGCTGAATTTGAGATTGACTTTTTCCCCTATGGATGTTCAATGGCTCCAGTACCATTTGGTGAAAAGGATATGCTTTCAAAATTTAATTGCTTCTGCACCTTTGTCAAAAATCAGTTAGTTAATCATGTATGTATGGGTACATTTCTGGATTCTCGTGTAGCATTTTGTGATCTACGTGTCTTTCTCTCCACCAATATTGCATTGTCTTGAGTACTATAGTTATATGGTATGCCTTAATATTTGATAGTATGATTCCTCATATTTTATTCTTTGTCAAGAGTGTGTTATCAATTCTAAGATTGTGCCTTTTTGTATAAATTTTAAAATAAACTTTTGTAAATCTTTTATAAACTTTTAGTGTAGAGAGAGAATGGTCCTACCTGGACTACCTTCTGCAAACGTGCTAGGATTTTGATAGGAATTTCATTAAACCTATAGACAAATTTGAGAAGGGACTTCTATACTATACTGTATTGCATCATCAAAGTCATGAAAACAGTGTTCTTCTATTTATTTCGTTCTTTGGTTTCCTTCATCAGTATTTTGTAATTTTTTAGTATATAGATTATGTGCATGTTTTAAGTACATATCTGTGCATATTAGGTGGTTTTTGCATTGCTATAAAGAAATACTTGAGACTGGATAATTTATAGGCAAAAGAGGTTTAATTGGCTCATGGTACTGCAGGCTGCACAGGAAACATGGCTTCTGGTGAAGCCTCAGGAAGCTTTTACTAATGGAAGAAGACAAAGTGGGAACTCACACATCACATGTGGAAAACAAGAGTAAGGTGGGGTGGGGGGAGGTGCCACACGCTTTTAAATAACCAGATTTCCTGTGAACTCAGAGTGAGTTCACAAAGGCAGTGACCCAAGCTATTCATGAAGGGTTCACCCCCATGATTCAAACACCTCCCACCAGGTCCTGCCTCCAACATTGGGGATTGCATTTCAACATGAGACTTGGGTGGGGAGAAATTATCCAAACTATATTAATATCTAAGTATTACATTATTTGGAGCAATAAATGGCATTGTGGTTTTAATTTTGGTTTTAACATGTTTATTGTTAGAAAGGTAATTGATATTTTTGTGTTTATCTTACATTCTATGACCTTGCTGAACTCATTTGTTAGTTCCAGCCAATCATGTAGATGATCATATCATCTGCAAATTGAGGCAGTTTAATCTCTTATATTCCAATCTGTGTGTCTTTTATTTCTTGTTTACTTACTTCAGTGATTCGAACTTCCAGCAATGTTGAAATAGAGTGGTAAGAGTGAACATCCTAGCCTTGTCTACAAGCAGTCTTTCATCAAGTAAGATGATAACTGTGGATTATTTGTAGATGCTCTCAATGAAGTTGAATTAATTCTCCTTTGTCCCTAACTGCATGAGAGTTTTTCAATCTCAAATGCTTTCTCTAAATCAATTAATAAAACTATATATTTTCTCTTTATACTGTTGATGTGATCAGTTGCATTGACTGATTTTCAAACACGGAAGTAAACTTGAGTACCTGGAATCAATTTCATTTGGTCATGGTGGGTAATTCTTTTTATACATTGTTTTATTCGATTTGCTAATAGGTAGGTAAGGACTTTTTCATCTAAGTTACAAAAAATTTTGGTCTGTAGTTTTCTTTTTTGTACTTTTTCTGGTTTGATTATTAAGGTAATATGGGCTTCATAATATAGGCTGGGAAGTGTTCTCTCTTTTCTTGTTTTTTGAAAGAGGTTATGTAAAATTAGCGTTAATTTTTTTTGAAATGTTTGATAGAATTCTCTAGTGAAACTGTTTGCGCCTGGAGAATTCTTTCTTTGTGAACCTTTTAATTACTAATTCATTTCTTTAATTATAGTACAAATCAAACTATTTCATCTTGGTTGAGTTTGGCAGCTAGTAACTTTTGAGAAATTGGTCCATTTCTTCTAAATTTTTAAATTTTTGAGCGTAAAGTTGTGTGTAGTTTTTCCTTATTGTGCTTTTTAATGGCTTCAGGACCTGTAGTGATGTATCTTGTTTCATGCCTCATAGTGGCGATTTGTGTTTTCTCTTTTCATTATTGCTAGTCTCGCTAGGGTTTTATCAATTTTATTGGCTTGTGCTTTACTGAATTTTTTCTATTGGTTTTCTGTTGCCAATTTTCTGGATTTCTGATCATATCTTTAATATTCCCATCCTTTTGTCTTTGAGTTTAGTTTGGTTTTGTTTTTCTCATTTCTTTTTTTTTTAATTTTTTTGTGTATATAGTAGGTGTATAATCTTATGGGGTACATGAGATGTTTTGATACAGGCATGCAATTCCTAATAATCACGTCATGAAGAATAGGGTATCCATCTCCTCAAGCATTTATCTTTTGGGTTACAAACAATCTAATTATACTATTTAGCTATTTTAAGCTGTATAATTAAATTATTATTGACTATAGTCACCTTGTTGTACTATCAAATAGTAGGTCTTATTCTTTTTAACTATTTTTTTTTTTGAAACCACATTTTTCTAATTTCTTGAAGTAGAGACTTAGATTAATTATTCAAGACCTTTCCCTATTTCCAGTGTAAATATTTAGGGGAATAACTTTCTGTTTCAACACTGCATTAAATACATTCTACATATTTTGATATGTTGCATTTTAATTCAATTCTCTCTCTCTCTCTTTGTCTTTCTCTCTCTCTCCTTTTCATTTTTAGCAGGCAGTCACCCCGCTTAGATGTAGTGTGAAGTTTGTGGCCTACTTCTGTGGTCTGTAGTTCCAATGAAAGTTTATTTTGTAGAGCCTTTGTGATGTTATTTTGTTCTTGGTTTACCTGGGGTTCCCACTGGTCTCTGCTGGTGCTGATGGGGTATAAAGGTTTTCTCATGCTGGGAAGCCTGGTGTCCCTTGGTGGAGAAGGGTAGTCTCAGGGCTTTGAGGGCAAAGAGGATTTGGGGGATGAGAAACTTGTTGTGGCAGAGGTCTTATTGCTGATGCCACTGCCACTCTGGTGTATCTAGTTGTAGGAGGGAAGTGTTGGGCTTATAAGGGACAGAGAGTTCTTCCCTGACTGATTGTTTTGAACTGGACTCTGGGACCTATCCGTTTGCCAGTGGTGCCATGCTTGTCCTCAGATGACTGCTATTTTATTGTAGAGATAGAATTGGTCCTACCTGGGCTGCCTTCTGTCACTAGGTTGAGGGTTGGGAAACACCAGGTCTGGGTTGCCTTCTTCTTTTGGGTGAAGGGAGGTAACATGCCCTTCCCTTGTGTCATTATTTGGGTCCTAGGATCTCAAACTAGTTCCTCTTTCTACCTTTTAGATTTTTCCTTTGGTGATCTCTTGTCTCTTGTGATATTGCAAGGATTATGATTATATTTAGCAGAGGGGAGCAGAGAGAAATAAGTCTATGCTATTTAGTCTGGATAAGAATTTTTCTTGTATTTTTTTATAAATCAAAAGTTTTAAATTTTTATTAAGTTTAAATTATCAATTTTTTTATCTTTTTGATTTGTGCTTATATTAGTTCATTCTTACACTACTACAAATAAATACCTGAGACTGGTAATTTGTAAAGAAAAGGGATTAATTGGCTGATGGTTCTGCAAGTTCTACAGGAAGCATGGTAGCTTCTGCTTCTGGGGAGGCCTCAGGAAATTTACAATCATGGTGGAAGGTGAAGGAGAAGCAGGCTCATATTATATGTCGAGAGCAGAAGGAAGATAGAGCAGGGAGGTGCCACACACTTTTAAGCAACCAAATCTTGTGAGAACTCTATCACAAGAACAGCACCAAAGGGATGGTGCTAAACCATTCATGAAAGATCCACTCCCATGATCCAGTCACCTCCCACTAGGACCCAGCTCCAGCACTGAGATTACATTTGGGCATGAGATTTGGGTGGGGACAGAGATCCAAACCATAGTCCACCCTGGCTTCTCCCAAATCTTATGGCCTTCTCACATTTCAAAATACAATAATGCTTTCCCAACAGTACCACAAAGTCTTAACTCATTCCAGCATTAACTCAAAAGTCTGTGGTCCAAATTCTCATTTGAGATAAGGCTAGTTCCTTCTGCCTATGAGCCTGTAAAATCAAAAACAAGTTAGCTACTTCTTGTTTTGGCACAATGGAGGTATAGGTGTTGGGTAAATACTCCCATTCCAAAAGGGAGAAATTGACCAGAAGGAAGAGGCTACAGTCTCCATGCAACTCCAAAACCCAGCAGGGCAGTCGTTAAATCTTAAGGATCCAAAATAATCTCCCTTAGCTCCATGTCTCACATCTAGGGCACACTGGTGTGAAGGGTGAACTCCCAAAGCCATGGACAGCTCCTCCTCTGTGGCTTTACAGTGTTCCACCCCCATGGCTGCTCTCATAGACTGATGTTGAGTGTCTGTAGCTTTTCCAGGCACATGGTGCAAGCTGTAAGTGGATCTACAATCCTGAGGTCTGGAGGACAGTGGCTGTCTTCTCACAGCTCCACCAGGCAGTGCCCCAGTGGGGACCCTGTATGAGGGCTCCAACCCCACATTTCCCCTCTGCACTGCTTTAGTAGATGTCCTCCTTGAGGGCTCTGTCCCTGTAGCAGCTTCTGTCTGGACATCCAGGATTTTCCATACATCCTGTGAAATCTAGGCAGAGACTCCCCAGCTTCAACTCTTGCACTCTGTGCACCCACAGGCTTAACACCATTTGGAAGCCACCAAGGCTTACAGCTTGCCCCCTCTGAAAAAGCAGCCCAAACTATGCCTGGTCCCCTTTTAACCACACATGGACCTGGAGCACCTGGGATGCAGAGAGCAGTGTCCCAAGGCTGCTCAGGGTGGTAGGGCCCTGGGCCTGGACCACAAAACCATTTTTCCGTCCTAGGCCTCCAGGCCTATGGTGGGAGGGGCTGCTGCAGCGGTTTTTGAAATCCCATCAAGGTCTTTTTCCCATTGATTGGCTATCAGCATTTGCCTTCCTTTTAATTATGCAAATTTCTGCAGCCTTCTTGAATTTTTGAATATGGATTTTTCTACTACATGGCCAGGCTGCAAATTTTTCAAACTTTTACACTCTGCTTCTCTTTTAAATGTAAGTTCCAGGTTTAGGTTATTTCTTTGCTCAGGCAAATGAGCGTAGGTTGTTAGAAGCAGCCGGGCCACATCTTGAACACTTTGCTGCTTAGAAATTTCTTCTGCTGGATACCCTAAATTATCACTCTCAAATTCAAAGTTCCACAGTTCCCTAGGCCCAGGGCACAATGCAGTCAACCTGTTTGCTAACACATAACAAAAGTGACCTTTGCTCTAGTTCCCAATAAGTTCCTCATCTCCATCTGAGACTTCTTCAGCCTGGACTTCATTGTCTATATCACTATAGCATTTTGGTCATAACAATTTGACAAGTCTCTAGGAAGTTCCAAACTTTCCTTCATCTTCCTGTCTTCTTCTGAGCCCTCCAAACTGTTCCAACCTCTGCTTGTTACCCAGTTCCAAAGTTGCTTCCACATTTTCAGATATCTTTATAGCAATGCACCACTCCATGGTACCATTTTCTGTATTAGTGCATTCTGTCACTGCTATATAGAAATACCTGAGACTGGGTAATTTATGAAGAAAAGAGGTTTAATTGGTTCATAGTTCTGCAAGCTGTACTGGAAGCATGGTGGCTTCAGCTTCTAGGGAGGCCTTAGGAAACTTACAAGTATGATAGACGGTGAAGGGGAAGTAGGCTTGTCTTACATGATGGGAGCAGGAAGAGGATAGAGAGCAGGGAGGTGCCACACTCTTTTAAACAGCCAAATCTCATGAGAACTCTATCACAAGAACAGCACCAAAGTGATGGTGCTAAACCATTCATGAAGGATCCACCCCAGTGATCCAATCACCTCCCACCCAGCCCCAGGTCCAGCACTGGGAATTACAGTTCAACATGAGATTTGGGTGAGAACACAAATTCAAACCATATCAGTGCTTTTGATGTCTTAAGTAAAAAATATTTTCCTAAGCTAATGCTACAAAAATTTTCTCTCATGTTTTCATCTAGAAGTTTGATAGTTTTCTTTCTTAGGTTTAGGTTTATGATACATGTTTCAGAATAATTTTTGTATATGCTGTGAAGTAATAATCAAGGTTCCTTTTTTACACATAAATTTCTAGTTGTTCAGCACCATCTGTTGAAAATGTTATCCTTTCCTTTTTGAATTGCCTACATATCTCTGTCAACAATCAATTGTCCGTATATGTATGGTTGTATTTATGGATTTCATCTGTTTTATTGATTTATATTTTTATTTTTACACCAGTGGAAGTTTTCCAACTTTGTTCTTCATTGTGTTTCTATATTAGCTATAGAATCAACCTATCAATTTCAACAACAAAAAGACTGGTAGGATTTTGTTTGAGGCTGTGTTAAGCTTATAGGTCAATTTAGGGAGAACCCACACTAATGATATTGAGCTTTCTCAATCTATAAACATAATACATTTTCCTATTTAAGTAGGGGTTCTTTAATTTCCGTAAGAAATGTTTGTAATATTTAATACGCATGTTTTACACATTCTTGTAAAATTTATCCCTAGGTATTTCATCGTTTTCGATGCTGTTGCATCAAGAACTTTGTATCAAAGGAAACTAGGTTAATATAGAAATCAATTATTTTATGTATATGTAAAGAACAACTAGAAATTGAAAATATTTTAAAAATACAATTGCCTTGCCTAGAATTTCAAATACAGTGTAGAATATAAGGATGAGAGTGAATAGCCTGCCTTGTTCCTGATCTTAGGGAAAAAATATTCAATCTTTCACAATTAAGTTTTATGTTAGATTAGGAAAGTTCCCTTTGACTCTTGGCTTGGTAGAAAGTTTTATCAAGAATAGGTTTTAATTTTGTAAAATGCTTTTTCTGTATCTATTGAGATGATCATGTTGTTGTTCTTAAATTGTTAATATTGTGCATTCCTAAAATGGACACCAGTGGTCAAGATATAGTATTATTTTACATATTGCTTGACTCAATTTGCTAATATTTGTTAAAGATTTTTACATCTATTTTCTTGAAAGAGAGTAGTATGTAACTTTTTTTCTATCATGTGTTTGCTTGGTTTTAGGATTAGCATAATGCTGGTCTTCTAAAATGAGTTGAAACAGATTTTCTCTTTTATTTTCTGAGAGTTTGTGTGGAACTGACATTATTTGTTCCTTAAACATCAGGTAGAATTCAACTGTGAAGGAATCTGGGCCTGAAGGGTGTCTTTTTCCAGTGGAGGGTGGGTAGGAATAGTAAGGCAGATTATTTTTAATTATTAATATTTCTATTATACACCCTGTAGCAACTGTTGATGTTAACATTTTCAGGCCCACTACATTCTTTCAGATTGAGATATTCATGGAATACAGTTTTTGCAGATTTTAAATAATTCACTTTGGTCAGCTTTTTTGTTTTCTTTGTAATGCCTTATATATATGGTCTTCCATATACTACTACGCTCAATTTTTTATTTAAATGAGTCCAGTTTTCCTGTAGCTGTAAAACCATTAAGGTCTAACAAGAAGTTCCCTTAAACAGTTGACTTTTCTCTCTATGACAACATAGCTAACTAGGTTTCATCACCTTTCCCAATGGACGATTGAAATATTTTATGACAATAGCATGGTAAGAGCTTATAAAACTCATCTTTCTTGGAAAATAAATTTAATTTATTGGTCAATTGAATATAGCCCTTTTTTCTTCTCACTCATTTTTCACTGTTGACTCCTTGGAACTTTGAACTTCTCTCACCATTTTTATTCTTTTGCCCTTTTACATTAAATTAAAAATTGGAATAGACTCTTTCAAGGTTTGATCACCTTATATATGAATATAATTTTTAAAAAATGCCTTTGAATCACAGATACTTCTCTTCACACTAAAATTGAGACTGGCTTCTATATATACTTTTTAAAACTACAATTTATTTTCTCTTTCTCTCTCTTGTTTGTAAATACCTGAAAAGAGACTCCAGACAGAGCTGGAAACTGTAAGATTAATGCCAGTGACATAGAAAAGTCAAAGTAAAGCATAATTATTTGTTTTGTTTTGGAGTAAAATTAGACCAAATGAAACAAAAAAGTAAGACCTTAAACATTCTTGGAAGTTCATATTAGACTCCTTACATTAAAACTATCTGCCAACTTGTAATCCTTTACTTAAGTCTATTTTCCTCAGCTACCAGCATTCAATACCTAGGAAAAAAGCAGTTTGTTATCGAAGTATATTATTTTTTAAATTTTGTTTTATTACAAGTGTTGCAAACAGCATTTCTTTCCTCTAATATTAATTACCAATCTGCAGTTTCTGGCTTTCATTATAGACTAAATAAATGCTATAGGCTAACCAAGGAAATTAATTTCTAATGTAGCATTTTTTCCTATAAGAATTTGCACTTGAAATAATAATCTCTCTTCTTCATTCAAAATCAGATTTAAGTGTCTAGTAGCCTTGATGTCTAGTCTACCTTTATTACCTCTAGTTACTTATCTTCCATTCTCTCCTCAACTCTTTGCAATCTGATTCCCATAACAATCCAACCCTAGAATTTACTCTTGTTGAAGGTACCAAGAGTATCTGTTTATCAAAGATAATGCTGTGATTTGTCTTTTCTTTTGATCATATTGACCACCTATTTCTCTTAAGAGTTTTTTGTTTCTGTGATACTATTTCCTTTAATTCTCTCACTATTCTAATCATTTTCTATAAGTGTTTTTTACTACTTTCCCACTTTCTGCCTGTTCAGGTCTGGGTTACTGATTTTCTTACCCGTGAGTATATTCTAGGCTCACATGTATTTGGACAGTCTCATGCACTCTCATAAATTCAACTCTCTAGTCTTCCAAACCTTTTCTCTTGAGTTCCAGTCTCATATTTCCAAATCTGAAGTATAATTCCTCTCTTATTCTTTTCCCCCTTCTTAACTGGTAGTATCATTCAACATCAACCCAGCCTGTGTTAGTTACTCAAGTATTAGCTAGACTAATACTTGGTCTAGCTAATACTTCAGTGTTGAACTTGAAAGTGACTACAATTAGTGTTAGGGCTACTGAAGCTTCATATAATACTTTTATTTTTATTTTTTTGCAAATTAGACAAAGTTACCCCCTTACTTCAGCTTCTATACTTCATAAAACAACATGTAACTTGCATCATTCAATAATCTATTTATATTGAAGCATTTTATACAAATGTATAATAATTAGGAAGTAAATAACACTCCCTTAGATGTTGTGCTATCAAGCAGTAAACAACCTATACAAGTATACACAGCAGAATAGTTCATATTTCTAAGGCTAAGACAGAAAAGGTTAAGATGGTGTTTATTTCTATGAGCTCTATGAAATTTAAAAGATGCCCTAAAGAATCCTAGTGATTCCTGCTGCCTTCCAATGGCTCATGAAAACAATGATTAGTGTTATAGATTATTGGGAAAAGCACATTTAAATATATGATATAATTATTTCAGGCAATATCTTTGAAGGATATGTCTTGGTGATATAACCTCTACATTGTTCCTGGACCAATACCATATAATATATGAGATTCTCAGTGTCCAGGTAGGTGGTGAGTACAAATCCTGTGGAAATACATATTACAATTTCACTGGTATGCCTCATAACAAGTGTTTGAGAGTTCAAAACATTCTTGGGACACAGTGATTTTCTAAACCTTTCAATAGCTTTAACTGTAGGATCCAGACAACACATCATCATGAAAAAAATACATAAAAATAGATATCTAGAAAACTTTAGGGGAGGAAGGACTTAGTTTTGGGGGCTGTTACAGGCTTGTAGGCTTTCTTCAAAACATTAGTTAGCCACTCAAGAATAGTGCCTGATGAAAAGTAGTGGTGACAATTCCTGGCAAAAGATTTTAATGCTCAGTAGGGAAATCCAGAAGAATGAAACGTAGGCTCTAGTTATTTATTACTACATGCATATAGTACATATTATATATACATGTTTAATGTAGTTATAAAATTAGATCACACTGTATATTTGCATCCTTATATTTCATTTGTCATGAGCATTTTGCCTATGTCAATAAATACACATTTTTCAAAAGCATCATTTAAAAGTCATTGAAGTAGTTCATTGTATGCTGTTAACGTATTTGTAGTTCTATTTTTACTGTTTGCTTTTTTACCTTTCTAAAAACATGGAATGCAGAAATAGAAGAAGTATGAAAGAATCTAAAATCTAGGAAAATATGTATTTACAAAAAGGTAAATTATTTCCTTAGTATCTATTCTTGAAGGGAGATTTAGTGGGATGATTGAATAAGGGCATTTTTTGTGAGCCTTGGTATATACTTCTGAATTGTTTTCCAGAAAGGTTATACAACTTTTGTTTTGTTGACAGACTAGTTTGACTGATCTTAAAAGGAAAAAAATACAGGCATAATGTAGCTGCATATAAACAAAGATTTGATACAGACTTATTTCATCTTTAAAGAACAATTTGATAAATATAGGGTAGATGATAGTTCAGTAAATTAAATTTGCTGCAGAAAAAGGACCTGATTATAGGAAAAAAAAAAAAAAAAAAGAAAGCAGCCTTAAAGTTTCTAGCAGATTGCCACTGGCTCTTTTCTTTGCAGTATTTCCTTTTAAAGCAATGATAGAAATGAAGATATAGAAAATCTGTTCAGAAGATTTGATGATCAAGAAAAGTGATATTTAGGAAGTAATTATTTGGTTAAATGTTGGAGGCACCAGAACATAGTAGGTAAATACGTAGGTTTTGGAGACAGATTGGGTTTTAAAACCCAGCTTTCCCACTTGTTCTGTAACTTGGGTCAAGTTACCTAACCTGTCTCAACCTCATTATTCTTTTCATTATGACCTTCCTATCCATTCTTTTTCTTATCTATTTGTACACAGTGTGAACATAAGCACATTTTTTAAAAGATGTTTTAATTTCTTTATACATAATTATTTATGTGATTCCATTATGGCAAGATTGTTATTCACGTCCACAAAGAAAATAAACTTCAATGGAAAGACATTTTCCCTGGTGGGGAGTGGGGAATGGAAGAAGTTGGGAACAAATAGTCATATTTTTCATAGGACTGTTGTGAAAATGAAATGATTTAAAATGTGTAAAATGCTAAACATGTTTTCTAGCACACAGGAACTATAAAATAACTTACTATTAATATAAAGAACTATATAATTACTTATAGTTGTTATTAATCTAAAAATACTTAGGCAAACTGGAAGCATGGATCAATTAATAGGATCAAATATGCTAGCAATAAATATAAGTTATTTACCTGGGCCTAAAAATGATGACATGATTGTCAGCTTTAATTATAAAAATATGATTGATATAATTAAATATAGGATTGTTAGTATGATGTGTCTATAAATAAATTTAAGCTAAGGATGACTTATGGCTGCATTAGTAGAAGTATGGCATTTAGAATAAGGCAGATGATAGTCTTGTCTTACTCTGAGTTAATCACACCATGCAGAAGCATTGTATACAGTTCTGGATGCAAGATTTTAAGGTTAGAGCTTGGTTTGGGATTAAAGTTTATTTTAAACAATTTATTTATTATCAGGATTTTTCTCTCAAGTAATATTATTTTGAGGAGACTGAATAAAGTAAGGATATTTCATGTGAAGAAGGGAAGTTTGGAAGGATATGACAGCTATCCACAAGTATTTGAAAAGATACATCATGGATTAATTAAAGTTCTGCTCAATACAGGTAATAGAAATTAGGAAAATGTGGAAAAATTCACTGGATCCAAGGAAGATCTGAACACTTAGGCATCAGTGAGGCAGCTCCAGGTATCTCATTCAGCAACAGATATTGAGGCACCTTTCTCAATCCAGCACCTCTGAGTACTACCATTGATGTGCCTCAGCACCAACTTCCCAAGTCTCTTCCCAATTCCCTGGAGATAGAATCTGATTATCCAACATGTAACAGGTTCACTCTTAAATAAGTGGGAATGGAAGTAGTAAGATGGGCTTCCAATTTAGGTTCCTAGGAGTCAAAGCTAAGAATGAACATTCATCATTTTTCATAGGTGGGCCTGCCTCCCTTTATTTCTTTTCCTGCCTTCTCTGAAATCTAGGTACATAGAAAGATTTTTAAAGAAGCTTTATTGGCGTTCTCATCCATTTCTTTCAGTGTATTGTCCTAAGTCTATTATATAACAGTTGCTGTTTATCGTTACTAAAGATTGAGCATAAGGAAATGTCCTTTATTGAGAGATTGCTTTTCTTCTGAAATTAATGATTAATGTGATGCATCTTAAAAGGTAGAAGACTGTATATAAAATTCTTGTGGAAGAGATAGCTGCTAGGTAATCAATTTATTTTAGATTTGGGCCTATAGAAGCTCTCCTTTTAAGAATATTTTAGGGAAGTATTGAACATACAGTGTTTTATTTCTAATAAGAGATGAGCTTTGGCAAATGGAAATTTACAATGTTTCCTACCTCTGCTATCCATTAGTACAGAAATATGAAATAAACATTAATAGCGAACATATAAATATTTATAAATATTTTAATCAATATCAATGGCTTTTAGTAATTTTGAAAAGTTGTGTTTTTTCCTGAATCAATGAAGATTTAAAAATCTTTTAAAGGAATCCGCACCAAGATGGCTGAATAGGAACAGCTCCAGCCTCCAGCTCCTAGCGTGAGCGACAGAGAAGACGGGTGATTTCTGCATTTCCAACTGAGGTACCAGGTTCATCTCACTGGAGCATGTCGGATAGAGGGTGCAGGAGAGTGGGTGCAGCCCAATGAGTGAGAGCCGAAGCAGGGCGAGAGATTGCCCCCCACCAGGAAGCACAAGGGGGAAGGGAATTCCCTTTCTTAGCCAAGGGAAACTGTGACACACAATACCTGGAAAATCGGGTCACTCCCACCCTAATACTGTGCTTTACCAAGGGTTTTAGCAAACAGCACACCAGGAGATTATATCCCAAGCCTGGCTTGGAGAGTCTCACACCCGGCTAAGAGAGTCCCATGCCCACAGAGCCTCCCTCATCGCTAGCACAGAAGTCTGAGATCTAACTGCAAGGTGGCAGCAAGGCTGGGGGAGGGGTGCCCACCATTGCTGAGGCTTGAGTACATAAACAAAGCGGCCAGGAAGCTCCAACTGGGTGGAGCCCACTGCAGCTCAAGGAGGCCTGCCTGCCTCTGTAGACTCCACCTCTGGGGAAGGGCATAGCCCGACAAAAGGCAGCAGAAACCAATGCAGATGTAAATGTCCCTGTCTGACAGCTTTGAAAAGAATAGTGGTTTTCCTAGCATGGAATTTGAGAT
Source organism: Chlorocebus sabaeus (assembly GCF_047675955.1). NCBI lineage: Eukaryota > Metazoa > Chordata > Mammalia > Primates > Cercopithecidae > Chlorocebus > Chlorocebus sabaeus. Next base: position 21,676,211 of record NC_132918.1, on the reverse strand, counting down.
CTGAAAACGGAGAGACTATCTGCTCAAGTGGGTCCCTGACACCCGAGTAGCCTAACTGGGAGACATCCCCTACTAGGGGCAGACTGACACCTCACACCTTACATGGCTGGGTACACCTCTGAGACAAAGCTTCCAGAGGAACGATCAGACAACACCATTTGCTGTTCAGCAATATTCACTCTTCTGCAGCCTCCGCTGCTGATACCCAGGCAAAGAGGGTCTGGAGTGGACACTCAGCAAACTCCAACAGACCTGCAGCTGAGGGTCCTGGCTGTTAGAAGGAAAAATAACAAACAGAAAGGAAATCCACACCAAAAACCCATCTGTACATCACCATCATCAAAGACCAAAGGTAGATAAAACCAAAAAGATGGGGAAAAAGCAGTACAGAAAAGCTGGAAATTCTAAAAATCAGAGCGCCTCTCCCCTTCCAAAGGAACACAGCTCCTCACCAGCAACAGAACAAAGCTGGATGGAGAATTACTTTGATGAGTTGAGAGAAGAAGACTTCAGACGATCAAACTTCTCTGAGCTAAAGGAGGAAATATGAACCCAGCACAAATAAGCTAAAAACCTTGAAAAAAGATTTGATGAATGACTAACTAGAATAACTAATGCAGAGAAGTCCTAAAACGACCTGATAGAGATGAAAACCATGACATGAGAACTATGTGACAAATGCGCAAGTTTCAGTAACTGACTTGATCAACTGGAAGAAAGGGTATCAGTGATTGAAGATCAAATGAATGAAATGAAGTGAGAAGAGAAGTTTAGAGAAAAAAGAGTAAAAAGAAATGAAAAAAGCCTCCAAGAAATATGGAACTATGTGAAAAGACCAAATCTACGTCTGATTGGTATACCTCAAAGTGATAGGGAGAAGGGAACCAAGTTGGAAAACACTCTGCAGGATATTATCCAGGAGAACTTCCCCAACATAGCAAGACAGGCTAACATTCAAATTCAGGAAATACAGAGAATGCCACGAAGATACTCCTTGAGAAGAGCAACTCCAAGACACATAATTGTCAGATTCACCAAAGTTGAAATGAAGGAAAAAATGTTAAGGGCAGCCAGAGAGAAAAGTCGGGTTTCCCACAAAGGGAAGCCAATCAGACTAACAGTAGATCTCTTGGCAGAAAATCTACAAGCCAGAAGAGAGAGGGGGCCAATATTCAATATTCTTAAAGAAAAGAATTTTCAACCCAGAATTTCATATCCAGCCAAACTAAGTTTCATAAGTGAAGGAGAAATAAAATCCTTTATAGACAAGCAAATGCTTAGGGATTTTGTCACCAACAGGCCTGCCCTACAAGAGCTCCTGAAGGAAGCACTAAACATGGAAACGAACAACCGGTACCAGCCACTGCAAAAACATGCCAAAATGGGCCGGGTGCGGTGGCTCACGCCTGTAATCCCAGCACTTTGGGAGGCCGAGACGGGCGGATCACGAGGTCAGGAGATCGAGACCATCCTGGCTAACACAGTGAAACCCCGTCTCTACTAAAAAATACAAAAAACTAGCCGGGTGAGGTGGCGGGCGCCTGTAGTCCCAGCTACTTGGGAGGCTGAGGCAGGAGAATGGCGTGAACCCGGGAGGCGGAGCTTGCAGTGAGCCGAGATTGCGCCACTGCACTCCAGCCTGGGCGGCAGAGCGAGACTCCATCTCAAAAAAAAAAAAAAAAAAAAAAAAAAAACATGCCAAAATGTAAAGACTATCGAGGCTAGGAAGAAACTGCATCAACTAATGAGCAAAATAACCAGCTAACATCATAATGACAGGATCAATTTCACACATAACAATATTAACCTTAAATATAAATGGGCTAAATGCTCCAATTAAAAGACACAGACTGGCAAATTGGATAAAGAGTCAAGACCCATCAGTTTGCTGTATGCAGGATACCCATCTCACATGCAGAAACACACATAGGCTCAAAAGAAAGGGATGGAGGAAGATCTACCAAGCAAATAGAAAACAAGAAAAGGCAGGGGTTGCAATCCTAGTCTCTGATAAAATAGACTTTAAACAAACAAAGATCAAAAGAGACAAAGAAGGCCATTATATAATGGTAAAGGGATCAATTCATCAGGAAGAGCTAACTATCCTAAATATATATGCACCCAATACAGGAGCACCCAGATTCATAAAGCAAGTCCTTAGAGACTTACAAGGAGACTTAGACTCCCACACAATAATAATGGGAGACTTTAACACCCCACTGTCAACATTAGACACATCAGCGAGACAGAAAGTTAATAAGGATATCCAGGAATTGAACTCAGCCCTGCACCAAGCAGACCTAATAGACATCTACAGAACTCTCCACCTCAAATCAACAGAATATGCATTCTTCTCAGCACCACATCACACTTATTCCAAAACTGACCACATAGTTGGAAGTAAAGAACTCCTCAACAAATGTAAAAGAACAGAAATTATAACAAACTGTCTCTCAGACCACAGTGCAATCAAACTAGAACTCAGGTTTAAGAAACTCAATCAAAACCACTCAACCACATGGAAAGTGAACAACCCTGCTCCTGAATGACTACTGGGTACATAACGAAATGAAGGCAGAAATAAAGATGTTCTTTGAAACCAATGAGAACAAAGATACAACATACCAGAATCTCTCGGACACATTTAAAGCAGTGTGTAGAGGGAAATTTATAGCACTAAATGCCCACAAGGGAAAGCTGGAAAGATCTAAAATCAACACCCTAACATCACAATTAAAAGAACTAGAGAAGCAAGAGCAAACACATTCAAAAGCTAGCAGAAGGCAAGAAATACTAGGATCAGAGCAGAACTGAAGGAGATAGAGACACAAAAAACCCTCCAAAAAATCAATGAATCCAGGAGCTGGTTTTTTAAAAATATCAACGAAATTGATAGACTGCTAGCAAGACTAATAAAGAAGAAAAGAGAGAAGAATCAAATAGACGCAATAAAAAATGATAAAGGTGATATCACCACTGACCCCACAGAAATACAAACTACCATCAGAGAATACTATAAACACTTCTACACAAACAAACTAGAAAATCTAGAAGAAATGGATAAATTACTGGATACATATACTCTTCAAGACTAAACCAGGAAGAAGTTGAATCCCTGAATAGAACAATAACAGGTTCTGAAATTGAGGCAATAATTAATAGCCTACCAACCAAAAAAAGTCCAGGACCAGATGTATTCATAGCTGAATTCTACCAGAGGTACAAGGAGGAGCTAGTACCATTCCTTCTGAAATTATTCCAATCAATAGAAAAAGAGGGAATTCTTCCTAACTCATTTCATGAGGCCAACATCATCCTGATACCAAAGCCTGGCAGAGACACAACAAAAAAAGAGAATTTTAGACCAATATCCTTGATGAACGTCAATGCAAAAATCCTCAATAAAACCTGGCAGACCAAATCCAGCAGCATATCACAAAGCTTATCCACCATGATCAAGTGAGCTTCATCCCTGGGATGCAAGGATGGTTCAACATACACAAATCAATAAACATAATCCAGCATATAAACAGAACCAAAGACAAAAACCACATGATTGTCACAATAGATGTAGAAAAGGCCTTTGACAATATTCAACAGCCCTTCATCATAAAAACTCTCAATAAATTCGGTATTGACGGAACACATCTCAAAAATAATAAGAGCTATTTATGACAAAACCACAGCCAATATCATACTGAATGGGCAAAAACTAGAAGCATTCCCCTTGTAAACTGGCACAAGACAGGGATGCCCTCTCATACCACTCCGATTCAACATAGTGTTGGAACTTCTGGCCAGGGCAGTCAGGCAAGAGAAAGAAATAAGGGCATTCAATTAGGAAAAGAGGAAGTCAAATTGTCCCTGTTTGCAGATGACATGATTGTATATTTAGAAAATCCCATAATCTCAGCCCAAAATCTCCTTAAGCTGATAAGAAACTTCAGCAAAGGCTCAGAATACAAAATCAATGTGCAAGTCACTAGCATTCTTATATACCAATAACAGACAAACAGAGAGCCAAATCATGAGTGAACTCCCATTCACAATTGCTTCAAAGATAATAAAATACCTAGGAATCCAACTTACAAGGGATGTGAAGGACCTCTTCAAGGAGAACTACAAACCACTGTTCAATGAAATAAAAGAGGACACAAACAAATGGAAGACCATTCCATGCTCATGGATAAGAAGAATCAATATCGTGAAAATGACCATATTGCCCAAGGTAATTTATAGATTCAATGCCATCCCCATTAAGCTACCAATGACTTTCATCACAAAATTGGAAAAAAATACTTTAAAGTTCATATGGAACCAAAAAAGGAGTCCGCATTGCCAAGACAATCCTAAGCCAAAAGAACAAAGCTGGAGGCCTCAGGCTACCTGACTTCAAACTATACTACAAGGCTACAGTAACCAAAACAGCATGGTACTGGTACCAAAACAGACATATAGACCAATGGAACAGAACAGAGCCCTCAGAAATAATACCACACATCAACAACCATCTGATTTTGACAAACCTGACAAAAACAAGCAATGGGGAAAGGATTCCCTATTAATAAATGGTGCTGGGAAAACTGGCTAGCCATATGTAGAAAGCTGAAACTGGATCCCTTCCTTACTCCTTATACAAAAATTAATTCAAGATGGATTAGAGACTTAAATGTTAGACATAAAACCATAAAAACCCTAGAAGAAAACCTAGGTAATACCATTCAGGACATAGGCATGGGCAAGGACTTCATGTCTAAAACACCAAAAGAAATGGCAACAAAAACCAAAATTGACAAATGGGATCTAATTAAACTAAAGAGCTCTGCACAGCAAGAGAAACTACCATCAGAGTGAACAGACAACCTACAGAATGGGAGAAAATTTTTGCAATCTACTCATCTGACAAAGGGCTAATATCCAGAACCTACAAAGAACTCAAACAAATTTACAAGAAAAAAACAACCCCATCAAAAAGTGGGCAAAAGATATGAACAGACACTTCTCAAAAGAAGACATTTATGCAGCCAACAGACACATGAAAAAATGCTCATCATCACTAGCCACCAGAGAAATGCAAACCAAAACCACCATGAGATACCATCTCACACCAGTTAGAATGGCAATCATTAAAAAATCAGGAAACAACAGGTGTTGGAGAGGATGTGGAGAAATAGGAACACGTTTACACTGTTGGTGGGACGGTAAACTAGTTCAACCATTGTGGAAGACAGTGTGGCGATTCCTCAAGGATCTGGAACTAGAAATACCATTTGACCCAGCCATCCCATCACTGGGCGTATACCCAAAGGAGTATAAATCATGCTACTATAAAGACACATGCACACATATGTTTATTGCAGCACTATTCACAATAGCAAAGACTTGCAACCAACCCAAATGTCCATCAATGACAGACTGGATTAAGAAAATGTGGCACATATACACTGTGGAAAACAATGCAGCCATAAAAAAGGATGAGTTCGTGTCCTTTGTAGGGACATGGATGCAGCTGGAAACCATCATTCTGAGACAACTATCACAAGGACAGAACTCGAAACACTGCATGTTCTCACTCATAGGTGGGAATTGAACAATGAGAACACTTGGACACAGGAAGGGGAACATCACACACCGGGGCCTGTTGTGGGGTGGGGGGAGGGGAGAGGGATAGCATTGGGAGATATACCTAATGTAAATGACGAGTTAATGGGTGCAGCACACCAACATGGCACATGTATACATAGGTAATAAACCTGCACATTGTGCACATGTACCCTAGAACTTAAAAGTATATTTAAAAAGAAAAAAAAATCTTTTAGAGATCGGGAGCGGTGACTCACGCCTGTAATCCCAGCACTTTGGGAGGCGGAGGCGGGTGGAACACAAGGTCAGGAGATCAAGACCATCCTGGTCAACATGGTGAAACCCTGTCTCTGCTAAAAATATAAAAATTAGCTGGGCAGGGGGTCGCACGCCTGTGGTCCCAGCTACTTGGGAGGTTGGAGCAGGAGAATTGCTTGAACGCGAGATGCAGAAGCTGCAGTGAGCCGAGATTGCACCACTGCACTCTAGCCTGGCGACAGCGTGAGACTCCCTTTCAAAAAAAGAAAAAAAAAAACTTTTAGATACTGTAATGTAACTTAGTGGTTGGGTGGTTGGCAAATTTTTCTGTAAAGGTGAGGTAGTAGGTATTTTCAGCTTTGCAGATCGTACAGCCTCTGTAGGAACTATTCAGTTCTGCCATTGTAATGGAGAAACAGCCATAGACAATATAGAAATGAATGAACATGGCTGTGTTCCAGTAAAACTTTATTTACAAAAACAAGTGGCAGAACAGATTTGACCCAAGAGCTATAGTTACTGATCCCTGTTGTAACTAATTACATGTCTGTACTTGTTTGGCCTGTCAGGAAGCTCAGATCCAGCTTGCACTTTACCTCCATCATAGACCTACAGGCTGTATACCACTACATTCGTGCTCTCCTTCCTTTATGCCCATGCTCTCGGCCAGCTTTTGAAAGTTCTACTGTATTGTGGGTGTCTGAAACCAAGTGAATTCGTTCTTGAACTAAGATTAATATAATTAAATCAAATTAAATTTAAAATAGTTTTTAATTGGGAGACAAATTTTTTTTTAATTTTAGGTACCATTCTAAATAATGGTATAAATATGCCAAGTAAATACAATACCTGTATTTCACATAGTAACCAACTTTTATTATAACTGTACTCAAAGTACTCACAGTTGGTTTGATCTTTTCTTATTCTTTGCATTATTCATCTTCATCCTGGATACTAGTGAAATGGTGTCTTTTTCTGTTTAATATCTGTTAGGCTGTGTTCACAGGATTTAATATGAAAAACGCAGTGAGAAAAAAGCTAAAATCCAGACCCCAACCCCAAATCTGGTAGTTACAATAGATCTTTTTTGTTTGTTTAATTTTAAGAAACTGGGTCTTGCTCTATTACCCAGGTTAGAGTGCAATGATGCAATCACAGCTCACTGTAACCTTGAATTCCTAACATCAAGTGATCCTCTGACCTTGACCTCTTAAAGTGCTGGGATTACAGGTGTGATCCACTGTGCGAGGCTCTAACAGGTCTTTAGCCAAGAGCCTCAGAATGTCAACTCCAATGCCCAGTGTCCCTAAGGATTATATGTGTTTAAGGAATTTATTTACTTTTTTAGTTGAAATTAATTTTTCACAAACTAGTCACTTATATACAACCTTCATAATTTTTGTCATGTTACATAAAACTTTACCATTAGTTGTTTTTTGAATTAAACACTTTTTCATTTAACTAAATCCACATAAAAAGAAAATTATGTATCACATTGTAAATGGAAAATCAGTATTATTTGTCATAGACAGAGTAGTTAAAAACATTAATGTGTAATGCACATTTAACCTAACTTGATCTGTTTACCACCAGTAGTAAGTGCCATATTTTTGGAAACACTGGTTTAAATGATTTCTACTCCCTTCTCCCCTGTCAAATACTAGCTTAATCAAGCAATCAATCAATCAATTCCAAACTAGGGCTCCACTCTCCATAATTTTGGCCCTACCCCTGCCCAAATCAATAGCCTTATTAACTTTCTGAGGCCCAGGGTATAGTAGGACCAGGCACACCCCTCATTGTTTACTTCCTAAAATTATTAGATCCAAATTTATCTCAAAGGCTTCACATCTTTCTTGTCAATATCACACTTACTTCCACCCAAGTCAAGGACCATTAATGACCCCAGGGAAAAGACTTCATATAGAAAATCCATTCATTTCATTTTTAGGAGACAAATGTCAGTTTCAGACTTAATTTTCTTTACTTTGATATATTGAGTTCCAAAAAATAAGACCTCTTTCCCCTTGACTAACTTAATTACTTACAGAGACATTTGATTTTTGGAAAGGATGTTAAACTTTTTGTCATTCATACATACAAAGTTATTGAGAAAATAGTTTTAAGGAATAAAATATGGTCCTATTCTTCATGAATGTTCACATTGTGCAGAGCTCATTGCCTTTCAAAAACATGGACATTATTTAAGATTATATAATAGCTAAGACTTGGTCTTATGCGTTTAAGTCTCTTTATGATGCAAAATTGGGTTTAAATACTCTAAAAATGTGGATTGTGTTATGGAAAGTAGTGACTTATTTTTCTCTTACTTTTGAAAGTTGAGTTAATCACTAAAAGTATATGAAAAAAATAAATATAAACCTTGTCAAACCGACAAACCCCTCTGAATATTCTCCTTCTGCATAGCAAAGATGACTTTATGGAAAAGGTAGAAAAATCTGACCTATTTAATCTGATACAGAAGTTGTCCTTCTAAATTTGAGATATGTCCAGTTGGCAGTGTGACACTGACAGGCTTAATCTCTTCACTAATTGCCATTTCTACAACTAAAAAGGATTACAGAGGGCTACACTGTCCATCTGTCATCCTTTCCAATGAGTAAATTATGTTAGATTTAATTTAAAGGTCCATGGTCATTCTTCCTAAGCTGGTGGCAACGCTACTTCGTATACTTTTGTAAGACATGTCTCTATCCCTGTAAGGGTGTATCTATGAGGAGATACTAAACCCTTTGAGGATCTGACTTACCTGTGCATGATATTCCACCTTTACCCAGTAGAAAATAGAAAAGTTCTCCAGAGGGCAAATGTCTTTCCTAATATTAGTGGTGTAAACTCTGTTGATACCGTTCTCATTATAAAAATTCCTACTTAATGAGTTTTGTCTTTTTACTAGATATTGTAAAAACAATGTCTATAATTCTAATAACAATTCAGCACAATGGGTGATTATACGTAATTTTCTGATGGAGTAACCGAGACTAAAATGCTGAGTATCAAAGCAAACCTGTGTGTCAAGTTGAACTCCAATTGGTGTCATACCTAACATTTTAATTTTGCCTCACAACTTTCCATTTTCCCTGTATGCTTTTCAAGTCTGGTGTCTACTTGATTGCCCACATTACAGTGCTTTTCTGTGTTCTGTACTTTTTAGCACTTTTGGGAATATTGGATTTGGCTTGCCTTTCTAAACCATGTTTTAAGGTGTTCTCTTTACAGGATTCTGTGTCCTTATTTGGATTTATGAATCGATGGTGACCTGTCTCAACTCCTTGATCTCCTACAAAACATCTTTGCCAGGCCCATTTCTCTTAATACAACTTCTAGCTATGGCCCCTTCTAACACTCTTTGGATCAGGGCAGAGACTATTAGCTAGCACAAAGTGGGCCAATCCACCCTAAAATGTGTCTATTTAGCTAACTCAGTGTTGTTGTTAATTGTTTTTTAGCACTGTGATCATATTTTAAATGAAGCGATTTCAAAAACCAGACACAAAGATCACATATTGTATGATTCTTTTTCTATGAAATATCCAGAATAGGTAAATTCATAGAAATAGAAAGTAGATTGGTAGTTTCCAGAGTGGTTGCCAGATGAGGGAATAGGGAGTATATGCTTAATGAGTATGGGATTTTAATTTGGAGTGATGGAAATGTTTTGAAACTAGGTGCTAGTGGTGTTTGTACAACACTGTGAATGTACTAAATGCTACTGATTTTTCACTTCAAAACGATTAATTTTATGCTATGTGAATTTCGCCTGAATAAATGAATGAATAAATAGAGTGATTTCAGATTTTCTACGTTTCTTGGGAAACTGCTTTCTCATTCTCACTATGTAACCATCAGCTAGGGCTAAGTATCCACTGTTCCTTTAGATGAGGCGATATACTTTAAAGTACCACCATCACTAGCACTCTGTATTGTTTACTTGACTTGAGACTAAGAGTCAGTGCCAAGTTTCAACATGCCCACACTGTTGACTTTACTGTGGCAGAGAGCAATTTCTCTGTATGCTCTACCAAAATTGGGAAAATGAAAGAACTGCCGAGAGGTCCATACAATTCAGGAAAGAAGTAGGGAGTTGGGGGAGAAGGAAAGGAACATATTTCCTTTCTGGAAAAGAAAGATACTCTTTTATCTTAATATGCAAATAAAGTATGTCAATGTTGAATCAATGTCAAAGAGAAGCTTCCCTCCTTTACATACCTCCGTGGGCATTTGTACAGGTTAATTCCTAACTTGGAGTGATGTTTGAGTAATCAGATCTAACAGCAGTGGACTGGGGAAGGCAGAGCAGGAGAGAAAGGGAAGCAAGTGAAACAGAGAGCTATAGTGAGAAACAACAAAAAACATAAAATGAATTGTATCCATTCTCCCCTAGCACCTCTTATACTCTGAATGGTGTCAAGAAGACAATTACTGGTTCCCTCCTCTTAAAAATCATGGAATAATGTCTGAAATCAATGGAAAATACTCAGTATGGATGATGTTACTCCTCTAATGTTTTTTTCACTTGGAAACCTGTGTAGTAAAGAATTTAACCTTGCCCCAACGGAAATCTGACCTTTGACCTTGGGTTCTGGGAGGTAATCTCTAATATCAGGCCTGATAGGAAATTCTTTTGCCTGGAATTTCACCCAGCAGATAGTCTAATAGCCTGATGTAGAGTGGGGGCTGGCCACACTAGACAACCTAGCAATGTGTATATTCAGAGTAGGGTTCTTGGGTCATGATATGTAACATAATCTGAAGGCTGAGATCAATTGCATAGGCAATGAATCTATCAATTGTGCCTACGTAACAGGACTCCAATAACAACTGAATAGTGAGGCATGGGTGAATTTCCCTGGTTGGCAATGTTTCATGTGTATTGTCACACATCACTGCTGGGAAAGTAATGCCTCCTGATTCCATGGGGAGATGACAATTGAGACCCTATGTTTGGTACTTCCCTGGACTTTGTCCTATAGGTTTTGTCCCTTGGGTGACTTAAAACTATATCTTTTCCTAGTAATAAACCAAAACCATGAGTATAATAGCTTTCAGTGAGTTTTTCCAGAGAATTATTGAATCTGATAGTGGTTTTGGGACTCTTACACAGTTGGTGTCAAAAGTGAGGAAAGTCTTGTGTGTACTGTGTACCCTCTAATTTTGCAGTTGGCTATACTTTCAGAGCCCTACTCCTGACTTTAAAAAACACACATAAGTATGTACATATATACATACATATCATTTCTTGATTACTTCATGGGAATCAAATTGGTGGAGAAAGGGACAAATGTCACCTTCTACTTTACCCACTTCCATATTGTTTTGCATTTTTTAAGTATGTATTACTTTTGTAATAAAAACATTTTAAAATTTTAAGTCTCATCTTTTTAAGCATTATCTTTTTATAAAGTAAAAAAATACTGTGGCAGAATAAGATGGTTTATAAAGATAACAGATATACTGAATCTGAAAACCAATCACAGAAGGGCATAATTAAGGTGAAATTATGCACTATACATTATAATTTATTATAATCCTTGGTAATGTTTTTAAAAAGTACATTGAATTGGGTATATAATGTGCCTGATTTTGAATAGCAATTAGGTTATGTAAATTGCAATTAGAATTTTTAAAGAAATCATCATAATTTATCTAAATATGCATGCTGAGTCATGGTGTTACTTTATGGAAATCACATCTGAGAACTATTTAAATAAAGCAGTGGAAAGTTTTGAAAATTTATTTCTAGTCATATATTGGACAAAATAAAGATTTTTAGTTTGAAAAAAACTCCTCTAAATGCCAATTTTGGAGCTAAAATCAAATAAGTATTTGAAAATAGTACTGGGAGATAGATTTTTAAAAGCATGAGAAATACATAAAATAAAATAAATTAAAATGGCATTCATTGATTTATCCCTCTCCTGTTCCATCTCTATTTTAGGAGCTGGGGTAAGGTGGGGACCCATACTTAGACCAAAAGTGTAACTAACAGTTTCATGATATCAAAGACAAAGCTGTGTCAGAGACAAAATTAGCAACAGTTGTTTGTTCATAAACTAGGCAAGGGAATCCATCTGTTATCATTTTGCAGCAGGAATTCTAAGGTGGTAAAAAGGCAAGTACGTTTTATAGGGTAAAAAGAGGAAATACAAAGAATCTCTGCTTGGGAAACATTTTATTAAGGTGAGACTTTTGGAAACAGGAGCAACTCTCTATTTGGTCTTCAGGCACATTTGGCATTCCCTGGTTAGTTTCAAGGGGGCAAGTAAGTGGTCTGGGACCACTTCAAAAGTGAAAGGAATGTTCAGCACTAGGGGTGGGGGTTTTCTGTAGCAGATCTTTTCCTGGCATGAATGGTGGTCAATGGGATGCTTTTTGAGGTCAAAGTATTGTATGATCCTTATGGGGCAGGGGGCATGGATGGCTACCATGGCAGGCAGTTTCTCAATGAACACAGGGTTGGATATCTACCAACTAACATTCTAGGATGAGTCACTGGCCTTTCCCCCCCGCCCCCTTCTCCCTTTCTCCCTTTTCTCCTCCCATTCCCTCCCATAGATGACTGCGACATAGAGCACTTTGGTCTTCCATCTGATCCTTAAACTCATGGTATCTGCTCCTGTCTTGGAGCCTCTTGTTTCATTCTTTTCTCTGCCTGGAATGTTCTTCTCCTAAATCTTCACATGGCTGCATCTTCCTGTTACGCCTTAGAGAGGCCTTGCCTACCTACCCTATTTAAACCAACTATTTGAGGGATGGGGAGAGGGAGAAAAAGTCATCTTTAAATCTGCATATGTATGCACAGAAATACTCTAGAAATATGTCTGAGATCCAACAATAGTGTGGTTACTTCTGGGAAGGAGCAGTGGGAACAAACTGAGAATATACATGCAGGTTAGCACAAGAGGAGGGGTTTTACCACATAGCTGTTTAGACATTCTGATTTTTGAGCCATGTGAATAAAGCACCTATTCAAAATACTTTAAAAACTGAAAATTCATTAAAATAAATCACAGCCACTTAGCCGTTGACCATCATTATACCTTATGATATGTATGCCTGCATGCATGCATGTATATGTTTTTGTCTGAAAAAAAACATATTCTACCTCCACAAAGAGTTAATAATTTGAGCACAGAATGCGAATTTGAAAATAATTTTAGCACAGAATTTTGAATACAGTTTTTCTTTAGTCTTTTCTAGCATCCGATGTTCCTTTGGAGAAATTGGATGATCTTTGTTGTTGTTGTTGTAGGTGATCTGTCTTTTTTCCTGTCCCTATTATGGAAGCTTTTAGAACAATCTCTTTAGCATTTTTTCCAATGTTTTTTATTGTGGTCAAATATACTTAATGCAAAAGTTATCATCTTCACTATTTTTAAGTGTCTAGCTTAGTGGTATTAAGTGCATTGATATTACTGTTCAACTATCACCACCACTCATCTCCAGAACTCTTTTCATCTTGCAAAACTGAAGCCCCATATTCACTAAACAACTCTTTTCTTCTCCCAAGCCCCTCACAACCACTGTTGTGTTTCTGTCTCTGTCAATTTGACTACTCTAGGTACCTTATGTAAGTGAAACTGAACATTTTTTTATACCTGTGTTTTCATAGCGCTGTTCAACATTTCCTCATGTATTCATTTGTTTATTTTGGTCCCCTCCATTGTGTTTTAAGTTCCATGGGAGCAGAGGCATTGCTTTCCTTCTCATATCTATATCCTCAATACTGAGAGTAATGCCTGGAATAGGAGGAGGTGAGTTAATGAATGTTAACTGGTACCCAACATGGCAGTTCCTCCTGCAGGAGGAGTTTCCTACTCCACCTTCCCAGAAGAGGTGTGAGCCTGATAGACATTAACATTTCAACAACTGCCTGGAACATGGGGCAGGTTTAGAGTTTTGTCTCTATTGCTTGAATTTCTCACTTGCTGTCCATGTAGGATTTAGAATACAGTAACCAAATAAGTTTACACTTAGTGTTATTAGGGTCAAACTAATGAAAAAATACTTGAGATGAGAAACCTTTAAGTGAAGTTTCTTAATTGAACTGGTTCTCTTTTTCTTTTCTTTTCTTTTTTTTTTTTTTTTTCTATCTGGTCTTGAAATAGAAGAGTAGATAAAAAAAGAACCGGTCTTTTTTTTTTTTTCTCTTGTCTTGAAATAGAGGAGTATTCCACAGTCATCAGATCAACACCCGTATATTCTCAGCTTGGTAGAACCTTTTCTATGATTTTGATAGAATGCTAATCTTCCAGTCTTTCTGGGATATGTTTAAGCTAGATAGCGGGTCAGCAGCACTTTCTTATTTTAGGTTTTGTGAGCCCTATTTCTGTTTAACTATTCATCTTGCTGTTGTCATACCAAAGCATCCATAGACGATAGACGATATGTAAAGGAATAAGCATGGCTGTGTTCCAGTAACACCTTATTTGGGGATACTGACTTGTGCATTTCATGTAATTTTATGTGTCATGAAATATTTTTCTTCTACTGATTTTTTTTCTAACAATTTAATAAAGACCATTCTTAGCCTGAAGGCGTGGGCCAGATTTGGCCCATTGGCAGGAGTTTGCCCACTCTGAGAGTAGACTGTTAACACCTTAAAGGAAAAAGTGCCTAGGAAATGTAACACAATTCCCAGATAGTACAGAGTACACAGAGACAATGTATAGGAGCTCACCTTTCATTTAATGTAGATGTTTTTGAAGCCAATAAGAAGAAAATAACTTCGTTATGTTATAAATGATGCTTTAAAGGGGATACCAACAATTTAAGCCATTTGACTTATCATTTTCACTAAATGGTGCAGAAAGAAGAAATAGAAATATAGAGAAAAGAATTAACTCTGACTTGAGATTTACTTCTGAAAGCTTAGTATAATAAACACTATGTATATGAACACACTGGTAAACTAAGCATACCAACACTGGATATTAACTTTACCTTCACTCCTAAAATAAGTTATTCTAAGACTAAAGTTGACACTAGCTGAAAATCCTACTTTTAGCAAAGTAGAATTAACTATTGCCTTCTTACCAGAAAGCAAAAATATGTCACATTGGTTGCACAAAAAGCTTATGCACATATATAAATTATTCTACTGGGTCTCATTATTGCCTCAATGTTTCTTAGCTTTAATCACTCAGTTTAAATATTAAACTTCGGCATTCAATAAAAGTTTGCGTGTACATGCAACCAGAGTTTAAAGGTAAGAGAGTTGAGGCACAACATAGTGAAGAAACTTGCCTAAAGTCACACATCTGCCACGTGCAGAGCATGATTGAGACCCAGGTGGTATGATCTTAGAACCACTCTTTTAACTACTGTGCTATTTTTAAATAATTACACCTTCTAATTTTTATGCTAATAATATTCTTTCTCCCCTAGGAAAACTGTTCTTTTTATAAAGGAGTGAGAGTTTAAACATATCCACTCAATAAATAAACTGCAACACATAAACATTCAAGTCTTAAGTATGGGCTATCATACTATCATCAGCTTCACAAATTGAGTCCTACCCAAGACCTACCCAGGAAAACCACCTATATTCTACATATACCCCAAAATAGCCTTTTGGAATGAGTCTTAGCTACACACACACACGCATATACCGACACACATAAGCACATAATCAGTTTTTTATAGATATGCTCACTTTGCCAGGTTTCACTACATATGCAAAGCCTAATTAAATAATTGGTTTGTTTAATTTTTGACAGTGTTATATACTGCAGCATTTGGAGCAATGAGACTATGAAAAGGTAAATATCAGAAACCTTGCCTACTGATGTTTATTTTAGAAGTCAAATAAGTGCTTCTATAATATCTCTTGGACAAAAGTGTCTCTATCCCATATAAAATACTAAGCAACAGTCCACATTATTTTAAAATATTAATTCTAGAATATACTGCAGGTGCCACTGACTCTTTTGGAGGCTGAATGCTAGGCAAATGTCTACTCCGAAATGCTAACTATAGGGGCTGGCAGGTAAGCCCCTTTGGCTGTTTAGGTGATTTTCTTTTCATCAAAATTACCTGGGAAACTGTATTATAAAGAAACAAGACAATGAAATGATCATGATTTCATCTTTCCCAGTAGTTACTATATTTTTAATCTCATAATTTATCACTGCCATTGATAAATTTTAAAGAAAGTTGATATAGGTATAGATTGACCTTCAGTAATAAGGATAAAATTAGACAGAAATTATACTTTCAATGAGACAGTTATTGAGTGTTCTTTTCTCTCATTTTTAAAACCACCTTTTTTTGCATCTTCAGTAACTTTTATCTCGAAGAAAAAATAAAACATCGTATACTGTCTCATATAATTTATGAATTATTTTTACATATATAAGCCAGTTGTATCTACAAAAACCTGATAGGTGTCATCCCTCCTTTCTATGGAAGAGGAAATGGAGATAGACTAGATGAGTTTGCTAGGACAATTTTCTTCCTATTCTCTCATTTTTAAAAAGAGAATCATTTTTATTACTGAAAGTCTTATATGAAGACATAGTAGATAAATGAGACTGTTACGACTTATCCATAATTCTTTCTGGTAAGTGGTTAAAGGTACTTAACTCTGGGAAGGATGGGAGAAAGAAACAGAAAGAAACAGAGCCATTTTCAAAATTTGTTAACACTACTTGCCACCATTTATTGAATATTTTTCTGCAGTAGATTTTATAATGAACATTTAATATAGATTAGCATATTAATAATCACATGCTGAGTGGTGGGATAAGTAAACTCAGACATAGAAATGGAGATTTTAACCAAGGTCATACATCTAGTAAGTTAATGGCGAAATAGGGCTCAAGCCAGGCCATCTGACCCTAAAACCTGAGCTTTTTCTATGTTCTCTACTATTCTCTACTAATTCTTTAGAACAGTAACATGACATTCTGTATTTTTCCTTCTTCCTTTTCTTTTTTTTTTTTTCTCCCCCCGCCACCCCCCCCCCCCCCCCCCCCCCGCCCCCGCCCCGTCCCCACGCCGAGTCTCGCTCTGTTGCCCAGGCTGGAGTGCAATGGCCGGATCTCAGCTCACTGCAAGCTCCGCCTCCCGGGTTCACGCCATTCTCCTGCCTCAGCCTCCCGAGTAGCTGGGACTACAGGCCCCTGCCACCTCGCCCGGCTAATTTTTTATATTTTTAGTAGAGACGAGGTTTCACTGTGTTAGCCAGGATTGCCTCAATCTCCTGACCTCGTGATCCGCCCGCCTTGGCCTCCCAAAGTGCTGGGATTACAGGCGAGAGCCACGGCGCCCGGCCGACATTCTGTATTTTTCTTAGCTCCATTCTATTGTGACTTTTATATAAGATACAGGAAACTTGGTTTATACAACTTCATTTTCCAGTTATTTAAAAGTTAAATAACTTTAAAAAATCTAGAACTAGTTGTGGACTAAGGCTTGGTTTGTTTGTTTAATTTTTGATAATATGGCATTGGGAGTAATGAGGCTATGAAAAGACAAATATCAGAAGCCTCACCTCCAGCTGTTTATTTTAGGTTATAGGATATGGCAACTGGCAGAAATACAGGATAGATACAATTAGGCAGCTCTAAGGGATAACATTGAAAGAATGAATGGGTTCTAATCAATAAAATATTAGTGAACTATTTTTTTTAATGAACCAGGCTGAAGATGGGACCAGTTTACTTCAATAATGTCTTACATGTTATGGGACCATGTGCTCTCTTAAGACTGTTGACAATGACACCAGACTTTAAGAAGCATGACTGCTGGGCAAGAGTTCCAACAACAGGAACAGATTTGGGCCGATTTTAACTCACCTGGCATATGGCAGAGCTGGGCTTCAAGCATAACTCTTTTGCTCATGTGCTTGAAAGTACTACAGTAATGCAACTAGGACCAACTCTAGGCAAATGACAGGGTGCATATTTACAGATTAACATTATCAACTCTGGACAGCCCCATGTCCCTGAACACCAAGCACTCGGGACCCTCAAATCTCCCAGAAATAAGAGGGCTTTACTCTTCCACACCTTTCAGTCCTGCTCATTTGAGCATGACGGTGCACCCCAACCACACCTCTGCCCTATTGAGGCTCTTTCTTTTCATGTAGTTCAGCAATTTTTAACAGTACTCATTGCTGATTCTTATCCACAGTAAGTTTGAAGAACTGACACCTAGCATCCCTTACCTATCAGTATTTTAATGTAAAAGGAGAATGAATGATGTTTTGATTGGCAATCCCTCCCCCTGCTCCCACTACAAAAAAAGGGAATTCTGAATGGTGAAATTTCAGCAGTGATATAAGGCTTAGGGTGATATAGAGCAGGGAGAATTTATTTTTTAGGAGAAAATTTATTTTTAGATAAGAATCCAGCAGAACTTTGTTTGAGTTTAGGGTGTGCAATTTTTTAGACTGTCTGATTATATACAGTGATTTAACTTTACTAATTTCTATTTTTTTTTTTTTTTTTTTGCTTATCAAATGTGGCTAATGCTGAAATCTACCTCAGGGAGTTGCTGTGGAATTATGTGAGCTGAAGGGTAGAAAGCATAGTGTTTGTTATATAATTGCTCTGTGAGTACTAGTTGTTATTTTTGATCTTGGATGGTCAGGAAGAATTGACTAAGGACCTTGTATTGGGGCTGGTTCAAATGTATAGTGGATCATAAACAGATGGGTACATTGTAATGGCTAGTGAGCAAATGGTGCCTAACATTAATCTGCCGGTCTGCCTCCTCACATCTGCCTACACGCGATTGCTCACAAGCTTTACTATGTTCTCATATGTAGCACAGTGTTCCTTATGGAGAACCTGCCATATAATAATAATGAATAGTTGTTAGGTATTTTTCTTACGTGTGTATTTTGAAAATGCAGTTGAACATGAGTTATCACTAATTTTTGTCATCTGTTAAAATATGATTTGAGACAAGCCATTCTAGTCAACAAATATACTAAATATTCTCTCTTCCAGAGATTGTCAGGATTTAGTATGTGTAACTTGGGAGGTTCTGGTTAAGAGTGCAGTTTTGTGGATAATTCCCACAGAGATTCAGATGCAGAACATAAAGGATGTAGCTCGGATAGCTGTATTTTTAATAAGCACTTCCAGCTGACCTGGTAACAGGTGTTTAGAGATACCCATTTTGAGGAATTTTTTTTTATTAATATTATTTTTTAGTCTGGAGAGAAACAGTTGTTTATCTAGTCTGGGCAAAATTTGGACATGGATATTTACCCAGTCTCCTTTGCCTTTCAACATCCTCAATTCATGAATGCCCAAGACAGATTTGCATGTGAAAGGCACACCTACCCACCTGCTCCAGGGACTAACCCTAAACTTTGAAATACTTCAACACTCAAATGTGAATCTCAACTGAGACATTTTTTCTCCCTATTCCCAAATTTAAAGTCCTCAAACGGTCGGACACGGTGACTGACGCGTGTAATCCTAGCACTTTGGGAGGGGTTGAGGCGGGCAGATCACAAGGTCAGGAAATCGAGACCATCCTGGCCAACATGGTGAAACTCCATCCCTACTAAAAATACATTAGCTGGGTGTGGTGACATGTGCCTGTAATCCCAAGCTACTCGGGAGGCTGAGGCACGAGAATCGCTTGAACCTGGGAGATGGAGGTTGCAATGAGCCGAGATCATGCCACTACACTCCAGCTTGGCAACAGAGTGAGACTCCTTCTCAAAACAATAAAAAAAAAAATTCTCATAAATACATAATTTTAAATCACTCTTTCTTGAGTGAGACACTTTGCAATTGTTATTTTTCACAATTTCATAGGAAAACTTAGACTTCATTTTCTTTTCTTTCCTTGTTTCTTTTTTTTACTCCCTTCCTAGAAATGCCTCGTAATTCTCGCGTCTGAGTTAAGATAAAATGACAGATGGGTCTTGTGTGCTATAAGGTGTAATCAGTAGATATTAATTATGTGTTTTAAAATTTTTAGATAAAAGCAGCTCATGTACACTTCCAGCCCTCAAAAATACAGTCGCAGCCAAGGGTGCAGCATGAAGCTAATGTAGAGGATGTTGAGATTACCTTCTCCGACTGTGATTAATCATCTGGATCTGGCATTTCCTATTATATACCTTTTTTTCTAACAAGTACAATAACAAAGTATCTTCCTGCCCCTTCATCCAAAATCTTGATGCCACGACTCTTCTCTAGGCCTCCCTAGAGTGTTTTAAAGGTACAAATGAGGCCTTGAGTTCAGGACTACATTGTGGATTACACCATGAGTTAAAAGCACATGAGACGCTTTTAACACATAGTTCAATTACTATGTGACTTAGAACAACTCACTTCACTTTTTTGAGCTTTGATTTCACCTTTATAAAACATAGGTTGTTATAAGAATTGATAACATATTTAAAACACATGCAAAATATTTAGCGTGCCATAGATAATTAAAGATTGCCAGTTACTATTACCTACCACTGTATTTGCTGAACCCAGCTGATAAGCCAGCACAACTTCTATGAAAGGATCTAGTCTTTCAAATAGTAAATGATGTTTGAAAATATAATGGGTCCAGTATTTGTTATTATAGACCTAATACTGACTCAGTCTTTGAAGTACTTAGTCATACAGGAAAAGTAAAAAAAGGAGAAGAAGAGTGTTTGGAAAACTGGCAGTACATTGCTCAGCTGGGCTAGCCTTGTAGCAAAAGCCAGCATTAGAGAGAATTCTTAAAGAAACAGCTTATCATTAGCTGGGAGGGCAATTAATCATTTCAAACATCTTAATATTATTGAGGTATCCTTATTTTAGGAACTTCCTTGATACCACGTACTCTTTCTCTGGTCAGGTAGACATGCAATTACTTTGAAAATTTAGCCAAAGAGCATACACCCTTCTTCTACTGACAAGTCAAAGCATTGTTACTAGGAGGAAATAACAGGTTACTGAATTTATCCAGGTAACTCTTCAGAATCTTTTGTTACTTTGTGTGTATTTGATCTATATAGCTGACACATCTGGGATAGAGTGCCAGCTTTCTAATAACTCCATTTTTAATAATGTTCAGGGCCCAAAGACCTAATTATTTAGTCATCAATCAATTGTATCTTTCTTACTTGTATACTTTGCAATTCCAAAGGATGGGAGTGCAAATAAAACTTACAGAACCAATTCTTGTCTCTGTTAGGCATAGATGCTGATCTCAAACATTTTTGTACTAATCTACTTAAAAACAGTAACATAACTTGATTGAGTAAATATTTATGGAAGGCCAGGCACAGTGGGAGCACACTGGCTCACACCTGTAATCCCAGCACTTTGGGAGGCTAAGGCAGTGGATTCCTTAAGCCCAGGAGTTCCAGACCAGCCTGGGCAACATGATGAAATCCTGTCTCTATGAAAAATATTACAAAAATTAGCCGGGCTTAGTGGCGTGCACCTGTAGTCCCAGCTACTTGTGAGGCTGAGGTGGGAGAATCACCTGAGGCCTGGAAGTGGGAGTAATATCATCTTCTTTCCCCAAGTATATTAGGATCAATATCAAGGGGTGGGGAGTACATACCTCCTGAGATATTTGGAGTAATATCAACCTCTATTTACCAGAATATTAGAAACAATATCACAGGTGGGCTGTACACCCCCTGTGAATATGGGAGTAATATCACCCTTTACCCCACCTGGATATTAGGAACAATATCATAGGGAAAGTGTACAACCCTTGTGATACTGGAATCAATATTATCCTCTCTCCAGTTGGATATTAGAAAGAATATCACAGCGGGGGCATACACCTCCTGCAATATTGGGAGTAATATTACTCCCTAGATATTAAAAACAATATTAAAAACCCTGGATATTAAAAACAATATTACAGGCTAGGTGTACACCCCCTTCTACATTGGGAATAATATCATCCTCTCCTCTTCTGGATATTAGACACAATATCATGCAGAACATGTACACTCCTAAGATATTTGAAGTAATATCATCTCTCTGCACCTGAATTTTAGAAACAATAACACGGTGGGGGGTGTACACCCCCTGCGATATTGGGAGTGATATCATCCCCTCCCCCCTTGGATATTAGGAGCAATATCACAGGTGGGGTGTACAGTCCCTACGATATTGGGAGTAATGTCATCCTGACCCCCCTGGATATTAGGAATAATATCACACCGGGGTGTCCACCCCCTATGATATTGAATGTAATGAAATCCTTCCCCTCCCTGCATATTAGGAACAATATCTCAGGGGGGAGTGTACACCTTCTGCTGTATCGGGAGTGATATCATCTCCTCTCCTCTTGGATATTAAGAACAATGTCACGGGAGCTGTACACCCCATGCAATATTGGGAATAATATTCTCTCTCCTCGTGAATGATACGAACAATATGACAGGGTGGGTGTACACTCCCTGCGATATTGGGAACATTATCATCCTCTCCCTCCTTGGATATTCAGAAAAAAATCACAAGGGGTTGTACATCTGCTGCGATATTGGGAGTAATATCATTTTCTGACTGCCTGAATATTATGAACTATATCACTGGGGGAGTCTGGGGGAGTGTACACTCCCCCAGTGATATAGTTCATAATATCCAGAGGGGGAGAGGGTGATATTAATTCCCATATTGCTGGGTGTGTACACCGCCCTGTGATATGGTTTGTAATATACAGGGGGCATGAAATCCTTTGTAATATCTACTTTGGAATTAGGGGTGATATTTTTCTGGTATATTTCAAATAATTTTACAGGGAGTATACTTACTGTGGCATTAGGAGTAACATTTCTCTACAATATTATGTATAATATCACTAGGTGTACACCCACTGTGACATTAGGAGTAACGTCTCAGTAGGATATTATGAATATTATCACTGGGCATACACCCACTGTGACATTAGGTGTAACATTTCAGTAGGATATTACCAATAATATGACTGGAAGTACACCCCGTGTGATATTAAGAGTAACATCTCCCTTGGATATTACGAATAATATTGATTAATAATTACTATAATAATTATTTATATGATATTGTTTGTAATATTCTAGCGGGATGTTACTGCTAATGTCACAGCGTGTGTACACCATGTGTGTACACCTTGTGGTATTACTCATAGTATCCTAGAAAAATGTTACTTCTAATGTCACAGCGTGTGTACACCGTGTGTGTACACCTTGGGATATTATTCCTAATATCCTAGAGGGATGTTGCTTGAATGTTCATTCTGTCATATTATGTTTAATATCCTAAAGAATGTTACTCTTAATGTCATGGTGGGTGTAGATGATGTTTGTACATCCTGTGTTATTATTCATAATATCATAGGGGGATGTTACTCCTAATATCACAGTGAGTGTACAAAATATATGGGTACTCCCAGTGATACTAGTCGTAATATCCTAGGGGGATGTTACTCCTAATTACTCCTAATGTCACAGTGGGGGTACACCATGTGTGTACTCCCCCTGTGATACTATTTGTAATATCCTGGGGAGATGTTATATTTAATCTCACAATGGGTATACACCTTGTGATATTATTTGTAATATCTTAGGGGGATGTTATATTTAATGTCACAGTGGGTGAACACCATAGGTGTACACCCTATAATATTTTACATAATATCCTAGGGGAATGTTACTCCCAGTGTCAGAGTGGGTGTACACTATGCATATACAGTCTGTGATATTAGGAGTAATATCTCCCTAGGATATTACTTCTAGTATCACAGTGGGTGTACAACCTGTGATATTTAGTGGTAATATCCTAGGCGGATGTTAATTCCTAACATCACAATGGGTGTACACACTGTGATATTATTTGCAATATCCTAGGAAGGTGTTACTCCTAACGTCACAGTGGGTGTACACTATGTGTATACAGTCTGTGATATTATTCATAATATCCCACGAGGATGTTACTCCTAATGTCAGTTGGTGTAAACCATGTGTGTTCACCCTGTGGTATTATTCGTAAAAATTTAAAGAGATGTTACTCCTAATGTCACAGTGGGGGCACAGCATCTGTGTACACCTTGTGACATTATTCATATAATTGTAGGGGGATGTTACTTCTAATATCACAGTGGGTGTACACCATATGTGTATACCCTGTGATAATATTCATAATATTTTAGGGGGATTTTACTCCTAATATCACAGTGGTTGTACAGCCTGTGTGTACAACCTGCGATATTATTTATAATGTCCTAGGGAGATATTACTTCTAGTATCACAGTGGGTGTACACCCTGGAATATTATTCGTAATATCCTAGGGAGATATTACTTTTGATATTACAATGGGTGTACACACCCTGTGATATTAGCAGTAATATCCTAGGGGAATATTATGCCTAATGTCACAGAGTGTGTACATCCTGTGATGTTATTCATAATATCCTAGGGAAATGTTACTCCTAATGTCACAGGTGGTGTATAATCTTGGATATTATTTGCTATATTCTAGGGTGATGTTACTCCTAATGTCACAGGTGTACACCTTGTGATATTAATCGTAATTTTCTAGGAGAATGTCACTTTTAATGTCACAGGGCGTGTACACCTGTGATATTATTCATAATATCCTAGGAAGATGTTACTCCTAATGTTATAGGGGGTGTAAGCCCTGTGATATTATTCGTAATATCCTAAGGAGATATTACTTCAAAGTGGGTGTGCACATGCTGTACATACACTGTGATAGTATTCATAATATTTTAGAAAAATTTAACTCCTAATATCATAGTGGGTGTAGACATGTGTGCGCACCCTGTGATATTATTTGTAATATCTTAGGTAGTTATTACTATTAATATCACAGTGGGTGGGTCGACACCATGTGATATTTTTCATAATATTTTAGAGAGATATTACTTCTAATATAACAGTGGGTATACTCCATGTGTGTACACCCTGTGATATTATTTATAATATCCAAGGGAGCTATTACTCCTAATATCACACAGCTGGTGTACACCTTGGGATATTATTTGTAATATCTTGCAGAGATATTACTACTGATATCATGGTGAATGTTCACCCTGGGATATTATTTATAATATCTTGGCGAGATATTATTCCTAATATCAGAGTGGGTGTACACTCTGGGATATTATTCATAATATCCTGGGGAGATATTGCTCCTAATAGCCCAGTGGTGTACACCCTGGGATATTGTTCATGATATCCTGGGGAGATATTTGTCCTTATATCACACTGGGTGTACACCATGTGTATACACCCTGGTATATCATTCGTAATATCCTGGGGAGATATTAGTCTCCCAGTATCACAGTAAGTGTACACCATGTGTGTACACCCTGGGATATCATTCGTAATATCTGGGGAAGATATTATTCTTCTAATATTACATTGGTTGTACACCATGTGCATACACCCTGGATATTGTTGAAATATCCTGGAGAGACACTACTTTCCTGATACCACAGTGGATGTACAACATTTGTTTACAACCTGAGATAGTATTCGCAATAACCTGCAGACATATTACTCTTCTAGTATCACAGAAGGTGTACACACCCTCTTTGATATTGTTCCTAATATCCTGCGGGAAAGAAAATGATGTTACTCCCAAATTCACATGGGATGTACACCACCCCTGTGATATTGTTCCGAATATCCAGGTGGGGAAAGGATATTACACCCAACTTCGCAGGGGGCGTACACCCCCACAGTGATATTGTTTCTAATTTCCACGGGGGGAGAGGATGATATTACTCTTATTATCACAGGGGCTGTACACCACTCCTATGATATTGTTCCTAACATCCTCGGTGTGAAAGAATATTATTAAGGGGGTGTACACCTACTCTGTGGTGTACAGAGTGGGGGAGAGGATTACAATATGCCCACTATTGCAGTGGATGTATACACCCCCATCCCGTGATGTTTTTTCTAATATCCAGGGAAAAAGAGGATGATATTACTCTCAATATTGCAGGAGGTGTACACCTTCCGTGATATTGTTCCTAATATCCAAGGTGGGAGAGGATGACATTACTCCCTATATCGCAGGGAGTGTACACCCCCCCGTGATATTGTTCCTAACGTACAAAGTGGGAGAGGATGATATTACTCCCATTATTGCAGGGTGTGTGCACCCACTGTGTTATATTGTTTCTTATATCCAGGGGCAGTGAAAATGATATTACTTCCAATATCGCAGGGTGTGTACACCCCACTCCCGTGATATTGTTCCTAATTTCCAGGGAATGAGAGGATGACATCATTCCCACTATCCCAGTGAATGTACACCTTTTCTGTGATATTGTTCCTAATACACACGGAGGCAGAGGATGCCATTATAGCAGGAGTTGTACAACTTCTGGCGATATTGTTTCTAATATCCATGGGGGAAGAAAATGATATTACTCAAAGTATCGCAGGGGGTGTATAGCCCACCTTTGATATTCTTCCTAATATCCAGGGCTGGAGAGGATGATATTACTCCCAATATCGCAGGGGCTGTACACCCATCGTGTGATATTGTTCCTAATATCCATGGGGGAAGAAAATACTATTCCCAATACCGCATGAAGTGCACACCCACCCTGTGATGTGGTTCCTAATATCCAGGGGGGAAGAGGGTAATTTTACACCCAATATCGGTAGAGGTGTACATTCGCCCCATGATATTGTTCCTAATATCCAGGGGTGGGGGAAGAATGATATTACTCCCAATATCACAGGGGGTGTACACCCGCGCTGTGATAGTGTTCCTAATATCCAAGGGGTAGTGGATAATATTACTCCCAATATGGCAAGACGTGTACACACCCCAATGATATAGCTACTAGCTATTCCCAATATCGCAGAAGGTGTGCAACACCCTGTGATTTTTATTTTTTTAATATCCAGGGAGCGAGAGGATGTTACTCCCAATATCCCTAAGGGTGTACACCCCCTTCGTTATATTGTTTCTAATATCCGGAACGCAAGAGAGTGATATTACTCCCAATATTAACAGGGGTATATACCGCTCTTTATGATAGTGTTTCTAATATCCAGGGGTGGATATGATGACATTACTTTCAATATTGCAGGGGTTGTACACCTTCCTGAGATATTGTTCCTAATATGCAGGGGGAAAGAGGATTTTGTTACATCACCTATCACAGAGGGTAGAACCCGCCCCCCCCCATGATATTGTTCCTGATATCCAGGGGAGGACAGGATGACATTACTCCCAATATCGCAGGGTATACACACCCCACCTGCGATATTGTTCCTAATATCCAGGAAGAGAGAGAATGATATTACTCCAATATCTCTGGGGGTGTACACCCTCGCTGTGACGTTGTTCTGAATATCCAGGGGGGGAGAGAATGTTACTCCCAATGTCTCAGGGGGTGTGCACCCCGTCTGTGATATTGTTCCTAAATTCAAGGCGGGGGGGTGGGGAAGGATATTACTCTCAATATCGCAAGGAATGTACACCTCCCCTGTGATATTGTTTCTAATATCCAGTAGGGGAGAGGATGATATTACTGGCAATATCGCAAGGGGTGTACATCTCCCATGTTATATGCTTTTTAATATCCAGGCAGAAAGAGCATATTATTCCCAATATCCCAGGGGGTGTACACCCCATGTGTGAGGTTGTTCCTAATATCCAGGACAGGAGAAGAGGTTATTACTCCCAATATTGCAGGTAATGTACACGCCCCCTGTGATATTGTTTCTAATATACAGGGAAAGAGAGGATGATATTATTCCCTATAACACAGGGGTTGAATGCCCCCTTGTGATATTGTTTGTAATATCCAGGAGGGGAGATAATATTACTCCCAATATAGTAAATACCGGTGTGTACGTCCCCCTGCGATATGGTTCATAATATCCAGGAACTGGGAGAGGGTGATATTATCCCCCATATCACAGGGGTTGTACACCCCCGCTGTGATATTGTTCTTAATATCCAGGTGAGTAGAGGATGATATTACCCCCAATATTGTAGGGGCTATCATCCCCACAGTGATACTGTTTTTAATATCCAGAAGAATATGAAATGATATTACTTGCAATATCGCAGGGAATGTACACCTCACCTGTGATGTTGTTTCCAATATCCAGTGGGGGAGAGGATGATATTACTTGCCATGTCACAGGGGGTGTACGTCTTCCATGTGATATGCTTTTTTAATATCCAGGCAGAAAGATCATATTACTCCCAATATCCCAGGGGGTGTACACCCCAAGTGTGAGGTTGTTCCTAATATTCAGGAGAGGAGAAGAGGTTGTTACTCCCAATATTGTAGGGAATGTACACGTCCCCTGTGATATTGTTTCTAATATACAGGGAGAGACAAGATAATATTATTTCCAATAACGTAGGGGTTGTATACCCACTTGTGATATTGTTTTTAATATCCTGAAAGGAAAATAATATTACTTTCAATATAGTAAATACCGGGTGTGTGCACGCCCCCCATGATATGGTTCGTAATATCCAGGGGAGGGAAAGGGTGATATTACCATATCGCGTAGGTGTACATCCCCCATGATACGGCTTGTAATATCCAGGGGAGGAGAGGGTGATATTACTCCCCGTATTGCGGGGAGTGTACATACCCACGTGATATGGTTTGTAATATCCAGGGGGGAGAGGGTGATATTACCCCCCATATCGTGTGCCGTATACTCCCCCCTGTAATATGGTTCGCAATATCCTGGGGGGATGAGGGTGTTATTACCCACCATATCGTGGGGTGTGTACAGCCTCCCGTGATATGGTTCATAATCTCCCCAGGGAGAGAGAGTAATATTAGCCGCCATATCGTGGGGGGTGTACAGTCCCCTGTGATATGGTTCTTAATATCCATGGGGAGAGAGGGTGATATTACCCCCAATATCGCAGGGGTTGTAAGCCCCCTGTGGTTTGTAATATCCAGAGGGAGAGAGGGTGATATTACCCCACATTTGGCAGGGAGTGTACACCCCCTGTGATACGGTTTGTAATATCGAGTCTGGGAGAGGGCGATATTACTCCCCATATCGCAAGGATATACATCCCTCTGTGATATGGTTCATAATATCCAGGGGAGGAGAAGGTGATATTACCCCCCATATCACGGGTAGTGTACACCCCCCTATGATATGGTTCGTAATATCCCATGGGAAAGAGGGTGACATTACCCCCATCTCACGGGAGATGTACACCTCCCTCTGATATGGTTCGTAATATCCCGGTGGGGAGAGGGTGATATTACTCTCCATATGGCTGGAAGTATACACCTCCCTGTGATTTGGTTTGTAATATCCCGGCGGGGAGAGGGTGATATTACTCCCCATATCGCGGGGGTTGTACACCCCCCTGTGATATGGTTTGTAATATCCAGGGGAGGAGAGGGTGATATTACTCCCCATATCCCTGGAGGTGTACACCTCCCTGTGATATGGTTTGTAATATCCAGTTTGGGAGAGGGTGATATTACTCCCCATATTTTGGGGGTTTACACCCCCCGTTATATGGTTTGTAATATCCAGGGAAGGGAGAGGGTGATATTACCCCTCATATAACAAAGTGTGTACAGCCTTCTCGATATGATTTGTAATATCTGGGGGGGAGAGGGTGATATTAGTCCCTATATCATGGGGAGTGTGATATGGTTGGTAATATCCAGGTGGGGAGAGGGTGATATTACTCCCCATATCATGGGTGATGTACACCCCCCGTGATATGGTTCATAATATCCCAGGAGGAGAGGGTGATATTACCTCCCTTATCGTGAGGGTGTACACCCCCCATGTGATATGGTTTGTAATATCCTGGGTGAGAGAGGGTGATATTACCCCCCACATCTTGGAAGGTATTACCCCCTGTGATATGGTTCGTAATATCCTGTGAGGGAGAGGGTGATATTATGCCCATATCGCAGGGGCATACACTCTCCTGTATTATGGTTTGTAATATCTTCAGGGAGAGAGGGTGATGTTACCCTCCATATCGCGGCAGGCGTACAGACCCCTGTGATATGGTTCGCAATATTCTGGGGGGAAGAGGGTGACACTACTTCCCGTATTGCAGGGGGTGTACAGCCCCCTGTGATATGGTTAATAGTATCCCAGGGGGGTGGTAGAGGGTGATATTACTCCACATATCGCGGGGGGTGTACACCTCCTGCCATATTGAATGTAATATTATCTTCACCCCTGAAACATTAGAAACAATATCACAGGGAAGATGTACACCCACTATGATATTAAGAGTAACGTCATCCTCTTTCTTCCTGAATATTAGGAACAGTATCACGGCGGGGGGTGTATACCTCATGCAATATTGGGAGTAACACCATCCTTTCCTCACCCCCCTGGATATTAGGAACTGTATCACAGAGGGCGTGTACACTTCCTCCGCCACTGGGGATAATATCATCCTCTTTCCCTCTGGATATTAGGAACAATATCACATTGTCGGTATACACCCACTGCGATATTGGGAGTAACATCAACCTCTCCTCTTTTGGATATTAAAAACAACATCACAGGGAGATGTACACACCCTGGGTTATTGATAGTAATATTATCCTCTCTATTCCTTGACATTAGGGACAACATCACAGGAGTGGTGTACACACCATGCAGTATTGGGAGAAATATCCTCCCCTCCCTCCCTGCATACTAAAAACAATGTCAGAGTTAGGAAGTACACCTCCTGCGATATTGAAAGTAACGTCATCCGGTCTTTTCCTAGATATTAGGAACAATACCACAGGTGGAGCGTACACCCCCAGCGATATTTTTGGTAATATCATCCTCTCTTCACCTGGATATTAGAAACAATGCCACAGGATGGGTGTACAGCCCTTGCGATATTGGAAGTAATATCATCTTTTCCCCCCTGGATATTAGCAACAATATCATACGGGGAGTGTACACCCCTGTAATATTGGGAGTAGTATCGTTATCTCCCCCCTCCCCCAAATACTAGGAACACTATTGCAGCGACAGTGTACACCCCCTGCGACACTGGAAGTAGGAATTAATATATTCTTCTCTCCTCCTGGATATTAGGAACAATTTCACAGGGGAGTGTACGTTTCCTGGAATATTTGGCGTAACATCATCCTATCCCCCCTGGATACTAGGAACAGTATCAGAGGGTGGGTATACACCCACTGTGATATTGAAAGTAATATCAACTTCTCCTCTTCTGGATGTTAAAAACAATATCACAGGGGGAGTGTACATCCCCTGGGATACTCGGCGTAATATCATCCTCTCCCTTTCTTGACATTAGGAACAATATCACAAAGGGGGTGTACACCTCATGCGATATTGAAGGTAATCTCATCCTTTCCCCTTCTGGATATTAGAAACAATATCACAGGGGGATGTACACCCCCTGCAATATTGTGAGTAATTTCATCCTCTGCCCCCCTCCCCCTAGATATTAGGAATAATGCCACAGTGGTTATGTATGCCTCGTGTGATATTGGAAGTAATATCATCCGTTCCCTCACTAAGTATTAGGAACAATTTCATAGGTGGAGTGTACACCCTGTGCGATATTGGGTTAATAACATCTTCTCACCCCCTGGATTTAGAAAAAATATTACATGGGGAGTGTACACCTGCTGCAATATTGGGATTAATATCATCCTCTCCCTCCTTGATATTAGAAACAGTATCACAGTGGTGGTGTAAACACCCAATGATACTGGGAGTGATATCACCCTTTCCGCCCTGGAAACAATATCACAGAAGGGGTGTACAGCTACTATGATATTGGGAGTAATATTGTCCTCTTCCCCTCTGGATATTAGAAACAATGTCACAGGTTAGGTGTGCACCCTCAGCAAAATTAGGAGTAATATTATCCTCCCTCACTCTGGATATTAGTAGAAATATCACAGCACGGGTGTACATATATTGAAAGTAATATCATCCTCTCCCCACCTGGATATTAGGAACAATATACAGGAGGTGTATACAGTCCCTACCATATTGGGAGTAATATAATCTTTTTCACCCCTGGATATTAGGAACAGTATCACAGGAGGGGTGTACACCCACTGCAAAATTATTGAGAGTAATGTTATCCCCTCACCCCTGGATATTAGGAACGATAAGGGGGTGAACACCCCCGCGATATAAGGAGTAATGTCACCCTCTATCCCCCTGGATATTAGGAATAATATCATAGGTGTGTTGTACACCCCCTGCAACGTTGGGAATAACATCACCTTTCCCCCGCTTGGGTATTAGAAACAATATCACAGAAGGGGTGTATACCTGCTGCGGTATTGAAGGTGATATCACCCTCTCCACTACCTGGATATTAGGAACAATATCATAAAGAGGGTGTACACTCCCTGTAATATTAAAAGTAATATTATATTTTCCCAGCCTGGATATTGAAAAACAATATCACAGAGGGGTTGTACACCTCCTGAAATATTGGGAGTAATGTCATCCTCTCCCTCCCTGGACATTAGGAACAATATCACAGGTGGGGTGAACACTTCCTGCAAAATTGGAAATAATATCCTCTCCCCCCTTGATAGTAGGAACAATATCACAGGGAAGGATGTACACCCCCTGCGATATTGGGAGTAATATACTTTCCCCCCTTGATGTTAGAAACAACATCACGGGGGGTGTACATTTCCTGCGATATTGGGAATAATATCATCCTCTCTCTTCCTGGATATTACAAACAATATCACAAACGGGTGAGAACCCCATGTGATAGTGGGTGTAATATCATCCTCTCCCCACCTGTATATTATGAAACAGATAACAGGGGGGTGTACACAACCCGGGATATGGGCGATATGCTAAGTAATGTCACCTACACCGCTCCTGCATATTACAAACCAGGTAACAGGGGGATGTACACTTTACACCATATGGGGAGTAATATCAACCTCTCCCCCACCCCGGATATTAGGAACAGTATCACACTGGGGGTGTACATCTCCTGTGATATTGGGAGTAATATTATCCTCTTTCCTATTGAATATTAGGGACAATATCACAGGGGATGTACACCTCCTGTGATATTCCAAGTAATATCATCCTCTCCTTTCCTGAATATTAGAAACAATATCACAGAGGGGGTGTACACCCCCTGCGATATTGGAAGTAATATCATCCAATCCACCCTGGATATTAGGAACAATATACAGGTGAGACGTACACTCCCTGAGATATTTGGAGTAATATCTTCACTTTCCTGGATGTTAAAAACAATATCACAGGGGGTGTTTACTAGAGATATTGGGAGTACTATCATCCTCGCCCCCCCCCCCGCCGGGTATTAGAAGAAATATCACAGAGTGTGCGTACACCCCCAGCGATTTGGGAAGTAAAACACCCTCTCCCACCCTGGATATTGGGAAAAATATCACGGCGGGGGCGGGGGGCGGGGGCTATACACCTTTTGTGACAACTGGAGTAGGATCATCTTCTACCCCCTTGGATATTAGGAACAATATCACAGAGGGTTTATACACCCCCTGCAATTTTGTAATATCATCCTCTCACTTCTGTATATTGGGAACAGTATCACAGGGTAGGTGTACACCTTCTGAAATATCGGGAGTAATGTCATTCTCTCCACCTCTGGATATTAGGAGCAATATCACAGAGTGGGTGTACACCCCCTGTGACATTGGCAGTAATATAATCCTCTCCATGCCTGGATATCAGAAACAATATCACAGGCGAGGTTTACACTGCCTGCGATATTAGGAGTAATATCATCCTCTTTCCCCCTTTATATTAGGAACAGTATCACAGCGGGGAAAATACGTCTGGGATAGAGTGCCAGCTTTCTAATGACTCTGTTTTTAATAATGTTCGGGGCCCGAAGAACGAATTATTTAGTCATCAATCAATTGTATCTTTCTTACTTGTATACTTTGCAATTCCAAAGGATGGGAGTGCAAATAAAACTTACAGAACCAATTCTTGTCTCTGTTAGGCAAAGATGCTGATCTCAAACATTTTTATACTAATCTACTTAAAAACAGTAACACAACTTGATTGAGTAAATATTTATGGAAGGCCAGGCACAGTGGGGGCACAGTGGCTCATGCTTCTAATCCCAGCACTTTGGGAGGCTAAGGCAGTGGATTACTTAAGCCCAGGAGTTCCAAACCAGCCTGGGCAACATGACGAAATCCTGTCTCTACGAAAAATATTGCAAAAATTAGCCGGGCATAGTGGCGTGCACCTGTAGTCCCAGCTACTTTTGAGGCTGAGGTGGGAGAATCGCCTGGGGCCTGGAGTTGAGATTAATATCATCCTCTTTTCCTCTGTGTATTAGAAACAATATCACAGGGTGGATATACACAAGGAAAGTGTACACCCCTTGTGATATTGGGATCAATATCATCCGCTCTCTAATTGAATATTAGAAATGATATCACAGGGGAGGCATACACCTCCTGCGATATTGGGAGTAATGTTACTCCCTGGATATTAAAAACAATATTAAAAACCCTGTATATTAAAAACAATATTAAAAACCCTGTATATTAAAAACAATATTACAGGGTGGGTGTACACCCCCTTCTATATTGGGAGTACTATCCTCCTCTCCTCTTCTGGATATTAGAAACGATATCACGCAGGACGTGTAAACCCCTAAGATATTTGAAGTAATATCCTTTCTGCGCCTGAATTTTAGAAACAATAACATTGGGGGAGGGTGTATACTGCCTGCGATATTGGGAATAATATCATCCCCTCCCCCCTTGGATATTAGGAATACTATCACAGGTGGGGTGTACAGTCCCTACCATATTGGGAGTAATGTCATCCTGACTCCCCTGGATATTAGGAACAACATCACACGGGGGGTGTCCACCCCCTGCGATATCGAATGAAACAAAATCCTTCCCCTCTCTGCATATTAGGAACAATATCTCAGGTGGAATGTACACCCCCTGCTATATTGGGAGTGATATCATCTTCTCTCCACTTAGATATTAAGAACAATATCACAGGGTGGCTGTACACCCCGTGCGGTATTGGGAGTAATATTCTCTCCCTCCGTGAATATTAGGAACAATATGACAGGATGGGTGTACACTCCTGAGATATTGGGAGTATTATCATCCTCTCCCTCCTTTGATATTCGGAAAAAGTCACAAGGGGTTGTACACCTGCTGCGATATTGGGAGCAATATCATTTCCTGACTCCCTGGATATTAGGAACTATATCACTGGAGGGGTGTACACACCCTGCCACATTGGGAGTAATGTCATTCTGTAACCACCTTGATATTAGGACAATATCACCGGGAGTTGTACACCCCTGGTGATATTGGGTGTGATATTATTCTCTTTATCCCTGGATACTAGAAACAATATCACGGGGTGGCTGTACAGCCCATGCAATATTAGGAGTAATATTATCTCCCCCCGTGAATATTAGGAACAATATCACAGGGTCAATGTAAACGTTCTGCAATATTGGGAGTAATATCATCCTCTCCCCCCTGGAGATTAGGAACAATATTACCGTGAGGGTGTACGCTTCCCGTGAAATTGGGTGTAATATTATCTTCTCCCACTTGGATATTACGAACATTATCACAGGGAAGGTGTACACCCTATGTGATATTAGGAGTAATATCATTTTCTTTCCCCCAAGATATTAGGAACAATATCAAAGGGGAGTGTACACCCCCTGATTTATTGGAAGTAATATCATCTTTTCCTCCCCCGGATATTAGGAACAATATCACAGAAAATGTGTCTACCCAGTGCTATGTTGGGAGTAATATTATTTTCTCTCAACCTGGGTATTAGGAAAAAAATATTACAGAAGAGGTGTACACCCCCGGTGATATTTTGAGTAATATTATTTTCTCCCCACCTGGATATTAGAAACAATATCACAGAGATTGTACAGTCCCTGGGATACTGGGAGTAATATCATCCTCTCAAACTTTAAATATTAAGAAAAATATTACAGAAGGGTGTACACTCCCTATGATACTGGGAGTAATGTCACCCTCTCCTTCACTGGAAATTAAGAACAATATCATTGAAGGGGTGTACACCCCCCGAAATTTTGGAAGTCATATCATCTTCTAAATATTGGAAACAATATTTTCTTCTTCTAAATATTAAAAGTAATATTACAGGGTCGTGTACATCCTCTGCAATATTGGGAGTAACAACATCCTCTTCTGCCCTGGACATTAGAAACCATATCACAGGGGCGGTGTAAACCCCTGTGATATGGGGAGTAATATCATCCTCTCACCTTTGAATATTAAAAAGCGATATAACAGGGGGGTGTACATCTCCTGATATATTGGGAGTAATATCATTCTCTACACCCCGGGATAGTTGGAACAATATCGAGGAGGAGTGTACACCCTCTGAAATATTGAGAGTAATATCATCCTCTTTTCCCTGAATATTAGGAAAAACATCACACAGGTGATGTACACAACCTGCGATATTGGTAGTAATATTATCCTCTCTTCCCATAGATAATGGGAACAGTATCATGGAGGTGTGGTGTACACCTCCTGCGATATTGGATGTAGTATCATCCTCTCCCCTGAAAGATATTAGGAACAGTATCATAGGGGAGGTGTACAACCCCTGCAGTATTGGGAGTAATATCATACTCTGCCTCCCTGAATATTAGGAACAATATCACAGAAAAGGTGTACGTTCACTGGGATATTGGGAGTAATGTCACCCTCTCACTCCCTGGAAATTAGGAACAATATCACAGGGTGAATGTACACTCCCTGTGATATAGGGAGTAGTGTCATCCTCTCCCCACTTGGATAATAGAAAAAGTGTCACGGAGGGTGCACAACCCCTGCGATATTGACAGTAATATCATCCTTTTTTCCCCTGGATATTAGAAAAAACATCACGGGGCGGGGAGATTGTACACACGCACTGCGATATTGGGAGTAATATCCTCTCCCCCACTGGATATTAGGAACTGTACCAAAGGGTGGATGTACACCCTCTGCGATATTGGGTGTAATAACATCCTCTCCCACCCAGGGTGTTAGAAACAATACCACAGGAGAGGTGTACAGCCCTTGTGATATTAAGAGTAATATCATCCTCTCCCCCTATGGAGATTAGGAACAATATCACTGTGTGGGTGTACACCCCCTGTGAAATTAGGTGTAATATCATCCTCTCCCCACCTGGATATTAGGAACAATATCACAGGGGTGATGTACACCCCATGCGAATTTGGGAGTAACATCATTTTCTTTCCCCCAGGATATTAGGAACAATATCAAAGGGGGTGTGTACACTCCCTGATATATTGGGTGTAATGTTATATTTTCTCCCCTCTGAATATTAGAAATAATATCACAACGGGGGTGTCTACCCCCTGTGATATTGGGAGTAATATTATTTTTCCACCTGAATATTAGGAACAATATCACAGGAGGGGTCTTCATGCCCTGTTATATTTTGAATAATACCATCCTCTCTCCACGTGGATATTAGATACTGTACCACAGGGTTGTATACCCCTGGGATCTTGGGAGTAGTATTTTTCTCTTTCCCCCTAAATATTAGGAACTATATCACAGTGGGAGTGTACACCTTCTGGGATATTGACAGTAATATCATCATTTTTTCCCCTGGAAATTAGGAACAATATCACAGGGAAGCTGGACACCCGCTGTAATACTGAAAGTAATATTATCCTCTCCTCTTGTAGATATTAGGGACAACATCACAGAAAGACTGTACATCAACTGTGATATTGGGAGTAATATCATCCTCTCACCCCCTGGGTATTTGAAACAATATCACAAGGGGGGTGTATATCCCCTGTGATACAGGGAGTAATATCATCCATGCCCCACCTGGATATTAGGAACAATGTCACAGAAGGGGTGTACACCACCTGTGATATTGGGAGTAATGTCATCCTCTCCCCTTTGGATATTAGGAACAATATCACTGGGGAACGTACACCCCTTGTGATAGCTTGAGTATTATTCTCTCTCCCCCTAGATATTAGGAACAATATTACAAGGGTGGTGTACAACCCTGGGGATATTAGGAGTAATATCATTTTTCCCCACCAGATATTAGGAAAAATATCAAAGAAAGAGTGCACGCCCTCTGCAATATGGGGTGTAATGTCACACACTGTGATATTAGGAGGGTAATATCTTCCCAGAACATTACCAATAATATTCCAAGGTGTACACACATGATGTACATGCACTGTGATATTAGGAAACTATAACCTCCCCACGATATTTTGAATAATATCACAGGTTGTACATACATGGTGTACATTCACTGTTATATTAGGAGAGTAATATCTCTCCATAATATTATGAATAACATCCCAGAGTGTACACACACAGTGTAAACCTACTATGATATTAGGAGAGTAATAACTCCCCAAGATATTACTAATAATATTCCAGGGTGTACAAGCATAGTGAACACCTACTGTGATATTAGAAGAGAAATATCTTCCCAGGATATTACACATAATATCTCAGGATATACAAACAAGGTGTAAACACACTGTGATATTAGGAGAGTAATATCTCCCCAAAATATGACAAATAATATCCCAGGGTGTACACATATGGTGTACATATATGGTGCACACCCTTTGTGATATTAGGGGAGTAATATCTCTGCAGGTCATTATGAATAATATCCCAGGTCCCAAACAAATGTACACCCACCATGGTATTAGGAAAGTAGTATCTCCCCAGGATATTTCGAACAATATCCAGAATGTACTCACATGGTGTACACCCAATGCAATATTAGAAGGATAATATCTACCCCGGATATTATGAACAATATCCCAGGGTGTACACTCATGGTGCACACTTACTGTGATATTGGGAGACTAATATCTCCTCAGGATATTATGAATGATACCCCAGGGTTTACCCATATGGTGTACACTTACTGTGATATAAGGACAAATATCTCCCCAGGATATCATGAACAATATCCCAGGGTGTATACCCACTGAGGTATTAGGAGTAATATCTCCCCAGGATATTATGAATAATATCTCAGAATTTACACCCACTGTGATATTAGAAGTAATATCTCCCTAAGATATTACAAATAATATCCCAGGGTGTACATTCACCATTATATCAGTAGTAATATCTCTGCAAGATATTACAAATAATATCCCAAGGTGTAAACCCACTGTAATATTAAGAGTAATGTCTCTCTAGAATATTACGAATAATAATCCAGGGTTGACAACCCACTATTATATTAGGAGTAACATCTGCCTAAGATACTACAAATAATATTTCAGGGTGTACACACAGTGTGTACACCCACTGTGATATTAGGAGTAACATCTCACTGGGATATTATGAATAATATGACAGGTGGTGTACACACATGGTGTACACCCCCTGTGGCATTAGGAGAAATATCTTCCTAGCATATTATGAATATACACATGGTGTACAACCCCAGTGACATTAGGAGTAACATCTCTTTAGGATATTAGGAATAATATCACAGGTGGTGTATATACATGTTGTGCACCCCAAGTTACATTAAGATTAACATCCCTCTAGGATATTATGAATAATATCACAAGGGTTGCATACACATGGTGTACAAACCCTGTGACATTAAGAGTAACATTGCCCTAAGATATTAGGAAAGATATTACCCCCTGTTTCATGGGAGTAACATCTACCAAAATATTAGGAATAATATCCCCCTAGCGTATTACAAATAACATCACAAGGGTTGTACACACATGATATAAAACCCCTGTGACATTAAAAGTAAAACCCCCACAGGTTATTGCAAATTATATCACAGGGGGTGTACACACATTTTATACACCCCAAGGTGTGTACACCCCAAGTTACATTAGGAGTAACATCCTCCTAGGATATTATGAATAATATCACAGGGTGTGGACACACATGATGTACACCCCTGTGACATTAGGAGTAACATTCCCTTAGGATATTACAAATAATATTACAGAAGGTGTACACTCATGGTGCACACTTTCAGTGACATTAAAGGTAAAATCCCACTAGGATATTACAAATAATACCACAGTGGGTGTACACACATGGTGACATGTGACCATGTGTACACCCCATGTGACATCAAGAGTAACATCCCCCTAAGATATTAGGAATAATATCACAGGGTGGACACTCCCTGTGACATTAGTAGTAACATCCCCCTAGAATATTACAAATTATACCACAGAGGGTACAGGCCCATGACATTACGAGTAACATTCCCCTAGGATACTAATAATATCAAGTGTGTACACCCCCTGTGACATTAGGAGTAACATCTCCCAAAAATATTACAAATAATATCTCAGGGTGTACACCCTCTGTGACATTCGGAGTAACATCCCCCTAAGGTATTATGAATGATATCACTATGTGTACACCCCCTGTTACATGAGCAGTAACATCTTTATAGGATATTACAGATAATTTCACACGGTGTACACCCCCTGTGACATTAGGAGTTACATCCCGGTAGGATATTATGAATAATATCACAGGGAGTACATCCCCTGTGACATTAGGAGTAACATCCCAGTAGGATACTCTGAATAATATAACAGGGTGTACACTCCTTGTGACATTAGGAGTAACGTTCCCCTAGGATATTATGAGTAATACCACAGGGTGTACACCCTCTGTGACTTTATGGGTAACATATGTCTAGGATATTATGAATAATATCAAAGAGTGTACACCCTTTGTAACATTAGGAGTAACATCCCCCTAGGATATTACAAATAATATAACAGGTGTACACCCGCTGTAACATTAGGAGTAACATCCTCCTAGGATATTACAAAAAATATCACAGGATGTACATCCACTGTGACATTAGGAGTTACATCCCCCCTAGGATATTATGAATAATATCACAGTGTGTACACCCACTGTGACATTAGGGGTAATATCTTCCTAGATTATTATAAATAATATCACAAGGTGTACACCCACTGTGTGATATTAGGAGTAATAGCTCCCTTGGATATTACAAATAATATCACAGGGTGTACACACATGGAGTAAACCCACTGTGATATTAGAGGTAATACCTCCCTAAAATATTATGAAAAATATCACAGGGTGTACATCCACTGTGATATTAGAAGTAATAACTACCTAAAATATTACGAATACATTGGTACACCATGTGCACATCCACTTTGAAGTAATATCTCCTCAGGATATTACAAATATTATCACAGGGTGTACACCCCCTGTGACGTTAAAAGTAACAAAACAATATCACAGGGGTTGTACACCCCCTGCGATATTGGGAGTAATAGCAACCTCTCTCAAAACAAAAAACAAACAAGCAAAAAACCCAAACCAAAATATTTATAGTAGGCTACTGTGTGCAATGCAGAATGTTGAACATAGCTATTAATTTTCAGTAGTAGCAGGTGTGCATTTCAGATTACAAATTCAGGTGTACATGAAGGGAAGTGAATTTTCTTCACTAGAGAAAGTTAGCAGGTAGATCAAATTTTGAGGGTTTTCTTTCCCCACTCCTCCCCCTCCCGGCTTTTTTGTGATAGGACCTCATTCTGTTACCCAGGCTGAAGTTCAGTGGCACAATCACAGCTCACTGCAGCCTTGACCTCTTGGGCCCAAATGATCCTCGCACCTCAGCCTCTGAAGTAGCTGGGACCACAGATGCATACCACCACACTTAGTGATTTTTTTTTTCTTTCACTTTTTATGGTAGAGATGGGGTTTCCCTCTGTTGCTCAGGCTGGTCTTGAACTCCTGGTCTCAAGTGATCTGCCCATCTTGGCCTCCCAAAGTGTTGGGATTATAGGCATGAGCCACTGCGTCCATTCCCCTTTCCCCCATCTTGTCCTATTTTTCTTTCCCTTTGTCATCCAGAACAGCAGATAGCTTATTTTGCTTCATCTTTTCTGGGGAAAATTATGACATTTTCCAAAGGAGTCACAACAAACCTTCCTGACTTTGGTTTCCAAAATCCAAAGCCAAGTTTCAGAAATCCAAATGTTTAGAGGAGTCTGGCAGATAAAATAACAGGAGTGGTGAGCTGGAGGGGTCTGTGGTGAGTTGGAGGGCAGTGGCCTGGGTAAAAAAGGTGGGTGTTACCCTGCCCCAGCTTTAGTTCTGTGAGATAGGAGCCCAGGGAACCCAAGCTTCCTTTTTTTTTTTTTTTCCTTAAAATAAATCTGGAAATCCAACTTTTTAGTACAAAGAAGATCTGGTCCCAGTCTACTTAAAGGTAAGGAATTACAGAAGGAGACACTGTTCCCCAGACTGAAAAGGGATTTCCCAAGGTTTAGAAAGAAAGACAATTTTGTGGGATCCAGAGAAATAGAAATCTTGACCCACAGCCTTCTGGCAGCCCTTCCATGGCCTGGAGAGGGGGAAACTGGCTTCATGGTGCTCTAGGGAGGAGGGATCCCAGGCAGTTTTCAGGGAGCTGCCAAAACTTTCAGGGAATCAGTAAAATGAGCTCTGATGTAGGTTTAAGAGAAGAAGAGAAACTATAAATATGAAGAATAAACTTAAAATGTTTAATGTGCTTGCATAAGATTAAAATATATTGAGGCACCTATGGTGGAGTAGCTAAGCATAATGTGAGCTCAAATACTGAGTTTGTATTATGAATCCAAACTTATCTAAACCCTCAATGCATTAGTTTCTCATCTTTAAAATGGGAATGGTACTTAGTCGTACTAAGATTATCTTATAGTATTACGAGAATTAAAGTAAATGATAC
The DNA here is from genome assembly GCF_047675955.1 of Chlorocebus sabaeus. Lineage (NCBI taxonomy): Eukaryota > Metazoa > Chordata > Mammalia > Primates > Cercopithecidae > Chlorocebus > Chlorocebus sabaeus. Next base: position 21,633,636 of record NC_132918.1, on the reverse strand, counting down.
GTTGAACAAGCAGATTGTATCATGAGATATAATCAGAAAGCATCTTTATTTTTATCTTCCACTGTCCTTTTAAAATTTATTCAGTAGGAAAGTACTTTCCCTGCTGCTAACTGGACATACAAGCTGACTGGTGAATTTTCTGCTACATATTGGATATTTAAAAGACTTTCAGATATTCAAGGTTGTAAACCCTACCTCAGTTCTGAAAATAGTCTGCTCTCATGTAACAACAAAAACTCTGAATTTGATTTCAAGTGAGAAATTCTTCTCTATCTCATCTGAATCTTCTTCTAGTGGGAAAGGAGGGAAAGAAAAGTTCTCACTTCTTTGGTACTGTTGTAAGATGGCATCGTGATCACCGAGCCTGGCAGGTGATGAAGATTCACTATACCCTTGTCTTTTTTTTTTTTTTTTTTTTTTGC